>NC_091285.1:523568566-524168566 GCF_032444005.1 Ranitomeya imitator
TCTATATTAAAAATAAAAAAAAGAATAAATAAACTGACATGTGAATAGCCCCAAAGACTATAGTATGACAGCTCATGTGAGACAAACACTGACATGTGAATGAGGCCTTCGTGATCAGGGTCATTCCTTAAGCTTAATCACAGCCATACATCCATCTCTATCTCCCGTCTAGATCAGAGCGGGGCACGAAGAGGGAAGAGGAGGCAGAATGCAGTCGGACAATAGTGTTTACCTTTCTGGCACAGGCAACAATGGAGAGAGACATCATGTATGGATTAAACACTTCATGACCTTCATCCACTAGAGAAATTACCCTAAGGCCTCTTTCACACTTCCGTCGGTACGGGTCCGTTGCAATGCGTCGGGCCGACGGACGTTGTGAAAGTTTTGCATGACGTGGGCAGCAGATGCAGTTTTTCGACGCATCCGCTACCCATTCTGCAGTCCGGGGAGGATGGGGCAGAGTTTCAGCGGCGCATGTGCGGTCGAAAATGGCGGACGCGACGTACAAAAAAAGTTACATTGAACTTTTTTTGTGACGACGGTCCGCCAAAACACGACGGATCCGTCGCACAATACAAGTTTATGGGCAAAAAAACGCATCCTGCGAGCACATTTGCAGGATCCGTTTTTTGCCCAAAATGACGGATTGCAAAAACCGGAAGTGTGAAAGAGGCCTAACGTCTATACTACTCAATCCATCAGGTTTGTTGAAATTAATGTCGCATTGTTAAAGTTTCTAAAAATGTTTACAGGTGTCTCTGATTTATTTGGAAGTCAAAAGGGGATGTCCACATTCAATAAAATGGTCCCCAAATTATGTAATGTGCATAAAATAAACTCATCAGGTACTCACCCTCTGCTATGGTCCCAGTACTGTAACCATAGCGGTGACATGTCAACAGTGCGGGTCTCCGCTATAGCCACTAACAGTTGGCAAACGGTTATATGCACAGAAAAGAATTGTAGCCAATATTTTAGAAAGCTTTCTACTAATAAACAAGCAATAGTTTGACATCTTACATTTCATGGTTAGAAAGACAAAAGCAAAATCACAAACATGTCAATGGATTGCAAGAAGTTCAGGTAAAGACAAACAAGAGCTATGTTCACACTGCTACGCATCCCTTCTGTTCGGAGTAGCTCAGAAGTATCTATCACTACACTGTCAAAACGAGGGAACTCTAGACAGAACCCAGAAAGATTCAATTAAAAGTCAATTGCGTCCATTAGAATCCATGGTATGACAGTAGGAGCACAGTGATGTGTCTTTCAATACAAACAGAAGACACGACATGAGTGTGAACAAAGCCTAAATACATTTGATCAAGCAAAAGGAATTTGAAAATTTTTAGTACACAGTCTAATTTTATTTCTGGTAATAAAACTACTTCGGGTGATAAAATGCAGCATTTCCAGATCACAAAATTACTGTATCCTCATAGATCGTTTATATGCAATATTACAGCGGTAGAAAACTACCGGAAGATTGTCTCAATGTCATCTGGTTTAATATACTTGTTACAAACCCCATAACCTCGCGGTTTAGTATACAATCATTGCATTCTTGCTGTAAAGGAATCAGGTTTTCATGCTCGGACATTTTTTTGGCTTGTGCAGCGACCAAACTGAACAAGCAGAGTTGGGGGTTTAAATGGGTTGTCCAGCATAACAAAAAATTACCAGTAATTAAATAATGAATAGTTGCCAGAAACACCTCTGCCACTTCTATGGTCCCACTGTTCTTTGGTAACTGTCATACAGGCATGAAGTGCTGATCATGCCCATGTGACAGCGACAGTCAATAACCATCTTCAACAATCTAGTGTTGAACAAGCAGACACCACTGTCCAGATGAGAGATTGGCTGCAGTGGTCACTTGCACGAGGATTGCACGTCAGCAGAGCAGAACAGCTGTTGTCTCCAACTTTTGCCATAAAAAATAAAAAACTAACATTCTTACCGATCCTCGGCCACTTTGGGCACCACCACCTGGGTCCCCTACCGCTTCTTCTTCCAGCAGGGGACAGCACGCGACCGCTTCGGACAGAGGAGAAGTGGGGCATGGGTAGGTAAGTGTGTATTTAGGCTTTGCGGTGCTATTTATTTTAAACAGTACACATAGTTGACAATCTGTTTAACAAAGTCAGGGGGGGGGGTGGGTGAATAAGCGGCATTAATGGGGTATGTAACAGTTATTTTATCCATTTCTGGCTTTGAAACAATTTTTTAAAAACCTTGGACAATTCTCTTCGGTCACTGAGAAAAGCCAGAGTCTCTGTAGCGACAGGAGGTTAATTTCACACGACCTCTTCTTGCCACCAAGTAGCTCACATGCAAGCATTGATAGCTGTGCCCTAATGAAGCAGAGCTAAAAGGCATCCAACACTGCAGAAAATAAGTAGCAGGTCAGTAGTACTAAAAGGTACGTTTCGGATCGCAACAGGGAAAAAATTGACTTTTAAAGAGTTAACTGCCTTCCTCTTAAGGCAGTTCTATGCTTTTTGGGGGGCTATTTCTAAGAAGGGGTATGGCAAAGGGGAAATGTTCTTGTTTGTCCCAACAACAAATCGTAGAAAGTTAATATTCACAGTTTTTAAAGGGGCTGTCTGGTCCAAATTGAGAAGTCTGCAGTCATACAGAGGGATTCGCCGATTTATGAGAATGTATGTGTTATACATACTCCAAGCCAGAGCCTGTCTAGTGAGCGCGACCTCACACATTTGTATGGAGCGAGGCCGCGCCCCAACTAGTGATGTGGCCGTCCAGTGGGAGTAGCTGACTAGAGGGTGTGGCTGACTAGAGGGCGTGGCCTTGCTTTTAAAATCTATGGTGCAAGGCCACGCCCACTAGTCAGGCTCTGGCTGGGAATATGTATATCTCTTACATATACAATGCGTGCACTGGGGGGATTCATAAGTCTCCAGTCACACAGAGTGACCGCGGACTTATCGATTTGGACCGGACAAACCCTTTAAAGGGCCACTGTCACCCCCTCCAGCCGTTATAAACTAAAAGAGCCACCTTGTGCAGCAGGCAGTGCGGCCACCCTGTTACTGAATCCCCGCCCCGCACTGTGTTATGCATTATGCACAGTGCGGGGCTGGGATTCCTGGGCAGATTCCTGCACAGACCGACGCTGGAAGGCGGGGAACCTGGGGGAGCGTCTGACAAGCGCAGTGCGCATGCCCGCACAGGCGCAGTCAGGAACCCGGCATCTGAGCTATGACTGCCAATTCTTAATGCGCCTGCCCCAGGCAGGCACGCACAGCGCAGGCGCTGGATTTAAAAAGAACAGCGCGCAGGGGGCGGCGACCATCGCCCCAGAAGAGATGAGTGACGGCAGTTGGACGCTTCACAGAGGAGGCTTCAGACCCGCCTTCATGGACAAAGATAGGTATTTTTGAAAAGTTTCAAAGCGCTTTATTTTAGCAATACATGAACACAAAACTAAAAGAGCCACCTTGTTAGAATGCAGCATTACTGCTGCACAAGGTGGCTCTTTTAGTTTATAACGGCTGGAGGGGGTGACAGTGGCCCTTTAACTAAACTGCTTTTATTTTAACACCTAATAAAAGTGTTAGAGATTATTTCTTCCTAAAAAAAAATTATACACAGAAGCTAAAATTTTGCAAGAGATGAAGTATACTGGTCCAATACGTGACCTTGCATGCTGTAATCTGACTCATGACGTCTCAGCATCATCAATAGGATGCAAATACAACAATCAAGTTAAGAGGGAATGGTTAAATCTAATAAGCATAAATTAGTTGTATGGCACAGTATACACCATACACTGTTTAGTTGGAGGGACAGGATTTCCCCGATGCAGTTATAGGGACTGTGCAAATCACACCGCCATTCATTGTTCTTACCAAAATCTACAGGGGAACAACAGCCCAAAGCCGTGATGTTACCATTCACTAGAATGATGGGTTGAAAGAACATAAAGTACAAAAGGGTTACACAAATGGAGGCACTAAGGTAATTGCACGATATAACTAATCAGATATAATGAAAAGGTATATTACAGAATAAGCTACTAAACCTACAGTGGTAGAATGTTCATAAACTTGACTAAGGCAAACAGAGTCTAAGAAAAAACTTTGGATTCTGCTGGACTTCCTGTCCGCTGATGCCTGGCTTTTTAGCCTGACACAGTAGACTGTGCCATTACGTCAGACTCAGACTAGAAAAATGTATGCATATGTATGAATTTAGGTATGAGCATGGGAGGCACAGCTTTTTCACTATGCATAGATATTGTGACCAGGGTCTTCAGGTTTTATCGTTTATCAATACTTCGCTAGTGTCACCAAAGTAAAACTATGCAGAAGAACTGTGTGCATGGCACCAATGCGCAATATATTTACTAACTTGTGTAATGGATATCAGTAATAATGTATGCAAATAATTGATGGGGATGAGAGAAAAGGGAAGAAAACAGCAGAGAAAATGATTACAATAGGTATTGTACTTTTAAAAAAGAGAGCTAATTAGTTTTAGATTGCTAATAATAAAATGTTCTGATACAGGACTACGGGGTGATATATCTCCTTTGAAAGGGCCAGATGGCGTAAAGTCATAGGTCCATTCTCATTGGAAAAATGATAATTACTTACCGGTAATTTGATTTTCCAGAGCCATGACAGCACCGCACATTAAGAGATGGTATCCGCCCCCAGGAACAGGAAACCTGTACTAGAGATAAAAGAGGGGGGCTGCACCTCTCTCCTCAGTTTTTGTTTCAGAGTATGCAAGGTAACCGCCAAATTAGTACACCTGTATATTACTTAACAAGGTTACTTTTATACACCTTTTACGTTTAATGGAGTTTTTGGGGTTTTTTTGTGCATCACACAACCATCACCAAGATAGGGTGGGAACTAATGTGGTGCTGTCATGGCTCTGGAAAATCAAATTACCGGTAAGTTATTATCATTTTTCCCTTCCCCAAGACAGCACCGCACATTGAGAGGAAGAAATAGAATATAATCCTAGGGTGGGCTTCGGCCCCCCCTTACTACATTTTAGCTCCTGCGATCTCCAAACATGACTGCCTACATCAGTGGTCCCCAACTCCGGTCCTCAAGAGCCACCAACAGGTCATGATTTCAGGATTTCCTTAGTATTGCACAGGTGATGCAATTATCACCTGTGCAATACTAAGGGGATACTGAAAACATGACCTATTGGTGGCTCTTGAGGACCGGAGTTGGGGAACACTGGCCTACATCCTTCAGCAGTTACTCTGCCGTCCTGTGTAATGTATAGACTCATTTTCTTGTTCCCTTTGCATCTGGGTCTCGGTTGGTCGTGCTCAATGTCTAATATCCATGATTGTCTGACTATGAGGGTGTATCTTCCACACACCTTATAGACCAGCCTCTGGGGTTATAATATTTGTTCAGCTACATTGTGCACCTTAAACATTATCATTGTCAAGTAAGCTAGGCTGAACCTTTGAAATGCTATTTATTGCCTTTTGTGTATTTCTTATTTATACATTTCTGTGATATAGGTATTTATTTGCCCTGAGACACATAAGACTTAGTCACAGCTTACCCTATCAGGTGCGAATCTCAACACTGTTTTTGCATTGGACGGCTGTCTGAGTCTTCCATACCATTTTTGGATTTATTGCTAGATTGAGTCTTTATTATTATTTAGTATTATTATTTTTTGGCTATATTTTTTTGGTTATAATTTTTGTCCTGTTTGTATGGGGGGTGGGGGGGTTACATCAACCAGGGAACTACTTCTGTGTGGTTTTAAATGTTTTTAGAATAGTGTTGGTCTGTGTGCACACTTTAATAAAGTTTTCATTGTTTATAATCTTGGTGATCTCCCTGTCAGCATGCTCTACTTTGTCCTTGTTTGAATTCATTAATGCTTTTTGCACGCTGTGGGATTGATCCCGATTTCTTACTTAATTCTGCTCTATGGTGCCCTCCACTTTTTCTGTATACAGAATCCTAGGGTGGGACAACAGCAGATAACAGGTTCCTACCAAAGCCTAGATTTGAGGGCCCTAGGTCTAGCCTGTAGTGGTGGAAGAAAGTGGAGGGTGAAGACCATACTGCTGCTCTGCAAATCTGTTCTACAGACGCATTTGCCCTTTCAGCCCAGGACGTGGCTATGGCCCTTGTAGAGTGAGCCCTTATACCCAGTGGGGGAGTGTGACCTGAGGAAGAGCAAGACAGTGCAATAGCCTTACGAAGCCACCGTGCAATAGTTGATTTTGAAGCTTTTTTACCCGGTTGCCCCCTGGAAGGAGACAAAAAGGGTTGACAACTCTCGCCATGATTTTGACATTTCTATGTATTGGAGTAGGCAACGTCTTACATCAAGGCAGTGAAAAGCTTGCTCTCCCTGAGATTTTGGATTTGCACAAAATGAGGGCAAAATTATTTACTGGTCCCTGCGATATTTTGAATTGACCTTTGGTAAGAAGGCCGGATCAGTTTTTATGATCACTCTGTCCTCCAAAAAGGTAGTATATGGAGGATTTACAAAAATAGCTTGCAGCTCGCAGATACGCCGAGCCGACATTAGGGCAACCAAGAGTACGGTTTTCAACGTTAAGGCTTTCTCAGAGATAGAAGAAAGATGCTCGAAAGGAGGAGAGATTAAGGCATTTAGGACTAAATTTAGATCCCAGGGAGGCAAAATAGGTAACAATTTTGAGGGCCTCGCTGCAAATGGGGCTCGATGAACCGGTAGACCCAGGGGTGAGCTGCAAGTTTTTGGTCAAACAATGCACCCAGGGCAGAGACTTGTACTTTTAGGGTGTTAGTAGATAACCCTCTTTCCAGCCCTTTTTGAAGGAATTCCAGTATTTCTTTTACCGGGACTTTCTGGCTCGTATTGGACAACTTCCGACCCGAGAATTCCAGGAACTTTTCCCATATCTTTGGTACCTATCCGATGTTACTTTCTTTCTGCTGGTGAGCAGCGTGTCTACTAAAGAGTTCGAGAAACCCTTTGCTAGTAGTAGTCCCTTCTCATGTTCCAGGCGGTGAGATGAAGTCTGTGCACTTGAGGATGTAGCACTGGGCCCTGGTGTAGGAGATTTAGCATGTCCGAGAGGATCCATGAGTCCGAGATAGACATATGTCTGAGCCATGTGAACCATGCCCGTCTCAGCCAAAAAGGTGCTACAAGGATTATCCGTACTTTGTCCTCCCGAATCTTCTTTAGGACTACCGGAATTAATTGGAGGAAATGCATACGCTAGATGAAATTTCCACTGGTGTAGCAGTGCATCTACCCCTTCCGGGTGTTCCCTTGGATTGAGGGAGTAGAACCTGTTTACCTGTCGGTTTTTTCTTGTGGCAAATAAATCTATCTCTGGCATGCCCCAGATAGCACAGATTTTCCCAAATACGTCTCAGTTCAGGGACCACTCTCTCTGATGTAATACATGACGACTTTTCCCTTTAAGTGCGTTCCTGACAAAGACAAAATGCTGTTTTCTGCCCATTCGAACAGTCGTTTGGCTTCAGACATCAGGGACGTTGATCTTGTTCCTCCTTGTCGTTTTATGCATGCTATATGGTAGTACTGTTGTCGGACAGTATTGTAACGTGTTTTCCTTGGACCTTTTTGCCCGCTTGGAGAAGTGCACGCCTTACGGCTGTCAACTCTTGGGTTGGAGGATGCCGTTCTCATTGAGGGTTTCCACGGACCCTGTAGAACTAGATCTGACCGGTGTGCTCCCCCAACCTAAAGGCCCTGCATCCATAGTTAGTACTACCGGGTCTTGAATTGACCATGGTACAGCATTTATTAAGTTTACAGTGTTTAGCCACCACTTCAACGATTCTTGTACCTGCGGTGATAGGAGTATTTTCCGATTTAGATTGCATGGAACCAACTGTTCGGACAAAATTTGATGTTGTAATTCTCTTGTATGGGCCTGCGTCCACTTGACTGCTAGAATTGTCAATGTTAGGACCCCTAGAAGTGACATTGCGGACCTTCGAGATATGGGTTGACCGGTCTGTACGTGGCGTATTTTTTTGAATGACGGAGTGAATCTTTCTGTCTGGGAGAACACATTTTTGCTTGATTGAATTCAGCTGGATTCCCAGGAACTCCTGTATCTGGGTTGGATTTAGTCTTGACTTTTTTAAGTATATTATCCAGCCCAATTTTGTCAGTATTTCTAGTACCCTTGTGACCGCCTCTCCGCATTTTTGTTCGTAGTCCGCTACAACATGAAAGTTGTCCAAATAGGGTACCAGCAATATATCTTCCTTCCTTACGCAAGATGCTAGTTCCGATATTATTTTTGTAAATATATGGGGAGCTACTGAGACCCCGAAGGGAAGGCAGCGGTATTGTAGATGAGTGAGAAACTGAGCTATTTCTACCACCAATCTTAGGTATTGCTGGTGTTCTTAGCAGATTGGTACATGGTAATAGGCGTCGGTTAAGTCTATTACCACCATGTAACACCCTGGACTGAGTAACTTCACTGCTGATCTTAAAGTCTCCATTTTGAATTTTTCCACCCGGATATACCAATTTAACAATTTTAGGTTGAATATCATTCTCATTGAACCGTCTGGTTTTGGTGTAAGGAAAAGAGTGCTGTAGAACCCTTGTCCCACTTGCGAATGTGGTACCTTTTTTAGGACTTTCTTTTGTAGAAGGATCTGAATTTCTTTTTCTAGTGCGGCCTGATTTTTCTTGGCCACTTGAGTGAATATTACTCTTCGTGGCGGGGGCCTGATGAGCCTTCCTCCCACCGGATTCCTGACGTCATTGCTGTTTTGAGTTTGATATAGGGGGAGGCTTATTGAAGAGGAATCCCTTATCTTTCCTCCAGGTTCTTCCTCGCATGGACTGATCATCAGATCGTCCATGGCCACCCCTATTTCCTGATCCTCGAAAGGACGAGCGAGTATCACCCCAACGACCTTTAACCCCTTCCCGACCCATGACGCCACGTAGGCGTCATGAAAGTCGGTGCCAATCCGACCCATGACGCCTATGTGGCGTCATGGAAAGATCGCGTCCCTGCAGATCGGGTGAAAGGGTTAACTCCCATTTCACCCGATCTGCAGGGACAGGGGGAGTGGTAGTTTAGCCCAGGGGGGGTGGCTTCACCCCCTCGTGGCTACGATCGCTCTGATTGGCAGTTTCACTTTCAACAGCCAATCAGAGCGATTTGTAATATTTCACCTATTATAACGGGTGAAATATTACAATCCAGCCATGGCCGATGCTGAAATATCATCGGCCATGGCTGGAAATACTAATGTGCCCCCACCCCACCCCACCGATCGCCCCCCCAGCCCTCCGATCTGGCCGGTACACTGCTCCGGCTCCCCTCCGTCCAGTGCTCCGCTCCCCCCGTGCTCTTGTCCGCTCCCCCCGTGCTCCAATCACCCCCCCGTGCTCCGATCACCTCCCCTGCACTCTGATCCACCCCCCCCGGTGCTCCGTTCCACCCCCCCGTGCTCCATTCCAGCCCCCCCGTGCTCCGTGCCACGCCCCCCGTGCTCCGTTCCACCCCTCCCGCGCTCCGATCCCCCCCCCCCCCCCCCGTGCTCCGATCCCCCCCCCCGTGGTCCCCCCCACCCCATCATACTTACCGATCCAGCCGGGGTCCCGTCCGTCTTCTCCCTGGGCGCCGCCATCTTCCAAAATGGCGGGCGCATGCGCAGTGCGCCCGCCGAATCTGCCGGCCGGCAGATTCGTTCCAAAGTGCATTTTGATCACTGAGATAGATTATATCTCAGTGATCAAAATAAAAAAAATAATAAATGACCCCCCCCCTTTGTCACCCCCATAGGTAGGGACAATAAAAAAATAAAGAAATTTTTTTTTTCCACTAATGTTAGAATAGGGTTAGGGTTAGGGGTAGGGTTAGGGTTAGGGGTAGGGTTAGGGTTAGGGTTAGGGGTAGGGTTAGGGGTAGGGGTAGGGTTAGGGTTAGGGTTAGGGTTAGGGGTAGGGTTAGGGGTAGGGTTAGGGCTAGGGTTAGGGTTTGGGTTTCGGTATGTGCACACGTATTCTGGTCCTCTGCGGATTTTTCCGCTGCGGATTTGATAAATCCGCAGTGCTAAACCGCTGCGAATTTATGGCGGATTTACCGCGTTTTTTTCTGCGCATTTCACTGCGGTTTTACAACTGCGATTTTCTATTGGAGCAGTTGTAAAACCGCTGCGGAATCCGCACAAAGAAGTGACATGCTGCGGAATGTAAACCGCTGCGTTTCCGTGCAGTTTTTCCGCAGCATGTGTACAGCGATTTTTGTTTCCCGTAGGTTTACATTGAACTGTAAACTCATGGGAAACTGCTGCGGATCCGCAGCGTTTTCCGCAGCGTGTGCACATACCTTTAGAATTAGGCTATGTGCACACTGTGCGGATTTGGCTGCGGATTGGCCGCTGTGGATTCGCAGCAGTGTTCCATCAGGTTTACAGTACCATGTAAACATATGAAAAACCAAATCCGCTGTGCCCATGGTGCGGAAAATACCGCGCGGAAACGCTGCGTTGTATTTTCCGCAGCATGTCAATTCTTTGTGCGGATTCCGCAGCGTTTTACACCTGTTCCTCAACAGGAATCCGCAGGTGAAATCCGCACAAAAAACACTGGAAATCCGCGGAAAATCCGCAGGTAAAACGCAGTGCCTTTTACCCGCGGATTTTTCAAAAATGGTGCGGAAATATCTCACACGAATCCGCAACGTGGGCACATAGCCTTAGGGTTAGGGTTGGAATTAGGGTTGTGGTTAGGGTTGTGATTAGGGTTATGGCTACAGTTGGGATTAGGGTTAGGGGTGTGGGGGGGTTAGTGTTGGAGGTAGAATTGAGGGGTTACCACTGTTTAGGCACATCAGGGGTCTCCAAACGCAACATGGCGCCACCATTGATTCCAGCCAATCTCGTATTCAAAAAGTCAAATGGTGCTCCCTCACTTCCGAGCCCTGACGTGTGCCCAAACAGTGGTTTACCCCCACATATGGGGTACCAGCATACTCAGGATAAACTGCGCAACAATTACTGGGGTCCAATTTCTCCTGTTACCCTTGTGAATCTAAAAAAATGCTTGCTAAAACATCATTTTTGAGGAAAGAAAAATGATTTTTTATTTTCACGGCTCTGCGTTGTAAGCGTCTGTGAAGCACTTGGGGGTTCAAAGTGCTCACCACATATCTAGATAAGTTCCTTGGGGGGTCTAGTTTCTAAAATGGGGTCACTTGTGGGGGTTTCTACTGTTTAGGCACACCAGGGGCTCTGCAAACGCAACGTAACGCCCACAGAGCATTCCATCAAAGTCTGCATTTCAAAACGTCACTACTTCACTTCCGAGCCTCGGCATGTGCCCAAACAGTGGTTTACCCCCACATATGGGGTATCAGCGTACTCAGGAGAAACTGGACAACAACTTTTGGGGTCCAATTTCTTCTGTAACCCTTGGGAAAATAAAAAATTCTGGGCTAAATAATTATTTTTGAGGAAAGAAAACGTATTTATTATTTTCACGGCTCTGCATTATAAACTTCTATGAAGCACTTGGGGGTTCAAAGTGCTCACCACACATCTAGATAAGTTCCTTTGGGGGTCTAGTTTCCAAAATGGGGTCACTTGTGGGGGGTTTCTACTGTTAAGCCACATCAGGGGCTCTGCAAACGCAACGTGACGCCCACAGAGCATTCCATCAAAGTCTGCATTTCAAAACGTCACTACTTCACTTCCGAGCCCCGGCATGTGCCCAAACAGTGATTTACCCCCACATATGGGGTATCAGCGTACTCAGGAGAAACTGGACAACAACTTTTGGGGTCAAATTTCTCCTGTTACCCTTGGGAAAATAAAAAATTGCAGGCTAAAAAATCATTTTTGAGAAAATAATTTTTTTTTTTTATTTTCATGGCTCTGCGTTATAAACTTCTGTGAAGCACTTGGGGGTTCAAAGTCCTCACCACACATCTAGATTAGTTCCTTTGGGGGTCTAGTTTCCAAAATGGTGTCATTTCTGGGGGATCTCCAATGTTTAGGCACACAGGGGCTCTCCAAACGTGACATGGTGTCCGCTAATGATTGGAGCTAATTTTCCATTTAAAAAGCCAAATGGCGTGCCATCCCTTCCGAGCCCTGCCGTGCGCCCAAACAGTGGTTTACCCCCACATATGGGGTATCAGCGTACTCAGGACAAACTGGACAACAATATTTGGGGTCCAATTTCTCCCATTATCCTTGGCAAAATAGGAAATTCCAGGCTAAAAAATCATTTTTGAGGAAAGAAAAATTATTTTTTATTTTCATGGCTCTGCGTTGTAAACTTCTGTGAAGCACCTGGGGGTTTAAAGTGCTCAATATGCATCTAGATAAGTTCCTTGGGGGGTCTAGTTTCCAAAATGGGGTCACTTGTGGGGGAGCTCCAATGTTTAGGCACACAGGGGCTCTCCAAACGCGACATGGTGTCCGCTAACAATTGGAGCTAATTTTCCATTCAAAAAGTCAAATGGCGCGCCTTCCCTTCCGAGCCCTGCCGTGTGCCCAAACAGTGGTTTACCCCCACATATGAGGTATCGGCGTACTCGGGAGAAATTGCCCAACAAATTTTATGATCCATTTTATCCTACTGCCCATGTGAAAATGAAAAAATTGAGGCGAAAAGAATTTTTTTGTGAAAAAAAAGTACTTTTTCATTTTTACAGATCAATTTGTGAAGCACCTGAGGGTTTAAAGTGCTCACTAGGCATCTAAATAAGTTCCTTGGGGGGGTCTAGTTTCCAAAATGGGGTCACTTGTGGGGGAGCGCCAATGTTTAGGCACACAGGAGCTATCCAAACGCGACATGGTGTCCGCTAACTATGGAAATAATTTTCCATTCAAAAAGTCAAATGGCGCTCCTTCCCTTCCGAGCCTTACCATGTGCCCAAACAGTGGTTTACCCCCACATATGAGGTATCGGCGTACTCAGGAGAAATTGCCCAACACATTTTAGGATCCATTTTATCCTGTTGCCCATGTGAAAATGAAAAAATTGAGGCTAAAAGAATTTTTTTGTGAAAAAAAAGTACTTTTTCATTTTTACGGATCAATTTGTGAAGCACCTGGGGGTTCAAAGTGCTCACTATGCATCTAGATAAGTTCCTTGGGGCGTCTAGTTTCCAAAATGGGGTCACTTGTGGGGGAGCTCCAATTTTTAGGCACACGGGGGCTCTCCAAACGTGACATGGTGTCCGCTAAAGAGTGGAGCCAATTTTTGATTCAAAAAGTCAAATGGCGCTCCTTCCCTTCCAAGCCCTGCCGTGCGCCCAAACAGTGGTTTACCCCCACATATGAGGTATCAGCGTACTCAGGACAAATTGGACAACAACTTTCGTGGTTCAGTTTCTCCTTTTACCATTGGGAAAATAAAAAAATTGTTGCTAAAAGATAATTTTTGTGACTAAAAAGTTAAATGTTCATTTTTTCCTTCCATGTTGCTTCTGCTGCTGTGAAGCACCTGAAGGGTTAATAAACTTCTTGAATGTGGTTTTGAGTACCTTGAGGGGTGCAGTTTTTAGAATGGTGTCACTTTTGGGTATTTTCAGCCATATAGACCCCTCAAACTGACTTCAAATGTGAGGTGGTCCCTAAAAAAAATGGTTTTGTAAATTTCGTTGTAAAAATGACAAATCGCTGGTCAAATTTTAACCCTTATAATTTCCTAACAAAAAAAAATTTTGTTTCCAAAATTGTGCTGATGTAAAGTAAACATGTGGGAAATGTTATTTATTAACTATTTTGTGTCACATATCTCTCTGGTTTAACAGAATAAAAATTCAAAATGTGAAAATTGCTAAATTTTCAAAATTTTCGCCAAATTTCCGTTTTTATCACAAATAAACGCAGAATTTATTGACCTAAATTTACCACTAACATGAAGCCCAATATGTCACGAAAAAACAATCTCAGAACCGCTAGGATCCGTTGAAGCGTTCCTGAGTTATTACCTCATAAAGGGACACTGGTCAGAATTGCAAAAAACGGCAAGGTCTTTAAGGTCAAAATAGGCTGGGTCATGAAGGGGTTAAAGAAGGGAGGAAGTGGAAACCGTTTCTTTTTATCCGAAGCTTTTTCGAGTAGTTCATCTAATGTTTTCCTAAAAAGGTACTGACCCTCACAAGGGACTGCACAAAGTTTTACTTTTGACTGGAAGTCTGCGTTCCAGTTTTTTAGCCATAATGCCCTACGCCCTGAGTTTGATATGGCACATGCACGGGGGCACATGCACGGGCGGCACATCGAACGGAGTCCATCGATGCGTCCGCTAGAAAACCTGCCGCTTTCTGTATTGAGGGTATTGCCTCTAACAGTCTTTCTCTTGGGAATTTATTTTTAATTTGCTCAGTTAATTCCTCCAGCCACTTGACCATAGCACGAGCTGTGCAATTGACGGCAACCCCTGGTTTAAATGACCACGCTGACGCCTCCCAAGCGGATTTTAAGAAGGCATCAGCCAGGGGGTCTTTTAGGGCACCCATATCCTCAAATGGTAAGGCTATCCCTTTACATGTGCTGGTGATGGTTCCATCTAATCTTGGGGCTTTCTCCCATTTATCACAAACTTCCTCGTCAAACAGATATTTGTGTTTTAGTGTCTGTCGTACTGACATCTTTTTGTTAGGTTTTTTCCCACTCTCTTTTAATTAGATTTAGGATGCTTTCATGAAAAGGAAAAACCTTACGTTTTTCCCCTCTAAATTGCTAAACAGAGTCTTGTACCGTGCGTTGTTCCCTGGGCGTTTCAACCCCCATAGTGGACCTAACCATTTTAGGAATTCCCCAATATTTTCAGATAAGAAATAAGGGTGGCCACACTCCTCTTCCGATGAGTCTAGATCTGATATCTCGGTGGGGGTTAATTCTCCCAGCTCTTCCTCTGAGTCTATATCAGAGCTTTGGAGTTTTTAGAGGTATGGGGAGGGGTGGGTTTTTCAGAGCTGATTGTTTGTTCCTTTAACTGCTCTTTTACTGACATCCTCACCTCATCCCTAATGATGGTTTTAATGCTCTAGAGTAGGGATGGCGACTCTTCGGCTACTGTTTTTTCAATACATGGCCGACATATCCTTTTTTTGCGTATGATGATTTAGGGAGGGTTTCCCTGCATAACGCACACACCCTATTCTTCTGCTTTGTGGTGGCCTTTCTACCCTATAATATAAACATGAGATAGGGCCGTCAGTAATAGTGTGCTTACTTACAAAGGCACTCACCCACCGAACCCATGAATACCACGACCGGCTGTGGGGGGTCCTCTGGTGCGCGTCCATCTGCAGCGGGGTCCGCCATGCTTGAGGATGCTAAGCGCTGGTTACTATGCGCTGCCTTGTTTTTATATGAGTGAAGCGGTGTGCGCACTCCTGGAACAACTTCCGCCTGGAAGCGTCCAGCACACCCTCTCACTCCGGCGTGTGACGTCACTTCCGGCGCGACCGGAAGTCGTCACCCATTCAGTCGGTGCCAGCGTCGTGATGGGCATGCCTGCACCTAAGCCCAGCCTCCCGACTGGAGCGGCCGCTGGGGAGTCCAGGATAGGGACGAGCGCGGCCAGACAGCTCCCCATGGCCGGGATCACAGACGCGCATCACCGCGCCCAGCTGCAGCCCCCCCGGGACCTCGGTCTCCAGGCCAGCAACATCAGAGTGGGATCCCTCTGATGTGCAGGTGTTTCTGTACAGGCATCCGCCTGCAGGAACAGAAAAAAAAAAAATTGAGCAGAGAGGTGCCACCCCCCTCTTATCTCTGCTACAGGTTTCCTGTTCCTGGGGGCGGATACCATCTCTCAATGTGCGGTGCTGTCAATGTGCGGAGCTGTCATGGGGAAGGGAAAAACATGTATGCAATAACTGTGCCTCTGTAATGCCACATATTGGAGGTAGCTAATATCCGACCCTTTAACTAAGGTTATAATCCAAACCTCCAAGTCTCCTCCAGAACAAAGGGAAACCTATCTGCAGGCAGTTGTTGAGAGGGTTCTTGCCCTCGGTCAGTGCAGAGCGGGTTGGCTTGGTGAGAAGGTTTGCATGTGGATTTGTAAGATGGTAATGTTTCTCCTTGTGGGGACTGCCAGTTAGCATAGTTAATATTAAATGCCGGGCAATGCCTACTGGATAAAACAGGTATGCACATGACCACTCCGCCAGAAGAAATAGGTCTCTCTAGGGCCACTCAGTAACTGCTTAGCCATAACGATCCTCTGCTCAACGGTTGTCAACCATGAACCATGGCCACCATTACTATTTTAGCAATATACTGTAACCATCATTCACATTACTGCTTTCTCCGGAGCTGTCAAGATGGCTTCAACACACCAACCCTATATGGACACATGTGACCGCCATGCTCATGAGTGGTAACATAACACATAGCTATAAAGGGTTAATATGTTGATGCTTCCATGCAAAATTCAGCACAAGCAGTAATGTAATGAATATTCACAGCCCTGCTAGAGTCCAGGGACCATGCAAAGATGTGAGACGTGTGTAATAGAAGTGTCATTATTTTCAATGTAGATGAGCTCAGCTGCATTTAGTAAAAGTAACATTTCACAATCAGGAAAGTGACAAGTTACCAGCAGCAGAGAAAAGGCAAAAACAACATACCTTGCCCTCCAGGGTACATACATCGAAATGCCCTTCCAAGCTCTTCTGCTTGCACTCGCCCGGCTGGAGTAAGTTCACCACCCCATTTCAAAACCAGCAGCAGAGAAGGGCAATCCTTGCGGGCATCTGCATGGGAAAGTCAAACAATCATCACAACAATTTCAGCCATGCAGAAAACACAAATATTTTCTTGTCTGCCATACCCTGTTAGTCATTAGCGTTTCTCAGCATTTAT
The DNA here is from genome assembly GCF_032444005.1 of Ranitomeya imitator. Taxonomy (NCBI): domain Eukaryota; kingdom Metazoa; phylum Chordata; class Amphibia; order Anura; family Dendrobatidae; genus Ranitomeya; species Ranitomeya imitator. The sequence goes on from NC_091285.1 coordinate 523,585,420, forward strand.
AGTGATAAATTTTGCAGCACTGCACTAATGAGGGTGTACATTAAGGGGTCTAGCAATCTGCTTCCTAACCACAGGTTAAGGCTGGACCATATTTCACAGACCATGAGTCGTGCACTAGCTGGGGGTCTGCTGATCCAAACTTGACAGCCTCATAGGCATCTACAGAGACTGGACATCCGCAGCTGGTCTTTGGATTAATGTCCCAACTGGGCCAGCCAAACACTGATGTGTTCATTACACTTTATAGACATACAAATTTATTTTTTTTAAAAAAGGATGTTTCTATTTTGGAAGCCCATAATACCTAGAGATTGTCTCGGATGAAGCAGATGAACCACAAATGGGTCAAAAGGGAGGACAACACATGAAACAACTGAACGTTCATCAAATCCTACTTTGATAATCAAGAAAAATAATGCCCCCATGCTCTTACCTTCATCCTCACTGGATGGCTTTGGATGCCCATGGGGCAAATATGTCAGCTGAACCTTCCTATTAATGCCAGAGAAATGTCCATACCTAGAAAATGAAATAAAGGGCACCTATAGAAAAAGTAAAGCTTACAGGCATTCAGTAAAAGTCATCCATCTTTGAAACCAGGCACTGCGCTAACGTTTTTACTAATGCAGGGCACTCACATCTTTGCAGCAATTAGACCTCGTTGATAGTGTGGGATGACACGGTTATATCATGGATGCTCATTGCTACTACACTGCGAGAGGTTTCAGGGATGCTAGAATAAATGAACAACTGAGATCATAAACTTCTGGACCCTAGACAATCACAGTGTCAAGCCCATTGTCCACCACCCATCCCTAAGTTACTGATTCGCTCTTGCAACCATCAAAGAATGTAAACGCTCACATGAGGTTCCTGAGCCCACTGCTGCTACTTGTATAATACAATGAAGTTGGACATATTAAGCAGCGGCAGGACGATGATCTGCATCCGCATGCTGCAGCCAGCTATAACACCGCTGTGATCAGATACTGGTGACTTCTGATCATCTCTGGGTCACTACTACAGCTACAGTAATGGCAGTAACTGGGGACTTCTATTAACTAAATGGACTCTATGTCAGGAACTCTATGGGACCTCTCCATTTCACATAAATAAAGCAACATGAGCCCCAATTAGAATTGCGGTAACTCAAATGCGACTATTGATGACAAGCCTCATTTTTTTGTTGGGGCCATACCCTTGAGAACAACATGAGGGGTACTGCTGTAATGGAGACCCTAGGTAAACTAGTACAGAAAATCACTTAGTAAGCAGTTCTCGTATAATTCTAAGATTGGCAAATTGACAAAAAAGGCCTAAAAAAACCCATGCAGCAGAAGAAAAATGTAAAAAAAAATAGGATTATTATAAACAGTTTTGTGACCCAAAAAACATAACTCCTTCCATTATTAAATGAATTGTCACCTTTCAGGAAACTTTATATTACTAGATGGTGGCCCAATTCTAACGCATCGGGTATTCTAGAATATGTATGTCCACGTAGTATATTGCACAGCCACGTAATATATTGCCCAACCACGTAGTATATTGCCCAGCCACGTAGTATATTGCCCAGTCACGTAATATATTGCCCAGCCACGTAGTATATTGCCCAGTTACGTAGTATATTGCCCAGTGACGTAGTATACAGCAAAGAGCCACGTAGAATATTGTACAGCGACGTAGTATACAGCACAGAGTCAAGTAGTATATTGCCCAGCGACGTAGTATATTGCCCAGCCACGTATGTCACAGGTTAAAAAATAAAAATATACTCACCTTCCAAGGGAGCCCTTGTAGTCATGTCGCCTGTGTGCGGTGCAGCTTCCGGTCCCAGGGTTGGTAGCGCAGGACCCGTGGTCACATGACTGTGATGTCATGGCAGGTCCTTCTCGCGCAGGACCGGTGATGAGGTCGCGGTCACATTACCGTGACGTCATGGCAGGTCCTTGTCGCATACCATCCTTGCCACCGGAACCTGCCGCTTGCATGGAGCGGTTACCGGAGCGTCACGAGGAGCGGTAAAGGCGGCGGAAGGTGAGTATATAATGATTTTTTTTTTAATTATTATTTTTAACATTAGATCCTTTTACTATTGACGCTGCATAGGCAGCATCAATAGTAAAAACTTGGTCAGACAGGATTAATAGCGGCGGCAACGGAGTGAGTTACCCGAGGCATAACGCGGTCCGTTACCGCTGGCATTAACCCTGTGTGAGCGGTGACTGCGCGGAGTATGGAGCGGGCGCCGGGCACTGACTGCAGGGGAGTAGGGAGGGACTAATCGGACTGTGGCCGTCGCTGATTGGTGGCGGCAGCCATGACAGGCAGCTGGCGAGACCAATCAGCAACTTGGATTCCATGACAGACAAAGGCCGCGACCAATGAATATCTGGGACAGACAGAAGGACAGAAAGACGGAAGTGACCCTTAGACAATTATATAGTAGATAGGCTCTGATAGCTATAACCATTCCAAAGTATTTTTTACCCTCCTCGGGTCCAGCACCGGCTCTCTGCAGTTTTGGCTGCAGCAGTATTGTCACGCCAACATTACTGAAGCTAATCTGTGCTGATTGGCTGCAGTGCTGTCAATGTGATATCAGCGCTGCAGACAAACAACAAAGACCAGGAGAGAATGGGAGAGACTTTCACTTTTAGCTCACCGTTACCTCCTCTTATAACTCATAGTGCTTGAGCCAAGCCTAGCCTACAACCATCCAAGTGAAGTGGCACTAGAGGTCGTATTTATACAAAGGTGACCCCAATGGGTGTGTGGTACATTAAACATATTAAACTGCCCTATAGAGAGCAAATCATTACCTAACATATTCCAACTATACAATAAACTTTACTATTTTCTCAAAAGAATTAAAGGTAATATTTTATTTAAGAAGTGGAATCCGTTAATTATTTGTTGCAGATCAATCAATTTGGTAATATATGGAATATAGTTTATAATTAACAAATATATAAGTATATAGTTTATGCCTCAGCAGCGAGGTATAAACATCATATGCGTCAGTAAGTATGTCATTATGCGGAAAACTAGTGGAAAGATTAAATTGCTATATCTTCAGGATTTTAGTCCTGGACAAAGCTGAACGCGAAAGAAGCCAGCAGTGAATCCTATGATGGACTACATCTCCAATAAACTAATAAAGCAGTGGCTCCAGATTTACACTAAAGTAACTGAGTGGAGTACGCTGCCTCTCTCCCCAGCATGTAGAAGTAATCTTATCAAAATGATTATGATGCCTCAACTCCTGTACATTCTTCACAATTCCCCAATCTCAATTCCTTCTCAAACTGGTCATAAAGCTCAGGGAGGTTTTAGAGCACTGATTTGGAAAAAAAACAGTTCTTAAAAATAAAGGCTAAAAAAGTTGCAGAGGGAGAAGAAATCTGGAGGCTTAGCGGCTCCAAATCCTTGGCTTTATTTTATTGCAATTGAGCTACAACAAGTGAGAGGCTGGGGTGATAGCAAGGGACTGGGCGCTGTTGGCAAGTTTGAGACCAGGCGAGTGAGCAGATCACCGCCAACAGCAACTCTGGAGCTGGGCTCATCCAGAAATCTGGCTAAGGCCGGGGTCACACTTGTGAGTGTGATGCAAAAAACTCGTCCGAGTCTCTCGCATCAATACCGGGCACTGCCGCCGGCACTTGGGACTGGAGTGTGCGGATGCATAGAAATACATGCAGCCGCACGTTCCGGTCCCGAGTGCTGGCGGCAGTGCCGGGTATTGATGCGCCAGTATCTCGCATCACACTCGCAAGTGTGACCCCGGCCTAAGTTAGGACTGTCATTTACTATCATGGTGAAGGTGTGGGCATTTTAACAGGTGGAGAGTTATACTACATTTACTCCTGTCTGGGTTAACCCTGATATACCAGAAATCTTCAGACTGGAAGGTTTCTCCCCGTGAGAGAAAAGAGGAATTGATCAACAGCAACTTTTTAAAATGTTGCAAAATTTGGTGCAACTTCACTCCAGTCCCATTCTGGTGTGCTTTAGTGTACACCAGAATTTTAGTGCATTTTTTCCAACTTTTATTGCAAAAACTGTTCAAAACAGGAAAAAAGCCCATTTTTGACTGCTCCAAATTAATGAATTTCGTGATCCATTTTGATGAATTTGGCACAAACAATGGAAAATAATACAAGACAAAAAAAGCAAAGTGGCTTAAAAAAGCACTGCAAATATTTGAATTGGGGCGGACATGTTAAATGTTTGAGGATGTTTTAAGCTGTATGGAAAAGATGGATCGATATTCCTGGCATTCCATCTCAGGCTTTAGTGGATCCTGCACTGAACTACTGTACCCAATTTAATCATAAATTGTTGGAGTTGTGGATGCCACAATCCTGCATGTAACACTATATAAATATCAGATTTTAATAACAGTGAATCAGTCAGTGAGCTTGTTCTGCCAGCAGTGTTTGCAGCCCTTATCTTCCTTCTCCTGAACTCTTCTAAGTTGACTTATGAACTCTGAACCACTGTCCGGGAAATATCAGGGAATAGGAAGTTTTATTTATTTTTTCTTGGAAAGCCTCTTAAGGTTGGATTTACAGAAAATAGATGCTGCTGCAGACATTTCTGTGACTTGAAATTCAGTTAAATTCCTCTAAATAGAATTGTTTTTGCAGCAAGCCGAACAATTTGTGCAAGTCAGAAGAATGGGGGAGCTGCAAAGGCACAGATGATTGGCCTCGGGGAGACCAAAACATCCAACACCGCGGAGACACCATCACGTGTTTCTCAACGCAGTGATTCCAGAACACTGCCCCCATCCCTTATGGGAAATATGCAGATGCATGTAAAGAAGCTGCGGAGACACCATCACGTGTTTCTCGACGCAAGCAGTGAATAGCCAGGCCTTTCCCCGGGAAGGAACAACCACGGGAAGGGCAGCATCCTATGAAGGAAAGCCACCTATGCCAAGCATGGTATCCATCCACAGACAGCTGTTTCGGGGGTTTTGCCCCTCATCAGTGTGGAGTAGGAATCCGGCTATTAGGAGCAGTGCCTAGTAAAAAGGCTATAAAGGCACAGATGATTGGCCTTAGGGAGACCAAAACATCCAACACCGCGGAGACACCATCACGTGTTTCTCAACGCAGTGATTCCAGAACATTGCCCCCATCCCTTATGGGAAATATGCAGACATTTCTGCAACAAAATCTGCAGCGTGTGAATCAACCCTAAACATTGGTATATTTAAATTTGCTGATTTTGTGCAGATTTCAAATTGTTTCCACCCCTTATATACGTATGTTGCTAATATTTTAGTGGCTAGCTTTGGAAACAGGCAGTGGTGCTATGTAAATGCAACACAATGGGGGAGATTTACTAAGCTGAATGGACACTTTTCTGTATCAAATTTGATTGGTGTTGGCACCAACCATGGATTTTAACCCCTTAAGATTCTGCTGTCAATAGAGACTACAGCATCTAAATGGTTAACAGAGTGTGGGGGCTCCTTCTTTAACCCTATTGACACCCTGAGATTATGGTTGTGTGGTCCTGATGTTTGCCATGGTAATTCACGGCCAAATAACGGCCTTAGAGTCGGCCGACTATAGTGGCCTGTTCAGAAGTTAGCGACATTTAGGTGATAAAAATAACATTTTTCCTTCCCGCCATGCCACTTTTTTACCGTATTTTTCAGACTATAAGACATACTTTTTTCCCCAAGAATTTTTTGGGGAAAATGGGGGTGCGTCTTGTAGTTGGAATATACTTAGCCCGGAGGCCTCCACACATCCATTGCGGCGATGCGGTGGCCTCCAGGAAAATGGCCGCTGGGAGTGGCGCATGCTCAGATTGAGATCTCAGCAACGAGATATCATCCCGACATCTCAGAAGATGAATTTCTTTTTCACCACTTACATAAAAAATAACTTAGACATGTTTCTATGAACTCGTAATGCCCTGGAGAATCATAATGGCAGGTCATTTTTAGCATTTAGTGAACCTAGCAAAAAAGCCAATCAAAAAATAAGTGTGAGACTGCACTTTTTAAAAAAATTTCACCGCACTTAGAATTGTTTTCCCGTTTTCTAGTACACGACATGGTAAAACCAATGGTGTTGTTCAAAAGTACAACTCGTCCCGCAAAAAATAAGCCCCCACATGGCCATATTGATGGGAAAAAAGTTATGGCTCTGGGAAGGAGGGGAGCGAAAAACGAAGACGCAAAAACGAAAAAGGGCTGTGGCGTGAAGGGGTTAAAAAAAAACCTTTTACATGCCTTGCGCCACATCTATTATGTGTTTTAGGTATTTTTTCTGTCTCACTCAAACAGAGAGTTTGATCTATTTGAAAGAGTGTGTAGTTTTCTTCATTAGGGGGTCTAGCTTGAAATCCAAAAATGTGACCCAAAATGTTTTATGCCAATTCCTGCACAAAGTAAGCCAACTAATACATGGTGTAAAGTTAGATCAAGTTATCCGAAAATGTGCCAAATTTATAAAACAACTTACATTTATTTTTGAAATACAATTTTAAGTTTTCTCCTATAAATTCACGTCATTTTATTTATTTACATTATTTTAATTTAGTTTGGTAGCTGGTGACAAATAAAAGGAGTATTCCTTATTAAAAATTCAGAAAAAGTAAAACAGATTGTCTCAAGAAATTTTGTGTTCACACAAGCTAACGGGCAGGACGAGTTATGTTTAGCATTGACACGTTAACTTCAAATCTGTGGATGGAGGCTGTAGGTGGAGCTGGTTAATCAAGTTCTTTCAACCTCTTGTATTTACTCCTCAGTCCTTAGGGAGGATTAGGCACCAGCAGCCAAGGGTTGTACTGGAAATTTCTGGTACCCATCCTGCCGCAACCATGTACTCTAAAGATCAAGAAGGTTCTAGCAGCAGCAAAAATAACTGAAAGGAAGGGTTTTGTGAAAAACCACCATTGCCATGATGCCCTTGGTAATACACTGTTTTGAGTAAACTATACATAAACTTCAAAAAGAACCTGAAGACCCACCTCTTCCGACAAGCCTACAACCTGCAGTAACCACCGATCGACCAAACCGCTGCATGACCAGCTCTATCCTCACCTACTGTATCCCCACCCATCCCTTGTAGATTGTGAGCCCTCGCGGGCAGGGTCCTCACTCCTCCTGTACCAGTTGTGACTTGTATTGTTTAAGAATATTGTACTTGTTTTTATTATGTATACCCCTCCTCACATGTAAAGCGCCATGGAATAAATGGCGCTATAACAATAAATAATAATAATAATAATAAACACAGCACATGTTGGAATTTAAAGCGTAGTTGCCATTTTAATTTTTATCTAATAATAATGTAGAGCAAGCGATTTTAATAATCTTTCAAATACACTTTTTAGGTCCCCTATGCTGTTTCTGAAGCAAATCTGTATTCAAATCCACACACACTGAATACGGCTTTCTAAATGCAAGTGTGTTGACGGAGCCTACACAGCGTGTGCGCTCCTGGCTGGATCCCATGCACTGTATGTCAGTGCATCAGCAGGCTACCTCAGTCACACAGTGCACTATGCTGAGCTCTGTCAGTTCGTGGTTGTTAGCAGACAGCTCCCATGTCAGATGGTTTCTGTGTGCTCAGTTATGAGAGCAGTTTTCCTCAGTGTATAGCACAGACACACAGGACAATCACCTGACAGGGCAGAAGGAGCTCAGTGACATTAGCCCTTCCCCTCAGTGTTACCACACTGCTCCTTCTGCCTGTCAGCTGGTTCCTGTGAGTTCAGTGACATTAGCCCTTCTCCTCAGTGTTACCACACTGCTTCTCTGCCTGTCAGCTTATTCCTGGGAGTTCAGTGACATTAGCACTTCCCCTCAGCGTTACCACACTGCTCCTTCTGCCTGTCAGCTTATTCCTGTGAGTTCAGTGACATCGGCACTTCCCCTCAGTGTTACCACACTGCTTCTCTGCCTGTCAGCTTATTCCTGGGAGTTCAGTGACATTAGCACTTCCCCTCAGTGTTACCACACTGCTCCTTCTGCCTGTCAGCTTATTCCTGGGAGTTCAGTGACATCGGCACTTCCCCTCAGTGTTACCACACTGCTTCTCTGCCTGTCAGCTTATTCCTGGGAGTTCAGTGACATTAGCACTTCTCCTCAGTGTTACCACACTGCTCCTTCTGCCTGTCAGCTTATTCCTGTGAGTTCAGTGACATCGGCACTTCCCCTCAGTGTTACCACACTGATCCTCTGCCTGTCAGCTGGTTCCTGGGAGTTCAGTGACATTAGCACTTCCCCTCAGTGTTACCACACTGCTCCTTCTGCCTGTCAGCTTATTCCTGTGAGTTCAGTGACATCGGCACTTCCCCTCAGTGTTACCACACTGATCCTCTGCCTGTCAGCTGGTTCCTGGGAGTTCAGTGACATTAGCACTTCCCCTCAGTGTTACCACACTGCTCCTTCTGCCTGTCAGCTTATTCCTGTGAGTTCAGTGACATCGGCACTTCCCCTCAGTGTTACCACACTGCTCCTCTGCCTGTCAGCTTATTCCTGGGAGTTCAGTGACATCGGCACTTCCCCTCAGTGTTACCACACTGCTCCTTCTGCCTGTCAGCTTATTCCTGTGAGTTCAGTGACATCGGCACTTCTCCTCAGTGTTACCACACTGCTCCTCTGCCTGTCAGCTTATTCCTGTGAGTTCAGTGACATCGGCACTTCCCCTCAGTGTTACCACACTGCTTCTCTGCCTGTCAGCTTATTCCTGGGAGTTCAGTGACATTAGCACTTCCCCTCAGTGTTACCACACTGCTCCTTCTGCCTGTCAGCTTATTCCTGTGAGTTCAGTGACATCGGCACTTCCCCTCAGTGTTACCACACTGCTCCTCTGCCTGTCAGCTTATTCCTGGGAGTTCAGTGACATCGGCACTTCCCCTCAGTGTTACCACACTGCTCCTTCTGCCTGTCAGCTTATTCCTGTGAGTTCAGTGACATTAGCACTTCCCCTCAGTGTTACCACACTGCTCCTTCTGCCTGTCAGCTTATTCCTGTGAGTTCAGTGACATCGGCACTTCCCCTCAGTGTTACCACACTGCTCCTCTGCCTGTCAGCTTATTCCTGGGAGTTCAGTGACATCGGCACTTCTCCTCAGTGTTACCACACTGCTCCTCTGCCTGTCAGCTTATTCCTGGGAGTTCAGTGACATCGGCACTTCCCCTCAGTGTTACCACACTGCTCCTTCTGCCTGTCAGCTTATTCCTGTGAGTTCAGTGACATCGGCACTTCCCCTCAGTGTTACCACACTGCTCCTTCTGCCTGTCAGCTTATTCCTGGGAGTTCAGTGACATTAGCACTTCCCCTCAGTGTTACCACACTGCTCCTTCTGCCTGTCAGCTTATTCCTGGGAGTTCAGTGACATTAGCACTTCTCCTCAGTGTTACCACACTGCTCCTCTGCCTGTCAGCTTATTCCTGGGAGTTCAGTGACATCGGCACTTCCCCTCAGTGTTACCACACTGATCCTCTGCCTGTCAGCTGGTTCCTGGGAGTTCAGTGACATTAGCCCTTCCCCTCAGTGTTACCACACTGCTCCTTCTGCCTGTCAGCTTATTCCTGTGAGTTCAGTGACATCGGCACTTCCCCTCAGTGTTACCACACTGCTTCGCTGCCTGTCAGCTGGTTCCTGCCAGTTCACTGACATCGGCACATTACAATGTTATTCTATTAACTGCTGGCTCCTGAGCGGATGTTACTGAGCTCCTTCTGCCCTGTCAGGTGATTGTCTTGTGTGTCTGTGCTATACAGGAAAACTTGACATCATTGAGCACACAGGAACCAGCTAACAGAAGAGCTGTCTGCCGACAACCAAGAACTGACAGAAATCAGCACAGTGCCGAGAACTGAGGTAACCTGCAGATGCACGGACATACAGTACATGGGAAGCAGCCAGGAGCGTGCGCGCGGATTAGGCTCTGCCCCACCCTTCAGTGTGTGTGGACCTGAATACGAATTTGCTTCAGAAACAGCATAGGGGAACAACTTCTAGAAGGTTTTTGAAAGGTTTTCTTTTGAATTTCATTTAGAAGTTATATTTGAAAGACTATTAAAATTACTTGCTCTACATAATTATTTCATAAAAATTAAAACAACAGTTACGCTTTTAAGAATAATCAGATGAGATCCAACATATTAATTTTTTACAGAGGAAGGAACATTCTGTTCATCATCTGCAAGCAGTGCAAATATAGGACTGTGCAGCCATCTGCAGGCCTTGGATGCTCTATATCAGATTGGCTCCTGATTTTCGGTATAAATATTTCACTTACATTTCCAGCACAGTTTTCAGCTGTTCCAGTTTAGATTTCCTCTCCTCGATCTCACAATCATTATGTGTTCCCAGCTCAGCCAGCAGCAGTCTTGCGATATCAAGCACTTCCTGTTTTAAATAACATGGGATTTCAGACTTCACATAAATAATAAATATTGGAAAATATTCTCAATTTTGATCCAAATTACCATTATACTGTAAATGGATCCATTTGATACTGATTACACAATGTATTTTATCTGTATTACTGTTGGACAGCTACTGGGCAGGAAATAAAACTCAATGGTTCTCGGGTGCAGTATGCACCTAACTTGCATACACAAGACCAATAGATGCTGAGAAAGTGAAAATTAAATAAGACCTCTCTAGCCAGCTCCTCGGAAACCACAGCTGCATGCCTAATCCAGTCTCCCCATACTTTAGCAAATTTACCAACCGCTCCCCTCTTGGTATAAACCTTTTTTTCCATTAAAATAGTAAAGTTGAGAGCTTGGATCACTTCTTCTACGCAGGGAGGTCTGGTTGCCAGCCAGTGTGTGGCTATAGATTTTCTAGTCTGGTAAAGTATTTTATAATTAGGTAACTACCTGCGGAGATTCTTCCACCTTCGCTGTTAATCCGAACACACAGATTTTCGCACTAAGCGTGATTTGAATATTAAACACTTCTGCTATTAATCTACCAACCCCATCCCACCCTTACAAAGCCCCACCAGTCTCGGGTATGTCAAAAACATGTGCATCAAGTCTGCATTTTCTTCCCTGCAACACGGACAACAGTCATCCGTCTTTAGGCCTATTCTATACATTACTTTGGGGGTCCTATAAACGCTATGAACTAGAAACAGTTGATACCTTCTCTGTACCGTGTTTATTGAAAGTAACCCTGGAGATTCCAGCACCTCTTCCCATTCCTCTGTAGAAATGTTACCCACATCCTCCAAACATGAGCCATTGGGTCACCCAAAATCATTAACAATGAGTTGTGAAAAAGAGAGGTGATTCCATTAGTTGATTTTGCTTTTACTACGAAGTCTAACAGCCCATTAGATTATATAGAAAGTTAAGAGATGGCTTCCTGAGCCCGTATTGAAAGTAAATCCAATAAATAACCACTTGTATGCAAAATATATGTCATGCACCACTAGACATAAATCATCCAAAACAGAAAAGTGCAATACACAGACACAGTATTAAAATGATTTTTATTAATAATAATAATAATATTAAATAATATAAAAAATAATAATAAAGTACATAATAAAGCTGATAAGTATCAAACACACTACAATAGTATGATGGAGCACCTCAACATTTATGAAATATAGATATGGACCCTGTATTCATATAATACATTTATATTGCACTAAAAAGGATTGGTGAATACAAATATTAATAAAAAAATACAAGTGTATAATGAAAAATCACTAATCACAAAATAGTGAAAACAATGTATATTAGGACAAAAATGCAAAAATTGTACAGTGTATATATATGATCAAAAATTATATGTGACAATAAAACGAAATAAATAGCGCTAAATATACCCAATATATTGCACTCGTAGAATATATAAAATAAATGATGCAAAATTGTGCAAAAAGTAAAACCACAAAATTATAAAAGTGTGTAACAACTAAGAGGGAATAAAAAAACGCTAAATATATAGCATAGTATAGCAATCCCTGCATATAAATAAGGTATACCGCTAGGGCACTATTTGCACTTTACTTTAGTAATTTTACGGTTGCCCTATTTTCTGCTGCACTATTTGTCTTGTGGCCCAGTGTGGTATTGTGCAATATAGAGACCCAGTACTGGTCATCAGCACTAGCACATGTGCACTTTATAGCGGTATACCTTATTTATATGCAGGGATTGCTATACTGAATACAATTTTGTTACACCCTTTTTTCCTTTGCCTAGGTTACATGTAGTTATTTTTTCATCACTTTTTAGCACCATTGTGCACATATATATATACATTTTATAGTTTGGGTAGTGCAATATATTAGATATATTTAGCGTTTTTTTATTCCCTCTTAGTTGTTACACACTTTTATAATTTTGTGGTGTTACTTTTTGCACAATTTTGCATCATTTATTTTATATATTCTACGAGTGCAATATATTGGGTATATTTAGCGCTATGTATTTCGTTTTATTGTCACATATAATTTTTGATCATATATATACACTGTACAATTTTTGCATTTTTGTCCTAATATACATTGTTTTCACTATTTTGTGATTAGGGATTTTTCATTATACACTTGTATTTTTTTATTAATATTTGTATTCATCAATCCTTTTTAGTGCAATATAAATGTATTATATGAATACAGGGTCCATATCTATATTTCATAAATGTTGAGGTGCTCCATCATACTATTGTAGTGTGTTTGATACTTATCAGCTTTATTATGTACTTTATTATTATTTTTTATATTTATTATTATTATTATTATTATTATTAATAATAAAAATCATTTTAATACTGTGTCTGTGTATTGCACTTTTCTGTTTTGGATGATTCCGTATTGAAAGTAGTTGCAAGAATAATAATAATAATTTTATTTATATAGCACCAACATATTCCGCAGCGCTTTACCATTATAGAGGGGATTTGTACAGACAATAGACATCACAGCATAACAATAATCACAGTTCAAAACAGATAACAAGAGGAATGAAGGCCCTGCTCGCAAGCTTACAAACTATGAGGAAAAGGGGAGACACAAGAGGTGGATGGTAACAATTGCTTTCGTTGTTCGGACCAGTCAAAATGTAAGGATCGGGTGTTCATGTAAAGCTGCATGAACCAGTTATCAGCCTAAGTATGTAACAGTACAGACACAGAGGGTTATTAACTGCATTAAGCATGTGAGAACATGATGTGAGGAACCTGATTATGGTTTATGTTTTTTGAATGGGCCACACAGGGATGGTTAGGTTAATGCGTTGAGGCGGTAGGCCAGTCTGAACAAATGCATTTTTAGAGCACGCTTAAAACTGTGGGGATTGGGGATTAATCGTATTAACCTAGGTAGTGCATTCCAAAGAATTGGCGAAGCACGTGAAAAGTCTTGGAGACGGGAGTGGGAGGTTCTGATTATTGAGGATGTTAACCTCACGTCATTAGAAGAACCGAGAGCACGAGTAGGGTGGTAGACTGAGAGCAGGGAGGAGATGAGCCATGGAGAGCTTTGTGGATGAGGGTAGTAGTTTTGTACTGGATTCTGGAGTGGATGGGTAGCCAGTGTAATGACTGGCACAAGGTAGAGGCATCGGTATAACGATTGGTGAGGAATATGATCCTGGCTGCAGCATTCAGGACAGATTGGAGAGGGGAAAGTTTGGCAAGAGGGAGGCCGATTAGTAGAGAGTTACAATAGTCCAGACGAGAATGAATAAATGAAACAGTAAGAGTTTTTGCAGAGTCGAAAGTAAGAAAAGGGCGAATTCTAGAAATGTTTTTGGGATGCAGATAAGAAGAGCGAGCCAGTGATCGGATGTGGGGGGTGAATGAAAGCTCGGAATCAAGTATGACCTCAAAACAGCAGGCATGATGCTTGGGAGTAATAGTGGAACCGCACACGGGGATGGCAATGTCAGGCAAAGGTAGGTTAGTAGAGGGAGAGAACACGAGGAGTTCAGTTTTTGACAGGTTCAGTTTCAGATAGAGGGAGGACATGATGTTAGAGACAGCAGTAAGACAATCACTGGTGTTTTCAAAAATGATAGGCGTGATATCAGGAGAAGAAGTGTATAATTGGGTGTCATCAGCATAGAGATGGTACTGGAAACCAAATCTACTGAATGTTTGTCCAATAGGGGCAGTATACAAAGAGAAAGGAAGGGGCCTAGGACTGATCCTTGAGGAACCCCAACAGTAAGGGGAAGGTGAGAGGAGGAGGAACCAGCAAAAGATACAGTGAAGGAGCGGTCAGAGAGATAGGAGGAGAACCAGGAAGGAACGGTGTCCTTGAGGCCGATGGAGTGTAGCATAGTGAGGAGGAGCTGATGATCCACAGTATCGAATGATGAGGAGAGATCTAAGAGAATTAGCATGGTGTAGTGACCATTAGATTTAGCTGTTAGTAGATCATTAGAGACTTTAGTGAGGGCAGTTTCAGAAAAGTATAAAGAGCGGAAACCAGATTGAAGAGGGTCGAGAACAGAGTTATCTGAGAGATAGCGGATAAGACGGGAGTGGACCAGGCGTTCGAGGAGTTTAGAGATGAAGGGAAGTTTAGAGACAGATCTATAGTTAGCGGCACAGTTTTGGTCGAGAGATTTTTTTTTAAGTAATGGATGTATGATGGCATGCTTAAATGAGGAGCGAAAGATACCGGAAGAGAGGGAGAGGTTGAATATTTTTGTTAGGTGAGAGGTGATAGCCGGGGAAAGGGACTGGAAGAGATGTGACGGAATGGAGTCACTGGTGCATGTGGTCGGGCGAGAAGATGCAAGGAGTCCGATTTCTTTTTCTTCTGTAACTGGTTCAAAGTCAGCGAGTGAACTAGATGCAGTGGGGGAGGGAGGACAGTGCATGGTATGAAGGGATTGGGAGATAATTTCCTGTTGGATGTGGTCAATTTTTTCTTTGAAGTAATTGGACAGATCATCAGTGCAGAGATCCGTGGTTGGGGCCTGAACTCTTGGGTTGAGTAGGGAATGAAAAGTGTCAAAGAGACGTTTAGGGTTATTGGACATTGAGGTGATGAGGGTGTTAACCCCAGAACGCATACCCATAGAAATCTACACATTCACGCACCTGGGGCCTTTTAGGCCTGTTTACAATTATCATGGAATAACTCAAATAAAAATACTTTTCAAAGTTTATTGCAAAGTAACGATGCATTCCCACTAACGCAGGGGTCCGCCAGGACGGGATTCCGTAATGGATCTGACCTCCTGGTGACCCCAGCTAAGGCTGGGGGACGCATACCTGGGGCCTCGCAGGCCTGCCAGGTTACTTGTTTTCTATTTTCCGTAAAATTACTTTAGTTAGAATTTTGAAACTCTAGGTATATAGGTATATAGTTGTTAGTAATTTCCAGTTGTTCATATATTTTTATGTTATAGGCATTTCGGTATAACAACCTTTTTTGGGGACTACCCCATATTCACGCACCTGGGGCCTTTTAGGCCTGTGTGCAAATAACACGGAATAACTCAAAAATACTTTTCAAAATGTATTTTACAATTGCAAGGTAAGGATGCATTCCAACTAGTGCTGGGGTCCGCCAGGAGGGGATCCGTAATGGATCTGACCTCCTGGTGACCCCAGCTAAGGCTGGCGGAATCCCGCCATTCCGGCAGCCTTAGCTGGAGTTACCAGGAGGTCAGATCCATTATGGATCCCCTTCTGGTGAACACCAGCGCTACTGGGAACACAGCCTAAGATGTGTATATTTCAAAACATAATTATGTGCATAAAACAACAAAAAAGTACCGTAAGTAAATGGGCACGCCAAATATAGGCATTCTATATGCAATTTTGTTATGAAAACATTTTTTGGTTGTAGCAAACTTGGTGCAGGAATATTTATTTGTAACTTTACATATTCCCCCGACAATTCTCGCATATTGTTTTTTCGGCTGAATGTTCCTTGCGTACATTTTGTCCGCAAGTAGAACAGAAACGCTCCGATTTTCTTTCCTTCTTTGCTGGACAAATATAGCAGCGCTTTCTTTTTTTTCTCTTTGCTCTGGATGTTCCAGAAAGCGTATTCCACATTGGATCATTGCCTCCGTAATTTGCCTTGATAAGCATATCATTCTGCTTCTCTCCATCATAGTAGGCATCAAAAGTTCATAAAGTTCTGTCAAAAATAGACGTCTCTTGTCTTTCCTGTTGGCATGGAATTCTGGATTAGTTTGACAATAAACAATGTAGCTATTGAGGGCTGACACATCAAGGATATTGGAAAAAAGGGCAGCAGGCCAACGTTTAGTCTGCCTTTTGCATGAATACTCTCCTATCATTTCGTCCATCTTGTCGACACCTCCTTTTGTCTTATTATAATGCAGTATGATTTCAGGTTTTTTTTTCCTGTCATTGGTGTCAATACTTCCATCATGATGCATTGTACTCAGTAATATCACAGATTTTTCTTTCTTGGCTTTATAAGACACCATTGTTGCTTGATTGCAGAAACCAAATACACTCTCGTAGATTGTTCGCTGTGCATTGTGCTTCATGATTGGAGGAATTTCGCGGCGGTTTGGCCTCATGCTACCAACAAGTATAAGTTGCTTTTGAAGCAAAAAGTTGGCCATTTCAAAATTGGTAAAGTAATTATCCATTGTAATATTTTTTCCTGAATTTAAAATTGGTAGAGCAAGTGTTTTTAGAGTGTTTAGAGAGTTTTTAGCAAGTGTTTTAGAGTCATAAAAGTTCTTCCCCAGCAACAATACAGACAAAAAGACTGAGTATCACATGTAAACCTAGTACAGGCCTAAAAGGCCCCAGGTGCGTGAATATGGGGTAGTCCCAAAAAAAGGTTGTTATACCGAAATGTCTAACATAAAAATATATGAATAACTGGAAATTACTAACAACTATATACCTGAGGATTACCTAGATTTTCAAAATTCTAACTAAAGTACTTTTACAGAAAATAGAAAACAAGTAACCTGGCAGGCCTGCGAGGCCCCAGGTATGCGTTCTAGGGTTAAAATAGGTTTGTTTGGAGAGATGAAGGGCAGAGTTGTATGCTTTAAGCATGAACTTATAATGGATGAAATCTTCGGGTAGATTTTCTCCACAGACGTTCGGCGAACCTGGAGCACCGCTGCAGATAAGCATGTACTTTGAGCAGTCTGTCATCCCAATCTTTCACATGTCCTCCAAATTTTATGAACCAGTGACCAGGTAGGGGATATACTCGGACTACCTACATATTTGTGTGATTCCAGTATCTCCAGTAAATTCTTCCCCCCACTCCAAGTATTTTAATACTATCGATATTGCTTCCTAGGCCTCCTCCAGTGCCCAGCCTCGGAAGTGCTGAAATTGAGAAGTTGAGTAGTAGGGGTCTTCTAATAATACAAGCTAATAGTTCTACTACAAGTGTCCAGTTTCACAAACCAGCCTGACATTGTTGCACTTTGGCTCGGAGAGCTGCCACCACCTGGGAATGATTTTGAATATCGCCATGGATGGAGGTTAGGGAGCATCTTCCAGCAACCCCACTCTCCCCTTGACTGATGTAGCACATTTCAGCAGTTATTGGACGTCATGCCGGATAATGGCGATAGGTTCTTGAATTAAACCAACTTTGCCCGTCAAGGAGACCGGATTGGTGTTATTTTTGGTTATGACAATAAATACGTCCAGAAGGGAGGGGGACACCCCCAAGTGTGTTTCACTAGGACTAGAGTCCTTTCCCTTGGGAGATTTCCCCACATTTGAAGATGTTGAAACAAATGGGTCAGAATCAGGGTATCATCACCCTCTCCTTCTTCCACAACTAGGGCGGAAACGTGGGATCCTGTTGGCATTATATTCTGTGCTCCCGTACATGCGACCCTGACCTTTCTGGACCAGATGTACCAAAAGGCCCTCTATGTGCAAATTTTCCCAATCTTGCTGCAATGTCTCCTGACATATCTTTTTGCCTCCTTCCACTAGACACATGGGCACCATCTTGGAAGCCAGTACACTGTCCCCCATCTTCCTGACTCATATTTTTACTACAGGTCATAACAGCATTATAGTCACTGCCCCAGCTGCACCAGGAACACTTTCCTTCTCTATGGATTCCTCACAGAGTCTCACAGAGATTGCAGCAATAGAACGCTGAGGGCTTCAGGACTCAGGAGAACACACTCTGCAGTTTGCCTGCTGGCTGCTTTGGATGCTTGCTTACTCTCCAGCCACACTTTCCCTGAGCCCCGGGAATCTTCTCTGCTGCGGTGAGTATGGAGATATGCATCCTCCTCGGTCTCCTCTGCACACTGGTCCCAGGCTTCCAATATGGCCGCTGCTTCCCCTTAGCACATCCGATGCAGAGGCCTCTTTGCGGTCCCCAGGTTTCTCAGCCTCCACAGCTAGTCCCCCACCTCACATCTGTTGGCTTTCACCCTCCGTAGCAAGCAGAGATTGATTCAGTGGGTCAAGGGGATTGTTTTCGCAAGATTTTAGAGCAGGATACTAGGTGCTCTTTACACATACACAAGTCTGCTCAGTACCAGTGCATGGCCATGACAACACCACTACACCCCCCCCCCCCCCAAAACCCCTACAAAAAAAATAAAGTTGTACTTCATAAATGTCCAGTTTCACAAACCAGTTTACATAGCACATAGAAAAAGAAGTGCAAAACATTAGAAGTGCCTGTTACGATGTGGCCGCAGCAGTGACACAACCTAACAATTGGTTGGTCACCAGACGGAAAGGCACACCAGGGAACACCAGGGAAACTTTAACAACGGTGGGCCCTGTCGGTAGGGAACAGGGGAATGGACTCTTGCCATTGTCCCTATACGGGTTCTTTCACCCCATCGCTGACCAAGGATATCTTGTCCCTCACTTGCCCAACTCTTATCCCTACGTAGGGAACTGGCAGTTGAGAGCACTGGTGCCACCGCTGCACTAATACAACAAGAGGTAAGGAAAGAGACACCAAAAGGGACTGGGTATTAAAAACACCAAATTTAGCTTTTTGCTGCAAATCACTGCACAGCAAGAAAACGACACAAGGAAAACCGAATTTGGCTGTAGAACCACTGCTCCCAAAAAGCTCCTTCTCCCAGCTAGGTGGCTGCAGAATGAACTAACACCGACAGTCAGCTGATGCAGGTGACCTCTTAAAGGATGGTGGGAGTGGTCACCACCCACATCAGCTGACCCAGCAGCAATGCAATGCAATACACTAGCAGGCCACGGGGGAAACTGCACTAACCCCGGATGACCTGAAAAAAAAAGGTTTTGAACGGAGGGAAACCAGATCCGCCACAAATCCAAAATATGGATTGTGACAGTGCCCCTATGTCCTCAATCGGTCCTGGTACTGTTCTTCTACTTTGCTTTTGAAAGGGTTATTATTAAAAAATAATAATAATTGAAAATGACATTTGTTTTAAAACATTAAAATACACTAACTATGAGGGGATGGAATTACAGGGACTTGTGTAAGCTTTATTCTACATTTAGTTAGGTATGAGACATGAATTCTTTGATTGCTACTAAGAGCCAACAGGCACAATATTTTCAGTGCTCCTTGGGCTAATGTCACTATACTATGCTGACCATAAACGGGCCAGTAAAGTATGTGGAGCCATCCTCTATTGAAACCCTGCTGCACACAATATCTCTGCTTAGTATAAACAAAGAATTATAGTTCTGTAGATTATACAGAATTTTGATATGTTTTCTAATAACTAACATACCTGTAGTTGTTCGGGCTTCTTTAGTTTTAGCTTTCCTGTTTTGTAACCATCATGATGTTCAAATAACGCAAAGAATCTAAAAGCAAAGAAAAACACAAGGTAGGTCAAGTAATGAGTATTTCCCTGCATGCAAAGAGCTACTTCTCTGCGGCCCAGAGTTTATTCAGTAATCCTAAAATGCCCATGTCCTAAGTTACAAAAAGCCATCATTGCATGTACAAGAAAAGGAAAACCATAGTTTGCCAGACAAATAAAAGCAGCCATTTTTCCGTTACCTAGCATGTCGAACCTCCATCTTCATCTTCTGCTTCGGTGTCCTATCCCCGTGACGAATTATTGCAATTACACATCGCAACTCCATCCTGAATAATGCATAAAGTAAACATTACATTCAAAACAATTAGCACACTTCCGTCACAAGAATTATATGGTGCCCAAAAACTAAAATGAGTCATATTATTCCAGCAGCCAGGAGCTGTTATCCACATTTTCTAAACTTGTCAAACTGCGAAGCAAACAGAGCTAGACAGATTTACCCAAAAAAATTTAATTTTCGTAAAATCTCTGAACATGATAGCATTTGTATTCTTCTTTTCAGAGCTCAAGGCTTCTTGCTTCACTACTATATGTGAACAAATGCAATTGTTGTCAGGACCTTAGACATGGATGGCCTATCCTTAGCCAGGTGACATCTCCACCTAGAAGGACTCCTAAGTCATCTACTAGATACTGGATTACCCCTATCTCAGAACTCATTGAGAGTCTTTATATATAGAAGAGTTAACGTCCTCATACAGTCGGCCAACAGCCATTACTCGTACCACCATTTATGTGGTGTTCTCAAAGGGGAGACGGGAGCAAGCTGCTACCAAACATCTCTTGACAGTTTACCTCTTGAAAAGTAATATGCCCCATCCAACTTTCCTCCAACCTCATCTTCCAATGAGTCGACCGATCTCCATATACATAAGACGGCTCAGCCAAGTAAGGCAGATTTGGCAAATTGTTTTGTAAGGTTTATGGGGGTTCTTTATCCACACAAACCATGAACAAGACTAATTTTTTGTTACATTTTGTGAAATAAGTTGAATAAAATCCTGGCTAACTATAGCCAAACCAAACCAACCACAAGTATCATGCTACTCACATTGTGCCAGATGTAGTTGGTACAATAGGTATATCCTCTGCCTCTGTTGGGATGGACCACGGAATGTGGAACTGTGGAGCAAGTTCCCTCATTATTATATTCCTAAAATAAAGAATATAAAAAGGTGCTTGTTGCTTTTCTATAGTGCACACATTCTCTCCATTTCTGGTTATGCCTAGACACACATTTCCAGAAATCTCAGCATTATTACACATAATATCCATCACACATTTAATTAGAGACATTATATAATCTTAATGTTGTGATGATCTATACAAAAATCACTGTTTATAGACATCACTGGTGTCAAATATTTTCACATTGATAATAGTATTATCTATGTGCAGAAACATCAAAGGACAGAGTTTAAAGGCAGGTTTGTGAATTACACGGAATTAAAGCCCTGACCAGAGCGTTCTGCTTAACACTTAGCGGTGTAATCATTGGGGGCAATAAAGCAGTAGCTTGTAATGATATTTTTCAATGGCTGTACTCAGATCCTTCTTTGTGCAAAATACACAATGTTGTATGAAGCTTGCAGTTTTCAATACCAGCTCATATGATCAGAAAGCTAGAAACCTACCCCAGTATTTTGGCACAGTCATCATAGTACTTCATAGAGTTCTTCACAAAACTGAAACCATTGACATCACAAACAAAAGAGTGACCATTGGCTCTCAGCAGGTCGAAGCCGCAGACAGTTTGCTGAAAATAGAAATATATTAAGCTATAGATGAACTGCTGTTACATTTATGGCATCCATAAGCTAGATAATGCATTTATGATAGTTGGGGGTCCCACCATTGGAACAGGAGTCTATCTGCGGAACAAGGCCCTATAGAAAGTTACAAAAAATCCTGAGTGACCCTATCTACTGATATCTGTAAGGAATAGGGGCCCATTCTCCAGATTAAATGTGGGTGCCAATGGTAAGGCCTATGTCTATTGGAAAATTATGGCATAGTCTGTGAATAGATGGGAATATAACTCTTACAAACTTACAAGCTACCTATATTGCATGACTGGTGTAGTAACCATCAGTGTAATTTTTATTTCATATATCAATAGTACACATGAAAATAAGCAACTTTATAATATATCTTATCAGAGAAATTTGCTATTTTTTCTCTGCCAGGACTGATCATTTAAAGGAGATATCCGTGGCTTTTACAAAAGCACTAACAGGCAGGTAGTTGCTACCTACCTGCTGTGCCAGGCGGCATTCTCCGCCGTCACAGACTTCCGCTGTCTTCACATCCACAGAGCGACAGTTTCTCTTCCTGTTGACAGGGCGTGACTACTGACAGCCATCCCTCTGCTGCCTAATTGGGGGAAGCCAGCTGTCAATCAGCAGGACATCATTAGTCCCACCCTGTCAACAAGAAGAGAAACTGCTGCTCTGTTGACAGGGAGTAGCTGAATCTCCAGCAGGAGTGGTCGGGTACAACAGACAGGTACTTGCCTCTGTTAGCAACTACATGCCTTTTTCTCCTCCTGGATATCCTCTTTAAATTTTCAAAATCCTCAATTCCTGGGTAAAATCTGTGTTCAGTGAAGACAGACTGTTACATTATCGAGATAGCATCTTATCAGTAGCGATTTTCACCTATGTAGAAGGGTGGAGGGGAGGTGGAAGGAGGAGCTAGAAGCAGAGCTCCTCCCATCAGTAGAGAATCTTACCAGTAGCCACTGTCATCTATCCCAGTGATGTAACAATCTGTCTTCACTGAATGCAGATGTTACATGGGTACTGAGATTATTAAGAATGAAAAATCACTTGTACTATTGATTTATGAAATAAAAATACAACGGTTACTCTTTGACCAAGAAACAATATCCCCAGTGAGTTAATCACACGGTAGACATTTACTGTGTGTACTACCTTAGGGGTTAATAATTTAGGGGTTAATAATTTTGACACCCCTGGCCACACAGGACAAATGTGACTAAATGTCAGATGTGGAGGTTAAAGCCCCTGGGTCCTGATGCAAAATCTGTCCTACTGCCCTCTTATTTTGCTGATGGTCATTTGGACTTAGACATCAGGCATCTTTATGTGATTGCTCCCATCTTTCAGATAACACCTGATAAAAACATACCGTATATACTCGAGTATAAGCCGGGTACCTAATTTTACAAGAAACTGGGAAAACTTATTGACTCGAGTACAAGCCTAGGGTGGGAATTGCAGCAGCTACAGGTAAATTTCAAAAATAAAAATAGATACCAATAAAAGTAAAATTAATTTGAGACATCAGTAGGTTAAATGTTTTTGAATATCCATATTGAATCAGGAGCCCCATAAGATGCTCCATAAAGTTCATGATGGGCCCCATAAGATGACCATACAAAAATATGCCTCATATAATTCTGCACAAATGATAATGATAGCCCCATAAGATGCTCCATATTAAAATATGCCCCATATAATGCTGCAAAAAGGATAATGATGCCCCATAAGATGCTCCATACAAAAATATGCCCCATATAATGCTCCATAAAGGTTAATGATGGCCCCATAAGATGCTCCATATTATAATATGCCCCATATAATGCTGCACAAAGGATAATGATGGCCCCATAAGATGCTCCATACAAAAATATGCCTCATATAATGCTGCATAAAGGTTAATGATGGCCCCATAAGATGCTCCATACAAAAATATGCCCCATATAATGCTGCACAAAGGTTAATGATGACCCCATAAGATGCTCCATATTAAAATATGCCCCATATAATGCTGCACAAATGTTAATGATGGGCCCCATAAGATGCTCCATATTAAAATATACCCCATATAATGTGGCTGCGATTAAAAAAATAAAAAATGGACATACTCACCTCTCGTCGCTGCCTGCTGCTCTTCAGCATCGCCGGCTCTCTGCAGTGACTGTTCAGGCAGAGGGCGCGCACTAACCACATCATTGCGCCCTCTGAATATGCGCTCCACGCCTATGGGAGTGGAGACGCATGCATATTCATTA
Source organism: Ranitomeya imitator (assembly GCF_032444005.1). NCBI lineage: Eukaryota > Metazoa > Chordata > Amphibia > Anura > Dendrobatidae > Ranitomeya > Ranitomeya imitator. The sequence goes on from NC_091285.1 coordinate 523,609,232, forward strand.
GTTTAATGAGCGGTACAATGCTACCACTAGGCACAGGAAGGAAGACAGAAAGAGAGATGCTGTTGCCCGAGATGCAGGGACTGATATGCAGCGATGACATTACGAGGGCGAGTATGATGTCTTCTGCTCCCCCACCCACCCTCCCCCGCCGGCAATGACTCGTGTATAAGCCGAGAAGGGCGTTTTCAGCACAAAAAATGTTCTGAAAATCTCGGCTTATACACGAGTATATATGGTAATTGGAAATACTGAAATACCTTAAAGGCCAAGCAGACTTTACGGGCGACCAGTTTTTCCATGGCAGTCAACATGACTGGATAGCGGATTTCCTTCCCCTCACTGTCACGCTCCACTTTCCCATCCAAAGCTGGAGACTTGCGGGCCTCTGCATGGGCATAATCAGGACCAACTGTATACACCTAAATGACATGGAATCCTGGAATCATTACTATTATTCAGTTTTTCATCACTGGCAGAAAACAAAATAATCAAGGGGTGAGGATGAATTCGTACCTTCACATCAGTGCCATCAGTGGGCATGAATTCTTCATAAATATAAGACCCAGTCTTTCTAACACTGCTCTCTGGAGAATACACACTGCTACGACTGCCAATCTGTAGTAATAATAATAATAATAATAATAATAACCAATGTAAAAACCTCTATAAAATGCTAAACCTTAAAGAGGACTTTTCACCAGTTGGAGCATGTTAAACTGGCCAAATCATGGAATAGTGGATGTAGAGCTGAGTAAAAAAGGTTTTATTCAGCTCTACAGCCACTAAGTGATGATGTGGCCAGTTTAACACATATGGTGAATAAAACATTACAGAAAATAATATATACTCCATTCTACATATAAACATAGAATTGTAGTATAGGACGTGAAAGTATTATCACAGCAATTCAAATTTCATATATTGCTCAATCTTACTATTAGTCTATATGTATATAGCACCAACATATTTCACAGGATGCACATACAGACAAACTACATTACTTAGTAACTAATTACCAATCCAAACAGGGCTCTCAAGAGCTTACATTCTATGAGGAAATAGGTGTGAGATGGGTCACAAAAGATAAATACTTAATATTATTTATTTTTTTAAATCTTAATCCACATTTTTATATTTTATATTGGATTGCTCAATGTGCTAATAATTTATCTTCGCGGCTTTTAATAGACAACAGTTTTGGAAATGGCTTAATTTATGTTTCATTACAAATGTAAGGGTATGTGCACACATCAGGATTTCTTGCAGAAATTTTCCTGACAAAAACCGGACATTTCTGCCAGAAATCCGCATGTGTGTTTTTTCATGCGTTTTTGACGCGTTTTTTTACAAATGCATAGAATAGCGGGAAAAACGCAGAAAATCTGCAAAATTAATGAACATGCTGCTTTTTTTCCCGCGATGCGTTTTTTTCACGGAAAAAAACGCATCATGTACACAAAACATGCAGAATGCATTCTAAATGATAGGATGCATAATGTATGCATTTTTAATGAGTTTTTAGAGCATTTTTACCGTGAAAAAAAACGCAAAAAAACCTGAATGTGTGCACATAGCCTAAAGGTACCTTCACACTGAGCAACTTTACAACGATAACGATAGCGATCCGTGACGTTGCAGCATCCTGGATAGCGATATCGTTGTGTTTGACACGCAGCAGCGATCTGGATCCTGCTGTGACATCGCTGGTCGGAGCTAGAAGGCCAGAACTTTATGTGTTCACTTGTAACCAGGGTAAACATCGGCCCTGCGCTTAGTAACCCGATGTTTACCCTGGTTACCCGGGGACTTCGGCATTGTTGGTCGCTGGAGAGCGGTCTGTGTGACAGCTCTCCAGCGACCACACGACAACTAAACAGCGACGCTGCGGCGATCGGCATCGTTGTCTATATCGCTGCAGCGTCGCTTAATGTGACGGTACCTTTAGAACAGAGGGAAAAAAATCACTCAGAAAAAAAAAAACCTAGAGACTTGACTGTATTCTATGTAAATGCCTTGGAAAAAGTTTGGGAATGGGAAAGGTAAGTGAAAAATTGAATGTCAAATATTACTTTAAAAGGGATTTTATGTGAGTAATCCTTCTTCGTTGTAAAACGTTACAGTTTTCTGATATATCTTGTTTTTTTAACTCCATGCCAACTTGAAGATCCTTGCTTTCTGAATCTAATGGAAACCATCTCAAATCTGAAAATCTATCCCTATTATATTCAGTTTACATAGATGTCGGCATCAAACAGCCGCTGATCAGTAAATATTTACTGATCGACGGTCGTTTAACAGTCAGTTTACATAGGCAGACACAGTAAACAATGCTCATTGAATGATCTGTGTATATATATATATATATATATATATATATATATATATATATATATATATATATAAATATATATGTGTGTACATAGACTGCCAGGACAAAACACTGCCCAGGATGATGGACTTTGTGGAGCACAAAAGATCATTTCAATTGATAAACAAGTTTTGCTCCTTCGATGAATGACTGGCAGCCTATTTATTGAATATTGTTAGCGAGTGTTGCAGTGTAAATGCACCTTTAGGTGGGTGCGCGCCCCGATATTCTATCTCAGCAGCACATTATTTGCATGGGTTTCCAGTGTCTGAATGTATCAAGTCACAGACTGCACAGACACTGTATCTTTAAAACTGAGTAATAAGAAAGTTTCAGGACTTTTTAACTTCTTAATTGTTATTTTAAACAGATGAATATTGGACATGTCAACTCAGCCTCAGCTGATGATTGTTGTGTCCGTGCAGACAGAGGGCGTCCTCATTATATTGTTCAGTGTAATGACAAGGAGAGGCAAGCAGAGGTGGGCTAACGCGGACAGAAATGTTCGGCATTCGTACAGGACAGTCACTGTTCGGGCCTGGATGCCGAACACGGATTTTGTGCTGAAGTCTGGTGCAGTAAGTGGGGTAAGTCCATGGTGCGCGGAGGAGAGAGAGAAAGACAGAGAAAAAGAGAGAAAGAGAGAGCAATTTTTTTCTTTTCTTAGAAGTTTGGGAATCCATTATTTTCAATGGGTTTCTGGTTCTGGTGGAAGTTCAGGTACTATTCTGGTACCAGAACCGAACTTTTTAAAAAGTTTGGGTCAGATGCAAAAACCCGAATTCCACCAGTCGCCCATCACTAGAGGCAAGTGTTGATGGTGCAAAAAGATACAGAGGATATAGAAGAGAACTGGAACCATAGCAGCTCAAACGTGTACATTTCCCACTCCTTACCTTTCTGAAGAGCCTCTGGCTACCACCTCCCGCTGATGTTGGGTAATAGATATATACATTGTGATCTTCCGCACTAACTGGCTTCTCTACAAAGGGCTTAGGGAAGATCTCTCCATTCACTTCTACCTGGTCTTCCCCTTCCACTAGGTTACACTCTGGTAAAAAAAAAAAGGTCTCAAATAAACATTATTAAAAAAAAACAAAAACAAAGGGTGAGACTTCTCACTACAACCGCATAATCAGATCTGTATGCAAGTTACTTCCATGGGGGCACATTACAATCGTAAATTGGGAACACATAGTCAATAAATGTAATATAGGGGCTTGGCCTGGGGCTGACTTTACATTTTCTAATAAGAATTGTGTAAAAGCTTTGATGACCCAGTGAATAGTAGCATGACTGAAGCAATGTCTTTTTTTCTGGCATTTTGGAAAGGTCTTAAACAAAAGTGCAGTGGCTTCATAAATATGGTGTTCACTTTGAATAGTATTTTTCAATGGCGTTACAGGAGAAAACTGGCAGAAATATAAACAAACATCTACCCAAAAGAAGTAATCGCACTGTTTTCACTGCCAGCTAAACTAAAAAGTGTTTTTCCAAATGAAAGGGGTTGTTTCATCATCTTATATGACAAAAATTTAAAGTGTTCTAAAAACTTCTCAAGAATCGAGATTTGTAATTCTATAGCTTATTATTTGTCGCCTAGGTTAAAGACCACCTCTGAACTCTTTCAGAGGTGGAAAGTCTTGGTAAAGATTGCAGCACTTACAAGCTCTTTGCTATGGAGCTCGTAAACCCTGCTATAAAAGTAGCCTCTGCTTCTAGAATTGGAAAGCAAACAATTCAGGATAGCAGTACAATGACGCTGGTCCAGACTGCCAAGCAATCAGGACCGCACGTCTCCAGGCAAGCAAGAACCCAGGTTGTAGCTCCCTTTAAAGCGAGTTTTTCACAGATAAATTTGGTATTTGCCAGATGTTCTTTCAAATGTAAACTTACCATCTGGCTTGTCAGGATCTCTGTTAAGTACTGCATAACGGGGAAGATCTATTCCTTCTTGCTGTAGGATGCGATATACTTCCCTCCTACAGAGCAAAGCGACAACAATTAGTCCTGGATGGAAGCACACAAAGATGATGCCTTACTTCACAATTCTGTCAGAATACCTTAATAAATATCTGTCCTGTTGAGGGCAGAATAAAGTACTGCAGTGCGCAGGCGCCGAGAAAGGTCAGAGAGGCCCGGCGCCAGAGCCCTGCAGTACTTTGCTCTGCCCTCAACAGGGCGGACAAAGTACGCCTGCGCCGGAGCACGATGCCGGTGTCGCATGAAAATGGGAGGTGCCAGAACCGGACCTGCGACACCCATCGGACCGGACCGCCCCCGGGTGAGTAGAACATAACTTATTTTTCTTAACTTGCAGGTCAGACCGGTGGCTTATCTACAGCATTATAGAATGCTGTAGATAAGCCCTGAAAAGCAGTGGCCGCATCTTATAGCGGCAAAATCTGCTGACAGGTTCCCTTTAAATAGAGAGAACATAACCTTTTTCTCTAATGACGGTCAGAAATGTGTGTGTAGTCAGAAATTTAAGGTCAATCAAGCCAGTTTCTTTAGTTGTTACAGCATTTTGTGCTGCCACTAGATCCTACATTGGTCAAGGAGAGGGGCAAGTGCACACGGTGCAGTATAGATAAGGGGGCATTGCTCCAGGGTCCCACTAATTGGACCCAGCCATGAGACTCCCTTGATAATGTACAGGAGCCGTGACAGTCTCTCTAGATTGGCCGGGAAAGTGAGTGAAGCTCCAAAAGGAACTGAATAAAAATAAGGAGATTCTTTAAAAAGACACATTTCACTTGGGTCGCTATTTTCCAAGACGTTGCAGTAACCAATAAACGGCAATTCTGGTGTTTTGATTTTTTTTTCCTCGGTATGCGGTTTACCAATCTGATTATGGTAATTCATTTTCAATTTTGATACATTGGACTGTTATGGACACAGCGATGCTGATGATTCAGTTTGTGGTAAAAATAATCTGATGTCATGATTCACCATGTCGGTATGATTAGCGAAATAACAAACTTACAGCCTTTTTATATTAATTTAGTGGTTGAAGTTTTTTTTTCTTGGTTTCAGTAGCCATTTTCTGAGATGTGTAGCTTTTTTATTTTTCCATTGATTGAGCTATGTGAGGACTTGCATCTGACCTGTAGTTTTCATTAATGCAGTGTTATAGATATATGCTTTGATCACTTCTTATTGCATTTTTTTTCTCAGAGTTGCAACTACTGTAAAATCGCAATTGTGTAATTTAATTTTGTGTTCTCTTTACTGCAGTTAATGGTTAATTTTATATTTTGATATATAGGACTTTTACAGATGTTGTGATACCAGATATACCCAATTTTTTGGATTATAAGATGCACTTTTTTCTCCCGATATCTCAATCCGCGCATGCGCTGCCTCCAGCGGCCATTTTCCCCAAAGTCCACAGCATTGAAAAGCATGGGGAATGGAAGGGACTCCCAACGTTTTGTGAAAAGCCAGAGCCTGCCTTGGCCTCGCAGAGCAGAACGCCCACTTCACCCAGCCACTAGCTTTCTGCAGCAGTGACCCCGCTCCACCACAGTCGCCCCCTCCGGTAAGCTAACATAAAAGCGGACTATAAGACGCACTACCATTTTATTTATTTTTTTTTTTTTACTATTTTCCTCCCCAAAATGTTAGGTATGTCTTATCTGTAAAATACGGTATTTATTTCTGTAATATATCTTTATTAATTAGTGAAATTCTATTTATAAAAGAACAAGAATATATCACCGCGCTACTCCATGTATGTGTAAAGCCAAATTGTGAAGATGTTAAATATGCAAATGAAGAGAAACTTATTGCGGTTATGCCAAAAGGACGGATCTGATCAGTGGCACTTAGTTTAGTGAGGCGATGATCCCAACAATTGGTGGGAGAGGGTATGATCTCCCTGAATTGCCTTGAGGTGGTGTGACCGCTAGAAGATCGATAGTGGTGGATAGTTGGTGGTGAATCTGTGTTGATCCTGGGTGTGGGGACGACAAGTGGTGTGCCTGCGTACGGAAGACTAACCGCTGTGCTGCAGAGGGTGACCGCAGTCGGTGTGTGGGAACCGCTGCACTGGACGCCGACAATGATCACAGGTGCCCTGGCCGGAAGCACGCTGTGTATGCGGCGGAAATGGGATGGGCGGGGTTTCGGCGTGACATCACCGATTGAGAGAAGGACGGGTGCGCAGAAGGAACAAGAAACCAACGCATTTCGAGGGACAGCAGTCCTCTTCGTCAGGGTAGTTGCTGCCTGCGACTTACAGTCATGGCCAAAAGTATTGACACCCCTGAAATTCTGTCAGATAATACTCAGTTTCTTCCTGAAAATGATTGCAAACACAAATTCTTTGGTATTATTATCTTCATTTAATTTGTCTTAAATGAAAAAACACAAAAGAGAATGAAGCAAAAAACAAAACATTGATCATTTCACACAAAACTCCAAAAATGGGCCAGACAAAAGCATTGGCACCCTCAGCCTAATACTTGGTTGCACAACCTTTAGCCAAAATAACTGCGACCAACCGCTTCCGGTAACCATCAATGAGTTTCTTACAATGTTCTGCTGGAATTTTAGACCATTCTTCTTTGGCAAACTGCTCCAGGTCCCTGATATTTGAAGGGTGCCTTCTCCAAACTGCCATTTGTAGATCTCCCCACAGGTGTTCTATGGGATTCAGGTCTGGACTCATTGCTGGCCACCATAGAAGGCTCCAGTGCTTTCTCTCAAACCATTTTCTAGTGCTTTTTGAAGTGTGTTTTGGGTCATTGTCCTGCTGGAAGGCCCATGACCTCTGAGAGAGACCCAGCTTTCTCACACTGGGCCCTACATTATGCTGCAAAATTTGTTGGTAGTCTTCAGACTTCATAATGCCATGCACACGGTCAAGCAGTCCAGTGCCAGAGGCAGCAAAGCAACCCCAAAACATCAACGAACCTCTGCCATGTTTGACTATAAGGACCGTGTTCTTTTCTTTGAATGCCTCTTTTTTTCTCCTGTAAACTCTATGTTGATGCCTTTGCCCAAAAAGCTCTACTTTTATCTCATCTGACCAGAGAACATTCTTCCAAAACGTTTTAGGCTTTCTCAGGAAAGTTTTGGAAAACTCCAGCCTGTCTTTTTTATGTCTCGGGGTAAGAAGTGGGGTCTTCCTTGGTCTCCTACCATATAGTCCCTTTTCATTCAGATGCAGATGGATAGTACGGGTTGACACTCTTGTACCCTCGGACTGCAGGGCAGCTTGAACTTGTTTGGATATTAGTCGAGGTTCTTTATCCAACATCCGCACAATCTTGCGTTGAAATCTCTTGTCAATTTTTCTTTTCCGTCCACATCTAGGGAGGTTAGCCACAGTGCCATGGGCTTTAAACTTCTTGATGACACTGCGCTCGGTAGACACAGGAACATTCAGGTCTTTGGAGATGGACTTGTAGCCTTGAGATTGCTCATGCTTCCTCACAATTTGGTTTCTCAAGTCCTCAGACAGTTCTTTGGTCTTCTTTCTTTTCTCCATGCTCAATGTGGTACACACAAGGACACAGGACAGAGGTTGAGTCAACTTTAATCCATGTCAACTGGCTGCAAGTGTGATTTAGTTATTGCCAACACCTGTTAGGTGCCACAGATAGGCTACGGGGGCTGTTAATTACACAAATTAGAGAAGCATCACATGATTTTTCGAACAGTGTCAATACTTTTGTCCACCCCATTTTTTATGTTTGGTGTGGAATTATATCCAAATTGGCTTTAGGACAATTCTTTTTGTGTTTTTTTACTTAAGACAAATTAAATGAAGATAATAATACCAAATAATTTGTGTCTGCAATCATTTTCAGGAAGAAAATGAGTATTATCTGACAGAATTGCAGGGGTGTCAATACTTTTGGCCATGACTGTACATCGTCCTTAAATAGATTCAGGGTCAACTTTTTTTTTTTTTTCTTCTTCTCCTTTCTTTTCACTGGGACAGCTGCGGTTAGTTGGTATAAAGTGTTTGGAGTTCAATCAATGATCAATGAGGGTAAATAAAGAAAAGTTAGTGGACTGATTGGAGTGATAAATATGGTGCTTGTTTAGAGTTGTCCAAATAAACTGGGCAGTATAAAATCAAAATCTTTATTTGTTTGTGATAAAAACGTGTAAAAACATGTTGCAGCATATTATTAAAAGAAAAAATTAAAGTGGAAAGAGGTCATTAGACAGTGTAAAAATAAATAATGATCCTATGTGTGTATTTACATGCGTAAAAAATAGGATGCTAAAATATATAGCAAAATTTATTTGATTAATATCATGTGCATATACAGGGGGCTTTGGGAGGGTTCCTCTTTGGTCCCAACGCTGTATTGCAATATTAATAGAATGACAGAATCCAGTCATTTCCATTATAGGCGATATATATTGATTCTCCTAGAAGGATTATATACTAAATTAAAAATGAATTATAATCATGGTCCTGAGATATCTAGGTTAGTGATGCTCCAGAGTTATGGTGTTTTTGAATGGTACATATACTGCATGGTATATGATATCTGAGTGTGGGAGAGAGAGCTATCTAAAGAGCAGATGTATGTTAGAATATATGTTCTTACATCGAAAAAATGGGGGGGATATGCGTCTGCTTGCATTCCAATTCTGGTGCAAAAAGAAAAGCATTGCTTTATTAAAATGCGTAAAGCTCATTTCCTGATTTAATCCTTTAGGTGCCAGGGTGTCTAGAGTGAAAATCCATTTGGATTCTGCCCTGGACATTACTTTAATGTAGTCTACCCCCTCCAATTTGGAGGGACTAGTTGGATGCCATAAAAAATTATCCCTGAACAAGCGTTATTGTGGTTTTCACGAAAATGTCGCGAAAGAGGATGACCTTTGAACCCTTTCCTGATATTATCTAACTGTTCCTTAATGCAGACCCTCAGTCGTCTTTTAGTGCGACCCACGTAGATCTTGTTGCATGGGCATATCAGGATGTAGATAATCCCGAAGATTCACAAGTAATAGCTGACCTGATTTGGTATTGGTGAGTGCCAGCCGCATTTTTAAAGGAAGTATGGGTTTTCCTGCCACATTTAGTGCGCTGGCAACACAGGCATTTGCCGCATGATATAAAGCCCGTAGTTTTAGGTAATGGTTGTTTGGTATTTTGGTTTTTATTTGTGGTTAATGGTTTTGTTGTTGGAGCAAGTATTAAACCCAAATTCTGAGCTTTAGTATATACAAATTTGGGTTGGTGTGGTAATAGGTTACCAATATACTTGTCACCCTGCAGGATTGGCCAATGTTTGTAAATTATATTTCTGAATTTTCTATAATTGGAATGAAACTGAGTTATGATTGGTAGTCTGGATATTTGTTCTTGTAGGGTGGGGAAGCTAGGGTTTACTCCAGTTTTGTGTATCATGGATTCTCTGGTGATGTTGGCAATCTCTAGTCTAGATTTCTTTAGAGCCGAGGGATCATACCCTTTTGCTGCGAATTCTTCCATTAATTGGTCAGTTTCCATTAAGTAATCTTCATTATTTGTGCAATTGCGTCCCTTAGGGATCGATGTGAGCCAGATAGGTAGGTGACAGCTGGTTATTTGTATGAAACTATTTGAATCAATATCTTTGGGGTAATATTTTGTAGCTAGTCTATTGTTCTCTACGTAGATGGATAGGTCCAAGAAATTGACATTAGTTCTACTAGTGGTGGGTGTAAATTCCAACCCGTAGTGATTATTATTTAAGTTGGAGATGAAAGATTTTAAAGGTAGTCGAAGGGCCATTCCAAATGAAAAGAATGTCGTCTATAAACCGATGCCACAGGACTAGTCTTGCACGTAGTTTACCTCTTACAAAGATGTGGACATGTTCCCACTTGCCTACATAAATGTTTGCATAGCTGGGCGCGAACCGCGTACCCATCGCGGTCCCGTGCGCTTGGAGGTATTGTTGGTTGCCGTACTTGAAATAGTTGTGCTTTAATATAAATTTAATACTTTTTATGATGAATTCAATTTGCAGTTCTTTAAAGGGCTTCAATATATGTAAGTAAAAATTCGCTGCTCGACACCCTTTACCATGGTCGATGACTGTATATGGAGATTTTATGTCAAGCGTACCTAAGATGAAATTTTCTTCCCATTTCATTTTATCCAAAATTTGTAAAGTGTGATTGGTGTCCTTGAGCTATGCTTTAGGCTTTGCTTTCTAGCAGGTATACACAGAACCTGCTTCAATCACCAACAGCTCTTTATACAAATCTTACCCTTGGGTCAGTCATTTGCTGAGCGCCAGTGAAACTCTATTTATGTTTTTGTAAAACTTTTTTTTTTTTTTTTTTTTTAACTCCTTATTTTATTTTTTAGTTCCCTTATGGAATTTGAATCTGCAATCATCTGATCACTTGTATTATATGCTGCAATATTACTGTAAAGCCCAGCCACATGCTTGCCCCATACACCCGCTATACATGTGCAGCGGATGTCGGGACTGGATTAACAAAACGTTTACAAAAGTGTGATTATCATATGAATTAAAGATTACAGGGGACAATAATATACCTGTCCTGTATAAAATACTGCATATCCAAGTCATTGATCAAGAATGGATTGCGAAGTTTTGAGTAAGCAACAGCTTTATCCAGTGGAAATCCTAGAAGTATAGAAAGGAGATTGTTAGATTGCTGCAGAGCACAATTTATATGCAAACTGAAAACAAGACAATATATTATATTGCTTAATTTTCCATCCTTTTGTAAACCTTGTCCCCACTTTGTTGAGATGTGTTGCTGCCATCAATTTTTGAATGAGTTATATTTTTCGTTCTATAGTGCTACGTATTCACAATTCGCTTTTGTGAGTTTTTGATGCTGCAGATTTTCTGCAGCATTTTTGTACCTATTAGGCTATGTGCCCACGTTCAGGATTGTTCACAGAATTTTACTAATCAAAACCGGACTTTCGCAGGAAATCCAAACGCAGTTTTCTCGCGTTTTTTTTCCGGAGCGTCCCAATACAATAATATATCAGCAAGTCTGCAGATTTTCCGCAAAATTAATGAACATGCTGCGCTTTTTTCCGCAATGCGTTCTTTTGCAGAAAAAAACGCAGCATGGGCACAAAAATTGCGGAATGCATTAAAATAATGGGATGCTTAATGTAGGCATTTTTTTAAGCGTTTTTGCAGCGGAAAACCACTAAAAATCCTGAACGTGGGCACATAGCCTTTGGGTAAGTTCACACAGGGCGTTTTTTTGTTTGTTTTTTTTTTGCTGCGATTTTTTATGCTAATTTTCAGTTGCTTTTTACAGTACCAGCAAAGCCTATGAGATTTCAGAAATCTCATGCACACACATTGGGTTTTTGTATGATCAGTATTTTTTGCTTTGCAGCGTTTTTTGTTTTTTTTTTTTACATAGGGCATGCCACCACTTTCAGCGTTTTTCCAGGATTTTTTCAGCGTTTTCCACCCATTGACTTGAATGAATGGTGAAAAAACGCTGCAAATACAAAAGGTTGACTTTTTTTTTTTGCAACATATTTGCTGCAGAAAAGTTAAGGAGAGCCGGATGTGACGTCACACTCGGCTCTGCTACATCTAGATGCAGGCTGCATGATGCGTTCATACAACCTGTCCTCCAGCAGAGCGGACCCGAACCCCATTCACTTGAATGGGGGGTCCGACATAGGGATTTTTGTGTTACTCACCGTAAAATCCTTTTCTCCGAGACGCTCATTGGGGGACACAGGACTGTGGGTGTATGCTTCTGCCGCCAGGAGGCTGACACTAAGTAGACATAAAAAAAGTTAGCTCCTCCTCCGTCGTATACACCCTGACACTGGCTACCAGAGAATCCAGTTTGGTGCAAAAGCAGTAGGAGAAGTAAAAATAATATCAGCATAAATACAGAAAACTTAAGTCTAGAAAAAACCTCACTCTGATAATATCAGATACAAAAAGACAGTAGCCACCAGGGAGGGAGCTGTGTCCCCCAATGAGCGTCTCGGAGAAAAGGATTTTACGGTGAGTAACACAAAAATCCCTATTTCTCCTTCGCCTCATTGGGGGACACAGGACTGTGGGATGTCCTAAAGCAGTCCCTGGGTGGGAAATTAACTCACCAATAATAATTATCCAGACCACTGTTGTCTATAAGAGCGTTACCGCCACTTGAAGAATCCTTCTACTCAGACTTGCATCTGCAGAGATCTGGGAGAGGACGTTATAATGTTTGACAAAGGTATGCAAACTAGACCAGGTTGCAGCTTTGCAAACCTGTTCTGTTGAGGCCTGATGCCGAATCGCCCAGGAAGCCCCCCACTGCTCTAGTGGAGTGAGCTTTGATTCCAGCCGGAACCATCATGCCCTTGGTGCGATAGGCCTCCAGAATGGCCGCACGTATCCACCTGGCCAGGGTACATTTTGAGGCTGCGCATCCCTTCCTGCGACCTTCTGGGAGGACAAACAGAGCATCCATCTGACGGAAAGGAGCCGTACGGGAAATGTATCTCCTCAGCGCTCTCACGAGGTCCAACGTATGGAGAGCTTTTTTTTTTTTTTTTTTTTTACACGGTACGTAGGCGCCAGGCAAAAAGAAGGAAGAACTATATCCTCATAAAAATGGAACGAGGAAACAACCTTCGGCAAAAAGGAAGGTACTGGTCCGAGTACTACCTTGTCCTGAAGAAAACGTAGAAAGGGAGTACGACAGGACAGGGCTGACAGTTCTGATACCCGCCTTATGGAAGTTAAGGCCACTAAAAATACGACTTTCCAAGAAAGGAAAGTCAAGGAAATATCCTCAAGAGGCTCTAAGGGAGCCTCCTGCAAGGCCCTTAAGACTAAATTAAGGTCCCAAGCTTCCAAAGGAGACTTATAAGTAGGGACCTTATGAACGACTCCCTGAAAAAAAGGTCCTGACCTGACAGGTAGTAGCAATCCTACCCTAAAATAAAAAAAAAAACAAAAAAAAACAAAGAAAGGCCGATAAGGCTGAAATTTGCCTTTTAAGAGTACTTGGAGCCAGCCCTGAATCCAGTCCTGCTTGGAGAAAGGCTAGAATATTAGGGATGGAAAAACGCACAGGAGGCAGCCTGCGCCCTCTACACCAAGAAAGAAAGACTTTCCAAGTGTAAAGAAATTCTGGCCGAAACGGTTTTACATGCATTAATCATGGTATCTGATACCTCTTGGGAGAACCCTGCCTGAGTTAAAAACCCAAGATTCAACGGCCAGGCCATCAAACGTAGGACCCCTGAGTTCTGGTGGTAAAAACGGCCCTTGAGATAGAAGATCTGGACATTTGGGGAGCCGCCACGGAACTCCGGCGAAAAGCTGTACTAGGTCCGCATACCAGGTTCGCCATGGCCAACCCGGAGCGATCAGAATAGCCGGCGCTCCTTCTGACTTGATCTTCTTGATTACCCTCGGGAGCAGCACCAGAGGAGGGACAGATAAGAGAGATGAAACTGGTTCCAAGTCAGTACTGGCGCATCCACGGCGATTGCCTGTGTATCTCGGTACCGGGAGACAAGTCTGGGTACCTTGGCATTCCACATGGACGCCATTAGATCCACATCCAGAGTCCCCCATAGATGGCATATTTGCTGAAATACTTCGGGATGGAGAGACCATTCCCTTGACGCCAGACCCGGACGGCTGAGGAAATCTGCCGCCCAGTTCTCTTCGCTAGGGATGTGGACTGCGGGAATCACCGAGTGATTCCTCTCAGCCCAGAACAGAATTTATTTTACCTCCTGCATGGCTGCCTTGCTGCGGGTGCCCCCCTGAAGATTTATGTAGGCCACGGCTGTGGCGTAGTCCGATTGAATTCGGACCGGGCGACCCGCCAAAAGATAGCAAAAAAAAAAAAAATGCCAAGCTAGTCGAACCGCCCGAATCTCTAAGAGATAGATAGGGAGATCTGATTCCTGAGGAGACCAACGCCCCTGAGCTGTGTGGTGAAAAAAACACTGCTCCCCAACGGAGGAGACTGGCGTCAGTTGGGACTTACCAGCCAATAGGTTGGGGGAAAGAGCTTCCCCCCCCCCCCAGAAGGGACGAGCTGTTTAATCACCATGAAAGAGACTGCCTAACCTGGGGAGACAACAGAAAACTGTGGTTGAGAGAGAGTTGATTCTTGTTCCATACTGCTAAGATTGCATGCTGGAGAGGTCGAAGGTGAAGCTGTGCAAATGGTACTGCTTCTACAGCTGCAACCATCCTTCCTAACACCCTCATACAGGATCGGATCGTATGAGGGTACGGTTGCTGGAGATTCCTCACCTCCCGCTGAAGGGCTAGGACTTTGTCCTGGAAAAGGATCGACAGGACTTGAGAGGAGTCGAAAATCACGCCTAGAAATGAAATCCTCCGAGATGGATCTAGGGATGACTTCCTTAAATTTACTAGCCAACCCAGACAAGAAAGGGAGTCTAGAACAAGCTGGCCCTTTTACTTGCGAGCCTGAAAGGACGGTCCTTTGATCAGAGGATCGTTTATATAAGGCAAGACTACTATTCTTCGAGAGTGCAGAATGGACACCACAGATAACATGACCTTCGTGAACACCCTGGGAGCGAAGGCCAGCCCGAAGGGAAAAGCCGTGAACTAGAAGTGTAGGTTGTTTAGGGCGAACCGGAGAAATCTTTGATGAGAAGAAAAAAATGGGAATATGTAGGCAGACATCCTGAATGTCTATTGAGGCCAAGAACTCTCCCTTTTCCATTGAGGCAATAACTGACCAGAGATATTTCATCCGAAAGTGACGAACGCGGACAAACCTGTTTAAGCGTTTCAGATCCAGAATGGGTCTTACTATTCCGTCCTTTTTGGGTACTACGAAAAGATTGGAATAAAATCCTTGAAACCTTTCTTCTCTAGGAACAGGAGAAATAACCCCGCAGAGACGAAGGGACCCTATGGAATTGTACTGGTCTTGTCAGTGGGACCCGGACCTGGAAAGAACCGGGGAGAAGGCTGACAGACTAGCTCTATCTTGTAACCTGAAGATACGAGCTCTCCCACCCACTGGTCGTGGATAACTTAAAGCCAGACCTGGAGAAACAAAAGTAGACTTCCGCTTAATCTGTTGGAGGCACTCCGAGGAGGTCTCCAAACACTTTTGAGTACTAGATTCTCTGGATATAGTTGACTGGGAAAGCATCTTTCCCCCTTGATGGGCCGTATAGGAGACTCGATTGTCTCGATCCTGATTGGGTCGACCCTGCTCCGCAGAGCCCGATGCTGGAGCCCATCTAGTATTACGAAAGGATCTGAAGCGGGCCTGGAATTGGCAACGCAAAGGCTATCTAATCCTCTGCTGAGGAGAAAGCTAGCTCTTCCCTCCTGTGTAGTTGGAGATAAGCTGATCCAGCTTTTTTTCTTTTTTTTTTTTTCGAATAAGCCACCCCCCTGGTAGGGTAGGGTTGAAAGAGACTTTTTTAGAAGTAGAATCGGCCCATGTACTTAACCAAAGCGTCCTTCTAATGGCAATTGCATTAGCCGCAGCAGAAGAAGGTACAGTCTGCAGCATCAAAGGATGCATTGATCAGATAGCTACCCGCAAGAGCATCTGAGAAAAATATTTCTGACAGCTCTGCTGGCAAATCCCTTTCTTGAAGAGCCTTTGTTAAAGACTCTGACCAAGACAATATAGCCTTAGTAACCCAAGTTGCTGCAAAAGAGGGAAAAAATGCTGAACTTGAAGCCTCAAAAAATGGAACTAGTTAAGCTCTCTATAAGACGATCCGTAGGATCCTTAATGGACAAGCCTTTAGGGAAAGATAGCAAAGTGCTAGCGGCTAAACGAGACACCGGGGGATCTACTGAGGGATCTTCTGCGCATTTACTACATAACTCAGTAGCAAAGGAATACCTAGCCTGCAAGGTTTTTTTTTTGCTCCGATAAAAAGCTTGTCCGGGAGCTCCCGATTCCGAATCAGGTCCTCAAACTCGGGGAGAGAGGAGAAAACCCTATGGGACCTTTTGGCCCGCTTAAATGAGACCTTGTGATCAGAGGGTAAGGCGAGTTCGTCTTCTAACCCCAGTGACTGAATTGACAGTCTCAATCAGGCTATCGACAGACTCCTGAAACCCCGGAGCCTCAAAGTTAAGGGAAACTTCTGACTCATAGACTGTCTCAACGTCTCCACCGCTACTGAGGAAGCCAAGCGAGATACAGACCTCCAGGGTGCCGAAGCCCCAGATGGCCCGAGCGACGCTGTGCGAACTCGCTTTCCACGCGTCTCTAGTTTGAGCGCGGCCCAGCAAGCCGAAGGCTTTTGAGACAGATGGGCTGCAGGCCCTGACCGCCGGAGTCTGAACGGACTTGATTGCTTCAGTTAGGGTGACGGGCCGGAGCTGGAGAGATTGCTGGGGAACTCGCGGGGGGGGGGGAAGGGGGGCGGCTCCTGAGCGCGTTCAGAGTCGCAGACCTCACAGAGACGATTGCTCTGGGCATACGGGAGGGCAGCACGGCAAGCTACACAAACGGTATATAGGACCGTGTGAGACTTGACCTATCTAGACAGTGATTCTGTAAAAGCTATACCCAGGGCTTTAGACAGGGAAAAACAACAGTGCTTCAGCTGTCAGGCTGGAGGGGGAAGCACTTACCCCAGTCCTGTGTTGCAGTGTGGAACCGAACACAAAATGTGCCGCCTTGATCCCCAGCTGTCTTCAGGGGGCGGAAACGCCATGATTGCAGCATTGGAGCGGCCTGTAGTAGGCCGAAGCCGGGACCTCGATTTTCCCCAGCATGGAGAGGAGAGGGCGGACCGGAAGTAAACGCGCCGGAGGGGGCGGAGCCTCACAGCGCAGTCTGTTCTGGGTGGAAGCCGGGCCAGAATGACCCGGAAGAGAACCCGGGACGCCAGGCCGGAGCCTGGAGCCCCTGAAAGGCCGCGGCGCCGGCCGCATTGTACTGCTGCGGCGCCGACTAGCGCCGGACAAGCCGCAGCGCTGAAGGGAGACTGCAGAGCCGCTCTTTACCTGGCGCCGATCGGCGCAGGGACGCCCGGAGCTGCCTAAGAGGTAAAAATCACTTGCATCAGGAGCCCCTTTCCTATCCGTCCCCTATTTTTGCAAGCTGAACCCTCTGAGAAAAGAGGGCTAGCGGGGGAGGGCAGAGAATATGACTCTGTGTTAACCCTAGCTCCATTTTCCACCTTTGGGAAAAGGAGAGGGACCGTCCACCACCCCTCTAACACCACAGCAGAACCTAGGTGTAGAAATCAGGGGGATCACACGGACATCAGAGAGCACCTGTACAGCCTATGGTCTTAAATACCTTAAGGTGGTCAGGGCCAAGTCCGGAGTGCAATCCCACGTCGCGGGAAAGGATACGTGGAGATACTCGCACGTGCTTGCCCGTTGCTGGTTTGGGGAAATCGGACCCTCAAAAGGATCCGTCGCCCCTCTCAATCCATATGAAGTTGAAAGAAATAAGGGTCCGTGACCCAGAGGTGTGCCTCCTTCAGACACTAAGCAAGAACTAGATTCTCTGGTAGCCAGTGTCAGGGTGTATACGACGGAGGAGGAGCTAACTTTTTTTATGTCTACTTAGTGTCAGCCTCCTGGCGGCAGAAGCATACACCCACAGTCCTGTGTCCCCCAATGAGGCGAAGGAGAAATTACAGTGTTTGACATGCTGTCATACGCATGACAGCGCGGAAAATACCGCATCTGATCAGCGGGGAAATCATCCTCGCCGGTCAGAGAGCCGCGGCTCCCACGCTGTCAGAAGACAGCAGGAGCGCTCAGCTGTGAGTTGTGACCGGATAAACTTTACCTCCGATCACTGGTGTCAGCTGATGGGACAACTGCTCCCATCATCTGACACCTACAGCCACTAATTAAAGTGAGAGCAGCAGTGGCGGATGGGATTTTTCATCTGCCGCTCCAGCGCTATAAATAAATGATAAAAAAAAAAAATGGCATGGGTTCCCCCCTAATTTTGATAACCAGCCAGACAAAAAACTCAAAGCTGCGGGTTGTAGCAAGGCTAGTTATCAAGAATAGAGGGGTCCTCATGCTTTTGAAGAAAAAAAAAAAAAAAAGTAATTTAAAAAAAAACGCGTGGGGTGTCCCACGCAGTATCTGAGGGAGATAAAGCTTACAACCGGGAGCGATGCTAATGTGACCACTTCCGGCTGTAAGCAACTGGGGAATGAATGAAACACAGCGGGCGCAGGCTCAGTAACTAGTGGTGACGTCACCGAGCCTGCGGTCTCTCACAGCCTGCCTGAGGTGACCTCTGCACCGTGGGAAAATGCCGGGTAAGAGGATACCGCAGGTAATGTATCTATTCTATCTATCTATTCATTCTATTCTATCAATCTATCTATTCTGTCTATTCATTCTATCTATCTACAGGAAGTTGTTATTTTTTTTCTCTGTGTGCACTCAACTTTATTGGCATTCACAAAGAGAAAAACAAGCATGAAAAAACGTGGCAAAAAACGCACCTAAACCTGCGTTTTTGCCGCAGCTTCTTTCCTGCCAAGATGATCAAGTTTTTCTGCAGAAAAAAAATTCAGCAAAACGCTTGTGTGTGAACTTACCCTTAGGTAAATTAGGCTACCGTACGTTCGTTTTTTTTCATTGTGTTTTTTTACATGTGTTTTTTACGCTAAATAAAGCGGTTTTATTTTTGTATTTGGTTTTGACAAAGCTTTATTGACATAGTCATGTATAAATGACATGCATTTTGATGCGTTTCCGCAGTGTGCTTTTACCTGCGGATTTTTCTAATATAAGGCATGTCTTTGGAAAAAATCTGCACATAAAACTCAGCGTACCCACAAGAGAAATTGACACTTTGTAAATTTGTAACACACCGCAGGTCAATTTACGCTGAGTTAAGAAAAAGCACAGTGGGCAGAAGATTTTTATACATCCCATCCACTTTGATGGACGACAAACTCACATTCAGTGGCCAGTGTCAGGCAGCTGCTACAAAGGGAAATAAAATAATGGGATGCATTAAAAGAGGCATAGATGCTCATGAGGAGAACATAATTTTACCTCTATACAAGTCACTAGTTCGACCACACTTAGAATACTGTGCACAGTTCTGGTCTCCGGTGTATAAGAAAAACATAGCTGAACTGGAGCGGGTGCAGAGAAGAGCGACCAAGGTTATTAGAGGACTGGGGGGTCTGCAATACCAAGATAGGTTATTACACTTGGGGCTATTTAGTTTGGAAAAACGAAGACTAAGGGGTGATCTTATTTTAATGTATAAATATATGAGGGGACAGAACAAAGACCTTTCTGATGATCTTTTTAATCATAAATCTGAGACAGGGACAAGGGGGCATCCTCTACGTCTGGAGGAAAGAAGGTTTAAGCATAATAACAGACGCGGGTTCTTTACTGTAAGAGCAGTGAGACTATGGAACTCTCTGCCGTATGATGTTGTAATGAGTGATTCATTACTTAACTTTAAGAGGGGACTGGATGCCTTTCTGGAAAAGTATAATGTTACAGGATATATACACTAGATTCCTCGATAGGGCGTTGATCCAGGGAACTAGTCTGATTGCCGTATGTGGAGTCGGGAAGGAATTTTTTCCCCTAATGTGGAGCTTACCATTTGCCACATGGGTTTTTTTGCCTTTCTCTGGATCAACATGTTAGGGCATGTTAGGTTAGGCTATTTGTTGAACTAGATGGACTTAAAGTCTTCCTTCAACCTTAAAGGGAAGGTGCCACCAGTTTTCTTGTATTTTGTTTTTTGTGAAATTAAGCTTAAAATAGTAATTCAAATGTATGAATGCAATGTTTGCACTGTTTGCAAACATTTCTATATGAAAAATATTATATATTTTTCTACAAATATACATATTTACCACTAGGGGGAGCATTTTCCGTTTTAGACCTAAAGCAGCTATAGTAAGGATTTACCAGAAGCAAAATTGGGGCAGTAACTGCTGACATCACCATTTCCCTCCCCTTTTGGGTGGTCTAATATCCCTGGGCAGAATGAAGAGCAGCATCACAGGGCAGCGCCATTTTGTGTGTGACTGCCCTGTGACCTGCTATCACCAGCAGTTACTGCATCAGAGGCACAGCTTGTTTACAGAGGAGCAGAACACAGTGGGCTCAGCAGCATTTTTTGTGAATAACATTCTTGCCATCCCCCTTCCCCCATCTTAATCCCTGCCCTGTCAGCTGCCCTGCTCTCTCTCTCCAGGTGTCGCCTCCCTCTCTGCAGGCTGTGAGTGCAGCTTACCGGAGATCACAGGGACTGTGTATGAGGGGGAGGGGGAGACACAGCAGGAGAAGCACACAGGGCAGAGTGTGAAGAGCAGAGGATGTCTGCCCACTGTGCCCAGGACGTGCCTGCCTGGAGTACAGAGGAGCAGTGAGCGCTTCTTCTGTCCTGCGATAGAGAGTAAGTGGAGCTCAGCACATAGCACAGGGCTATAATAAAATGGCAGCTAGTCACACCTACAGCGGTGAGTTGTGCAGCCCACAGAGGCGTGCCCAGCTCACTGCTAATGCTGCTGCAATGTTACAGATAGGGTCAGCGTTGGTCTATTATCTCCTATGTCCATGGGGTGCCGTAATCTGACACTGATAGGGCCCTGCTACTGCTGCAAAACCAAGATGGCAGCCCCCATTGCATTGAAGGGTTAATAAACTTCTTGAATGTGGTTTTGAGCACATTGAGGGGTGCAGTTTTTAGAATGGTGTCACACTTGGGTATTTTCTATCATATAGACCCCTCAAAATGACTTCAAATGAGATGTGGTCCCTAAAAAAAAATGGTGGTGTAAAAATGAGAAATTGCTGGTCAACGTTTAACCCTTATAACTCCCTAACAAAAAAAAAATTTGGTTCCAAAATTGTGCTGATGTAAAGTAAACATGTGGGAAATGTTACTTATTAAGTATTTTGTGTGACATAACTGTGATTTAATTGCATAAAAATTTAACGTTGGAAAATTGTGAAATTTTCAAAATTTTTGCCAAATTTCCATTTTTTTCACCAATAAACGCAGGTAATATCAAAGAAATTTTACCACTATCATGAAGTACAATATGTCACGAGAAAACAATGTCAGAATCACCGGGATCCGTTGAAGCATTCCAGAGTTATAACCTCATAAAGGGACAGTGGTCAGAATTGTAAAAATTGGCCCGATCATTAACGTGCAAACCACCCTTGGAGGTAAAGGGGTTAATAGGAAAAATGTTTTTCCTATTTTCTGCTATCTAAACCTGAGGTGCGTCTTAGGGTATGTTTGCACGGTCAGGAACCAGCAGCGCTTTGGATGCAGCACATGTCCGCTCCATCCAAAGCGCTGCTGGCTTTTGACCGCAGGTGATTCCGCTTTGAGCAGGGGGTTGAGCTAGATGACCCAGGAGGTCCTTTCCAACTCTACCATTCGAGGTGTTCACTGAACCGTGCGGAATCACGGTGTCCTATACATTGGATGGGAAATTTCTCCATAAGATAAATTGACATGCTGCAGTCTCGAAAGATGCACCGCATGTCCATCTCCACAGGGAAGCCAGGGGCATCCCTGCATGCATAGTGGAGATGGGATTTCTTCAAATACCATCCACTATGCTGTAACATCTGGCCGCTGCGGGTTTGGCGCTGTAGATGAAAACAACATCAAACCTGCAACGTTTATTGACCGTGGAAACATACCCCTATAGTCCAAAAAAATGTAATTTTTTTAAAAGAAATCAAATAATGTGTAACTTTTACCTTCGGATCTGTGTTCTATGTTTTGTTGTGATTAAAATATAGCTATAAGACAATTCCAAATCACTGCATTTTTGTTTTCATTACAATGTACAAAGCCTCTTAACTTTTTTTTGCAATTGGAGTTGTAATAATTACACACTGATCTTTGTAGTAATTTTGATTATTTTCCGTAGCTCACTAGTGGAAGTTCTCGCATACCCTTCTGTACTGTGTGTGTATGTAGGTGTACAAACAGTGCACTGGCTTTTAAAAATAGTGCCAGTTCACAGTTCATGGCGGTTACTAGATACCCGTCATTACATGTACACCCATCCCAATTCATTGATTAGTAGACAAGATGCATTTAATTACTAAAAAAGATTTTGCTTTGAAAAGCAGCAAAAGCTAAAGAGCGCTGACAACACCAAGCTAATAAGAGCGCTGACAACACCAAGCTAATAAGAGCGCTGACAACACCAAGCTAATAAGAGCGCTGACAACACCAAGCTAATAAGAGTGCTGACAACACCAAGCTAATAAGAGGGCTGACAACACCAAGCTAATAAGAGCGCTGACAACACCAAGCTAATAAGAGCGCTGACAACACCAAGCTAATAAGAGCGCTGACAACACCAAGCTAATAAGAGCGCTGACAACACCAAGCTAATAAGAGCGCTGACAACACCAAGCTAATAAGAGCGCTGACAACAGAGCATGCAGCACCACACAGAGGAGATTTTACCTTTGGAGTGGAAGGAGATGAGGCAGTCACAAATGGGCCAGTTCTCCACAGGTTCATTCAGGATAATATCTTCAGACATGATAACCACAGTAATGTACTCAAACTTGCACAGGCGTTCCAATATTTGCGTCATGGGCTTTGATTTGGACTTTTTAGTCATGGCACATATTCCCACCACAATCTGACGCTCCGGAGGCTGCAAATCATGGAAGATTAATTAATACATATAACACTATGTGCAACAGGGGTGTTACAAGGAAAGTTAAAATCATTTTTATTTGACTTTTCCAGAATATATATTAAACCAAGGTGTGCTGCAAATGAAATCTACGCACTAAACTATGTTGTTTTTTTTACATATTCTATCAATACAAAAAAAACGTGATGATAAACTAAAGATCCATTATAGATCTACTGGAACCATTAGGATCTGATCCAATTGTTTACAAGACCAGTTGAGTTAGATCCATGACGGATCTTGCCATACAGAACTCATGTCCTCTTTGTAAACGGAGACTTCTATCTACTTATTCTGCGGCTGTATACAACCTTTAATGGCTCCATACAGCTCCTGTTGTATAACGTGGATATTACCTGATGCAACAACTGGTCTTTATCTTGGAGGAGTCGCCCACGATCCAATGTGGAAGCAAGGGTGCCTGACACCATGATATTTCCCCAGATTCCTAGCAACTAGTTATATCGTGACTGAGATGTGCTAGTCACCAGATCTCTTCATAGCTAGCTAGGTAGCGAACACTTCTTCTATCTTTGATGTTTTTTTCTTCCCATTTCAAAACTGTAAACCAGGGGCCAGAGTCCAGTCCTACTGCTTAATCTACCTGTTTGTTATCTAGCAAGCTAGGAAAATTAACATATAACACATATCTACCCTAGAAAATCAGTACAGTACTATCAATTTAGTTTGTAGGCAATAAAGACGACTTATACACCTTAAGGCACAAATGCACATTAGACTAAGGGTACCGTCACACTGTACGATTTACCAACGATCACGACCAGCGATACGACCTGGCCGTGATCGTTGGTAAGTCGTAGTGTGGTCGCTGGAGAGCTGTCACACAGACAGCTCTCCAGCGACCAACGATGCTGAGGTCCCCGGGTAACCAGGGTAAACATCGGGTTACTAAGCGCAGGACCGCGCTTAATAACCCAATGTTTACCCTGGTTACCAGCGTAAAAAAAAACAAACACTACATACTTACATTCCGGTGTCTGTCCCTTGCCGTCTGCTTCCCGCACTCACTGACTGCCGGCCGTAAAGTGAAAGCACAGCACAGCGGTGACGTCACCGCTGAGCTCTGCTTTCACTTTACGGCCGGCAGTCAGTGAGTGCGGGAAGCAGACGGCAAGGGACCTGACGGACACCGGAATGTAAGTATGTACTGTTTGTTTTTTTTTACATTTACGCTGGTAACCAGGGTAAACATCGGGTTACTAAGCGCGGCCCTGCGCTTAGTAACCCGATGTTTACCCTGGTTACAAGCGAACGCATCGCTAGATCGGTGTCACACACACCGATCTAGCGATGACAGCGGGAGATACAGCGACGAAAGAATGTTCCAAACGATCTGCTACGACGTACGATTCTCAGCAGGATCCCTGATCGCTGCTGCGTGTCAGACACAGCGATATCGTATGGATATCGCTGGAACGTCACGAATCGTACCGTCGTAGCGATCAAAATGCCACTGTGTGACGGTACCCTCAGGGTACCGTCACACAGTGGCATTTTGATCGCTACGACGGCACGATCCGTGACGCTCCAGCATCGTAACAATATCGCTCCAGCGTCGTAGACTCTCTTATGAAGTGGCTCTCTTATGAAGAACATGGGAGCGAGGGCTCATGAGTACGGAGTAGTCAGTAGAGATAGCGGTTGGCTGAACCATCCTTCAACTGACAGCTATCTGTTGTGTATGGAGGGCTTTAAGCAGCAGAAAAAAAGAAAGCTGATGGTTGAACAACTATTAAACCAACAACCATCTTGTAAACAGGTAATCCACTGGAGCAGCTTATCTCTACGTCCAGAATGGACGTTACACACTCGACATCCATCATTAATTTAAGGGAAGCAGAACCTATCCATCTACGAACATTCAGAAAACATTCTAGGACAATTCTTTTGGGAGAGATCTTTGGCAGAGTGGCAACAAGCTGTTCGCAGTCGGCTAAAATAATCAGTTATTGATAAAGAAAACTAGTCCCATCAAAACTGGTCAGTTTTTGCTCTTATTTTATTTGCGCTGCTCCCCTAGGCATCCCCATACCTGGCAGGTAATGACTGTGTTAGAGCCAGGACCTGTCTCTAACAATCAATAATAATAATAATTTGATTTCTATAGCGCCAACATATTCCGCAGCACTTTACATTTTAGAGGGGACTTGTACATACAATAGACATTACAGCATAACAATAATCACATGGATCAAAACCGATACCAAGAGGAATGAGGGCCCTGCTCGAAAGCTTACAATCTATGAGGAAAAGGTGAGACACGAGAGGTGGATGGTAACAATTGCTTTCGTTGTTCGGACCGGCCATTGTGTAAGGCTCAGGTGTTCATGTAATGCTGCATGAACCAGGTATCAGCCTAAGTATGTAGCAGTACAGACACAGAGGGCTATTAACTGCTTAAAGTGTATGAGAACATGATACGAGGAACCTGATTATGGTAGAAAAATATTTAGAATTGAGGGTCCTCAGTGGTTGATACCTTTTAAAGGCTAACTGAAAAGATGGTAACAAATTGCAAGGTTTCGAGACTACTCAGGTCTCTTCATCAGGCAAAAACTAAAAGAAATTCTGGAGAATTACATATTTATGCACAAAACATCACAGAAAGAAAAAAAACATGGATAAGACAGGTGACATGAAGCAGAATTACCATGAGTGATAAACAGTTATGTCCATAAATATTGGACCAGTTCTTAGATAGGGAATGTTTTATTGTCCTCTGATTACGGTCTGTTTCTGTTGTGATGACCCCACATGGTCTGAAGGGCAAATTCCTTAGTTCCTTAGTTGATGTAAAAAGACATAAATCCATGCGACACATTCATTCCTGCACTAAGACTGTCAAAGGTCATCATCAGTGTATATTCCCATATTCTTCTGTCTCTGAGATTTGAAGTTACCTTTTAAAACAAGTAATTTCATGTCCATAATGTTATGACTGGGGAGACAAAAATGTTTGGCAACAGGTAGATCCATTCTTTTTTCTCTTATTGTATGGTGATGAGAATTCATTCTTGTTCTCAGTTTCTGCCCTGTCTCCCCAACATACAGACCCCAGTTGGACATTTAGTACAAATAATTAGGTACACCACATTAGAAGTGACGCAGCTGAAAGTAGCAGGGATCTTGTAGTCCTGATGTGAATTGGGGATCTTTATCTTCTCCGTGGTAATTATAAATGGACAGGTTTTACATTTTTTCTGATTGCAAGGAAAGGTACCTGCAGCTGTTGGAGAGGACAGTGAGCTTCTGATAATGATGCTTCTTAGGCTACTTTCACACTAGCATCGTACGACGCACGTCGCAATGCGTCGTTTTGGAGAAAAAACGCATCCTGCAAAATTGCTTGCAGGATGCGTTTTTTCTCCATAGACTAACATTAGCGACACATTGCGACGCTTTGCCACACGTCGCAGCCGTCGTGCGACGGTTGCGTCGTGTTGTGGCGGACCATCGGCACCAAAAAACGTTGCATGTAACGTTTTTTGGTGTGTTGTGTCTGCCATTTCCGACCGCGCATGTGCGGCCGGAACTCCGCCCCCTCCTCCCCGCAGCTCAGAATGGGGCAGTGGATGCATTGGAAAAATGCATCCGCTGCCCCCGTTGTGCTGCGCTTCTACAATATGCACCGGTATGTCGGCCCGACGCACTGCGACAGGCCGAGTATGACGCTAGTGTGAAAGTAGCCTTAGATTCGGGGTCTGCCTAAAACATAGTAGTAGCGGAAAATGGATTGTAAGCGGGCATCTTTTTGTAGTAAAGGTTGTAATTTCCATTCAGCTCCCCTTAGCACCTCCAGATTTGGATTGTAGGTGACTACTAGAGGTACCTGGTTATTTTCTTTTTTAGCTTTGTAATGTAGAAGGTGATTCCTTGATATTCTGCTGGCTCTTGTAATCTGGTTTTCAATTGTTCGTGGATGGTAGCCCTGATTCAAAAAAGTCTTTCTGAAGCGACCAAGATGTTCATCTCTATCCCTGGGGTTGGAATATATACAATTGTATCTGATTGCTTTGCTGTAGACCATGGAGTTTTTTATGTGTTTTGGATGGAAACTGTCCCATTTAAGGTACTGTATGTTGAACGGTCGATTGGCTTCTGATACAGAGATGTCTCATTTTATTGTTCTGCAGCTTAATGATGGTGTCCAAAAAGATAATTTCAGCACAGGAGTAGTTGAGTGTTAAGTTTATGGTGGGATGAAATTGATTAAACTGTTCATGGAACGTCTTTAGCTGATGCTCAGACTCCGTCCAGATGATTAAAATGTCATCAATGTAGCGGTAGTAGGCCAGAGGCCTGATGGAACATGAGGACAAAAAGTCAATTTCAAGCTTGGCCATCAAAAGATTTGCATACTGTGGAGCCATTTTACTTCCCATTGCTGTGCCAGTCTCCTGTAGATACATCTTGTTGTCAAATTCAAAGTAATTGTGGGTGAGGATGAATTTTATAAGCTTGACCACAGAATCCGCATCAGTCCCTGTGTTTTCCAGGAAGAATTTGGTTATGGTAAAAATTTTGAATGGGCCGCACAGGGATAGTTAGGTTAATGCGTTGAGGCGGTAAGCCATTCTGAACAAATGCGTTTTTAGGGCACACTTAATACTGTGGGGATTAATCGTATTAACCTGGTAGTGCATTCCAAAGAATCGGCGCAGCACGTGAAAAGTCTTGGAGACGGGAGTGGGAGGTTCTGATTATTGAGGATGTGAACCTCAGGTCATTAGCGGAACGGAGGGTACGGGTAGGGTAGTAAGGAGAAGATGGAAGGTGGCAGTGGCATTAGCAATTCACTGGCAGGGGGCACATCATTCAATGACACCAATGGCGTGCCCAAGACATGATCGCAGGCCACTGATGGGTTACTATAACAGCAGTCGGTCTGTTGAAGACCTCCGTGCTTGTCATTAGAGTTACCTTGAAACACAGCCTGTGGCCGGGCTTCAAAGGAGATTGTGATTTTGACTATATGCAGCAATAGTGTGGAATTACTGTAAATAGCCCAAGCAATCAGACGATCGATCGCAGGTTAAAGTCCCCTAAGGGAACTAGTAAGTACAGCAAAAAGTTTTAAAAAAAATCAGAAAAAGAAAAAGTACAAATTGACTTATTTTCCCCCATTAAAAATAGAAATAATAATAATAAAAAAAATACGCATATGTGGATTGTCGAAGTTCAGAAAATTCTGATCTCTCAACATATAAAAGTAATTAACCCAATCCGTAAAGTGATAAACGGGAAAAATTGAACAACACTAAAATTATGCTTTTTTGGTTGCTGCAATATCACAAAAGTGCTGTAACAACTGATCAAAATGTCATATCTATCCAAAAATGGTATTAAAGGGCCACTGTCACCCCCTCCAGTCGTTATAAACTAAAAGAGCCACCTTGTGCAGCAGTAATGCTGCATTCTAACAAGGTGGCTCTTTTAGTTTTAGGTTCAAGTATACCCCAAATAAAGCGTTTTTATACTTAGCCACAATTCCTGTCTCTAGCCAGGGAGGCGGGTCCTCACTCCCCAGCTCTAACCGCTCCTCTGCCGTCACTCCAATCTTCCTGCGCTTTCGACGCCGCCCCCTCAGCGCTGTGTACGTTTCAAAACTGGCGCCTGCGCAGTGTACTGATGTGCTGCGCAGACGCAGTAAGCTCTGGCCGTCTGACGTCCCAGCCAGGCTTGCAGACTGCGCCTGCGCGGGCATTGCGGCCAGCCACCTTTGGAATCCCCGCCCCGCACTGTGCATAATGCATAACACAGTGCGGGTTTTGAAACGTACACAGCGCTGAGGGGGCGGCGCCGAAAGCGCAGGAAGATTGGAGTGACGGCAGAGGAGCGGTTAGAGCTGGGGAGTGAGGACCCGGCTGGATTTATAACGGCTGGAGGGGGGTGACAGTGGCCCTTTAATAAAAGCGTTGTCTCACCCCGCTAAAAATAAGCTTTCACACGGATTCATCAACCAAAAAATGAAAACGTTGTGGGTCTCGGAATATGAATACGCAACCCCAAAACAATTTTTATAATTTTTTTTTCACCACTAAATAATAATAATAATAATAATAATAATAATAATAAAAACTTGCATCTTTGGTACCTCATACGTTTATGTGGACAGAAAAATAAAAAAGTTATGGCTCTGGAAAGAACGAGAGGAAAAAACAAAACGCAAAAACAGAAATTGGCCACATTGGGAAAGGTTGACATGGACAAAGTTTTCAGTGAATGTTCATGTGCTGGAATCCCAAATTACACACTCCCATTCTCAGGACTGGGATAGGCTCATGTTAAGACTCTAAACAATTAGGTCTGTATCAAATTTCTCTGGAAATCGTATATTGTCAACAAGTAAATATTTGGAAAGAGATTGCCAAGCTTAAGTGCCAAGATGCTCATGATGGACACATTGTTGCAGGGGAGGGCAGTGGCCCATCTCCTTGGTAATGTGATCATCAATCCAAATTCTAAACAATAGGCTTTAGGGTGAAACAGCGACATAAAATGTGGCGACAGAACGTAGGAAATTTTTTTGCCAATATCCTACAAAATTTCTTGTTTTTTTGTATTATAGAAGCAAGTCTTATTAAAAAATAAACAATACTTTTTTAAAAAGCTGTCTGTCTATTGCAATGAATAGAACATATTCTCATATGAATGAGAACCTTCAGGTGTTATCTGGTTTGGGGAAAAAAAACCCTCTTCCATGGCTGAAGTTTATTTATTTACGGTATTTAAAATCTGTGTTGTGTTTTGGTCACTTTTCTTCGGTTCACCACTAAGTTTTTTCCACTGTTCCTCATGTCTGTTATTGTCTGCAGTGTCACATTGACATTGCTGTAGCAGATCAGTGAGCTCAGAGCTGTACGGTCAGTAAATGCTGCGGGTTGAACGCTGCGTACCTCTACAGCGGCCAAATGTTACAGCATAGTGGATGGGGTTTCAAGAAATCCCATACCCACAATGTGTACACCGATGCCGCCGGCTTCCCTGCGGAGACTGACATGCGGCACGTCTCTCCAGACCGCAGTATGTCTATTTATCTTGCTGAGACACGAGTCTCCGCAAGATAAATATCACCCATACAATGTTTTGGATGGGTGAATCCGCACAGTTCAAAGATCACACGCGGAATCACCTGTGCTCAAAAGCCGGCAGCGCTTTGGACGCAGTGGACATGTGCTGCGTCCAAAGCGCTGCCGATTACTGACCTTGGGCACATACCCCAACAGACACTGGGAGCAATGGGGGAGGAACAAACAGAAAGTGCTCCTTGTCTGGATCAACCGATGATATGGTTTAAAAGTGAGTGATTGCTACTCACCTGGATCAGTTGTGCAACTCAGGCACAACCATGGTAACTGTGGGATAGATCATCCACGGCCGCAGCTACACCCTGTGAACCTCCATGCAGCGGTTCAGGATAAGGAATTAGGGGAAAAACAAAAGTAGGGCTTCAAATAGCGCTGGCCAGGATACGAGGGACAAGTTCTCTACCATTTTGGGGGTAATTAAATGTCTTAGCTGTAATATGATGAACCATGCATGTTAAGCATTTTCATCTATGGTCACAGGGGAAGTTTTCCCTATCAACCAATTTTAAACTGCAATACCAACTATGTAATTTATCTGTTGCAATGTGACTGCAGTCTCCAGTCAGTCGCATGACACAGTTCATAACAGATAGTCATAGATATAATATACAAAGTGGAATTATCACACATAATTTGTCCAAACATTTCCTCACCGATCATAAAAGAGATCCCAATTGTTTGAAACTTACCTCCTTGTACAGATAACATCCAACAGATTCCAAAAACCTGTCAATATGAAATCATATTGGATATTTAAATTGTCCATTCTGACACTTAAGGGTCTGAACGAATGTACAGACCACACCATTCAGTGAGGATTTGTTTGAATACTAGTGCTTTTAAGTTTAGAATTTTTTTTCTGTACAATTGCTCTCCTGTATATCCAACAGATATAAGGAGCATTATTTATCTTATTCTCATTCATATGACAGAAAAAAATATAAATATTGCTTTTTTGAGAAATATATCACCAGCACCTACAAGAAACAAAAGATCCCCTCACGTTGAACAATGGCCTATATGACCTACAACGGTAGCTAGGCCAGATCCCTACATTCATAAGATACTATATTGCTAAATTATCACATATCTAAACTTGGTTTTGGAATAAAATGTATGCAAATAAACTAAATAAGACTTTAAAACACATTTATGAAAGAGGAACATTTATGGGTGAAAAGCACTACAAAACTACAAATTGTAGTATGATTTTCCTTACCGTCTCTTCCTCATCTTCATCTTCCTCCTCTTCGTAGAAATCAACCTCGTCTGGATTCATGTTTGATTCCAGGAAGTCTGTCTCATCATCTCGGGCACCGACAAAAAATCTGGGTGTCGAGCTGTCGCCCTCGCAGGGTGGGGTCAGGGATGACATCACAAACTAGTGAGCCTAACATCACGCTCTGGAACCATTACGTAAAAATAGGACAGATCTTGTGAAAAGATGGGGTCAGTTCGAAGGCCTCCAGCTTCAGGACAAGGGGTTTAGAAGCAAGGAGAGGATGCATGAGTGGCAAGAAAGGGCCAAGGGCTTCTATCTATGCAGGAAAGCACCAATTGTACCATGGGCTATATGTCCGGGTGATGCATACATTTTATTACGGTAGTTAGAAGGCTGCCAGAATTTATAAAATGCCATTAGCATCTATTCCTGGAAGAAAAGTGCTTGAATACCAATGTGGACGTCTACAGTTCTATACGTGATCTCTGCCAGACATCACTCATCCAGAAATATGGACCTAAAAAAAAAAAAATAAAAAAAGATGTTACAGAATTTCACAATTTTGCAATATTCAGGCAAACACTTAAGACGTACTTATTCATTAGTAGACACAACACAATACAAGGAATTGGAGGAGGATTTACTATGTGTACACATTGAAGTAGACAAACTTACTCTACGAGTCTCAAACAAGTCAGTAGTCTGGAGGGAAAGAAGGTGATCATACTGTTCAGTGTCCTTCAGGCGGGCTGAGAAATAAACCAGACTGCTCAGCCAAGAGCTGGCTACAGGGATGATTAGTAACCCGCTCTCCTCTGTGCAGTAGAGGTGAGGCAAAGTTCTGCCTGCTCAATTACCTGTGGCTGGCAGTGCGAAGTCCTCCACCCTGCGAGGCAGCTGTCTCAGCTCTTCAGAGGACCAAGCAAGGCTCTGAAGCCGCAGAATGCAAGAGCCCTGTCTTAAAGGACTGACAATGGGAAGGGGGGTTGCAGGGGTGGGACACGAGCTCTTGGATTTCACCTCCAACACCCATCGCTGATATAAAAAGTTGTCCAAATTGTTGTCATCTTGTGAAATAAGTGCATGTTACGTGTGTGTAACCTTCCGACCCTACATGTAGAGCTGTATAAGGCTATGTTCACATTTGCGGTGCGTCGGGCACAATCGCGGCGACGCATGCGCCCCTATATTTAACATGGGGGGCGCTTGGACATGCGTTGTGTTGCGTTTTGTGACGCATGCGTTTTTTTGGCGCAAGTGTCAGGGCGCAGAGGGCGCTGCTTGCTGCATTTCTTTGCACTATAAAAATCAACGCATGCGTCACAAAACGCAGCGTTTTGCTGCGTTATGCATGCGTTTTTGCATGCGTTGTGCGTGGAGTCGCCGACACAGCACACAACAACAAAGCAAATGTGAACATAGCCTAACATGGCATCTGGCCCCCACCAGCTGCACAAGGATATGGAAGCACAATTGGGACCCCACGCCTTGAAGTAAAATGCCGATAACCGTCAGTAACAGGGCGGGCTTTGTGGGGGATTGTTAGTGGAACAACTATAAACAGTACAGGCACCCGAGTTCCCTACTAACATACATTTGGTATAGGAGCTGGATGTAGAGGACAGATGGATGTCAATCAGGTATTCATGGCTTTGTAAAGAAAGCTGTTTGCTACGTTGCTGGACATTCCCCTTTAAGTCACTCCGTGTATTTTCACTGATGGGAGCATAGGTACATGTTTCTGAGTAACAGCTGGAAAAGTGCAGCCTCAACAGGAACAAAACCCTTTCAGACTGCAAAGAGGACGGCCGCCATCACTCACAAGCAGACAAGCCAAGACACAACACGAACAATCACTTGTTCACCTGCCAGCAGACACTAAAGGAGGAATTTAGCTTTCAATGGCACCTACTCAGAAAGGGCTACCACCACATACTACATGGCCATGCCCAGTCTCCAGAGAGGAGCCATACATGAAGAGAATCTGTCAATAGGATCTTCCCTCCTAAGCTGTGTATGCAGACATGTAGGTCATAGGAGGCTGAATAAAAGGATAATCTGATATCTGTGATCCGATGTCTTACTCCAGAAATATCCACAATTTCCTTATATGTAAATGAGCTGTTCAGGACTATGGAGCGGACACTGATCTGCATGAGAATCTGCCTCCAGAGATTATTATAAATGATAGGGGGGTTACCAGTGTGAGACATGTAGATCCTGAGAGCAGACTGTCAGTCATTACATGTTTCACACTGGTAACGCCCCCATTCATGTAAAATAATCTCTGGAGGCAGATCCTCAGAGAAATCAGTGTCCGGCCCATAGATCTTATCAGCTCATTTACATATGAAGAAAAATGCGGATTTCTCTGGAATTAATCATCGGATCGCAGATATCAGGGTATCATTTTATTCAGCTTCCTTTGACCTACATGCCCATGTAGATGGCTTAAAAGGGTCAATCCTACTGACAGATTTCCTTTAATGGTATCTCTCTGCCAAGTGGGATGTCCTGAGCAACATGGAGGATCTGTTTATATCTTTTTGTCCTAATAGAACAATGTCATTAAAGGGAACCTGTCAGCAGGATTGTGCTCAGCAAACTACAGACCGTGTCTGGTTGGCGCCGTTATACTGAATAAAATGTTATCTGGGTTGATGAAATCCGTCTTGTGGTTGTTGCTTAATCTTTATTTCTAGCTTTTAGTAAATGAGATTCTCATGCTTCGAGGTGGTCTGTGGGGGAAGGAGGGGGTCTTCATGTGGTGCTCTGCTTACATATTCATCTGTATGGTTTCTGACAGGTCACTGATCCCTCACTGACCTGCCTCCTATTTTACATACTCCACATCTTATTGTTTGAAATAAAAATTACATTCATCATACAGGCGGCAGCTTGCACTGTAACATGATACAATTTATAATATCCATTTTTTCATTTGATTTTCTCATATAAATTTCTTGAAAAAATAAAAAATGGCATTAGTGACAGATGCCACCACCATTTTGCTAGAGAAAAAAAAAAATTATAAAGATGGCGCCAGCGTTGCCTGCCCACTGGCATCTATCAGATTGCTGATCTATGCTACTGCGCACTTTGAAGTCAATTTTTTTTTTCTCTAGCAAAATGGCGCCGGCAGCAGAGCCTGCACAGTAGCATCTATTGCGTTCCCGAATCAGGCTACTGCGCAGGCGTAGCAGCCAGCGCCATTTTGATTAAGATTTTTTTTCCCGTCAAGACATTTATATGACAAAATCAAATGAAAATATGGATATTATAGATCGTATAAAGTTACAGCGCAGGTCGCCGCCGCCTGCATGATGAATGTAATTCGTTTTTCAAACAAGATATTCATTATGTAAACTAGGGGCCAGGTCCCTGAGGGACTGAAAACTGAAAATAAAAATTAAACAACCACAAGACGGATTTCATAAACCCAGGTATCATTTTAATCAATATAACGGCGCCGACCTGACACTGTTGGTTCCTGAGCACAATCCTGCTGACAGGTTCCCTTTCATGGACATATCCAATATATTTCTTATTCTGTTCCGTTTCCTTTCTACATAACCCTAAAATGAGCACTTCATTTTACTTTACTTTACCAATATATTTGCTCAATTCTCCCCTAAACTGCCATTACATCACTGTCTTAGGCCAGGTTCACATTTGTGTCTGTGTGCGCGCAGTGTACGATCCGCATGCGTCATGCGTACTTATTTTTAACATGTATGCAGTGACATGTTTTTGCATGCGTTCGCTTGCGGATGCGTACGCATGCGTCGTTTCGCGGTGTGTGGCAGGGTCCGGCGAATGCAACATGTTGCATTTTTTTGAGACGTCAAAATGGTTTTTTTTTGGATGATTGTGTCCAAAAAACACATTATTGTCAATGGGAACGCATTGGTACGCTAAGACACGTTCGATACGCATGCGTACTTTAGACTGTGCATGTCCAAAAAATGCCGCCCCCACCATGCGCATAAAAAATGCAAACGCATGGCAAAACGCATTTAAATACATGCACATGCAGATGATACGCTGCGGACACATACGCAAATGTGAATTTAGCCTTAATCATCATTTAGGTAACCTTTTTCTCTCGTACATGAAAACAAAAGGATTGACATCGGTGTGCTAGATCACATTTTTATCAAGATCAGATTTTACTCTAGCCAATTTTCTTGTTTCCAAAATAAAAAAACAAAAAAAAGTAAAGCTTTTCCTGTCCATTATGATGTTAAAAATGGCACCATGTGCTGCACATGATTTTCTCATACTCATACACCTCTTTGGGCAATTTCCACTTGGAACTTGGATCAAAAAAGGACATGTCTCCATGTTTTGGTGCAAAAAAATCATGCATATGAGAACATCACCATTGTCTCGTGCGTATGTTCAGCAGAAAAGCAATGCATTTCGGCAGCGGGAAAAACCGCAGCATGGGCACATCAAATGCGGAATGGAATATGTCACCAGGTTTTGCCACCTATTCTGAAAACAACACGATGTAGAAATAAGAGACCCTGATTCCAGCAATGCGTTATTTACTGGGCTGATTGCTGTAATTAACTGTTATAAAAATCACAGTCTTATTAGCAGATTATTACTAGAGGACTAGTAAACCTGCTAACGTGGTCCTCCATATTCATGAGCTCACCCCCACCACTAATTGACAGCTTTCAGCCTATGCACAGTGTAGAGTCCCAGGGGTGTCAAACTGCATTCCTCGAGGGCTGCAAACAGGTCATGTTTCCAGGATTTCCTTGTACTGCACAGGTGATAATTTATTCACCAACTCATTATTTCTGTAGGTGATTAAATTATCACCTGTGCAGTACAAGGATTTAATCACCAACTCATTATTTCTGTAGGTGATTAAATTATCACCTGTGCAGTACAAGGAAATCCTGGAAACATGACCTGTTTGCAGCCCTCGAGGAATGCAGTTTGACACCCCTGGTGTAGACAGAACGCAACCAATCACCTGTACAGAAGCATTGCGGAGTATTAGATCAGCGATCTGTCAGTGTAAAGTTGAGGTCTAGTTCTGAGACAATGTAAAAAAAGTACAAAAAAAAGTTACCGTATTAAAAATGGAAAAAATATTTTTTAAAAATCACAATAAAGAACAAAAAAAAATTAATTCAATAAATACATTTATTTAAAAAAAAAATTAAAAAAAAAAGTACACATATTTGGTATCGCCGCGTCCACAATGACCCGACCTATAAAACTGTACCATTATATCCTCTTCACAGAATGTTTTTGTGGGGAAAATTTGATTTTTTTTTACCACGTACAGGGTTAATAAACCTGTCTCCTGCATACATCTGTGACATGGTCTCCTCGTACTTACCCACACACAACCTTTGACCCTCTCAAGATCTCCTTCTCTACTCCCCTCTCATCTCTTCTTCCCACAACCGCATCCAAGACTTCTCCCGTGCTTCCCCCATACTCTGGAACTCTCTACCCCAACACAGACTCTCGCCTACCACAGAAACCTTAAAAAAGAACCTGAAGACCCACCTCTTCCGACAAGCCTACAGCCTGCAGTGATCCTTAGTTTGCTGAACCGCCGCACTACCAGCTTTAACCTCTCCTAGTGTATCCTCACCCATCCCCTGTAGACTGTGAGCCCTCGCGGGCAGGGTCCTCTCTCCTTCTGTACTTGTGTGTGCCTTGTATTGCTCATGTTTATTGTGCTTGTCTATATCTGCCCCTTTCACATGTAAAGCGCCATGGAATAAATGGCGCTATAAAAATGTATAATCATAGTAATAATAATTTCACTGCTCAACATTATAAACTTCTGTGAAGCACCTAGGGACTCAAGGTGCTCACCACACATCTAGGTAAGTTGCTTGAGGGGTCTAGTTTACAAAATGGGGTCACTTGCTGGAGGTTTCCACTCTTTAGGCACATTGGGGGCTCTCCAAAATACGTTTAAAAAATTGTGCTGCAGTAAAGTAGACATGTGGGAAATATAACTATTTTGTGTAACACAACTCTCAGATTTAAGGCCATAACAAATTACTCGTCACAAATGAAAAAAATTAGCCTCATCAGGAAGGTGAAAACAGGCGTCGGAGAGAATGGGCTAAAATCAATTATTGCTTTCCCATAGAAAAATCAGCAGAGGAAAATCGGATCCAAATCCACATCATTCTGCAGAAAGAACACACAGAAAATCTGATGATTGTGAACTTATCTTGGATGGAAGAAAGCAAAAATCTCCAAACCCAGCTGCATAAAATGTAGGTGAAGCAGTCGAGCAAGATCCAGCCTGTTCCCTCCGTCCACACCAATGTAAGCAGCCCTTGTTCTCCGGACAATAACATTGTATGTTTAGATTTCCTGCAGCAGAGAAGACACTGTGCAGATCTCAACTCTGCGCACATCAGTGACATTTTTTAGGTTTCTCACTGCTTCTTTGCAACTTTTTTTTACTATAAATCAGAGGACCCACTGAGTTGAATGCAGGACCCCTTGAATGCACCCCACTGTGTACAAAGCATAATGTGTTGTCAGATGATGGGCACATTTATGTGAGCAGGGAGCCCCAACAAGTGTTTGTGTCCCATCCAAAGAGCTGCACAAAGCTCTGATTCTTCTTCCAGCCCACTCCATCAGCATCGTGACAGCGCGGTAACCAACCTTAAAATAAGTAGGCCAATGAAAAATGTTGGCTGTAATCTGGAAAAGAGGGATTATGTCAGCGTGGTCTGCTAATATGCCACACTAGACGAAGTCACATTGCCCAATATTCACAGCTGACCACATACACATCGGGCTGTTGCCCCATAAAATATTTTATATGGGAGTGGGGGGGACAGATCTCAATGGGATGATGTGCTGCCACAGGTGTTGGCACCCTCCACCGGTCAGCAAAACATTCCATCAGAACCCTTGTTTTAGCCGACTGACTGCCGAATCCTGAAGAGAATGTCAATCCTGTGATCAATCTGTGAAAGCATCAATTTACCAATAAGACAGAATCCGTCCTGTACACCAGGTCCAATGGGGTCCAGAAGATGCCTCTGAAATCCGCTGTGCCTGGATTGTGGCAGTTCTGTTATTTTATAGGTCGGCTCTTATGATGGTGCAGAAAAACAGAAAAAAACACCAAAGTACAAGTAAACACGGCCTTTAGGCAATGTGCAGATGGAGACGGTTTGCTTATTTTTCTAAGCAGAAACTGAATGGAAACTCAAAGTTTTTGAGGAAAAGTTGAAGAGTTTCTGCTCAGTTTCTACTCGGAAAAGGACTGTCAGTCAGGTTTAGAAATCATTTACTCTTAAGGAATAAAGATCATGTGTTCGTGGACAATTCGGCTGAATAGTTGTCCGTGTAAGACACGGACGGCAAACTCCTAAGAGTATCCAGATGGTCTTACAAAATATCACTATTTTCCAGCACTTTGGGGACAGCAGCTGGACCCAAACTCTCTAACGTCCATATGCTCTATTAGGGCATTTCTTAAAGGGGTTGTCTAGGCATAAGAAAAAATTAGGAAGAAAACAATGAGCCAAGCTGAACAGACAGTTTCCCACACGATTTAGTGGCTGCTGCTGGATATTGAAGATAACAAACAAGTAAAATGCTCATTTGTCGTCCAGTCAGATCATTTTTGTGGGCAGTTCTGCCCTCAACAAGCATGGCATATGGGAAGACAATGATCGGATTAATGACTGTTAACCCCTTAGTGACAGAGCCAAATTTGGTACTTAATGACCGAGCCAATTTTTGCAATTCTGACCACTGTCACTTTATGAGGTTATAACTCTGGAACGCTTTAACGGATCCCGCTGATTCTGAGATTGTTTTTTCGTGACATATTGTACTTCATGTTAGTGGTAACATTTCTTCGATATTACTTGCGATTATTTATGAAAAAAAGGAAAATATGGCGAAAATTTTTAAAATTTTGCAATTTTCAAACTTTGTATTTTTATGCCCTTAAATCAGAGAGATATGTCACACAAATTAGTTAATAAATAACTTTTCCCACATGTCTACTTTACATCAGCACAATTTTGGAAACAAAATTTTTTTGTGTTAGGGAGTTATAAGGGTTAAAAGTTGACCAGCAATTTCTCATTTTTACAACACCATTTTTTTTTTAGGGACCACATCACATTTGAAGTCATTTTGAGGGGTCTATATGATAGAAAATAACGAAGTGTGACACCATTCTAAAAACTACACCCCTCAAGGTTCTCAAAACCACATTCAAGAAGTTTATTAACCATTTACATGCTTCACAGGAACTGAAACAATGTGGAAGGAAAATATGAACATTTAACTTTTTTTTGCAAACATCTTAATTCAGAACCATTTTTTTTATTTTCACATGTGTAAAAACAGAAATGTAACCATAAATTTTGTTATGCAATTTCTCCTGAATACGCCAATACCCCATATGTGGGGGTAAACCACTGTTTGGGCGCACCGCAGAGCTTGGAAGTGAAGGAGCGCCGTTTGACTTTTTCAATGCAGAATTGGCTGGAATTGAGATCGGACGCCATGTCACGTTTAGAGAGCCCCTGATGTGCCTAAACAGTGGAAACTCCCCACAAATGACACCATTTTGGAAACTAGACCCCTTAAGGAACTTATCTAGATGTGTGGTGAGCACTTTGAACCCCCAAGTGCTTCACGGAAGCTTATAACGTAGAGCCGTGAAAATAAAAAAAATCGCTTTTGTTTACACAAAAATGATGTTTTCGCCCACAAATTCTTATTTTCACAAGGGTAACAGGAGAAATTAGACCACAAAAGTTGTTGTGCAATTTCTCCTGAGTACGTCGATACCCAATATGAGGGGGTAAACCACTGTTTGGGCGCACCGCAGAGCTTGGAAGAGAAGGAGTGCCGTTTTACTTTTTCAATGTAAAATTGGCTGGAATTGAGATTGGATGCCATGTCGCGTTTGGAGAGCCCCTGATGTGCCTAAACAGTGGAAAGCCCCCACAAGTGACACCATTTTGGAAACTAGACCCCTTAAGGAACTTATCTAGCTGTGTGGTGAGAACTTTGAATGCCCAAGTGCTTCACAGAAGTTTAGAATGCAGAGTCGTGAAAATAAAAAATATTTTTTTTTCCACAAAAAAGATATTGTAGCCCCCAAGTTTTTATTTTCACAAGGGTAACAGGAGAAATTGGACTGCAATAGTTGTTGTCCAATTTATCCCGAGTACGCTGATGCGCCATATGTGGGGGTAAACCACTGTTTGGGCGCACGGCAGAGCTTGGAAGGGAAGGAATGCAGACTTTGATAGAATGGTCTGTGGGCGTTATGTTGCGTTTGCAGAGCCCCTGATGTACCTAAACAGTAGTAACCCCCCACAAGTGACCCCGTTTTGGAAACTAGACCCCCCAAGGAACTTATCTAGATGTGTGGTGAGAACTTTGAATGCCCAAGTGCTTCACAGAAGTTTATAATGCAGAGTCATAAAAAAAAAAAAAAAAAAAAAAAAAAATTTCCACAAAAAAGATTTTGTAGCCCCCAAGTTTTTATTTTCACAAGCGTAACAGGAGAAATTGGACCCCAGAAGTTGTTGTCCAATTTATCTCGAGTACGTTGATGCCCCCCACTGTTTGGGCGCACGGCAGAGCTCAGAAGGGAGGGAGCACCATTTGACTTTTTGAGCGCAAAATAGGCTGTCGTGTTTGGAGACCCCCTGATGTACCTAAACAGTGGAAACCCCCCAATTCTAGTTCCAACCCTAACCCCAACACACCCCTAACCCTAATCCCAACCTGATCCATAATCCTAATCACTAACCCTAACGATAATCACAACCCTTACCCCAAAACAACCCTAATGTCAACCCTAACCATAACCCTAATCAAAACCCTAAATCCAACACACCCCTAATCCTAATCTCAACCCTAACCTCAAACCTAACCCTAATCCCAATACACCCCTAATCACAACCCTAACCTTAACCCTAATCCCAAACCTAACCCTAATCCCAACTCTAACCCTAACCCTAACTTTAGCCCCAACCCTAACCCTAACTTTAGCCCCAACCCTAACCCTAAAGCTACTTTCACACTTGC
Organism: Ranitomeya imitator; assembly: GCF_032444005.1. Classification (NCBI taxonomy): domain Eukaryota; kingdom Metazoa; phylum Chordata; class Amphibia; order Anura; family Dendrobatidae; genus Ranitomeya; species Ranitomeya imitator. Next base: position 523,650,646 of record NC_091285.1, read on the forward strand.
GTAGTTTGGCATCCGTCGCAATCCGTCGTTTTGGACAAGAAGCGGATCCTGCAAATGTACCCGCAGGATGCATTTTTTGCCCATAGACTTGTATTGCCGACGGATCGTGACGGATAGCCACACGTCGCGTCCGTTGTGCACTGGATTAGTGTTTTGGCGGACCGTCAGCACAAAAAAACGTTCAATGTAACTTTTTTTGTACGTCGCATCCACCATTTATGACCGCGCATGCGTGGCCGTAACTCCGCCCCCTCCTCCCCAGGACATAGATTGGGCAGCGGATGCGTTGAAAAACTACATCCGCTGCCCACGTTGTGCACAATTTTCACAACGTGCGTTGGTATGTCGGGCCGATGCATTGCGACGGCCCCGTACCGACGTAAGTGTGAAAGAAGCCTAACCCTAAATTTAGCGCCAACCCTAACCCTAAATTTAGCCCCAACCCTAACCCTAAAATTAGCCCCAACCCTAACCCTTAATTTAGCCCTAACCCTAGCCCTAATCCTAGCCCTAACCCTAACCCTAGCCCTAACCCTAACCCTAATTTTAGCCCCAACTGCTCTTCTCCTGCCGGCCGGCAGATGGAGACAGATGGCGGGCGCACTGCGCATGCGCCCGCCATTTTCTTTTCCCCGGCGGCCAGGAGGAGCAGCAGGAGGACCCAGGGACACCGGTGAGTATGATAGAGTCCCCGAATCCCCCTATTTCTCTGTCCTCTGATGTGCGATCACATCAGAGGACAGAGAATTACACTTTGCTTTTTTTTTTTGCGGTCGCCGGTAAACAGTTAATTACCGGCGATCGCAAAACAGGGGTCGGTAAAACCGACCCCGATCATGCTCTTTGGGGTCTCGGCTACCCCCGGCAGCCGAGACCACAAAGATTCTCCCGGGGCCGGCCGGCGGGCACACTGCGCCCGCCATTTTGAAGATGGCGGCGCCCACCGGGAGCCACGAGGAGCACCGGGGGAGACAGGTGAGTATCGGGGGGCGATCGGGGACCCCTTTTCTCTGTCCTCTGATGTGCGATCACATCGGAGGACAGAGAAATTAAAAAGAAATCGCTTTTTTTTTTTTTGCGATCGCCGGTAAAAGGGTAATTACCGGCGATCGCAAATGCGGGGTCGGTACAAAACCCCCCGAATCATGTTTTCTGGCCAAGACCCCGGAGAAAATCCGACTCTGGGGGGGCGCTATTCACTTTTTCCACAGCGCCGTTAATTAACGGCGCTGTGGTTTAAGTACCCTTAGCGGCCGCCGTTAAAAGGCGTATCGGCGGTCGCTAAGGGGTTAAAATACAGTTTTGTCAGTCAATGTGAATGGTACCAGAAAAATAGTGCAGATAGACTCATCATGTGCACATACCCTAAGGCCACGTGCACACGTTCAGTATTTAGTCAGTACGGTATTTTACATCAGTATTTGTTCCGTTGCATTTTTTACCCACTCCTGGTTTTGGCTTACAAGTATTGATAGGAAATACTGACCAAATACTGAACGTGTGAATGTGGGCTAAGTGTCAATTTACAAAGAACCTTTAGCTGTGTGCACACGTTGCTGATTTTTCCCGTTTTTTTCTCGATAAAAACGCTATAAAACCGCAAAAAAAAAAGCATACAATATGCATCCCATCATTTTGAATGAATTCCACATGTTTTGTGCACGATGCGCTTTTTTTCCATGAAAAAAATGCATCGCGGTAAAAAACGCAGCATGTTCATTAATTTTGCGGTTTTTTTTTTTGCGGATTCCCCACTATAAAATGCATTGGGAAATGTCCGGAAAAAAACGCATCAAAAACGCGCAAAAAACGCATGCAGATTTCTTGCAGAAAATTTCAGGTTTTTCTCAGGAATTTTCTGCAAGAAATCCTGAACGTGTGCACATAGCCTTAGGCTATGTGCCCATGTTGCAGAATAGAAGCAGAATTTTCTGCTTTAATTCTGCATACCCTCGGCAGAAAAAACACATGCGGATTTAGACGCGGTTTAGATGCGTTTTTACCGCACATTTACCAGCGTTTTCCAAGCGTTTTTTTAATACGTCTATGGGTGCGGAATTGCAGCAATTCCGCAAAAATAATGAACATGCTGCGTGTTTTTCCGCAATGCATTTCGGCAGCGGAAAAAAAACGCAGCATGGGCACATCAATTGCGGAATGCATAAGAAATTAATGGGATGCTGTTTATAAGCATTTCCGCAGCAGTAAATTGAGGCAAAAATGCTTAAAAAATACAGCGTGGGCACATAGCCTTACATTGGAGGATTGTAGACTACAAAGGGTCAGGTAGGTTATTTTTAATATAAACCAGTTGGTCTTAAAATTCATTATCCATTTTGGCCATTATTCATTAACCTTAACTCTCTACTAACTGGCCTCCCTCTTACCAAACTCTCCCCACTCCAATCTGTCCTGAATGCTGCAGCCAGGATCATATTCCTCACCAACCGTTACACCGATGCCTCTACCTTGTGCCAGTCATTACACTGGTTACCCATCCACTCCAGAATCCAGTACAAAACTACTACCCTCATCCACAAAGCACTCCATGGCTCAGCACCACCCTACATCTCCTCTCTGGTCTCAGTCTACCACCCTACCCGTGCCCTCCGCTCCGCTAATGACCTCAGGTTAGCATCCTCAATAATCAGAACCTCACATTCCCGTCTCCAAGACTTTACACGTGCTGCGCCGATTCTTTGGAATGCACTACCTAGGTTAATACGATTAATCCCCAATCCCCACAGTTTTAAGTGTGCCCTAAAAACTCATTTGTTCAGATTGGCCTACCGCCTTAACACATTAACCTAACTATCCCTGTGTGGCCCATTCAAAAAAAAACTAAAACATAATCAGGTTCCTCGCAACATGTTCTCATACACTTTATGCAGTTAATAGCCCTCTGTGTCTGTACTGCTACATACTTAGGCAGTTAACTGGTTCATGCAGCTTTACATGAACACCCGAGCCTTACACTATGGCTGGTCCAAATAACTAAAGCAATTACCATCCACCTCTCGTGTGTCCCTTTTCCTCATAGTTTGTAAGCTTGCGAGCAGGGCCCTCATTTCTCTTGGTATCTATTTTGAACCATGATTTCTGTTATGCTGTAATGTCTATTGTCTGTATAAGTCCCCTCTATAATTTGTTAAGTGCTGCGGAATATGTTGGCGCCATATAAATAAAATTATTATTATTATCAAACAACACAAATGGAAAAGCGAGATCTTATTAATGCCGTATTCACACGTGTCAAGCCCAGGCAAGGAATGGCTACGGGGACCCCTGACCCGAACATCACAGCCTCATAGACATGCACAGTGTCCATGGTCGGACCGTGACACACGGATGTTAGTACAGTAGTGACCTTAGTACACTGGTTCAGCCGTCTCTCCCACACACAGTGCGCTCACTTAGAAAGAGTGCTCCTTTGTTCTCTTTGCAAGAGCCACTGCCAGACATCTCTGGCATAGCATACTTCAGGAAGAACACATAGAAGGTGCCAGGTCCTCTGCATCCCCAACAATCATCTGTCTGGGGTTCCCATACACATTGGTCTTTTGGCCGAACCTGACAATATCGGCTGACATTAGTCTATTGTGTATGGGGGGCTTTAGAAAGGATCATCATTTCAAGAAAGCAAGGTAAAGACAAGGATAATGGGTTATCCATTATATCAGTGAGAGCAAACCAAAGCACAATAGTGTACAGAAATCAGTGATTAACCAGGAGCTAGACAGTCATTTAATAGGTATTAGGTATTTACAACATAAACTCGGCTATTATGTCTTTATCTGGCAATTAATTATTTTATAGATATGAAAAGCTTATAAATGGCTGTTTGCATTGGCATCTGCATGTACTGAGGACAACACCTTCTCTTGTAATTACATAAAACTGTTCACACTGACGTCAATGTTTCATGAAGTATTCATCTTGGAGAATATCCTAATACCTTATAACAGGATAAAACAGGTTTTCATTTTTTTATTGAATAACAACAATATGCCACAAATGAGAATGATTGTGTGAAGAAGCAATTCAAGAACAAAAAAAACTTTTTGGAATGTTTACAACCCAGCTCACAAGAGCATTAGTCTTTTTCTTTGTCAAAGTTATCACATAACAATAAAGGGAAATATTTCCAAGTGAGCAACTTGCTGACTAGTGAGGGATGATCCTATCGGCAGGGCTCTGATGATAGGCGGACCTAAAAGTGGACAATCCTTTTAAGGATTTGTTCATATCAACACCATGGTCTCACTTTCAAACAAAATCCACAATGGAGTGCAGAATCCGTTAGTTTCCCAGGTGAGCCCAATCTATGGATATTAAGAAGGATATTTCACATTATTAAGCAGGCCATAGGTTTCAAGAAATATGGGAAATAAAAAATATCTCTCTGCTGCTAAAAAGCGTTAAATAGTGCACTGCCTAGGCCAAGGTTTGAAAATGTTAGATATTTCATGAAAACTTAAGCGTGATAATCGCACTGTGAAGAGATTTGTAGCTGATGTAGACGAGCATGTTTGTGCAGATAAAGGCATAATGAGGAGCAGGTGGTAAAATACCATTACAAAGGAGCAAATAGGTATTTGAAGCTGCTGGTGAAGGATTCTAGAGAGCCTTGCAGTGGTGCATAAACCTACTATTCGGCGACCCCTTAACAGAACTCACAAGTCGAGATGAGCGAATATCTTAGCCCCCCTCCTTATTCAGCAAGCTATAGCACTTACTGAAATGCTGCATCGGGAACCCTGATACCTGGAGTGCTCCCGATAATCAGCTGTTCAGAGCCGTGGCTTTGTGACAGTCAGAACACACAGGCTCTCCATGCATTTGTTGTGCCTATCAGAGTCGCGACACACGCAGCTGTGGCTCGGAACAGCTGATTATCGGAAGCGCTCCAGTAAGGCGGGTTCCTGATGCAGCTTATTCGGTAAGTGCTGTACCTTGATGAATAAGGAGGGAGCCGATCTCTACTCACAAGCAGAAACGTTTTCAGTGGGCCCAAACATATATGAAGACTAATTTTAAAACCATTTTGTTTACTGGCAAGTGCGGTACAACCTTGGATGGCCCAGATAGATGTTTGGTGGATAGCCACCATGTCTCATTAAGGCTGAAAAGCAAGGAGGTGGCAGAGTCATGTTTTAAGCAGGAATAATGGGGAGAGAGCTGGTAGGCCCCTTTAGGGTCACTGAAGGTGTGAAAAAGACCTTGGAAATACAGTTTCTGCCTGACCATTTTCTTCCATGATTCAAAAAGAACCGTGCCAGCCGTATCAAAATCACTTTCGTGCATGACATTGCGCCATGTCATGCTGCAAACAATACCTCTGAGTGATTGGCTGCTACGGGCATTAGAGAAACTCATGGTGTGGCCACCATCTTCACCTGACCTCAACCCTATAGAGAACCTTTGGAGCATCCTCAAGTAAAAGATCTATGAGGGTCGGAGGCAGTTCACATTACAACAGCAGCTCTGGGAAGCTATTCTGACATCCTGCAAAGAAATTCAAGAAGAAACTCTCCAAAAACTTACAAGGTCAATGGAAAGAAAAATCTGATGGTGATCTCAAAGGAGGCGTCTTATGTTACGATATAACTTTTGACTGAAAAAGCATTTGATTTCAGTAAATGTGGCCTCTTCATGCTGCAAATTCAACAAATCGCCATTTTCAGTTCTATAAACCTGAAGAGTTTGGAAACTATGATGTGGATTGTAATTTGTATTTTTTATTTTTTTATTCTTAAAAAAAATACTGTTCTCATTGGGAGGTTTGTCCAATAAAATGTGATTTATTCTCTGTTGATGATGTGAATAATATACTGACGCATTTGTATCGACCATTTGGGAAAATCAGAGAAAAATAGCTCTGGCATAACAATTTGGGACGCAGCGCATACATTTAAAATAGAGTTAAAGACCAGCAATAAGTTTTCATCGTAATCTGCAAGACAGAAGCCGAGCCAACTCCACCCGGGGCAGATGTCAGCAGACTAGCTAGCTCCAATCACTGCTGTTAAATCCCCTAAATGCCGCTATCAATCTCTGACAGTGGCATCTAAGTCATGTGATCTAGATTCAGGCGCCAATTACCACTTCAACACAAACAGGGGGCCTACTTAAATATTGCATCATATAATAGGTGACCAAGTGATTGCAAAAACCCAATGGTGGAACTGATATTTTTTTCCACCATTTCATCTCAATTGGTAAAGTGAATGGTATCTGTCACAACAACAGCTCCTGCAGCAAAAAACAAGTCCTCATAGGGTTGTGGACGGAAAACAAAAATGATGGCTCTTGCAAAAAGTGGAGGAAAAAACATAAGCATAAAAATGAAACATCGTCTAAGTATTGCATTGCTCTGGCGTTGAAAGCATGTAGGTTTCTCCAATGTGTAAGGCTAAAACTTTAAAGGGAAACTGTTACATGAAAATATACTATTACCTTGCAGATAAGGGGTTAATCTGCAGGTTATTAGCGTTCTGGACCTGCCCGAGGCAGACACTTAGACCTCCGCTGCCGGGAGCAAATGCACTTTTATTTCCCTGGCAGTGCTCGGGTTTCAGTCATGGTGGCACCACCGAGGGTCAGGTTCAGCACTGTAACCAGGTCTTCCACCACTGACTGACAGCGGTCCTAGTGCCGATCCTGCTGTCAGTCAGTGCGGAGGGAATGGTTACAACTGCTGCTCCGTATACATAGAGTGGTGACTGAACGCCGATCACTGTCAGGAGGAATAAAGTCAATTTCCTTCCAACAGAGGGGCTCTAAGTGCGGGCGCCAGGCAAGTTCAGACCGCTACTAACCTGCAAATTAGCCCCATATCTGCAGGTGAATAGCATTTTTTCACGTGACAGGTTTTCTTTAATGCTCTATTTCTGTAATTCCCAACACCAACATATTTCAAGGTGTGATTTCAGTCATCACACACAAATATCCAGAAATAGCATGGATATAATAGTCCAAAGAGGCTGCCGAGTCTCTTCCCTCCTTGGGACGGGATGACAAGGCTGCAGAACAACCACCATGGTGAACATATTGTTTTAATTTGGAACTGCTTCTAGGTGGTTTCATCCGGTTGTATCTGAAAATAAATGTGCATCTGACAATAAGTCTTTGATACCATCCTGTGCTCTTGTAATCGGTGAATGCAGGAAGTGGTTTTAAGCTTTGGGAAAGAGATGGCTGCAGAATAGGATAGGGAAGCGATCATCAGAAAATTACCCAATGTTTCAATCAGGTTTGTGTGTTAAATGTATTTTTAAAATATTTTTGGCAATGTTCTTTTTTTAAAGGGAACCTGTCACCCCCAAAATGGAAGTGGAGCTAAGCCCACCAGCATCAGGGGCTTATCTACAGCATTCTGGAATGCTGTAGATAAGCCCCCGATCTATCCTGAAAAATGAGAAAAAGGGGTTAGATTATACTCACCCAGGGGCGGTCCTGCTGTGGTCCGGTCCGATGGGCATCGCGGTCCGGGGCCTCCCATCTTCATCAGATGACGTCCTCTTCTTGTCTTCACGCCGCGACTCCGGCGCAGGCGTACTTTGTCTGCCCTGTTGAGGGCAGAGCAAAGTACTGCAGTGCGAAGGCGCCGGGTCTCTCTGACCTTTCCCTGCACCTGCGCGCTGCAGTACTTTGCTCTGCCTTCAACAGTGCAGACAAAGTACGCCTGCGCCGGAGATTGATATCATCGTAAGAAGATGGGAGGCCCCGGACCGCGACGCCCATTTGATCGGACCGCCCGCGTGAGTATAATCTAACTTGTTTTTCTCATCTTTCAGGAAACATCGGGGGCTTATCTTCAACATTCCAGAATGCTGTAGATAAGCCCAATGCCGGTGGGCTTAGCTCAACTTCCATTTTGGGGGTGACAGGTTCCCTTTAAGTCATAATTCTTGCCCTTGCAGACCTCATACACATGGCTGTGTTTAAATATGTATGTGAAAAAACTAGTACCGGTGTCATCAGTATAATGTTTTCGTGTATCTTCCATGTTTTTCACGGACCCATAGATTTCTATAGGTACTGTATTTTTCAGATTATCCCCTTAGTGACCACCAATACATCTTTTTACTGGCCTGTGATATAAGAGAGTAGCATCTCCCGACGGGAGACTATCCTGAAGCTGTTGACTGTACACTATAGCCGACAACTTGCTGCATCAGCCACGATCAGTGTTGTCACCGATTATGGTTGTTTAACCCCTTAAACGCTGCTGTCAATAGTGACTACGGCATCAAGATGGTTAACAGAGTGTGGGGGCCTCCTCTTTAATTAACCCCATCGGCACCCTGAGACCTTGGTCGTGTGGTCCTGATGTTTGCCATGGCAGTTCACAGCCAAATAATGGCCTTAAAGTCGAACTGCCAAATAATGGCCTTAAAGTCTTCCAGCTATAGTGACCTGTTCAGAAGTTATCAAAATTTAGGTGGTGAAAATAAACTTTTTCATTCCTGCCATGCCACTTGGCATTCATTCCTGAAAAGCACCTGAAGGGTTAATGAACTACCTGAAACCAATTTTGAATACGTTCAGGGGTGTGAATTTTAAAATGGTATCACTTTGGGATTTTTCCAATATATAGGACCCCCAAAGTCACTTCAAAACGGAACAGGCCCCTAAAAAAAATACATTTTGTTAATCTCCTTGAAAAATGAAAAATTACTGTTACATTTTTAAACCTTCGACAATGCTAACAAAATAACATTTTACAAATGGTGCTGATGTAAAGCAGACATGAGGGAAATGTTATTTATTAATGTTTTTGTGAGGTATGACTATCTGGATTAAAAGGGATAATTCATTCAAAGTTCAAAAATTGCTATTTCAATTTACAGTACATTGCTCTAGGTATGTACATATTCTAATGTACCATTTTGTTGAGATACTCTGAAGATTAGACCTAACGCATCGGCTATAATGATTATGATGTAATATGATTTTTGTATATACTTTGGTTTTGTTTCTTCATTATTCTGTAGTACTTTGATGAAGGTCGCTGTGACCGAAACGTCTACTGTGTGTACTGCACCTTATTAAATGTTTCCACTGCACCCACACTGTGCGTGCCAAGTTTATATATAACTTTACATGGGTTGGGACCCTACTTGAGCACCACGGATATAGTTGCACTAATGGTTCTGCCTATAATTACAAACTCGCAAGGACCTGGAGAATCATAGTGGCAGGTCAGTTTTAGTATTTGGTGAACATGGCAAAAAAAAAACATCCAAAAAGCGGTTGTGGAATTGCACTTTTTTTTGCAAGTTCACCACGCTTGGAATTGTTTTTCCCGTTTTCGAATACAAAATATGGTAAAACCAATGGTGTCATTCAAAAGTACAACTCGTCCTGCAAAAAACAAGCCCTCACATGGACACATTGATGGACATATAAAAAGTTATGGCTCTGGGAAAAAGGGGAGTGAAACAGAACAAAAAAGGGCTGTGACATGAAGGGGTTAAGTAAAGGTCATTGTCTTATGAAAGCTTCCCTTTAACCATTTCACTGCTGCCTCTAAATATGGAAAAAGCTTAGTGTCCGGGCCATGCCAACAAGCATGCTGCTCAGCTGTCCCTTTCCCATTCCACCTCTTCCCATTCTATCCTTGTAACCTAGATCTATTTTCGTTGCTAAAGCTCAGCTTATGTTGTTAATCATTCGGAAGAATGTCTTCACCGTCTACTGTTCACAAGAACGAAATCCCCAATCCATAAAATACTTGCGGTGTCTGACTTCAAAATACACATCGGAGTAAAAATACAGAACTATTAGACGTCATGGTATCAAAAACAGAGGAAAAGCCGGACTTCTTATTGTAAACCCATTGTTACATGATATACGACACAGAAGGTCAGAGAGCTAATAATGTAGCACAGGTCAAAAACGAAAAATGATCTACAAGCCTTACGTTTTCTTAACATACAGGGCGCATTTAGGGAGGGTATATGGGCACGTGTCCTGGCCACACTATTTAAAAACAGGACTAAATGAAAACCCAGCTTTGGCTCTGTTGGCGTAGGTAAAGATCCTCAATCTTGCCAAACCAATTTTAGGATAGAGCTAGCTGACAACTGTGGTCACACAACAGCAAGTCTCCAACAAGTTGCACAGCCAAAAACATTTGTGACTTGTCGTCAAGTATTGCAGTCAGTAAAAGCAAGTTTGGACTTTGTATTGGTTGCAATAGAAACTGAATGACATAATTAGAGGTGACCAGTAGAATAGTTACCGGGGGGGTAGAGGGTGCGGACGTTGATTACCTTTGACTATATCGGCGTGCGCAGAGCGCCGATACAGTTGAACTTTGCAGCAGAAAATGGAGACATGATCCCTCTGAACTGCCGCCAGTGGTGGCAGGCCACGAAGCCATTACGGCCTAACCCTAACCCATCATCGCAAATTCAAAGCAAGGATGAAAGAGGAGCATCAGCTGATGCTTCCACCTCCATCTTTCTTCCTTGGAATTGGACGACTCAGCACAGCGGGCATGACGACATCAAAACATAGTGCCCGATGCGCTGAGATTTACAGGGCTCAGAACACTCATTGCAGAGACTGGAGCAGTGGGGGAATGAGGAGGAGAGATGAGTATTTTTTTTTAACATTGTGGTGGCCAGAATACTGTAAGGAGGACTATGGGGAGAAAAGCATACCGCATGGAGGACTATGGGGCGTGCAGTATACCGCATGGAGGACTATGGGAAGTGCAGCATACCGCATGGAGGACTATGGGAAGGGCAGCATACCGCATGGAGGACTATGGGGCGTGCAGCATACCGCATGGAGGACTATGGGGCGTGCAGCATACCAAAAGGAGGACTATGGGGCGTGCAGTATACCGCATGGAGGACTATGGGAAGTGCAGCATACCGCATGGAGGACTATGGGGCGTGCAGCATACCGCATGGAGGACTATGGGGCGTGCAGCATACCAAAAGGAGGACTATGGGGCATGCAGTATACCGCATGGAGGACTATGGGAAGTGCAGCATACCGCATGGAGGACTATGGGAAGTGCAGCATACCGCAAGGAGGACTATGGGAAGTGCAGCATACCGCATGGAGGACTATGGGAAGTGCAGCATACCGCATGGAGGACTATGGGAAGTGCAGCATACCGCATGGACGACTATGGGGCGTGCAGCATACCGCATGGAGGACTATGGGGCATGCAGCATAACAAAAGGAGGACTATGGGAAGTGCAGCATACCGCATGGAGGACTATGGGAAGTGCAGCATACCGCATGGAGGACTATGGGGCATGCAGCATAACAAAAGGAGGACTATGGGAAGTGCAGCATACCGCATGGAGGAATATGGGAAGTGCAGCATACCGCATGGAGGACTATGGGAAGTGCAGCATACCGCAAGGAGGACTATGGGGCATGCAGCATACCGCATGGAGGACTATGGGGCATGCAGCATACCGCATGGAGGACTATGGGGCGTGCAGCATACCGCATGGAGGACTATGGGGCGTGCAGCATACCGCATGGAGGACTATGGGAAGTGCAGCATACCGCAAGGAGGACTATGGGAAGTGCAGCATACCGGAAGGAGGACTATGGGAAGTGCAGCATACCGCATGGAGGACTATGGGGCATGCAGCATAACAAAAGGAGGACTATGGGAAGTGCAGCATACCGCAAGGAGGACTATGGGAAGTGCAGCATACCGCATGGAGGACTATGGGGCATGCAGCATAACAAAAGGAGGAATATGGGAAGTGCAGCATACCGCATGGAGGACTATGGGAAGTGCAGCATACCGCATGGAGGACTATGGGGCATGCAGCATAACAAAAGGAGAACAATGGGGAGTGCGTTAGACCGCATGGAGGACTATGGGAAGTGCAGCATGCCGCATGGAGGACTATGGGAAGTGCAGCATACCGCATGGAGGACTATGGGACATGAGGCATAACAAAAGGAGGACAATGGGGAGTGCGTTAGACCGCATGGAGGACTATAGGGCATGCAGCATACCGCATGGAGGACTATGGGAAGTGCAGCATACCGCATGGAGGACTATGGGAAGTGCAGCATACCGCAAGGAGGACTATGGGAAGTGCAGCATACCGCATGGAGGACTATGGGAAGTGCAGCATACCGCATGGAGGACTATGGGGCATGCAGCATAACAAAAGGAGGACTATGGGAAGTGCAGCATACCGCATGGAGGACTATGGGAAGTGCAGCATACCGCATGGAGGACTATGGGAAGTGCAGCATACCGCATGGAGGACTATGGAAAGTGCAGCATACCGCAAGGAGGACTATGGGAAGTGCAGCATACCGCATGGAGGACTATGGGAAGTACAGCATACCGCAAGGAGGACTATGGGAAGTGCAGCATACCGCATGGAGGACTATGGGAAGTGCAGCATACCGCATGGAGGACTATGGGGCATGCAGCATAACAAAAGGAGGACTATGGGAAGTGCAGCATACCGCATGGAGGACTATGGGAAGTGCAGCATACCGCATGGAGGACTATGGGGCATGCAGCATAACAAAAGGAGGACTATGGGAAGTGCAGCATACCGCATGGAGGACTATGGGAAGTGCAGCATACCACATGGAGGACTATGGGGCGTGCAGCATACCGCATGGAGGAATATGGGAAGTGCAGCATACCGCATGGAGGACTATGGGAAGTGCAGCATACCGCAAGGAGGACTATGGGGCATGCAGCATACCGCATGGAGGACTATGGGGCGTGCAGCATACCGCATGGAGGACTATGGGAAGTGCAGCATACCGCATGGAGGACTATGGGAAGTGCAGCATACCGCAAGGAGGACTATGGGAAGTGCAGCATACCGCAAGGAGGACTATGGGAAGTGCAGCATACCGCATGGAGGACTATGGGGCATGCAGCTTAACAAAAGGAGGACTATGGGAAGTGCAGCATACCGCAAGGAGGACTATGGGAAGTGCAGCATACCGCATGGAGGACTATGGGGCATGCAGCATAACAAAAGGAGGAATATGGGAAGTGCAGCATACCGCATGGAGGACTATGGGAAGTGCAGCATACCGCATGGAGGACTATGGGGCATGCAGCATAACAAAAGGAGAACAATGGGGAGTGCGTTAGACCGCATGGAGGATTATGGGCAGCACGGTGGCGCAGTGGTTAGCACAGCAGCCTTGCAGCGCTGGGGTCCTGGGTTCTAATCCCACCCAGGACAACATCTGCAAAGAGTTTGTATGTTCTCTCCGTGTTTGCGTGGGTTTCCTCCGGGCACTCCGGTTTCCTCCCACATTCCAAAGACATACTGATAGGAATTCTAGATTGTGAGCCCAATCGGGGACAGTGATGATAATGTGATGTAAAGCGCTGCGGAATATGTTAGCGCTATATAAAAATAAAGATTATTATTATTATTATTATTATTATTATGGGAAGTGCAGCATGCCGCATGGAGGACTATGGGAAGTGCAGCATACCGCATGGAGGACTATGGGAAGTGCAGCATACCGCATGGAGGACTATGGAGCATGAGGCATAACAAAAGGACAATGGGGAGTGCGTTAGACCGCATGGAGGACTATAGGGCATGCAGCATACCGCATGGAGGACTATGGGAAGTGCAGCATACCGCATGGAGGACTATGGGAAGTGCAGCATACCGCAAGGAGGACTATGGGAAGTGCAGCATACCGCATGGAGGACTATGGGGCATGCAGCATAACAAAAGGAGGACTATGGGAAGTGCAGCATACCGCATGGAGGACTATGGGAAGTGCAGCATACCGCATGGAGGACTATGGGAAGTGCAGCATACCACAAGGAGGACTATGGGAAGTGCAGCATACCGCATGGAGGACTATGGGGCATGCAGCATAACAAAAGGAGGACTATGGGAAGTGCAGCATACCGCATGGAGGACTATGGGGAGTGCAGCATACTGCATGGAGGACTATGGGGCGTGCAGCATACCGCATGGAGGACTATGGGAAGTGCAGCATACCGCATGGAGGACTATGGGAAGTGCAGCATACCGCAAGGAGGACTATGGGAAGTGCAGCATACCGCATGGAGGTCTATATAGAGTGAAGCTTACCGCAAGGAGGACTATGGGGCATGCAGCATAACAAAAGTAGGACAATGGGGAGTGCGTTAGACCGCATGGAGGACTATGGGAAGTGCAGTATACCGCATGGAGGACTATGGGAAGTGCAGCATACCGCATGGAGGACTATGGGAAGTACAGCATGCCGCATGGAGGACTATGGGAAGTGCAGCATACCGCATGGAGGTCTATATAGAGTGAAGCTTACCGCAAGGAGGACTATGGGGCATGCAGCATAACAAAAGTAGGACAATGGGGAGTGCGTTAGACCGCATGGAGGACTATGGGAAGTGCAGTATACCGCATGGAGGACTATGGGAAGTGCAGCATACCGCATGGAGGACTATGGGAAGTACAGCATGCCGCATGGAGGACTATGGGAAGTGCAGCATACCGCATGGAGGACTATGGGAAGTGCAGCATACCGCATGGAGGACTATGGGGCATGCAGCATAACAAAAGGAGGACAATGGGGAGTGCGTTAGACCGCATGGAGGACTATGGGAAGTGCAGCATACCGCATGAAGGACTATGGGGAGTGCAGCATACTGCATGGAGGTCTATATAGAGTGAAGCTTACCGCATGGAGGACTATGGGGAGTGCAGCATACTATATGGAGGACTATGGGGAGTGCAGCATACTATATGGAGGACTATGGGAAGTGCAGTATACTAAATAGAGGACTATAGGGAATCCAGTACACTATATGAAGGACCATGGTGAGTGCATTATTCTATATGGAGGACTATGGGGAGTGCAGCATACTATATGGAGGACTATGGGAAGTGCAGCATACCGCATGGAGGACTATGGGAAGTGCAGCATACCGCATGGAGGACTATGGGGCATGCAGCATAACAAAAGGAGGACAATGGGGAGTGCGTTAGACCGCATGGAGGACTATGGGAAGTGCAGCATACCGCATGGAGGACTATGGGGAGTGCAGCATACCGCATGGAGGCCTATATAGAGTGAAGCTTACTGCATGGAGGACTATGGGGAGTGCAGCATACTATATGGAGGACTATGGGGAGTGCAGTATACTATATGGAGGACTATGGGGAGTGCAGTATACTAAATAGAGGACTATAGGGAATCCAGTACACTATATGAAGGACCATGGTGAGTGCATTATTCTACATGGAGGACTATGGGGAGTGCAGCATACTACATGGAGGACTATGGGGAGTGCAATATACTATATGAAAGACCATGGCGAGTGCATTATACTATATGAAGGACCATGGTGAGTGCAATATACTTTATGGAAGGCTATTATAATATGTGGAGGGCTATGTGGGAGTCTTTATACTGTATGCAAGCAATTAAATAGTGTGAAGGTATGTATGGGGTCCATCATACTGTGTGGAGGGAGTGTGGGCGGCCATTATACAGTGTGGAGAGGTGTGGGCCTATTATACTGCATGGAGGGCTGTGTGGGTGTCACAGTTGGAGATCATAGTGTGTTAGGGGCACCATAACTTTCCGGTGGAGTTGAGGGGTGAGGTACAGTAGGGTTATATGGGTGGTAACTTGCAATGTTTGTGGTGCACTTTTGTTGACATCATACTTTTGGAGTGCAGTGAAAGGTGAATCTAGGACACCAGTAGGAAGAAAATTAGACGGCGCACAATACCACACAGTAATAGGGTCACATACGGCAGCACCGACTCAGCATTGGGTTATCAGCAGAATAAGGAGTTTGTGCAGGTTGGGGATAGGTGGGGATGGTGCCTGAAATGTGAGAAGTCAGCTGTGTATTTGTTACAATCTCTGCGAGTCCTGGCTGGAAGAAGTTGCTATGTCAGTCTGGCCAGATGAAAAAGAGGGGAAAAATGAATGACTCCACCAGAAAGATTGCCAGCTGTAAGTCACGATCTGTAACCTCTTACATGTTCTGCAGCTCTGGTATCTACCACTATATGGACACCATATGGCAGTAATATCTGTGTGGGTCATTGTATAGAGAATATTTTTTTGTAATAGCGCAGTCACCGGCTGAGGTTCTTCTACATCCACTATTAGGGTGCGCCACCATAGTTGTAATCAGGGTTACCAGGTTGGGGGTCCACTCAGAAGTTTCACCCCCCTGAATCAAACCCTGGCTACACCTCTGGATGATACACTGGCATTTAGAATTGCTATCTATATGTCGCACGACACATCTGTCACCATCCTGACATGTCGGTTTTCGTAAATACTTGTATTCCCATTTCTCAGAACTCTGTTATATCGTTTCTCTGGTGTTCCCCTGAACATTTATAAATAAAGTGACAAGTGAATGTTACCATTTTCCTTACCAAATACTCAGAATATGTGCACACGATCAGTAAAAGCTGGGGGCAGCATCCAGATGTTACAGCAGAGTGGATGAGATGGAAATCCCATGTCCACTATGCATCCGGAGAAGCCCGCAGCTCACCAGCGGAGACGGACATGAGGCGCGTCTCTCCAAACCGCAGCATGTCTATTTATCTTGCGGAGACGCAAGCCTCTGCAAGATAAATGTCACCCATACAATGTATTGGACGCGGTGAATCAGTGAACACATGCAGAATCCCCTGCGTTCAATAGCCGGCAGCGCTTTGGACCATGTGCTGCAGTCAAAGCACTACCAGTTCTGGATCATCAGCACATACCCTAAATGTCAATGCTGATTGGTCACTGTTGTCAATGCTGATTGGTCACTGTGTAGGGACACGCTCACAAACATCCAACTGTCACTTTATTAAGAAATTATTTGTAGGAATTTGTAGGAAGAGAGACCTTGAGTCCAATTATGTATAACTTAGTTTATGGGGTGCAGCAGTTGTGACACAATCATTGCTCTTAGATGAATTATGAAGCAGAGCTGAAAAGCTCCTTCACCCGCACTACAGCTCTCTATGTACATAGTCTATTGACCGTGAGCTGCTTATCTCAGGAGGAGGCGGAGTCAGAAGGTACAGGGACACCTAGTCTCAGCAATGATATGCTAGTGATAAAACCTTGAGGACAGCATAGAGATTGATAATTGACACCTCACTGAATTCTGTGGCTTCTGAGAATTCTGCTGTCCTCGGATTACATAGCAAAAACCTGCTGACAGATTCCCAACATCACCACAAGCCTGGACTCCATATATTTTGCCAATATAATACTCCATCCCAAATAGCTCCATAATTCCAGCAGTTACTAATGAGAGCCATTTGCACTAAGAACTTTATTACGAAAAGATATGTACAGTGATCGAAACTGAACATCTGAGGGACAAGACCAGGAAGGCATAAATAAAGATCAAAGAGATACGATGGAAGTTTCAACCAAGAGTGGGCATGAGGAAAGGCGCCAATGGGAACAAACTAACTGAGCCAGATCAGATCAAGGAAAGATGGAAAGAGTACACGGAGCACCTCTCCAAGAACAACTCCGTGATAAAGGAAGAATCCGAGACTGGAAATGATAGAGAACCCAACGTACTGAAAGACAAAGTCTTTGCTGCGATAAAGCTTCTGTGAAACAACAATCGCCTGGATATAATAATAATAATAATAATAATTTTATTTATATAGCGCCAACATATTCCGCAGCGCTTTACAAATTATAGAGGGGACTTGTACAGACAATAGACATTACAGCATAACAGAAATACAGTTCAAAACAGATACCAGGAGGAGTGAGGGCCCTGCTCGCAAGCTTACAAACTATGAGATATGACAATATTCCAATAGAGCTAATAAAGTCTTCTGAAGCTGAAGTTGGTATCATCACACCCCTGTGTCCACAGATATAGACAACTGGTAAATGGCTCAAAGACTGGACAATTTCCGTGTTTATTCCTATTCCGAAGAAGGGAGATGCTACCGACTGTGCAAACTATCGGAATATTGGGCTCATACCTCATGTCAGCAAAATACTACTGAAGATCCTACAAGGATGGTTACAGCATTACATTGACAAAGAGCTGCCAGAGGAACAAGCAGGATTCAGAAAAGGCAGAGGAACAAGAGATGAAATTGCTAATTAGATGGATAATGGAAAAAGCCAGAGAATACAACAAGGAGATCTATTTTTTGCTTCATCGACTACAGCAAAGACTTTGCATGTGTTGATCACCCTAATCTTTGGAATATTATGCAGGGTATGGGTGTGCTGAACAAACTGATCAGCCTTAGGCCTCTTTCACACATCCTGATATTTCCGATACCGGAGAGGTCAGTGTCCGTGTGTGTAATACTTGCGGAACACGTGTGGCAACCGTGTGCCGCATCACTACCACACGGACGGCCTTTGGAGAAGAAGCGCTACAATAAGTGCTGTTCCCCAGCAGCAGGTGCTGAAGACGGCTCTCATCATTCTCCCCTGCTCTGCCAGCGATCGGCGCGAGCAGGGGAGAATGATGAGAGTTATATTAAAGTCAGAAGGATGACAGCAGATGGGGGCTTTTGGGACTGACACATGGTCCATGGAAACACACTGACATGTGCACAGACCCATTCATCTTAATGGGTCTATGTGTCAGTGTCTCCGTTACATGTTAAAACTGTCAGCACACGTACCGGAGACAGGGATGTGTGAAAAAGGCCTTATTATGAACCTTTACATTGACCAAGAAGCAACAGTCCGAACTGAACACGGCATAATTCAAAGTAGAGAGAGATATCAGACAAGGCTGCATCCTGTCACCATATCTCGTCAATTTATATGCAGAAGCTATTTTCAAGATGGCTGGACTTAAAGGGAACCTGTCACCCCCCTCAGGCGTTTGTAACTAAAAGAGCCACCTTGTGCAGCACTAATGCTGCACAAGGAAAAGGTGGCTCTTTTAGTTATGCTCCCTGCACAAACTGAAATAAACACTTATAAAATGTGCCCCCTCATACTGTGAAATCGCCAGGGAGGCGGGACTTTCCTTCCTAATCAGACGCCGCACAGCCGTCATTCATACCCCCTTGGCGCCGGAGCCTGCGCTGTTATGTGATCCCTTGGGCATGCCCAGTTGGCGCTGCCAGTCTTCTGACATCATTTCATGTCAGGCTGACTGCGCCTGTGCGGCAGCCCTGCCCGAGATCCCGCCCCGCAGTGTCTTCTGATTTATTCATACTGCGGGGCAGGGATTTATGGGCATGCGCAGTGCATATCTTCGCCTCTCACTCATCTCCCTCCGCCTTCTTCAGACTGTGCGGCGTCAGCTGATCCCTAATCGCATGCCACGGCGCCAAGGGGGTATGAATGACGGCTGTGCTGCGTCTGACTAGGAAGGAAAGTCCCGGCTCCCTGGCGATTTCACGGTATGAGGGGGCACATTTTATAAGTGTTTATTTCAGCGTGTGCAGGGAGCATAACTAAAAGAGCCACCTTGTCCAAATGCAGCATTAGTACTGCACAAGGTGGCTCTTTTAGTTACAAACGCCTGGGGGGGTGACAGGTTCCCTTCCCTTTAACGAAAAAAAAGAAGGAATCAATTTCTGGATGAATCATCAACAATCTTAGCGTAGATAAAATGACGGACTTATTACAGAGTGTCAAGATACAAAGCTTGAATATGGGACTGCTACTCAATGGAAAGAAGACAAAGATATTGACAACTTCCAGGTATGACCGGGACACATTTCAGATCGACAGCAATGAACTGGAAGTTGTAAGGACTTCAACTTCAATGTCACACGAAGCAAGGATTAGCAAGCTACGACTTGACTACTTTGTACACATCACAAGAAGAGAGCAAACACTGGAGAAGGACATTGTGGTCAGAAGAATAGAAGAAACAAGGCGAACAGGAAGACCAGAAACCCGATGGATTGATACTATCAAGATAATGGTGGGGAAGTCCATGGTGGACCTATCTAGGCTTGGACAAGATGGATCCTCCTATAAAGCGTTCATCCATCAAATCACCATGGCCTGAGATCAAGCTTAAGTCAGTTAAAAAAAAAATTAATGTTACCAAAAGGAAGCCATCTGAATAAAAAAAATAAGAGGCCAAACTTTCCCCCAGAATTTGCAATGTGCTCCAGCACTGCTGTGCTGACAAACTCCACTGGATGGCAGGTCATGATGTGACTGCTAAGGTTACTTTCACACTAGCGTCGGTACGGGGCCATCGCCATGCGTCGGCCCGAGATACCGATGCAAACTGCGAAAAAAAAAGAACAACGTGAGCAGCGGATGCAGTTTTACAACGCATCCGCTGCCCCATTGTAAGGTCCAGGGAGGAGGGGGCGGAGTTCCGGTACGCATGCGCTGTCGGAAATGGCGGACTCGACGCACCAAAAGACGTTACATGGAACGTTTTTGTGCCGACGGTCCGCCAAAACACGATGCATCCGTCGCACGATGGATGCGACGTGTGGCGATACGTCGCAATGCGTCGCTAATGAAAGTCTATGGAGAAAAACCGCATCCTGCGGGCAACTTTGCAGGACGTGTTTTTACTCCAAAACGAGGCATTGTGACGTACGTCAAAAAACGCTGGTGTGAAAGTAGCCTAAGACGACTGCTGAGCTGAAGTGTCAGCACTGGAGAAAAGGGCGGACTCCAGGGCTCCTTTATCAGCGCAGCAGCCAGTGTGCGCAGCGCCTGAGAGAGGCGATCCGTCTGACTGATTACCTACTGTGATGTCATCGGAGACTTATCGATGGATCAGGGTGACGGTGAGTAAAGAACGGTCAGGTTTTTATACCAAAGTGTGTCCAGCGACGAAGATTTCTTGAAAAGATGGTTAAAATTGCAGTGCTTATAAAAACAAGAAACTCTGCAGTTTATCTGTACATGTTACTAAAAGTGCTAAAGAATGAAAGGATATTTAACTATTGTATAGCGCTCATTGCCCAGGATACTGTTACTGTATCAGCACTGGGTGTGCATGCACAGTGCTTGCAAGCTCTTTTCAATGGAGTATGTAAGCACTACATTATAATCTTTATTTTATATAGCGCTACCATATTCCGCAGCGCTTTACAGTGTGCACACATTATCATCGCTGTCCCTGATGGGCCTCACAATCTAAATTCCCTATCAGTATGTCTATGGAATGTGGGAGGAAACCGGAGAACCTGGAGGAAACCCACGCAAACACGGGGAGAACATACAACTCCTTGTAGACGTTGTCCTTAGTGGGATCTGAGCCCAGGACCCCAGCGCTGCAGTGCTAACCACTGAGCCACCGTGTCGCCCACATTAAAGTTGGGCAGATCTCTGGAGGCGACTGCGCCCAATCCCGTTCAGCATCAGCGCTCTTCTCTGATACGATAATATAGGCACATTGGGCGCGCACAGTTTGGGCTGCCAGTGGCACAGGTCTGGGCTGTCACTAGAACAAGGGCGCACTACTGCCACAGAGGAGACCAACCGTAGCTTTCTGCCAACATTGCCTGTAGGGGTGATCCAGGCAGAAGCGCCGGTGCATTACTGGCCCATCTTTAGGCTGGACACCGCCGTAGATCTCATGCTTTGGATCTCTGCTCCTTTTTAGCGCTGTCCATCTGTTTAGACTGTGGGTTCTGTTTGCTTCAGTCGCCTCAATGGCTCAGTCGGGGGCACATCCAATTCCCCGCAGGAGTCATGAGCGCACTGCTGTGTGAACAGCGGCCTCCAGTCACTGACAGCAAGCAGAGCTGGGGAAAATCACAGCAAATCTAAGAATCATGAAGTGACTGACAGCCAGATAGTGGGCAGTGCCAGCTGTCAGGGCAGTGCCAGTGGAGAGACCCCGGGGGCGCACTGTGCGCACAGGGCTGCAGGCAGAGCAGGCTTCCGCTATAAATAGGCGCACAGCACAGCCTGTTTATATGGGGTCGAGTCTTGTATGACATGAACTCATGCACGGTGCAGCCGGGGCTCAGCCCAGTACCCGTCACCGGCCGCCACACTGCGCCCACAGGGCGCTGCCACCGCCTATAGTCTTATTATTGTTAGTTACACCGGCTATTGCCTACATTCACTGACCTGCCTCCTCCGCCTGCACCAGCCTAACCCGACTATGAGATGGACAAGAAGCAGCAGCCAATACTATGGCACGCACAAGAAACGGCAGCCAATAGAAAGCATGACATCGCCCAGAATCTACCAATGAGAGGCCAGAAGAGGCATGACAAGAAACTAGCGGGTTCAGCTGCACCTTGCGCACTGCAACCCAAGCCTAGTGCTAGAGACCTATAGCTGCTGCCACAGTGCGCATGCTCAGTAGGTCGCTCTCCCTCGGGCAGTTGTGCGCGGCTGCACACGATGATCAGGCGCATCTCTTGGTCGGTGCTAGTGTACATAGCGCACCATGGCTGCACACACACATGGAGAGTCCTGTGATATGGCGCTCAGCAGACATTACACTAGAATTACGCCGTCCTGTACCATAGAAAGTGCCATCAATATGATAGGGATTCACATAGCTGCATGAAGCGGTCATCAGCCAGTAGCTGTGTATGGAGGCTGTGGAAACATGATAGAAGGGGATGTTCAGGGGACTAGATTAGTGAGCTGAAGTGCTAGGCCAGGCTAAGGAAATGTATGTCAGAGCAAGCTTAGCATTGCGGATGCTGTGTATTAACGAGTTTGAGGTAGTGCAGTCCAGAAAAATGGAGCAGCATGAGAAAAGTATTGGAGCCGGAAGAGAGAGGTTTGGATTATAGAGGATGTTAGTTTTAGGTGTAGAGCACGGATAGGGCGATAGAGGAGATATAAGGGCAGTGCAGCACTATGGAGAGTTTTGTGGGTCAGAGTGGTAAGTTTATATTGAACACTAGCAGATGGGCAACCTGTGCAATGACTGGCACAGGGTGGAGGTGAAACGCCCGTCAGGGCAGGGGGGTACTCGGTAGGTACCGGGTCTGGTTGCTTTTAAAGGGGATGTCACGGTGGCTGTGACCCGGTCCGTGGCCCTGGGTACTCACGTAAAGGGGAACAGTCTTTAAAGGTAATTGTGATAAAGTCTGTCGTGACGCCACCTGTGGTTCTCGGTCAGTAGGGACCGACACCGCTTAAAGGAGTCCTCTGGGGTGATGTATGGCGGCTAGATGGTGACGCTTCCCACAGGTGAAGCGGGGTCCCCAGGGCTCCCAAAGTGTGTGGCAAAGATGGTGTATGCCTACCAGGGGCGGATTATCAGAGGGTCAATATGGGCGGTAGCCCAGGGCCCAGTGGTCTGGGGGGGCCCTGGGCTACCGCAGACTAACCCTCTGATAATCCTCTGTGAATGCCCGCCGGGCGGCGTTTATGTGCCCCCGTACCCGGTGGGCAAAGAGAGGGGACCCGCATTGGGCCCCTTCTCATCTGCTCACCGGACCCTTTCCGGCGCTGTGGCGGTTTCCTATTGACGTGCGGGCACGCGCCCGCACGTCAATAGTTAACAACAACAGCCGCCAGCCAATTGGAGGCTGGGGGCTGATGTCGGCCGCAGCGCTAACACGTCGCCGGCGTCTGACGTCATTGTCAGTCGCCGGCGAGTGTGCGCTGCTGCAGGGAGCTCACCGCCTGGAGCGCGGACAGGTGAGGAGACTGCTTGTTTTTTTGTTTAGTTTTTTTTGGATCAGTTATCAGTGGACACACTGGGGGGGCAATGCTGGAGGACACACTGGGGGGCAATGCTGGAGACACTGGGGCAGATTGGAGGGCACACTGGGGGCAATGCTGGAGACAGTGGGGCAGATTGGAGGACACACTGGGGGCAATGCTGGAGACAGTGGGGCAGATTGGAGGACACACTGGGGGCAATGCTGGAGACACTGGGGCAGATTGGAGGACACACTGGGGGGCAATGCTGGAGACACTGGGGCAGATTGGAGGACACACTGGGGGGCAATGCTGGAGACACTGGGGCAGATTGGAAGACACACTGGGGGGCAATGCTGGAGACACTGGGGCAGATTGGAGGACACACTGGGGGGCAGATTGCTGGAGACAGTGGGGCAGATTGCTGGAGACAGTGGGGCAGATTGCTGGACACACTGGGGCAGATTGCTGGAGACACTGGGGGTAATATGCTGGACAGACTGGGGCAGATTTCTGGACACACTGGGGGCAATATGCTGGACACACTGGGGGGCAATGCTGGAGGACACACTGGGGGGCAATGCTGGGGGACACACTGGGGGCAATGCTGGAGACAGTGGGGCAGATTGCAGGAGACAGTGGGGCAGATTGCTGGAGACAGTGGGGTAGATTGCTGGACACACTGGGGCAGATTGCTGGACACACTGGGGGTAATATGCTGGACAGACTGGGGCAGATGATTGCTGGACACACTGGGGCAATGCTGGAGACACTGGGCCAGATTGCTGGACACACTGGTGGTAATATGCTGGACACAGTGGGGCAGATTTCTGGACACACTGTCTGGGGGCAATATGCTGGACACACGGGGGCAATGCTGGAGGACACACTGGGGGGCAATGCTGGAGGACACACTGGGGGGCAATGCTGGAGGACACACTGGGGGGCAATGCTGGAGGACACACTGGGGGGCAATGCTGGAGGACACACTGGGGGCAATGCTGGAGGACACACTGGGGGGCAATGCTGGAGGACACACTGGGGGGCGATGCTGGAGGACACACTGGGGGCAATGCTGGAGACAGTGGGGCAGATTGCTGGAGACAGTGGGGCAGATTGCTGGAGACAGTGGGGCAATGCTGGAGACAGTGGGGCAGATTTCTGGAGACAGTGGGGCAGATTTCTGGAGACAGTGGGGCAGATTTCTGGAGACAGTGGGGCAGATTGCTGGACACACTGGGGGTAATATGCTGGACACACTGGGGCAGATGATTGCTGGACACACTGGGGCAATGCTGGAGACACTGGGCCAGATTGCTGGACACACTGGTGGTAATATGCTGGACACACTGGGGCAGATTGCTGGACACACTGTCTGGGGGCAATATGCTGGACATACTGGGGCAGATTGCTGGACACACTGGGGGTAATATGCTGGACACACTGGGGGTAATATGCTGGACACACTGGGGGCAGGACTGGAGGCATGGGCAGAATGTAGACACGGGGCATGATTGGAGACATGGGGCAGGATGGATACGATGGAGACAGATGGGGCAGGATCGGGAGATCATATGGTGTAGAATGGATACTCATGAGTGCAGGATGGGAGAACATATGGCTGGAGCCAGGAATGAGACACACGGGGCCAGGATGGGGAATATTATTACCATAGGGGCTAATTAAGGGATATTATTACTGCAGTGATGTATTTATTTTATTTTTTGAGTATACTGTTTTAAATGGGGGAGCGGTCCTGTTACTGTGCAGAGTGACACTATATCGCCTTTTTATCTTCATGTGGTGTAATGTAGAAGTTGTGAAAAATTAAGTAATGTGTTCTGCAAGCGGAGCTCGAGATAACTGTGTTATTTCCTGCAGAAACGAGTCCTGGCTGGAAGAAATGATGGCGGTCTGTGCTGGATGAAAGATGAAGGACTTCACCTAGAGACATCACTGGTGAGTCAGTGTTACCTATACACTGACACTATACACTGTATACTATATACAGAGCTCCTGTGTATAATACCACCAGTGATCTCTGTATTACCTCTACACAGACACTGCATACTAAGTACAGATCTCCTGTGAATACTGGCACTTATGGTGATAGTATTGTGGGTTTTTTTTGTTTTTTTATTACTGATCAGTATTGTAGTATTCAGTCACTATGTGGTGGTAATATGTGGTCTGGAAATGGTGTTGTGGTATTTGTCCCTTGTATGTGCTATTTGGTCACCAAGTGGTAATATGTGGTCTTGACATGGTGCGGTGGTATTTGTTCCTTGTATGTGATATTATTCGATCACTGTGGTTGTAATTTGTGGTCTGGTCATGGTGCGGTGGTATTTGTTCCTTGTATGTGATATTATTCGATCACTGTGGTTGTAATTTGTAGTCTGGTCATGGTGCGGTGGTATTTGTTCCTTGTATGTGATATTATTGGTCAAGATATACCTAAATTGTATTGCAGATTTTAACAAATATTTAATAGGTTACAGTAGAGTAGGGCCCGGCCATTTTTTTGGAATAATCTGGTTCAGGTATATCATGACCCCCGTCACATGAACCCCGTCACATGACCCCCTTCACATGACCCCCGTCACATGACCGGGGGGGGCCCACAGTGTGTGAACAGCCCGGGGCCCTGGCTACCCTTAATCCACCCCTGATGCCTACGAATAAATGGAGGACACAAGTTGTAAAGTCTTTACCTGGTTTACTGTCATTAGCAGGCCACAGTCCAGGGTACCAGGCACAGGTGGTGATGTGGTCCGGCCGGCTTGGAGGCAAAGGTGATCCCTCTCCCAGGTAAGGTCCGTTATCCTTTCCTACGTGCGCTAAGATAGTGAGGTCGCTGCTGCTGGTAGCTTGCTGGCAAGGTATCCTCTCTCTCTCCTGTCCTGGGACAGTTGCCTGCACGGTAGGCAGTTTGAGCCTTTTTATAGGGTCTGTACCACGACCCAGGCTCTTAGAGTACTGCTGTACCTCAGGCTTGGTGTGGGCAGTTAACGTGTAGTCTAGTGCCCTCCGGTTCTGCTATGTGTCTTAAAGTCCCACAAAAGCCTCGGGCTCCCGGTACGCGGTTTCTGCACTTCGGTTCAGAGGGTGCCCGGTCACAGTGCCCCTCTGAGCCCTGTTCCACTCCTGTGCTCCTATCCTCAATGCTCCACTGCATACAACAACCTTTCAGGTTATCTCTCTTCCCAGAGGCTGCAGCTCCCACGTGGCTACCAGGCCTCTCACCTTTCTAGACGTCCTTCCTCTATCTCTCCCTCCTGGAGACTAACTAGCTCCTCCTCCAGGCCAGGTTATATATCCATATTTTGAGGGAAGCTCCCCTGAATCCGGCTCCCCCTTGTGGCCTGGATTTGGAAGTGTTGCATGTGTGCGCTTACCTGGTAAAGAGAATCCTCTTTGCCTCCACGCATGATATCGCACTCCCCGAAAGGAAGGCAACATCACTGTAACAACCGGTTACCTGGGGTGTTACAGAGGTATCAGTGTAGTGACTGGACAGAAATATGGCACTGTTGCTGTTGCATTCAGAATAGACTGAAAAGAGTAGAATTTAGTAAGAAGACCAATTAGTAGGCAGTTGCAGTAGTCCAGATGAAAATGAATCAGAGCAATAGTAAAGTCCCTATATATCAATGTATTTACAGCAGAAAAAATTCTGAAAAGTCTTTTGGCTGAGCTGGGATGGGGTGTCACACTTGTGGATCATGGGCCCACTGAGCCACAGACCAGGAAGAGCCTGGAGAGGTGTAACTAAGCTCCCACCTGAGTTTTCACTAGAGCTCCTGATGGTGGGGTTAGACTTGGGCCCAGGTGGATGCCAGGTGCTACTCTAGGACAGATCCCAGTACCGCAACAGCTGACCCCAACAGTCAGAACAGTAGAATGGAATAGGAATCCAATGCAGGAGTAGGAGAACGGGAGCAGGCCAGAAGGCAGCAGAAGGGACAGAAGCTTGCAGCCTGGAACCAGCCAACTTCACTGTGGCAACAAATCCAGGATGCAGCCTTCATCTCCAGGGGTCCATGAGGACCCAGAACAGGAGAGCCAGCATCAGGCAATTGGTGAGCAACCTAAGGAGCCTGAGCTGGTCGGAAGAAGAAAAAGAGCACAGGATCAGGACCGGAGACATGTTAGTGGGCCCACTAGTATAGAGAGTTGACGTCCTGGGGAGAGGTCATCACCTACGACCCATATTGCGAACTGGGGTCCATCGAAAAACCCATCACCACATTTCGTATAATCAGATGGCAGTTAAGACATAGCAGCTACCCCAAAGACTGCAGCAACTGATGGCCGTGGTCTGGGTCATCTTCCTAAAAATAGAGGGACAACATTGGTGGTATACCATGGGCGTGATCATGGAAGGCAGGGAGAAGTATGAACCCTTACTGCAAAATGAAAGGACCTGGGAGAGGCTTCTCAAGGCAGCTCGAGTTGGGTCCACCACCTCAAGGTAATCACTCAGTCCCTGGGGGTCCTCACCTCCTATGCTGGAGCAAGCAATGGTTCAGGTGAGGCAGTGTACTGTAGCACATTACTACATTTCGGGGACTCCGGCACTACCCGAAACCGGGTCACTTGCAGCCCGGGCACAGGGGAATCAGGCTCCAAGGAGCAAATGGTGGTAATCCTCCCTGAGGAAGAAGAAGGAACTGATGCCTGAACCAATGGGAAAGACCTGGGTGTGAGGTGCCGCAGCATCCAAAATTGCGGGCGTGAATGAAAAGGCAGCCCTGAAGACTTAGTTGTGCCTGTTGCACGGGAAAAGAGAGCCACTAAAAGGGAAAGTTCTGTGTTTAAAAGGGCATGAGGCCAAGAATTGACTGGGAATCCCCAAATTTTGGCCAGGATGGCAAAAGGTTTGCATCCCCCCCACCTCCCAGTTTGTTTTGCTCATGGTTGCGTGCCCTCCTGCTGGATTGAGGGACTGTGAACCATTTAAGGGTCACCCTTTCTAACCCTTTCTGCCCTTATGGACAATGCAATTTAAAGAGACTGTTGCTTACAAAAGGGGGAGGGGAGTAAACGGACAACCCGAAGATTCAAGCCGGGTCAGGACTGTGTAAACCTTACTTGTCACGGGTAACTGTGACAGAGAGGTGCCAGAAGACAGCAGCATCTGATTTCTCCTACTCCTGCACTGATTAGAAGTATTTCACCTTCATATTAAATGTTGCAGGTATCTTTTAGCCGTGTAGGTGTTAATCTACTCAGTTGAGAGCTCCTGGAAGCTTTCCTGCATTAAGGCTCAGCTGTTCACTGTTAGCCACTCCAATCCCCTATATAGTCTGGGCCCTGTCAAGCACTCATTGTCAGAGCTACAGTTGAAACTGGAATTTTACAAACACTATATAAACAAACACATATGAATGTTTTTCTCAATATCGGACATGAAATCGGAATAAACCTTTCCCGGTTTAGGTCAATTAGGATTATCATAATCTACTATATAATTGTCTAAGGGTCACTTCCGTCTTTCTGTCTGTCTGTGTTTCTGTCTGTCTGTAACGGAAATCCCAAGTCGCTGATTGGTTGCGGCAAAACAGCCACGACCAATCAGCGACAGGCACAGACTGGCGGCAAAATGGCCGCTCCTTACTCCCCACAGTCAGTGCCCGCTCCATACTCCCCTCCAGTCAGCGCTCACACAGGGTTAATGGCAGCGTTAACGGACCGCGCTATGCCGCGGTGTAACACACTCTGTTAACGCTGCTATTAACCCTGTGTGACCAACTTTTTACTAATGATGCTGCCTATGCAGATCTAATGTTAAAAATAATGACCGGTCCATGCATTGCGGTCTCGCGAGATGATGACATAGCGGTCTCGCGAGACCGCAATGCACTCTTGGGACCGGAGCGTCGCGAGAAGCATTGGTAAACGCCTCGGCTGGATCCGGGAGGCCGACGGAAGGTGAGTATATAACTATTTTTTATTTTAATTCTTTTTTTAACAGAGATATGGTGCCCACATTGCTATATACTACGTGGGCTGTGTTAGATACTGCGTGGGCTGTGTTATATACTACATCTCTGTGCTATATACTACGTGGCTGGGCAATATACTACGTGGTTGAGCAATATACTATGTGGCTGGGCAATATACTACGTCGCTGGGCAATATACTACGTGCCGGTGCTGTTTACTACGTGGCCTGTGCGATATACTACGTGGGCTGTGCTATATACTACGTGGCTGTGCTATATACTACATGGGCTGTGTTATATACTATGTGGCTGTGCTATATACTACGTGGCTGTGCTACATACTATGTGGCTGGGCAATATACTACGTGGGCTGTGCTATTTACTATGTGGCTGGGCAATATACTACGTGTTTGTGCTATATACTATGGGCGCTGTGCTATATACTATGTGGCTGGGCAATATACTACGTGGCTGTGTTATATACTATGTGGCTCTGCTCTATACTACGTGGCTGTGTTATATACTACGTGGGCTGTGTTATATACTACGTGGGCTTTGCTATATACTACGTGGCTGTGTTATATGCTACGTGGGCTGTGTTATATACTACGTGGGCTTTGCTATATACTACGTGGCTGTGCTATATACTACGTGGGCTGTGTTATATACTACGTGGGCTTTGCTATATACTACATGGCTGTGTTATATGCTATGTGGGCTGTGTTATATACTACGTGGGCTTTGCTATATACTACGTGGCTGTCCTATATACTACGTGGGCTGTGTTATATACTACGTGGGCTCTGCTATATACTACGTGGCTGTGTTATATACTACGTGGGCTCTGCTATATACTACGTGGCTGTGCTATATAATACGTGGGCTGTGTTATGTACTACATGGGCTCTGCTATATACTACGTGGCTGTGTTATATTCTACGTGGCTTTGCTATATACTACGTGGCTGTGCTATATACTACGTGGGCTGTTATATACTACGTGGGCTGTGTTATATACTACTTGGGCTGTGCTATATACTACGTGGCTGTGCTATATACTACGTGGGCTGTTATATACTGCGTGGGCTGTGTTATACGCTACTTGCCTGTGCTTTATTTCTCTGCTGTATCTGTGCATCATGAATCATGGTATGTGTTAAAGAGGGGGGCCCACTGAGACTCTTTCGCCCGGGGCCCTCAAAAACCTGGAGCCGGCCCTGGCTTCACTGATTGGTCACACCCGGCCAACCGTGAACAATCAGCGACAGTCGCAGTCTGCCCACGAATTGGAGCAGAATTTGAACCACGCTTCGCTAATTGGTCGCAGCCGGCCGGCCAAATCCTGTGTATAAATTGCATTATTGTGAAAACTTCATAAATAAACTACATACATATTCTAGAATACCCGATGCGTTAGAATCGGGCCACCATCTAGTTATTAATATTTCCCAAATGTCAGAATGGTTGTTGGAGAAGTGCATTGTCAAGTTCAAGCGCAGTGGGCTGCTAGGAGCAGCATTTGCCAATCGTTGGAGGCAGTGGGAGGCCGTATTAAGTTACCTGATGGATATTCCTGTAACGTCTGGAGGCTTGGACCAGGCACGCTGAGGTTGATGTAGTCAGCATGCTTCAGAGTAGTCCAGGATGAACGAGTGGCAGAACTGAAGAGGTAATGTGCTAAGGAAGGAAGAAACCTGAAATACTGTGCCCTACACCACATGTCACCACCTGATGAACTTGAACTGACCAGTAAATGTTTGCCTGTTGTAAAGAACTCGGTGTACCCTGAGTTGTATGGGGCGGCTCCTGAAGATGGAAGCCTAGAGGCAGCAGATACCTGCAGCCTACAAGTGAGTGTGATGCACCCCACACCCGACAGCACACTGTGACTGGGACACCGTTTACCTGTAAAGTGCCAGAGCGTAACTGGACAGTAGCTCGATCATGACTACCACTCTGCAGCACTTTACACTCCCATATACTTGGAATATGTAAAGTGAGAAGGAAGATTGTTACGAGTGTAAAATTTTGTCAGTCCAGGGAAGATACATAGAAGCCAAGGGAAACAGATTTAACCAAACAGTAGTACGCATGATAAATTGCTAAAAATTGCCTGTGTACTTTACATTTGCAACCTGCTACTGCTGAAAGCAACAAAAACTACCCAAAAAGTAAAAAAATGTATATTTAAACTCTTATTAAAGGGAACCTGTCACTCCCAAAATCAAAGGTGAGCTAAGCCCACCGGCATCAGGGGCTTATCTACAGCATTCTGTAATGCTGTAGATAAGCCCCCGATGTATCCTGAAAAATGAGAAAAAGAGGTTAGATTATACTCACCCAGGGGCGGTCCTGCTGTGGTCCGGTCCGATGGGCATCGCGGTCCGGGGCCTCCCATCTTTATCAGGTGACATCCTCTTCTTGTCTTCACGCTGCGGCTCCGGCGCAGGCGTACTTTGTCTGCCCTGTTGAAGGCAGAGCAAAGTACTGCAGTGCGCAGGCGCCGCACCTTTCCCAGCGGCGGACCCACCATGCAAGCGCATTGGAACATCAGCACAAGTAACGGCGGAATGTGTCACATGACAAATTAGAGATTAAAGAAGAAATGGTAAGCATAGCACTGAGCAAACATGTGGAAGGAAAAGAGTAATATATAATTGTGAAGGGAAAAGAAAATGTGAAGGGATGGGCATACTATGGTGATTCAATGTGTAAGAAAATATATACAGTGGGGCAAAAAAGTATTTAGTCAGTCAGCAATAGTGCAAGTTCCACCACTTAAAAAGATGAGAGGCGTCTGTAATTTACATCATAGGTAGACCTCAACTATGGGAGACAAACTGAGAAAAAAAAATCCAGAAAATCACATTGTCTGTTTTTTTATCATTTTATTTGCATATTATGGTGGAAAATAAGTATTTGGTCAGAAACAAAATTTCATCTCAATACTTTGTAATATATCCTTTGTTGGCAATGACAGAGGTCAAACGTTTTCTGTAAGTCTTCACAAGGTTGCCACACACTGTTGTTGGTATGTTGGCCCATTCCTCCATGCAGATCTCCTCTAGAGCAGTGATGTTTTTGGCTTTTCGCTTGGCAACACGGACTTTCAACTCCCTCCAAAGGTTTTCTATAGGGTTGAGATCTGGAGACTGGCTAGGCCACTCCAGGACCTTAAAATGCTTCTTACGAAGCCACTCCTTCGTTGCCCTGGTGGTGTGCTTTGGATCATTGTCATGTTGAAAGACCCAGCCACGTTTCATCTTCAATGCCCTTGCTGATGGAAGGAGGTTTGCACTCAAAATCTCACAATACATGGCCCCATTCATTCTTTCATGTACCCGGATCAGTCGTCCTGGCCCCTTTGCAGAGAAACAGCCCCAAAGCATGATGTTTCCACCACCATGCTTTACAGTAGGTATGGTGTTTGATGGATGCAACTCAGTATTCTTTTTCCTCCAAACACGACAAGTTGTGTTTCTACCAAACAGTTGCAGTTTGGTTTCATCAGACCATAGGACATTCTCCCAAAACTCCTCTGGATCATCCAAATGCTCTCTAGCAAACTTCAGACGGGCCCGGACATGTACTGGCTTAAGCAGTGGGACACGTCTGGCACTGCAGGATCTGAGTCCATGGTGGCGTAGTGTGTTACTTATGGTAGGCCTTGTTACATTGGTCTCAGCTCTCTGCAGTTCATTCACTAGGTCCCCCCGCGTGGTTCTGGGATTTTTGCTCACCGTTCTTGTGATCATTCTGACCCCACGGGGTGGGATTTTGCGTGGAGCCCCAGATCGAGGGAGATTATCAGTGGTCTTGTATGTCTTCCATTTTCTAATTATTGCTCCCACTGTTGATTTCTTCACTCCAAGCTGGTTGGCTATTGCAGATTCAGTGTTCCCAGCCTGGTGCAGGGCTACAATTTTGTTTCTGGTGTCCTTTGACAGCTCTTTGGTCTTCACCATAGTGTAGTTTGGAGTCAGACTGTTTGAGGGTGTGCACAGGTGTCTTTTTATACTGATAACAAGTTTAAACAGGTGCAATTACTACAGGTAATGAGTGGAGGAAAGAGGAGACTCTTAAAGAAGAGGTTACAGGTCTGTGAGAGCCAGAAATCTTGATTGTTTGTTTCTGACCAAATACTTAATTTCCACCATAATATGCAAATAAAATGTTAAAAAAACAGACAATGTGATTTTCTGGATATTTTTTTCTCAGTTTGTCTCCCATAGTTGAGGTCTACCTATGATGCAAATTACAGACGCCTCTCATCTTTTTAAGTGGTGGAACTTGCACTATTGCTGACTGACTAAATACTTTTTTGCCCCACTGTACATATGTCTTAAAAAAGAATGTGAAGTGAAAAAAGAAATGTGAGTGAAAATTATACAAATATGAGAGTACAAATATGAGAGTACACATAAGGGCAGAATTACAGAATATATATTATAAAAGAGTACTGAAAAGAATAGCAAGTATAAATTACCAATACATAGTCAAATCAATTGTCCACAGATCCCATTGAGGCCAAATATGATCCAAAGGCGCATAAAAGAAAAATGGAGAAGATACATCACGGCAACAGCAACGCATGCCAGGAACCAATATTGGTGAGAATGCCAAATCAGAATATCGAGGCTGAAAAAATACAAAGTATGTAAGTATTAATCATAATACAACTATCATATAGAATCAGAAAATGCCAAGAATTGTATATTGTCATGATCCGTTCCAGGGTTTAATCCTGTCTGCCCTTTTTCCAGGCGGATCATGTCAAGGGTTAACTTTGCTCTGCCTCATTCTGGGTTCAGGTTTGCTATTTAGCTCCCATGCATCCTGCTGGCGGAGTCAGCTATAGTTCTGCCTTCGGCGTGTGAACCTGACTCTGGAAGCCCTTGATTTGTCCTGCTGTGATCCCCGACTTGCCCCGTGTCTGTTGACTCCCTCTGTCTGCCCTTTTCCCAGCATTTGCCTGTTTGACGGTTTGATTCTCTGGTTTCTGACTTGGCTTGTATTCGGACTTGCTTCTGCCTACTGACTTTGTCTTATCTGCTCCTGACCGTTGCTGAACCTCCTGGCTTGTTTCTGACCATGTGTACTTCTTATCCCTTCAGTACTTCCGCCTATGTTTTTTGATTCAGCTTGTCTGACCACTCTCTCGCCACTTGGTGGCGCCTGTGCTGCTGCTCTGTGGTGCTTCTCTGTGTACGCAGTCTCACTTCCCTCTCAGGCTCCCTCTGGTGGAGGTTGCACTATACTGCACCGCAGCAGCATGACATATATATTCAAAAAAGACTAAATGAAAACTAAAAACATCCCCCAAAATACAGCCTAACAGTATAAAAGATAAAAAAAAAAGTTAAATAGTATCAAAATATGAAAAATATGGAAAATAAGAAAGGTAAAGTCTTAAGTTGTTCATCTTCTTTTGCTGTTTTGGCTTTCTCAATGTCTCTGATGTGTTCTCTCGCACAGATTTTAAATTCTCTCGCAGTCATGCCAGTGTAGCTCTTTTTACAAGGGCATTCTGCATAATAATACCTTTTAAGGAACAAGTTAGGTGATGTAAGATCTTAAAAGATCGACTTACATCAGAATTTTTTAATTCCTTAGTTTTTATCATATTTTTACAAGGTTTACAGAAAGTACATGGAATAAAGCCCCAAATATTTGTGGCAAAATCAGTCAGAGACATAGAGTCAGGTGAAAAGTGGCTCCGAACAAGCATATCGCCAAAATTATGTTATCTCTTGGCTGTAATCGCTGGACGAGAAGGTAGAAGTCATTTTAAAATAGTATCAGCTTGAAGGACATTCCAATGTTTATTAACGATCTGAGTCAGCTGGTCCCATTATTTATTACGGTATATGGTGTAATTAAGCGAATGGGCTGAGTTGTAGTATTCGCAGGAGGAGAAGATTTCTTATATAGTAGCTGATCTCGAGAAACCTTGCCCGCTCTTTTGTATCATCTCCTAATTTGACAATCACTGTATCCTCTATCTCGAAACCGTTGATACAGAATACACGCTTGTTTGTTGAAAGTAGTCTCAGAAGAACAAATTCATTTAAGACGTAGATGTTGACTCATGGGTATGGACCTGATGATTGACTGTGGATGAGAAGACCTTACATGGAGCAATGTGTTGGTAGCAGATGATTTCCAATAGATATCAGTGGAAATAAATCCTTTGGAGTATCCAAAAAGTTCTGTTGGCGGCCATGAGAGAAAGTCAATTTAATGTTACGGTCGTTATTATTTAGTGATGTCATGAATAAATTTAGATCTTCAATCCAACCCTCCCAAGATAAAAAGGACATCATATATATCTGATCCAGTGGTGGACCTTTACAATTTGATCTGGTGGATTGATCTGAATAAGACTCTCTCCCATGCTCCCAAGAACATGTTAGCATACGAGGGGCACAAGCTGCCCCCAAAGCTGTACCCTGTATCTGAAGGTATATCTGGTTCTTGAAGATAAAACAATTATGAGTGAGAATAAACTTTAATATCTTTAGTAAAAAATCAATCAATGGTTTGGCCAAATTGCTAGTCTCCAAAAACCAGGTTACAGCCTCAATACCATCAGAATGCCTAATTGAGGTATATAAACTCTCAATGTTCGCAGTAACCAAAATCATGTTTTCTTGGAGTTGTAATCCATCTAAATGACCCAGAGCAGATGTTGTGTGTTGTTGCTGTGAAATCAGTTTTTTTTTCACACTACTACAACATTCCACACTTTTTTGAAATGTTAACTGACTAATACATGAGGAAAAATCTACTATATAATTGTCTAAGGGTCTCTTCCGTCTTTCTGTCTGTCCTTCTGTCTGTCTGTCATGGAAATTCAAGTCGCTGATTGGTCGTGGCAAAACGCCCACGACCATTGCCACGACTAATCAGTGACGGGCACAGTCCGCCGGCAAAATGGCCGCTCCTTACTCCCCGCAGTCAGTGCCCACTCCATACTCCCCTCCAGTCAGCCCTCACACAGGCTTAATGCCAGCGTTAATGGACCGCGGTGTAACACACTCCATTAATGCAGCTATTAACCCTGTGTGACCAACTTTTTACTACTGATGCTGTGTATGCAGCATCAATAGTAAAAATATCTAATGTTACAAATAATAATAATTAAAAAAAAAACGTTATTCTCACCCTTTGACGTCGCGCCCTGTCCTCGGCAGTGCAAGTGGCAGGTTCCGGTGCCAAGGATGCTATGCGAGAAGGACCTGCCATGACGTCATGGTCATGTGACGTCATCACAGGTCCTGCGCTCATACCAGCCCTGGGACCGGAAGCTGCCGCGTGCACCGCACACATCCGCCAGGTCTACAAGGGGCCCTCGGAAGGTGAGTTAATTTTTTATTTTTATTTTAAGTCTTTTATAACCTGTTACATACGTCGCTGTGCAATATACTACATGGCTGGGCAATATACTACGTGGTTGGGCAATATACTACGTGGCTGGGCAATATACTATGTGGCTGGGCAATACACTACATCACTGGGCAATATACTACGTAGCTCGGCAATATAGTACGTGACTGGGCAATATATTATGTGCCTGGGCAATATACTATGTGGCTGGGCAATATACTACGTGGTTGGGCAATATACTACGTGGCTGGGCAATATACTACATGGGCTGTGCAATATACTACGTGGACATGCATATTCTAGAATACTCGATGCGTTAGAATCAGGCCACCATCTAGTATTTATATAACACATAACGAAAGTTTAACCCCATCACCTCGAAGCGTATTTTCAACTTCAACCTAGGCCAATTTTTTTAATTCTGACCAGTGTCACTTTATGAGGTAATATCTATGAACTCTTCAATGGATCCCACTGATTATGAGATTGCTTTTTCGTGACATATTATAGTTCATGATAGTGGTAAAATTTCTTTAGCACAAGCCCCTATCACAGATATTTGTGCTGGTGACCTGGCCTCCCACCTTATAGAGAAAATAGACAATATCCGTCAGGAAATCCGCTCCCAACAACTAAGTTCAGTGACTCCCATCCCTCCCCTCATTGCCCCTGGCTCACTCTCCACATTCGATCCCATCACAGAAGAAGAAGTCTCCAAGCTCCTCTCCTCTTCTCGTCCGACTACATGCACTACCGACCCCATTCCCTCACATCTCCTCCAGTCTCTCTCTCCAGTTGTCACAAGTCACCTAACTACAATCTTTAATCTCTCCCTCTCCTCTGGCATTTTCCCCTCCTCCTTCAAACACTCTATCATTACTCCATTACTAAAGAAACCCACCCTCGACCCATCCTGCACAAACAACTACAGACCGGTCTCCAATCTCCCCTTCATCTCTAAACTCTTGGAGCGCCTGATATACGCCCGCCTTACCCGTTACCTCTCCACTCACTCCCTCCTAAACCCTTCACAGTCCGGTTTCCGCCCCCTACATTCGACAGAAGCTGCACTCATCAAAGTGACCAATGACCTTCTGACAGCAAAACGTAATGGTGACCACTCTCTGCTCATTCTTCTCGACCTTTCTGCAGCTTTTGACACTGTTGACCACCCTCTCCTTCTCTCTAGGTTCCAGTCACTAGGCATTAAGGACACTGCTCTCTCCTGGTTCTCCTCCTATCTTTCTGACCGCTCCTTCAGTGTTCTGTTCTCTGGCTCCACTTCATCTCCTCTTCCTCTCACTGTTGGGGTACCTCAGGGCTCAGTCCTTGGCCCCCTTCTGTTCTCTCTCTACACGGCCCCAATTGGACAGACCATCAGCAGATTTGGCTTTCAGTACCATCTTTATGCCGACGACACACAACTATATACGTCATCCCCTGACCTTACCCCCGCTGTACTACAGAACGCCACTGACTGTCTGTCCACAGTCTCCAACATCATGTCCGCTCTCTATCTGAAACTCAACCTCTCCAAAACTGAACTTCTTCTGCTCCCACCATCTACTAACCTCCCTAAATCTGACATTTCCCTCTCCGTGGGTGGCACCATAATAACACCCCGGCAGCAGGCGCGCTGTCTGGGTGTTATGTTTGACTCCGATCTCTCCTTCACCTCCCATATACAATCTCTTGCCCGCTCGTGCCGCTTACACCTAAAGAACATCTCTAGAATCCGCCCTTTTCTCACCATGGAGACAGCTAAAACCCTCACTGTCGCCCTGATCCACTCCCGCCTGGATTACTGTAACGCTCTATTAATTGGCCTCCCCCTCACTCGACTTTCCCCTCTCCAGTCCATCCTTAATGCAGCAGCCAGGGTCGTCCATCTGGCTAATCGTTACTCGGACGCGTCCGCTCTTCGCCAGTCGTTACACTGGCTACCCATTCATTACAGGATACAATTCAAAGTACTTGTTCTCACCCACAAAGCTCTCCACAGTGCGGCACCCCCTTACATCTCCTCCCTCATTTCTGTCTATCAGCCTAACAGACCACTGCGCTCTGCAAATGACTTTCGATTAACCTCTGCACTAATCTGTACCTCCCACTCCCGACTCCAAGACTTCTCCCGTGCTGCGCCAATCCTCTGGAATGCTCTACCCCAAGATATTAGGACCATCCATAATTTGCATAGTTTTAGGCGCTCGCTCAAAACACATTTG
Source organism: Ranitomeya imitator (assembly GCF_032444005.1). Lineage (NCBI taxonomy): Eukaryota > Metazoa > Chordata > Amphibia > Anura > Dendrobatidae > Ranitomeya > Ranitomeya imitator. The sequence goes on from NC_091285.1 coordinate 523,689,765, forward strand.
TTCAGAGCGGCCTATCACGTTCACTAATCAAAGTTATGTTTGTGTGTGTGTGTGTGTGTGTAGCCCATTCACTATCCCTATCTATTCCCCAACCCCTGAAGATGGCTGGACCATGATTGTAAATACACACCTGTACTTTGCATCTCCCCCACCTCATTGTAGATTGTAAGCTCTCACGAGCAGGGTCGTCTTATTTTGCTTTAATTATTGTATTGTTAACGTTATTACTTATGACTTTTGTGTTTGAAACTGTTAAACTGTAAAGCGCTGCGGAATATGTTGGCGCTATATAAATAAAGATTATTATATATTATTATTATTTGATATGACTTACGTTTATTTGTGAAAAAATTGGAAATTTGTCGAAAATTTAGCAATTTTCAAACTTTTAATTTTTATGCCCTTAAATCAGAGAGTCATTTGTCACACAAAATAGTTAATAAATAACATTTCCCACATGTCTACTTTATATCAGCACAATTTTGGAAACATAATTTTTTTTGTTAGGAAGTTATAAGGGTTAAAAGTTGACCAGCGGTTTCCCATTTTTACAACAAAATTTACAAAACAATTTTTTTTAGGGCCCACATCACATTTGAAGTGACTTTGAGGGGCCTAAATGACAGAAAATACCCAAAAGTGACACCATTCCAAAAACTACACCCCTCATGGTGCTCAAAACCACATTCAAGAAGCTTATTAACCCTTTTTGTGCTTCACAGGATTTAATGGAATGTGGAAGGAAAAATAAACATTTAGCTTTTTTTCACCAAAATTTTCCTTTAAACCCATGTTTTTTACTTTCACAAGGGTAACAGGAGAAAATGGACCATACAAGTCTAGATGTGTATTGAGCACCTTGAACCCCGGGGGCTTCACAGATGTTTATAATGTTACGCTGTGAAAATGTTTTTTAGGTCCAAACTTTGCATTTTCATAAGGGTAGCAGGAGAAATTGCACAATAAAATGTGTTGTGCAATTTCTTCTGATCATGCCAATACCCCATATGTGGGGGTAAACCACTGTTTGGGTGCACGGCAGGACTTGGAAGGGAAGGAGCGCCATTTGACTTTTTACTTTTTGAATGCAAAATTTGCTGGAATAAATAGCGGATGCCATGTCATGTTTGGAGAGCCCCTCCTGTGCCTAAACAGTGGAAACCCCCACAAGTGACACAATTTTGGAAACTAGACCCCTTAGGGAACTCATGTGTATTGGCCACCTTGAACCAACAGGTGCTTCACAAAAGTTTATAACGTATAGCTGTGAAAATAAAAAAAATCACATTTTTCCTACAAAAATGTTTTTATCTCCAAATTTTGCATCTTCATAAGGGTAACAGGAGAAATTGCACAATACAATTTTCCTAAGCATGCCGATACCCCATATGTGGGGGAAAACCACTGTTTGGGCGCACAGCAGGGCCTGAAAAGTGCTATTTGGCTTTTTGAATGAAAAATTTGCTGGTATAATGTCACGTTTGGAGGGCCCCTAATGTGCCTAAACATTGGATACCCCCCACAAGTGACACCATTTTGTAAACTAGACCTCTCTGGGAACTTATCTAGAATTGTGATGAGCACCTTGAAACTCCAGGAGGTTTACAGACATTTATAACACTGAGCTGGGAAAAATTTTTTAAAAAGTCACATTTTTTCCCACAAAATTTTTTTGAGCCCCAAATCATTTATTTTCACAAGGGTAAGAGGAGAAAATAGACCTCAAAATTTGTTGTGCAATTTCTCCTGAGTTCACCGATACCCCTTATGTGGTCAAAAACTACTTTTGAGGCACAGTTCAAAGCTCAAAAGAGAAGGAGTGATATATTACAGTTGTCACGGGTGTGTCAGAGGTTGCAGACAGTCACACAGGATCTGGCTGCAGAAGATCTCTGCGGTTGGCTTTGCAGACACCTTTTTAGTCCTTCTGACTCTTGGACCCAGTGGCAACCTTTCCCCCGGCTCTAATTGACAAACCTGGACCTGGGTGTTTAGACTGCCTCTCTGTTTCTTGGCATCTCCAGTGATATTTCCATTTCCCCCTGATGAGGCTTGCTATAGCAGTTGGCAATCTTCCTCTTTGGTGCTGTTGGAGGATGTCTGTGTTATCTACTCCAGATAAGTGTTCCCCATTTTTTTTTCGATCCCAGTTGTCTTTAGTTACAGTGGGTACTGACTAGTGTAAACCTCGTCCTTACCTAAGCAGGGCTTATTGCCAGGGTCAGTCAGGGATTAGGTTACTGCTCAGCAATAGGTGCAGAACCTATGTTGGGACGTTTAGGGAAGAGAGGGTGACTTTAGATCTGCCTAGGGGTCCCCACTCACCTCTTCCCTAGTGTTTGGCTCCCTTCCCATTGTGTTGCACTTAGTAATTCCACACTGTACGTGACAACAGTGCAGATTTTGCTGCACTTGTTTGAGGGTGCCATGTCACATTGGCAGAGAACCTGAGGTGCCAGAACAGCAGAACCCCCATAAGTGACCCCATTTTACAAACTAAACCTCTCAATAAATTCATCTAGGGGTGCAGTGATCATATTGACACCACAGGTGTGTCACAGAATTTTCTACCATTGGACAGTGAAGAAAAATAAATTTACATTTTTACCACAAAAAATGTGTTATAGCCCCAAATTTTACATTTTCATACTGAGAAATGGTTAAAGGGAACCTGCCACCCCCAAAATCACGGGTGAGGTAAGCCCACCGGCATCGGGGGCTTATCTACAGCATTCTGGAATGCTGTAGATAAACCCCCGATGTATCCTAAAAGATGAGAAAAAGATGTTAGAATATACTCACCCAGGGGCGGTCCTGCTGTTGGTCTGGGTCCGGCGCCACCCAGCTTCATCAGATGACGTTCTCTTCTGGTCTTCACACTGCAGCTCCAGCGCAGGCGTACTTTGTCTGCCCTGTTGAGGGCAGAGCAAAGTACTGCAGTGCGCAGGCGCCGGGAAAGGTCAGAGAGGCCTGATGAAGATGGGAGGCGCCAGACCCCGACCAACAGCGGGACCGCCCCTGGGTGAGTATAATCTAACGTCTTTTTCTCCTCTTTTAGGATACATCGGGGGCTTATCTACAGCATTCCAGAATGCTGTAAATAAGCCATGATGCCGGTGGGCTTAACTCATCCACGATTTTGGGGGTGACAGGTTCCCTTTAAAAATTACACCAAAATTTGTCCCACAATTTCTACTGAATGTAGAAATACCCCATATATGGCTGTACAGTACTGCTTAGCCACACGACGAGACTCTAGAAGGATGGAGTGCTAATTGCCTCCTGGAGTGCAGATTTTCCTAGAATAGTTTGCGGACTCAATATACGGAGCCCCGAAGTGCTACAAAAGCAGAATCCCCCCTTAAGTGACCCCGTTTTGGAAATTATACCCCTTTGGGAATTTATCTACAGGTGTAGTGACGATTTTGATTCCATGGGTGTTTTCCAAAAAGAAGCAGTAGTGGATGTTAATAAGTGAAAACTACCATTGTAGTGACCAGTATGCTGAAGTGACCAGTACATTATACGCAGCTCATGCTTCTGGAGATACGCACCATTGAGGTGCAGTCTCATCACTACAGAAATGCCACACGTGGGCGCTAAATCTGGTTTAGAGACACTGGGGTTCAGAAGGGAGGGGGTGGCATTTGGATTTGGGAGTGCAGAATTTGCTGAATTTCTTCTGTTGGGTGAGGAGCCATTTTGCTTTTCCGGATCCTTTGTGCTACCAGTAATGTGGAAGCCCCTATACTGTATATCCGTTGACAGATAAGAGACCTGAGTGGAGATTTGAGTTTTTTGTTGATTGAGTTGAAGCTTTTATTTGGAACATTTTACATAACATTTAGGATTACATTTATCTGGCGCTCTACGCTGAGCACTTACTGTATTCTTCGGACTATGAGATGCACCGGACTATAAGGCGCACCTAGGAAGAGGAAATTAGAAAAAAAATTGAAGCAAAAAATATGGTCAATTCAGTACTATTATCCCCATCCTCGTATACATGGTCCCCTCATCCCAATCCTGGTATGCATGGCCCCCTCATCGCCATCCAGGTATGCATGGCCCCCTCATCCCAATCCTGGTATGCATGGTCCATTCATCCCCATCCGGATATTTATGGCCCCCTCATCCCTATCCTGGTATGCTTGGCTCCCATCAAAAAAACATAAAAAAAATAAACCATTCTACTTACCTTCCCTGCGCTCCCTCGCAGTGTCCTGTTGTGATGCCAGCAGCTGATTTATGCTTGTAAGCAGCGTATGGCAGTAATGTCATGTGCTGCTTATAAGCAGAGGACAGCTACCAGAATACTCACTGCTCCCCATGCCAGCAGTGAATATTCATGCAGCTGCCGAGCAATCACGTGTGCTTGCTACTAAAGGGAATGAATATTCAGTGCTCTCCACTCCCATGGGCTGAGATCTTATCTACCGAGATCTTGGTGCGCATGCGCCACCCCCTGCAGCTATTTTCCCGGAGTCCACCACATAGTAAACCATGTAAGTGCTGGGGCTCTGGGCTTTCACAAAATGTTCGCACTACCGAACACCAGCAGCGGCGCACATCCGAACACCCCCTCATTCCAATCTGTGGCCTGCAGCAACACTCCAATCTTGCCTCCTCCAGCAGTTAGGTATATCCGCATAGTAAGATGCACTCCCATTTTCACCCCAAATTTGGGGGATATTCCAAAGAATATCACGTAGCATAATGTTATCTTATTTATATTTTGGCCTTCTTAGTTAATTACTATTGTGAAGTTTTAACTTTACTAATTTCGTGCTGTACCTCATGTGTACTTTCCTTATAATTGGGGAACATCTGGCAGCATATGATCTCCATGCTGCATCCTTTCTATTGCAGTCCACATAGTTGGCTTTGCATTGGTCCCATATTTCAGGCCTCTACTGCACCAGAACAATCAGCATTTTTACATTAATATGTCTGGCCATGTTGCTGGTATCCATGGAGGCATGTTCCTGGCTTTTTTAAAATGTGCGTGCTAAGCTTCCTGTTCTTATCTGATGCAATTTCCTTTCAGTAGGAAAATGTGTGCGTATTTGTCGCAAGCTAGATGGATGGTCCGTGTGGCATCCGAGTTTTTCTCTCACCCATAAGCTTGCATTGACGAGTCTTGGATGAGATGACAATCATAGCATGCTGCAATTTTACACGCACGTCGAATACGACTGAGAAAAAATACGGTACCCCATTCTACGGTACTCTGACGCCGGCCTAACTGTAATGAACTGATTATTTATTCGGTTTGTCTATTCCTAAATGCACATGTGAACAGAACCTTATAAATTGATTTTTACTTAATTGTGCATTTTACTCCCTCTTTGTAAGGCCGGTTTCACACGTCCGAAAAACCGATACCGGAGATATCCGTGTCTGTGTGTCCGTTTGTCACATCAGTGTGGAATCTGTGTGCTATCCGTGTGTCCATGTGTACTATCTGTGTGGCATCCATGTGCTCTCCATGTATTGAAACAATTTGTTTCAATTTTAACGCTATGACTTTAAAAATGTTCACGGACGGCACGCGGATGCAATCCGTGTGCCGTACGTGTTTACACTGACCCATTGACTTGTATGGGTCCGTGTTATCTGTGCTGTCACTCAAAAACGGACATGTCAGCGTGTTTTGCACATGGACACCCGGTCCGTGAACACATGCTGACATGTGTCTACGTGTGCACGTGTCTCCAGTACATGAGAAAACTGTCACCACACGTACCGGAGACACTAACGTGTGAAACCGGCCTAAGGCCAGTCTCACACGTCCAGATATTTCCGGTACCAGAAGAAACGGTCCCGGAGCTATCCGTGTGTGCACGTAGGCCATTCATGTGTCATCCATGTGCTATTCGTGTGTCCGTGTTTATCATCCGTGTGCTGTCCGTGTGCTGTGTGTGTTTCAATTTGTTTCAATTTTAACCCTATGACTAGCACACGGACGACATCCGTGTGCGGTACGTGTTTACACACACCCATTGACTTTAATGGTTCCGTGTGATCCGTGCGCTCCCACGAACACTGACATGTCTCCGTGTTTTGCACACGGACACACAGTCCGTGAAAACACGCTGACATCTGCAGAGACACATTTTAATGTGTCTACACGTGTCAGTGTCTCCGGTGCGTGAGGAAACTGTCACCACACATACCGGAGCCACTGACGTGTGAAATCGGCCAAACAGTGTAACATTGCTGAGAACTGTTCTGACACTAGTCTGTACATCATCCTCCATACCATGGATCAGCTGCTGATATTAAGCTCAGTGGAAGATTTTCAACCAGTAGATGGCGCTTGTACATTAGTTTCTCAATTGGTAGAAAATTGAGCCCTCTTTCATCATTGCGATTTCTCCAGTTCTTTTGACCAACTTGCTCCTTTTTAGTAACATAGTAACATAGTTAGTAAGGCCGAAAAAAGACATTTGTCCATCCAGTTCAGCCTATATTCCATCATAATAAATACCCAGATCTACGTCCTTCTACAGAACCTAATAATTGTATGATACAATATTGTTCTGCTCCAGGAAGACATCCAGGCCTCTCTTGAACCCCTCGACTGAGTTCGCCATCACCACCTCCTCAGGCAAGCAATTCCAGATTCTCACTGCCCTAACAGTAAAGAATCCTCTTCTATGTTGGTGGAAAAACCTTCTCTCCTCCAGACGCAAAGAATGCCCCCTTGTGCCCGTCACCTTCCTTGGTATAAACAGATCCTCAGCGAGATATTTGTATTGTCCCCTTATATACTTATACATGGTTATTAGATCGCCCCTCAGTCGTCTTTTTTCTAGACTAAATAATCCTAATTTCGCTAATCTATCTGGGTATTGTAGTTCTCCCATCCCCTTTATTAATTTTGTTGCCCTCCTTTGTACTCTCTCTAGTTCCATTATATCCTTCCTGAGCACCGGTGCCCAAAACTGGACACAGTACTCCATGTGCGGTCTAACTAGGGATTTGTACAGAGGCAGTATAATGCTCTCATCATGTGTATCCAGACCTCTTTTAATGCACCCCATGATCCTGTTTGCCTTGGCAGCTGCTGCCTGGCACTGGCTGCTCCAGGTAAGTTTATCATTAACTAGGATCCCCAAGTCCTTCTCCCTGTCAGATTTACCCAGTGGTTTCCCATTCAGTGTGTAATGGTGACATTGATTCCTTCTTCCCATGTGTATAACCTTACATTTATCATTGTTAAACCTCATCTGCCACCTTTCAGCCCAAGTTTCCAACTTATCCAGATCCATCTGTAGCAGAATACTATCTTCTCTTGTATTAACTGCTTTACATAGTTTTGTATCATCGGCAAATATCGATATTTTACTGTGTAAACCTTCTACCAGATCATTAATGAATATGTTGAAGAGAACAGGTCCCAATACTGACCCCTGCGGTACCCCACTGGTCACAGCGACCCAGTTAGAGACTATACCATTTATAACCACCCTCTGCTTTCTATCACTAAGCCAGTTACTAACCCATTTACACACATTTTCCCCCAGACCAAGCATTCTCATTTTGTGTACCAACCTCTTGTGCGGCACAGTATCAAACGCTTTGGAAAAATCGAGATATACCACGTCCAATGACTCACCGTGGTCCAGTCTATAGCTTACCTCTTCATAAAAACTGATTAGATTGGTTTGACAGGAGCGATTTCTCATAAACCCATGCTGATATGGAGTTAAACAGTTATTCTCATTGAGATAATCCAGAATAACATCCCTCAGAAACCCTTCAAATATTTTACCAACAATAGAGGTTAGACTTACTGGCCTATAATTTCCAGGTTCACTTTTAGAGCCCTTTTTGAATATTGGCACCACATTTGCTATGCGCCAGTCCTGCGGAACAGACCCTGTCGCTATAGAGTCACTAAAAATAAGAAATAATGGTTTATCTATTACATTACTTAGTTCTCTTAGTACTCGTGGGTGTATGCCATCCGGACCCGGAGATTTATCTATTTTAATCTTATTTAGCCGGTTTCGCACCTCTTCTTGGGTTAGATTGGTGACCCTTAATATAGGGTTTTCATTGTTTCTTGGGATTTCACCTAGCATTTCATTTTCCACCGTGAATACCGTGGAGAAGAAGGTGTTTAATATGTTAGCTTTTTCCTCGTCATCTACAACCATTCTTTCCTCACTATTTTTTAAGGGGCCTACATTTTCAGTTTTTATTCTTTTACTATTGATATAGTTGAAGAACAGTTTGGGATTAGTTTTACTCTCCTTAGCAATGTGCTTCTCTGTTTCCTTTTTGGCAGCTTTAATTAGTTTTTTAGAAAAAGTATTTTTCTCCCTATAGTTTTTTAGAGCTTCAATGGTGCCATCCTGCTTTAGTAGTGCAAATGCTTTCTTTTTACTGTTAATTGCCTGTCTTACTTCTTTGTTTAGCCACATTGGGTTTTTCCTATTTCTAGTCCTTTTATTCCCACAAGGTATAAACCGCTTACACTGCCTATTTAGGATGTTCTTAAACATTTCCCATTTATTATCTGTATTCTCATTTCTGAGGATATTGTCCCAGTCTACCAGATTAAGGGCATCTCTAAGCTGTTCAAACTTTGCCTTCCTAAAGTTCAATGTTTTTGTGACTCCCTGACAAGTCCCCCTAGTGAAAGACAGGTGAAACTGCACAATATTGTGGTCGCTATTTCCTAAATGCCCAACCACCTGCAGATTTGTTATTCTGTCAGGTCTATTAGATAGTATTAGGTCTAAAAGTGCTGCTCCTCTGGTTGGATTCTGCACCAATTGTGAAAGATAATTTTTCTTGGTTATTAGCAGAAACCTGTTGCCTTTATGGGTTTCACAGGTTTCTGTTTCCCAGTTAATATCCGGGTAGTTAAAGTCCCCCATAACCAGGACCTCATCATGGGTTGCAGCTTCATCTATCTGCTTTAGAAGTAGACTTTCCATGCTTTCTGTTATATTTGGGGGTTTGTAACAGACCCCAATGAGAATTTTGTTACCATTTTTCCCTCCATGAATTTCAACCCATATGGACTCGACATCATCATTCCCTTCGCTAATATCCTCCCTTAAAGTGGACTTTAGACAAGATTTTACATAGAGACAAACCCCTCCTCCTCTCCGATTTTTACGATCCTTTCTAAACAGACTGTAACCCTGTAAGTTAACTGCCCAGTCATAGCTTTCATCTAACCATGTCTCGGTTATTCCCACTATGTCAAAGTTACCTGTAGATATTTCTGCTTCTAGTTCTTCCATCTTGTTTGTCAGGCTTCTGGCGTTTGCGAGCATGCAGTTTAGAGGATTTTGTTTTGTTCCAATCTCCTCACTGTGGATTGTTTTAGAAATGTTCTTACCTCCCTTCTGAGTATGTTTTCCTGGGTCGTCTTTGTTCGAGTCTAATGTTTTTCTTCCCGTCCCCTCTTCTTCTAGTTTAACGCCCTCCTGATGAGTGTAGCGAGTCTTCTGGCGAATGTGTGTTTCCCACACATTTGTATTTGTATTTGTATTTGTTCCTTGTTCTTTATATATTTGCCACCATTTTTTAAGTTGTCTTTCTTTTCTAAATATTTTTTTTTTACTTTTCCTCGACAATTTTGCTTATCGAAATGTTTTAGACACTCATCAAATGTGACTTTTACCAAATGTTGCATTTTTTTAATGCATCTCACTCCTCACTCTCTTTCTTGAGGGCTCACACCCATCAGCGTTAATAAAATCTGTCTGATGTTGTTTCTGAAAAGTGGGAGGAGTGTTATGCAAATGGCATGGAATTTTAATTCGAGTACAGTACAATTTTTCTCACCTAGCATCCGAATGACATGCGAATGGACTCTGTATGCAATCCGTATGCAATGTGATTTTAACATCAGCTTTTACATACAGTGATTCTATATGTAATTTAAAGATAGTTTTCAAAGTAAATATTCTTCAGCGCATATAAAGATAGATATAGGATAGATAGGAATATATGTGAGTGACACTGTGTGTGTAGCTTACGGTATATGTAATTAATAGTGTTGAGCATTCCGATACCGCAAGTATCGGGTATCGGCCGATACTTGCGGTATCGGAATTCCGATACCGAGATCCGATACTTTTGTGGTATCGGGTATCGGTATCGGATACATAGAGATGTGTAAAATAAAGAATTAAAATAAAAAATATTGATATATTTACCTCTCCGGCGGCCCCTGGACTCAGCGCGGGTAACCGGCAGGCTTCGTTGTTCAAAATCAGCGCTTTTAGGACCTGAGAATCACGTCCCGGCTTCTGATTGGTCGCGGGCCGCCCATGTGACCGCCACGCGACCAATCACAAGCCGCGACGTCACCGCAAGCTATTAACGCGCTCATTTTTAAAAATGAGCGTGGCCGCGACCAATCACAAGCCGCTACGTTTTTGAAAACCATTAACGCGCTCATTTTTAAAAATGAGCGCGTTAATAGCTTGCGGTGACGTCGCGGCTTGTGATTGGTCGCGTGGCCGCGACCAATCACAAGCCGCTACGTCTTTGAAAGCCATTAACGCGCTCATTTTTAAAAATACCATATAAAGAATTTTCCATGTGGGGAATTTTCCGTGTGGGCAATTTTCCGTGTGGGGAATTTTCCGTGTGGGGAATTTTCCTGTGGGCATTTTTCCTGTGGGCATTTTTCCTGTGGGCAATTTTCCTGTGTGCATTTTTCTGGTCACCGCAGACAGGGACAGGGATTGGCATTCATTGATACCAGGACAGGGAAAGGGGAGGCATGCATAGCAGGACAGGGATGAGGGGACAATACATACTCAGCTTATACTCGAGTCAATAAGCTTACCCAGTTTTCCGTGGCAAAAGTAGGTGCCTCGGCTTACACTCGGTTCGGCTTATACTCGAGTATATTCGGTATATACAGTACCGACCAAAAGTTTGGACACACCTTCTCATTTAAAAATGTTTTTTGTATTTTCATGACTACGAAAATTGTACATTCACACTGAAGGCATCAAAACTGTGAATTAACACATGTGGAATTATATACTTAACAAAAAAGTGTGAAACAACTGAAATTATGTCTTATATTCTAGGTTCTTCAAAGTAGCCACCTTTTGCTTTGATGACTGCTTTGCACACTCTTGGCATTCTCTTGATGTACTGTATATAAAGTAAGAAATCCTCCCCAGTGATACATTGGAGCTGTATATTTACCATCTTGGATATGTATAGCCATTTGATGCCGTTTTAGAGCCCCCCTATTACACAGTCCTGTTTCTTTATTTTTGTTGTGTATATTTTATGATTTCTAATAAAAACTTGTTTTTTTATGTTATGGTTTGCTTATTTGGACTACTAGTTTAGTAAGTCCACTTGTGTTAGTGCATTGTGTGAAGTGACATATTTGTTGGTACATGTAGGGACTTTTGTTGATATTACCCCATATATATCCATCCTGGCACCCCCATATAGCCATCCTGGCCCCCATATATCCATCCTGGCACCCCAAATATATGCATCCAGGTCCCTTGTCCTGCCCCACTCCCATGACGCCACCTGTGGTATTCAGCCAGGATGGCCAACGCTGCTTAAAGGGACTGCTGGGGCAGATGGTAGCACAGAGAGGATGGTTCTGCTTCCCACAGGTGGAGCGGGGCCCCAGGGCTACCGGTGCAGTTGGTAAGGGATGATAGACGGTGAGGTGCAGGACTGAGGGTACAGGAAATAATTGGAGGACACAGGGATTGCAGTTTCCTGTACCTTTTTACTGGTGAATTGCAAGAGCAGTCTGGGGCACAGGTTTCAGGTGTTGATTGGGTCCGGGCAGTCTAAGAGTAAGGGTACCGTCACACAGTGGCATTTTGATCGCTACGACGACACGATTCGTGACGTTCCTTCGATATAGTTACGATCTCGCAGTGTCTGACACGCTCCTGCGATCAGGGACCCCGCTGAGAATCGTACGTCGTAGCAGATCGTTTGAAACTTTCTTTCGTCGTCTAGTGTCCCGCTGTGGAGGCATGATCGCATGGTGTAACAAAGGTGTGCACGATATTGTATACGATGTGCGCATAGTAACCAACGGCTTCTACATCGCACATACGTCATGAAATTATCGCTCCAGCGTCGTACATTGCAAAGTGTGACAGCAGTCTATGACGCTGGAGCGATATTGTTACGATGCTGGAGCGTCACGGATCGTGCCGTCGTAGCGATCAAAATGCCACTGTGTGACGGTACCCTAAGTCGGGATCCACCTAGCCAGGTGGGTTCGGAGGCCTTCCTTTTGCGCTGTATTCTCTGTCCCTTGCTGCCTGAAGCTTTACACAAGTTCCTCTCAGTGTCTGTTACTCCTAAGCCATATGATTGACAGCATGAGCCTTTCATAGGCACTGTCTTCTCAATGGCTGCCCCAGGCTCCTGACCTGCTGTGGGGCCTCCAGGTGTCAGATGGGCCAGGAGACCTGCAATCTCCTGCTCTCTGGTTCTAGTTGCTGGGCCTTTTGTGCCCGTGCATCCACGGACTCTGGTGTCCGGTTTCTTTTGCGCCTAATCCTGGGGAGAGCTCAGTCACAGCTCCACTCAGTCTCCTCAAACGCTTCCTCTCCCTTCACTGTCTCACACTTAACTCTCTAACCCCGCCTCGGGACCAGAACTTATAGGCAAGTTCCCCTGAAACCAGGTTTAGAGCTCCCCCTTCTGGTCTGGAGTCAGGAAGGTGTTGTATGTTTGTATTACCTGCTAGGGGGATCCCTACTTACCTCCAGGCATGACATCAACCCCCCGTGAGGAAGGCAATGCCATTGTGGCAACCGGACTCCTGGGGTGCCACATTTCCATCCTGTTCTTCCTCCCCATGTGTCTCCATCCTGGTCCCCCCCTCATGTGTCTCCATCCTGCTCTCCCCCCATGTGTCTCCATCCTGGTCTCCCCCCCACATGTGTCTCCATCCTGGCCCCTTGGAGATAGAGAGAAATTGAGAGAGAACAAAAAAAAAAAAAGATTCCTCTTACCTTCCTGTGCTCCCAGCACCTTGCGGTGTCCTCATCCTCCTCCTCTGCAGGCCCAGCACGCACATAGAAAAATGGCTGCCTACATAGCAGAGGCCGGCGGTGAATGTGTGCGCACGTCACATGCAGCGCATGACACTGACGTCATACGCCAGTGACGATGGGCGCACACTCTGCTATATTGATTGGTATGTGAGCCGCGGTGGTACAGGTAATGAATGCTAGCCGCATCCCTGCACATACTCTGCCTGCGCTTTTAAAGGGCCCGCGCCCCTAAAAATCGCAGACACTTTTTTCTTTCCTTATTCTTCTCCTCCTCTCCTGCCCCAGAGACAAGGGCCCACCAGGGATTTCCCTGATACCCCGCCAGGCCAGTCCGACCATGGGTGTGACAGACAATCATCCTGGATTCGGCTGTAGAAGGTCATTGTGATTAGCTCTACAAGCACCTTCTTGATTTTTGCATCTCTATTATGTGATATCTTTCTCCATCTAGGACCCACCTTTAGACAGGGAGGCAGGTCTTAACCCCCCTGCTGCAAACGCCACACTTCACTCAATCAAATCTTCGGTGCCGGGCGCCGCCCCCTCCACGCTGTTTTCCAATCAAATCCGGCGCCTGCGCTTTTTAGTACTGGCTGGGGCAGGCGCAGTGAGCTCTGGCCGTCTGACGTCAGATGCAGTCTTGCAGACTGCGGCTGTGCGGCCGCCCTGCCTGTTAATCCCAGCCCCGCACTGTGCATAATGCATAACACACTGCGGGGCTGGGATTCACAGGCAGGGCGGCCGCAAAGGCACAGTCTGCAAGACTGCATCTGAGGTCAGACGGCCAGAGCTCACTGTGCCTGCCCCAGCCAGTACTAAACAGCGCAGGCGCCAGATTTGATTGGAAAACAACGCGGAGGGGGCGGCGCCCAGTGCCAAAGAAGATTTGAGTGACTGAAGTGTGGTGTTTGCAGCAGTGGGGTTAAGACCTGCCTCCCTGTCTAAAGACAGGTATTTTGGCGAAATTATAAAACGCTTTATTTTGGCTTTAACTGCACCAATAACTAAAAGAGCCACCTTGTCAGAATGCTGCATTACTGCTGCACAAGGTGGCTCTTTTAGTTTCTAACGGCTGGAGGGGGTGACAGAGTCCCTTTAACAAGATGAAGTCTTGCCAATATTAAAAATATCTGTGGAGGTGCAGGTGTCAGCTGAGTTTTTTCATGAATAGTGAGACCTGCCAGACTACAGCCGTTTTTGGCCCCTTTTGCATCAGGGATTATTGTAGCTTAAAAGGAATCTGTAACCTCCAAAATGGATTCTAAACAAGACATACATTGATATAGGCTTTTTTACCCCCTATTAAAAAAATCATTCTAGCACTCTTCAAGATGCTGGTACAGTCAGGGCTGCCACTAGGAATTTCGGGGCCCCATACTGGCAAAATTTTCGGGGCCCCCTTGAGACTCCGCCCAAGCTCCACCCCAGCCCCACCTCCACCCCTCGAACTGTCCACTGTCCCACCGCTCTCTGTTGGAAAAACTCCACTTCTCACCCATCACACATTAAAGGGAATCTGTCACCTCATTTTAGGCCTATAAGCTAAGGCCACTGCCATCAGGGGCTTATCTACAGCATTCCATAATGCTGTAGATAAGCCCCATTGTAACCTGAAAGAGAAGAAAAACAAGATATATTATACTCACCTAGGGGTGGTCCTGGTGCGGTCCGGTCCGATGGGCGTCGCGGTCCGGGTCCGGTGCCTCCCATCTTCATATGATGACGTCCTCTTCTTTGCTTCATGTTGCGGCTCCTGCGCAGGCGTACTTTGTCTGCCCTATTGAGGGCAAAGCTAAGTACTGCAGTGGGCAGGCGCCAGGCCTCTCTGACCTTTCCCGGCGCCTGAGCACTGCAGGGCATTGCTCTGCCCTCAACAGGACAGACAAAGTACACCTGTGCAGGAGCCGCAAAAGGAAGCAAAGAAGAGGATGTCATCGTATGAAGATGGGAGGCGACGGACCCAGACCACGATGCCCATCGGACCGGACCGCATCGGGACCGCCACTGGGTGAGTATAATATAACTTGCTTTTCTTATCTTTCAGGTTACATCAGGGGCTTATCTGCAGCATTATAGAATGCTGTAGATGAGCCCCTGATGTTGGTGGCCTTAGCTTATAGGCCTAAAATGGGGTGACAGATTCCCTTTAACAGTTCCCATCACCAGATCACACATATAGCCAGAAGCTTTTGTTTTGGTCAAAAGATTTTTTAAGCCCCCAAATTGACAAGGTAGACTCTTTCGGTCGAGCACTACTCTACTCTATCCTATTAAACATTTTTTTAAATATCCACTACAATTTAGGTATATTTTTATTTATTTTTCAATTTTTAAAATGACCAATAATATCACATACAATTGACAAATACCGCCACACCATGACCAGACACCATATTACCACCACAGTGACCGAATAATACCACATACAAGGAATAAATACCACCACACCATGGCCAGACAACATATTACCACCACCAAAGTGACCGAACAATACCACATACAAGGAACAAATACCACCGCACCATGTCCAGACCACATATTATCACCACATGGTGACCAGTAATACCACATACAAGTAACAGATACCACCATACCGTGACTAGACTACATATTACCACCACATAGTGACCAAATAATAGCACATACAAGGAACAAATACCGCCACACCATGGCCGGACAACATATTACCACCACATAGTGACTGAATACTACAATACTGATCATTAATAACAAAAAAACACAATACTAATATCACTGTAAGTGCCATTATACACAGGAAATATGTACTTGGTATGCAGTGTCTGTGTACAGAGTGATTACAGTGACATTATATACAGGACCTCTATAGTGTCAGTGTAACGGTAATACAGTGATCACTGGTGACATTGTACACAGGACTGCTGTTTATAGTAAACAGTGTATAGTGTTAGTGTACAGGTTCATGCAGCTTTACATGAACACCCGAGCCTTACACTATGGCCGGTCCAAATAACTAAAGCAATTGTTACCATCCACCTCTCGTGTCTCCCCTTTTCCTCATAGTCTGTAAGCTTGCGAGCAGGGCCTTCATTCCTCCTGGTATCTGTTTTGAACTGTATTTCTGTTATGCTGTAATGTCTATTGTCTGTACAAGTCCCCTCTATAATTTGTAAAGCGCTGCGGAATATGTTGGCGCTATATAAATAAAAATTATTATTATTATTATTATTACAGGTAACACACTGACTCACCAGTGACGTCTCTAGATGAAGTCCTTCATCTTTGCTTTTCATCTTCATCCAGCACAGACCGCCATCACTTTTTCCAGCAAAGGCTAGTCTCTGCAGGAAATAACACAGTTATCTAGAGCTCTGCTTGCAGAACACATTACTAATTAATTTTTCCCAAATTCTAAAATACCGTATACTCGAGTATAAGCCGACCCGAGTATAAGCCGACCCCCCTAATTTTGCCACAAAAAACTGGGAAAACCTATTGACTCGAGTATAAGCCTAGGGTGGAAATGCAGCATTTACCGGTGAATTTCAAAAATAAAAATAGATCATTATTTCCCCATAGCTGTGCCATATAGTGCTCTGCACCGTTCATTATTTCCCCATAGCTGTGTCATATAGTGCTCTGCACCGTTCATTATTGCCCCATAGCTGTGCCATATAGTGCACTGCACCGATCATATTTCCCCATAGCTCTGCCATATAATGCTCTGCACCGTTCATATTTCCCCATATCTGTGCCATATAGTGCTCTGCACCGTTCATATTGCCCCATATCTGTGCCCTGTATGCTCTGCACCGTTCATATTGCCCCCATATCTGTGCCCCATATAGTGCTCTTCACCGTTCATACTGCCCCCATATCTGTGCCCCATATAGTGCTCTGCACCGTTCATATTGCCCCCATATCTGTGCCCCATATAGTGCTCTGCACCGTTCATACTGCCCCCATATCTGTGCCCCATATATGCTCTGCACCGTTCATACTGCCCCCATATCTGTGCCCCATATATGCTCTGCACCGTTCATACTGCTCCCATATCTGTGCCCCATATAGTGCTGTGCACCATTCATACTGCCCCCATATCTGTGCCCCATATAGTGCTCTGCACCGTTCATACTGCCCCCATATTTGTGCCCCATATAGTGCTGTGCACCGTTCATACTGCCCCCATATCTGTGCCCCATATATGCTCTGCACCGTTCATACTGCCCCCATATCTGTGCCCCATATATGCTCTGCACCGTTCATACTGCCCCCATATCTGTGCCCCATATAGTGCTCTGCACCGTTCATACTGCCCCCATATCTGTGCCCCATATAGTGCTCTGCACCGTTCATACTGCCCCCATAGCTGTGCCCCATATAGTGCTCTGCACCGTTCATACTGCCCCATAGATGCTCCACATAAATCTGTGCCGCTGCTGTAATAAAAAAAAGAAAAAGCCATACTCACCTCTCTTGATTGCAGCTCCCAGCATCCGGTCCCGGCGTCTCTCTGCTCTGACTGATCAGGCAGAGGGCGCCGTGCACACTATATGCGTCATCGCGCCCTCTGACCTGAACAGTCAGAGCGGAGCGACGCCGGGAAGATGGAGCGGCGCCCGGCGGCTGGAACGGGGACAGGTAAATATGACATACTTACCTGGTCCCGACGTCCGGCTCCCTCTGCCTGTCCCACGGTCTTCGGTGCCGCAGCTTCTTTCTCTATCAGCGGTCACCGTTACCGCTGATTAGAGAAATGAATAGGCGGCTCCACCCCTATGGGAGGTGGAGCCGCCTATTCATTTCTCTAATGAGCGGTCCCACGTGACCGCTGAAGAGGGGAAGAAGCTGCAGCACAGAAGACCGTGGGACGGCAGGGACAGCGCCAGGATCACTGGGACTAGGTAAGTATGCCTCAGCGCCCTCACCCCCTCACCCGCCGACCCTGCCACCCACCTTGACTCGAGTATAAGCCGAGAGGGGCACTTTCAGCCCAAAAATTTGGGCTGAAAATCTCGGCTTATACTCGAGTATATACAGTACATTAGATGAAGAAAAAAAGCGACAGTGTCGCCCTGCACAGTAACAGGACCGCCTCCCCCATTTAAAACAGTATCCTCAAAAAATAAAATAAATATATCACTGCAGTAATAGTATCCCTTAATTAGCCCAATGGTAATAATATCCCCATCCTGGCCCCCTTGTGTCTCATTCCTGGTTCCAGCCATATGTTCTTTCATCCTGCACTCATGAGTATCCATTCTGCCCCCATCTGATGTCCCATCCTGCCCCATCTGTCCCATGATCCTGCCCCATCTGTCCCATGATCCTGCCCCATCTGTCTCCATCATATCCATCCTACCCCATGATCCTACCCCATCTGTCTCCATCCTGCATCATGTCTCCATCCTGCACCATGATCCTGCCCCCTGTGTCTGCCATCCTGCCCCCTGTGTTTGCCATCCTGCCCCCGTGTCTCCCATCCTGTCCCTGTGTCTCCCATCCTGCCCCCTTGTCTCCATTCTGCCTCGTGTCTTCATTCTGCTCCCGTGTCTCCATTCTGCCCCTTGTCTCCATTCTACCCCATATCTCCATTCTGCCCCTTGTCTCCATTCTGCCCCTCGTCTCCTATTCTGCCCCTTGTTTCCCATCCTGCCCCGTGTCTCCATTCTGCCCCTTGTTTCCCATCTTGCGCCCTATCTCCATTCTGCCCCTTGTCTCCATTCTGCCCCCTTGTCTCCATTCTGCTCTTGTCTCCATTCTGCCCCCTTGTCTCCCATCATGCCCCCGTGTCTCCATTCTGCCCCTTGTCTCCCATTCTACCCCTTGTCTCCCATTGTTCCCCGTGTCTCCATTCTGCCCCTTGTCTCCCATCCTGCCCCCATGTCTCCATTCTGCCCCTTGTCTCCATTCTGCCCTCTTGTCTCCATTCTGCCCCTTTTCTCCATTCTGCCCCTTTTCTCCATTCTGCCCCCTTGTCTCCATTTTGCCCCTTTGCCTCTATTCTGCCCCTTTGTCTCCATTCTGCCCATTGTCTCCATTCTGCCCTCTTGGCTTCATTCTGCCCCTTGTCTTCATTCTGCCCTTGTCACCATTCTGGCCCTTGTCTCTATTCTGCCCCCGTGTCTCCATTCTGCCCCTTGTCTCCCATTCTACCCCTTGTCTCCCATTGTGCCCCGTGTCTCCATTCTGCCCCTTGTCTCCCATCCTGCCCTGTGTCTCCATTCTGCCCCTTGTCTCCCATCCTGCCCCCGTGTCTCCATTCTGCCCCTTGTCTCCCATTCTACCCCTTGTCTCCCATAGTGCCCTGTGTCTCCATTCTGCCCCTTGTCTCCCATCCTGCCCCGTGTCTCAATTCTGCCCCTTGTCTCCATTCTGCCCCTTGTCTCCATTCTGCCTCTTGTCTCCATTCTGCCCCTTTTCTCCATTCTGCCCCCTTGTCTCCATTCTGCCCCTTTGTCTCCATTCTGCACACTGTCTCCATCCTGCCCCTTTGTCTCCATTCTACCCTGTGTCTCCATTCTGCCTCCGTGTCTCCATTCTTCCCCCATGTCTCAATCCTGTCCCTTTGTCTAAATTCTGCCCCTATGTCTCCATCCTGCCCCCTTTGTCTCCACTCTGCCCCCTTTGTCTCCATCCTGCCCCTTTGTCTCCATTCTGCCTCCGTGTCTCTATCCTGCCCCTTTGTCTCTATTCTGCCCCGTGTCTAAATTCTTCCCTCATGTCTCCATTCTGCTCCCGTGTCTCCATTCTGTCCCCGTGTCTCCATTCTGCCCCCTTGTCTCCATTCTGCGCTGGGCAGGATGGAGACACATGGTCCATGTGTCTCCATCCTGCCGGTGAAATACATTGTAGCTTGCCGCTTTCAAGAATTTTTAAAATAAAGGCAATAGAGTAACGGACGCAGGTTCAGTTACTGCATCTGCAGAATCCTACCGCTGTGGCCCGGGCCCAATGAGCAGAAGGCACAGGGCCCAATGCGGGCCCCCTCTGACAACCGGGCGCCATATGCCAGTCAGGGCGGTAATGCCCTGATGGTGGCCCTGAGTACAGTACCTGAGAAAATAACTTTTAATTTGTAAGGAAATAAGGGAGCTTCAGTGCATTCTTGGATTGCTGCACCATTAGACCCCTTAATTTTGCATGTTAGGGGCTTCCCCCGCTTTTGATTTACAGCATTCGCATGTGCACTAACAGTGCGAGAAACTCACGCAAGTCTCTCGCCTCAATACCCGACACTGCGGCCGGCACTCGGGACCGTAGTGTGCAGCTGTATGTATTTCTATGCAGAGTTACTCACGTTGCAGTTGCAAGTGGGACACCGGCCTAACACTGTGTCTGGCCATGTGCGCACAAAGTGGCCAGGCATGTTTTCTTCCCCACGTCTTCTCTGGTGATGCTACTCGCCACATTTCTGGGTGTATCAGTGTAGCATACGGCATAAGCAGGGAGGAGACAGGGAGGACAACAGGCCTGGACACCGTGCGCGCACGGACGTGAACAGGCTGTGTGAGTGCTGTCAATCAGAAGTACGGGATGCCTCCAAGATGCAAAATCAGGGGTTTCCACCAAGCCCTTGACCATGCTAAGGGTGCACCAAAGGCCTCTCATTTGTAAATGAATTAAGCTGAGTTTCTTATGCACCGCACCTTTAACAGTGCAATGCTTGAATGGTTGTTATAGAGACTATTTCTCTAATAACACAATATAGCTCATTCAATTAAAATCCATTTTTTGAGGGACAGACCCCTTCTAAAAAATGAAATAAGACTACAAAATGGAATTTTGTATTAAGGACACTGTGTCATCATACCAAGAAATGTGCTCCCAGAAATGACAGCAAATACTCAATGTATCCACTCAGGAATCAAAGGATGCCTTTACAAGGTCAAAGATTTCACTTTCTGGCAACATTATAGAAATAATAAGGAACTGTCTTATTTGCAATGAGTACAAGTGCAGACAAGCAGAAAAACTATGAAGGACCCACAAGTTACCCTCTCTGCCTTGGAGCAAACTAGGCACAAACTTATTTCATTACCAGGACAGCATTACTTAATAATTGCTGATTATTATTTATATTTCTGGGAGATTTAATTGATTTCACCACCTCTAAGGCTGTGTGCACACGATGCGGATTCGCTGCGGATCCGCAGCGGATTTTTCCGCGCAGAATCGCTGCAGATCCGCACTGTGATTTACAGCACAATGTAAATCAATGTAAAAAAAAAATTTGTGTGGAAAAATCAGTGCGGAATTGCTGCGGATTTAAGGCTACGTTCACATTTGCGTTGTGCGGTGCAGCGTCGGTGACGCAACGCACAACGCAAATGTAAACGCATGCACAACGCAGCGTTTTGTGACGCATGCGTCCACTTTTGCATGGTTTGTGGCGCCGAAAAAACTGCATCATGCAGCGTCTTCTGCGCCCTGACTCATGCGCCACAGTGACGCATGCGTCACAAAATGCAAGTGCAACGCATGTCCATGCGCCCCCATGTTAAATATAGGGGCGCATGACGCATGCGTCGCCGCGGCTGCGCCCGACGCAACGCTAATGTGAACGTAGCCTAAAAGAAGTGCTTGTCACTTCTTTTGTGTGGATCTGCAGCGTTTCTGCACCCCTCCATGATAGAAATTCGCAGTGGCAAAAACTGCAGAAAATCCACGGCAAATCCGCATAAAAACCCCAGGTGCGGACCTGTCAGGAGATGCGGATTTTGTGCAGAAAATTCTGCACCACATTTCCTACGTGTGCACATAGCCTTAGAATACTATAGAATGCTGCTAGGCACAATTTAGCAGACATGGAATCCATGACTCTCATCAGAAATAATGGGCCACTGTGCTGATAATGACTGTAAAGCGCTGTGTCATTAATGGCGCTATATGAGTAAAGAAATAAAATACATTTGTCAGCTTAGAGTTTGCACAGTTTTCTAGAGAGTGGGAATTTGAACATATTACATCATCCCCATATCACAGACAATCCAATGGGAAAGCTGAACCTGCTGTAAAAGTAGCAGACACTCATAAAGAACACTAAACAAGGCGGAAAAGATCTGTGGAAGACAGGTATTGAATAGAGTAATTCCCCACGGAATGGAGCGCCAGAGATCCTCTACTAATGTGAAGCAGGACCAGGACATTACATTCTGCAGCTCTGCACCTGCCGTTTCCAAAAGCTGTAAAAGGAGTGGTGGAAAATCTAACTGTTAGGCATTGTGCCCACGATCAGGATAGAGCAGCGATTTGGACGCTGGGTATTTTGTGTGTGTTTTTCAGTGAACCATGCGGATTTACAGCATCTAATGAATGGCTATGAGTGAGATTCGACGTGAGAAAATAATTTCAGCATGCTGGGAGTGCATCCGATAATCAGATCGCACTCACCCATTCAAGTCTTGAAATGTCAGACTGCTCTCGGATGTCATCCAAGTACCGTCCGATGTACTAGCACAGAGTCAAGGGAGAAATTACGTTTTCCATCTTCTCCACCTGTGCTGTGATTCTCTCAGGCAAGAAAATCTGATCACACCCAGATGACACTCTGCTAAAACTCTGACAGGTTATGCAGGTTAGCATAATCTGGCGGATTCTCTCGCAAGAGAAAATATACGAAAATGTGAGCGAATTAATACAGAAAAAAAGGGCAGCAGTGTTTACCTGCCCAGGTCTCCAAACTAATGCATTTTCTGTCCTCCGTAGTACACGCCTGCACAAGGCAATCTTACGGAGGACAGAGAATGAACTTTAATCCAATATTGCGGCCAGCATGCAGCCAGCGGGTAAGGAAAGGGTGAATCAAACACCTAAAAACTCCGCCCATATCACCGAAAACCGGTCCCGCCAAATTCAGGTGACAGGTTCCCTTTAAGTTTGTTTCCATATCATCTTATATTTGATGATAAGGAAAAACTTCCTCAATTGTTGAATTTTTTTAAATAAATATCAAGGTTTGTCCAAGTTTTAATTTTGGTCCTCTGTGTTTTTGAGTTTGACATAGTTAGGGTATGTGCACACGTTGCAGATTTGCCTGTGGAATTTTCTGCGCAAATTTGCTTCTCTTGGCAGAAAACGCAGGTAAAAATGTGCACGGATTTGATGCGTTTTTGATGCAGATTTTCATGCATTTTTTTTCATGCTGATTTGTATGTGTTTTTGAAAGCTAAATAAAGATCTATTACTGAACAAAAAAAACAAGAATTGTGATGTCATTTTTTGTCCAACCTCTTCATTTACATACTCCATTGAAGAATAATGTTTACACACAGATAGATAGATAGACAGAAGATAGATAGCTAGATAGATAATAGATAGGTAGATAGATAATAGATAGATATATACTGTAGATATATAGATACAGTATGTCTATAGATCTATCTATAGATCTATAGATATATCTATCTATCTATATATTTATCTATTATCTATCTATAGATATATCTATCCATCGATATATCTATAGATATATCCCGAGTGCCGGCGGCAGTGCCGGGTATTGATGCGAGAGACTCGTGTAAGTTTCTCACAAGTGTGACCCTGGCCTTGAACGCAATATGTTTAATTTATAAAAAAATTGAAACAAAAAATGGCGTGGGCTCCCACGCAATTCTCTGCACCAGAGAGGGAAAGCCAGCGACTAGGGGACAATGTTTATAGCCTGGGAAGAGGTTAATACCCATGGATCTTCCCAGGTTATGAATATCAGCCCACAGCTGTATATTTAGCCTTTTAATGGCTATTAAAATAGGGGGACTCTCCAAAAACACCCCCCGGCTACAAACACCAGCACTCAGCCACCCCAGAAATGGCGCATCTGTAAGATGCACCAATTCTGGCACTTAGCCTCTCTCTTCCCACTGCCCTGTAGCGGTGGCATACAGGGTAATAGGTGGTTAATGTCACCTTTGAATTGTAAGGTGACATCAAGCCGGCTTAGTAATGGAGAGGCGTCAATAAGACACCTATCCATTACTAATCCTATAGTTGCTAATGGGTTCAGTAAGCACACACACATGCAGAATGAAGTATTTCAAGTAAATAAAACACACAGTTTTGCCATCTTAATATTTCTGCCAATCTATGCGACGCCCTCGATCTCCTGGAAAAAAAGTAAAAATAATAAACCAGCACAAATACTCCCTGGTCTGACGCAGTCCATTTAATAACGAGTGTCCCACAACAATCTGCCTTATAGAGCTGTCACATCAGGAGATGTGACAGCTCTATAGGCCTCCAGTGAAACACTGACAGGAGACAATGGCTCCTGCAGTGTTATCACTGAGGGTTCAATGGCATCTCACTTTACGGCACTGCTGCGTGAGAGTTTTCCCATGCAGCAGTGCTGCAAGTGACAGTATGAACTCTGTACTTACAGCGGCGGAGGGATACAGTGTGGAAGGATACCTTCCGTCATTGTAACCCGGAGCCCCTGGAGAGTGGTTGCACCTGAAAAAAGACTCATGCTCATCTTGTTCAATTGAGGAATGGGAAAGGATAAAGAGAATGGTGTATAGGTATATCCATAATCCATGAACCAGCATACCAGAAAGAGCACGTTTCCCCCTCCTGATCCCCAGTTGTCAGTACCTATCCTCATTATTCTGTAAATTTGTATGCCTATTGCATTTATACTTTTATGTATTATTCCTATATTTTTTCTATATCTCTATGAAAGTGGATTGTGCAAATGAATAAATTATAAAACCGTGCAAATGGCTGACCTCTAAAATGAAAGCAACATTCTAATTAACTGCTATTTGCATGTCTATCCTGTCTGAGTGTCGGGCTCCAAGGAGTTTTACATTTTATTAATAACTTAGACGTGCACTTACAGGTCAGCCATACAAATAACATCTGTATTGTTTCCCTTCCTTTTGGAGAAAATTCATTTGCGTGAATTTGCCAAGGAGTGTAGCGGAAAATCTTTATTTATTTTTAATATTTATCTGTAATAACTCTTTTTAGTCCACTTTCTGTGGATACATTTATTATTAATGTTAATAGTAAGCAACGGCTTCAATTTCCTGTGCTTTTGCTCTAACCTAATGTAAGGAGGAATACCAGGCTGCGGGTATCTACATCATGCTGGGTCTGGAACTGTCGAGTCTGTGTCCAGCGTTGCCAGGGGGAAAGAATGGGGGACCGAACAGGTCCCATGACCCAGGTAGATGTGGCATAGCAAAGTCGGGCAGTGAGCAGGAAAACTGCTCTCAGTTTTCCGCTGGCGGTGAGCGCAGAGGGAAGTGTGCGGCACGCTCCGCAGGTACATGGGCAGAGCAAAGACGTGTCCCGGCAGGCCTCAGGCGAAGGCTCCAGTGATTCAGTGAGTTCGGAGCGCCACGCGCCCGGCCAAGCAGAACGCAGTGCTCGTGAGGAGGAGAGTGTGCCAGTGACAGGAACCTGAGGTGCGTTCCCCATTGTTGTTATACGCGCAGCATCACACGTGTGGGACAGACTCCGGCAGCGCTCCCCACTTTGGATGCACAGATTAATGGACTAGAGGCTCATCGGGCAAAACCGGTGACCGCCCGTTGCCGCCAGAAGCTGGACCGTGATTCTTTGGATCCATCTGAGAACACCACACCGGCCGTTGCCGATACTCTAACTACCATCATACTGTTTGTGGATAAGGATCAGAGGTGACTACGATAAGTACTGTTTAACTATCAGACTGTTGCATTAACTATTTACTTCCCTTGATCCCTGTTTACTGTTTATTAACGCTCTGCGAGTAGAGCATTGTCACCCTTTTGGTAAAAATTAAATAATATTGTTGTACAATCCCTGCTTTACTGCATTTCCACACCTGCTTACACTAACACACAGCTAATCTGCAGGCTTTTCCTTGGAAATAGATTTGTGGAGCTCCCAGTCCTGTAGGTGCAGGTGTTCACGTAGCAGGGCGAAACTTCTGACCTTTGAAACTGATTAAGACAGGTAAATCAACATATGTGATTGTTACCATGGAGACAAGTTGTGCTACTTTTTCACGATAATTCATTGTAAGAGCG
Source organism: Ranitomeya imitator (assembly GCF_032444005.1). NCBI lineage: Eukaryota > Metazoa > Chordata > Amphibia > Anura > Dendrobatidae > Ranitomeya > Ranitomeya imitator. The sequence continues at coordinate 523,715,794 of NC_091285.1, forward strand.
AAAATGACTTACATTTAACATTCACCATAGTACCATGTAATGCTTCCTTGTTACAGTGAATCTCCTTTTACCTGTTGTTCAAACTCTTTAAGGTGTGTACCTCACTATATAAATTGTTAAAGAAGCACTTTTATTAACAGTTTTGTGGGTAAAACCTGTGTAAATATGTAGTATATGTCATGTAATATGTAAATATATGTAGTGTAGTATAGATGTATTAATACAGGTGCGTCTCACAAAATTAGAATACCATCAAAAAGATAATTTATTTCAGTTCTTCAATACAAAAAGTGAAACTCATATCATATAGAGTCATTACAAACAGAGTGATTTATTTCATGTGTTTATGTCTGTTAATGTTGATGATTATGGCTTTCAGCCAATGAAAACCCAAAAGTCATTATCTCAGTAAATTAGGGTAATAAACATAAAGTGACTGTATATACCTGCCGATTGCCATCTTCTCCGGTATCTAGTGGCAGGGTCACGTGATGACTATTCTGACCTGCCAGATCATACTGGGGTGTTTGTGTGAGCCGGACGTGGCCATTACAATGTAAGTCTATGAAGCCTCGTTCTAACACCCCTTAGAAACTTACATTGTAAGGCCTCATTCAGATGTCTGATTTTCGTGCACGAGTGTTATCCTTGGATTTCACAGATAGCACTTGTACCTGTGATTGTGGGACCATTCATATGTCCATAATTTTTTGCGGTCATCCAAGTGTTTTTGATTTCAACAGACTGTCCCAAATAAAAAGGTGGAGAAAATTTTTTCCCCTGTACGTACGAGAAAAAACAATAACACTTGAGTTAGGAATTGTGGTTCTGTGCTCCCATCTGGGAATGGATTGGGTACGGTGGTAAGCTAATGCGGTCACAAACGCTGCCATTGTCCTGACCCTGTAGGCAGAGCTACCATGACCACAGGGAAAATGTCCCAATCTTATTTAGTGTTACGTTCTGGAGTAGTAGGATGTGTGGGGACAATGGACGCCGTATCTCCCAAGAATTTTACTGCCAAGTAACATGGAACTCTGTGTTTCCTGGTCCCCAGGCAATGCGGGATGCTGCTGTGTTTGGTATTAGGCTGTAGTGGGATTGTGTCCATTCGGTTGTGCAGGTTAGCAGGGAGTGGTTGTCTGGGGGTGATTGAAGATATTCAACACATGATCATTTCCAGGCAGGTTATTTTACCCTGTTTCCAACTCAGGTCTTTGCTGTTTATTACAGTTCCTGTGTGTTGTGGTGGTGAGTGGTGCTTGCAGTATTGGTGGCTCTAGTTCAGGGTTGGACCTAGAGTTCGTTTCTCTTTCTCTTTGTGCTTCACCCCCAAGGGTTCTCGTAGAGATATCTACTAGTGATGGGCGAGCAGTAAAATGCTCAGTTGCTCGGGTCGAACAAATTGGAATACTCGGGTACTCGGCCAGAACAACGAGCCCAATGTAAGTCTATGGGAGACCCGAGAATTTTTACCGCGATCCCCCCCGGGATCCCTTTTAAGGTCTAAAAACATCTGAAAATGATGGAAACACTGCTCAAATTACACAGGGACATCATGGGGATTGCCCCTGGAAGCATTCCTGACTCCTAGTTCACAGTTTGAATAATTTTTTTCCGAGATTCATGCCATTTTTCCCGGTGCCACAAAAAACACATGAAAATTAAACCAAAACGGGTTTTGCTTGGAAATATGTCAAGGTACATCCTTTGCAGGTTAATGACTTGCCTGTAAGGCCAAATATTTAACCCCAGACTGAAAATTTCCATTCCCACTTAGGCTTAGTTCAGATGCTGCGTTTTTGAAGCATTTTTCAACTTTAACATTGCTTTCAACCACTACAAATGCATTCGCTGGGAAATGTCATTGTAACATTTAACAACCCTAGCTGGCCATGTGGTGTGTGACACATAAGCAGAGCCATCTCGTCTCATGTACGAAGGAGGGACTCTTAAAGTCACAGAGCCTATTTTTACTGGTGCATCAGGCGGCATTAATCTTCTTAAACGGCCATTATGAAACAGTGGGTTTCCTAAGCTGTTGTAGCCTATGCTGTGAGTGGATGGGGTGACAATAATTACGACGCACCACAATACCCCTGTCATAAGATGTCCAGGAGGGCCTCCTGAAAAAATGTTGCATTGAATGCAAGGCCTGCCATGCTACCAATTCATATGCCCCCCTTACACCTTGGAACCCACATACTGTATGGGCCCATGAAAATCCACTTCACAATATGCATTTTGTGCTCCATACTCTTTTGTTTTATACATTGGCAGGAAGGCAAGCCCTGCTGCATAGTCAATCATATGCACCCCATTAGGCCTTGGAACCCACATACTGGATGGACCCATGAAAATCCACTTCACAATATGCATTTTGTGCTCCATACTCCTTTGTTTTATACATTGACAGGAAGGCAAGCCCTGCTGCATAGTCATATGCACCCCATTAGGCCTTGGAACCCACATACTGGATGGGCCCAGGAAAATCCACTTCACAATATGCATTTTGTACTCCTGTACTCCTTTGTTTTACACATTGGCAGCAAGGCCAGCCCTGCTGCAAAGTCAGTCATATGCACCCCATTAGGCCTTGGAACCCACATACTGGATGGGCCCAGGAAAATTCACTCGTATTTTTTAAAGGTATGATGGTTCCCTCTTTGCACAATTATTTACAGGATAATTTGGCGATTTTATTTGACATGTTTTTAACACTAAGCTTCAGATACGGCTTCAAAAAAAGGCTAATACTTGCAATACAAGGCAATTTTATTGCAAACTACAAAATTCAAGGAATAGTGTGATTCAATAGTGTGAGTGCGCACTCTTTTGTATGTGTTAACATACACAGGTTAATAAGTACATATAAGGATTAAATAAATATAGTGATTACGTATATATGAAGATTAACTACATACAGTATACTTAGATCATCACCAAGAGGCTTTTAAACATCATCCGCCTGGAATATCAGAGAAGCAACAGCAAGACAGAGAACCCCTGGGAGATTACCTACACTGCATGGGCGTCCCCAATTATGCAGGTATCAGCACACTGTACATGTACAGGTACCCCAGTTTTGGCATCTATCCTAGTCATGTTTCTCTGGTCTTACATAGTGAATAACACCGATACCCCTTAGACCCCAGTCCAGAGTCTCTCACCTAGCCAAATCAGTTCTCATGCTTCGCACTGACGAGGGCCAACAGCCCGAAACACCGTGTCTGCGAATTGAGATATTGATTTGGCTTTTATCCTAAGTCATATTGCACAACTCGTTAAAGGGTTGATTGTGACTTGTAGGATCGCTACTTCCAACAGGTGGCGCTATAGAGTTTAAGTCCTCTTTTTCTCAGAAGAGGCAATTTGCATATAACACTATGTAGTAACTCTAGTTTCATCCACATCTTCAAGTGGCCACTTTTCAAGGTTGGATGAAACTGAGATATCATGGAGACATCAGACGAGGGGCCATAAACCCCTAGAAAATAAAAGCCACAATGATTTGGATCAAATCACCACCGGCATAGTTTCAGTAACCCTTAATGTTTTTCAATGACAAACAGCAAACATATAAAGGCTTAGAACTGTTCGTGAAGTGAATAAACAAAAAATTATCAAGATTGTGTCACTATGAGCATTGTCTGTCACATCTCTAAATGTTTTACAAGAAATGCAGCTATGTGATTGTCTGAATGCATTCGGTATACAGTATTTCAATCTTGTTTACAAATCGCCATTTGTATATTCTCCATTTGTACATTTGAGGCAGACAAAGCTAAGCTCGCAAGTAGAGAAACTAATATAGTGGACAAAGCTATATTTTTAATGAACTACTGAGGCAAAGTAACAGCATTGCTTTATCAAATTTTTATGAAGTGTATTGCTTCCAATGTTAGCAACCAGGCAACACTAAAAGGAGCTTTTCAAGTGAGCTCTTTAAGGTACACAAATGTTATGAAGTGTTTGCCAACAAGGATGTGGTTTCACCAATGTGGGGTACCTTTTCGTAAAAATAGACTAGTGCCATGACAGCCCCCCTTGACCAAAATTCACTGGCCTATAACAATACAAAGCACATTCACCCTGGTGATCTAGTAGCAGTTAAACAAGAGACACTGCAGGAGACAGAGTTAAGAAGTAGGCCCAATGGAATGCCATACCCAATTCCCCAATGTAGGGTTCTTTTTGGACTGATTAAAACAGTGCCATCACAGCACCCTAGCCCTAAATGCACCGTACAGACCACGTTCACCCTGGTCATCTACTGGCAGGAACAGGACAGATTGCAGGAGACCAAGTTAAGAAGTAAGCCCAAAGTAATATCATGCCCAATTCTCCAATGTGTTGTCCTTTTTGGACTTAAAAATATAGTGCCATCACAGCCCACTTGCCCAAAATTCACTGACCTATAACAGTACAGACCACGTTCATCCTGGTGATCTAGTGGCAGGTACAGGACAGATTGCAGGAGACTGAGTTAAGAAATAAGGCCAATGGAATGCCATGCCCAATTCCCCAATGTGGTGTCCTTTTTGGACTGATTAAAATAGTGCCATCACAGCCCCCTTAGCCAAAATGCACCGTACAGAGCACGTTGACCCTGGTGATCTAGTGGTAGGTACAGGACAGATTGCAGGAGACCGAGTTAAAAAGTAGGCCCAAAGAAATGTCATGCCCAATTCCCCAATGTGTTGTCCTTTTTGGACTTAAAAATATAGTGCCATCACAGCCCACTTGCCCAAAATTCACTGGCCTATAACAGTACTGAGCACGTGCACCCTGTTCATCTAGTGGCAGTTAAAGGACACATTGCAGGAGACAGACTTAAGAAGTAGGCTCAATGTAATGTAATGCCCAATTCCCCAATGTGGGGTCCAGTTTTTACAAACTAAAATAGTGCCTTCACCGCCCTCGTGCCCAAAAATCGCCGGCCTATAACAGTACTGAGCACATGCACCCTGGTCATCTAGTGGCAGTTAAAGGACACATTGCAGTAGACAGACTTAAGAAGTAGGCCCAATGTAATGTAATGCCCAATTCCCCAATGTGGGGTCCTGTTTTTTTTTTTTTAAAATAGTGCCTTCACAGCCCCCGTGCACAAAAATCACTGGCCTATAACAGTACTGAGCACTTTCACCCTGGTCATCTAGTGGTTCTGGATGAGGAGGATAGGGAGGAGGAGAACAACAAACAGACCAAATGTGGAAGCGTATACCCATGTGTGGTTGTGAAGAGGTGCATGAGAATACACCTCCCCAAAAGAGAGAATGTATTTGAGGTTATGTTTCGCTGGTTTCACTTGTTGGTGTACAGAAGTCTTTCCCAGTCCAGGCCTTGTTCATTTTTTATAAGAGTTAACCTGACAGCATTTTCAGTTGACAGGCGGATGCGCTTAACTGTGATAATTCTACCAGCGGCACTAAAAACCCGCTCTGACAGAAATCTAGCAGCAGGGCAGGCCAGGACCTCCAAGGTGTAGAGAGCCAGTTCATGCCACGTGTCCAGCTTAGATACCCAATAATTAAAAGGCACAGAGGAATCACTGAGGACGTTTGTACGATCTGCAAGGTACTCCCTCACCATCTTCCCAAACATTGCACTTCTTGTGACAGCACCCCTTGCCACTGTGCCACCACGATGGGAGGGACTGAGAAAACTGTTCCAGAACTTGGCCATTGTTCCCCTGCCTGAGCTGGATTGTACTTCTGTCTCTTTCACTTGGACTGCTCGGTTGTACAACAAACTCTGACATCTGATGCCAGCGTTCTCACATGGGAATTTTGTGAGTAATTCCGCTACAAGGGCCCTCTGGTACTGCAACATTTTAGTACACCTCTCTGCCTCAGGCAGAAGAGATTGAAGGTTCTCCTTGTAGCATGGATCTAGAAGTGTCACCAACCAGTAATGAGTGTCACCCAAAATTTTGATAATCCGAGGGTCACGTGAAATGCAGCGTAACATAAAGTCAGCCATGTGTGCCAGACTGCTAACAGGCAAGACTTCCGTGTCCTCATCAACAGGATGACTGACCATGCTGTCCTTCTCATCCTCCTCCCTGTCCTCAGGCCATCCCCGCTGAACAAAAGCTAATACAGATGTGTTTGTAGTACCATCTATAGCGCATGAAAGAAGCTCCTGTTCTTCCTCCTCCTCCTTCTCATTGCCTACCAATCCACGTTGAGAAGACATGAGGCTGGGCTGAGTGTAATCCCCCTGTATGTTTCCTTGCTCCATGTCCTCGTGCTCCACCTGCAATGCATCCTCCTTGATTGTGAGCAGAGAGGTTTTCAGAATGCTGAGAAGTGAGATGGTGATGCTAATTATGGCGTCATCGCCGCTCACTATCTTGGTGCCGTCCTCAAAGTTTTGGAGGATGTTACTTATGTCTGACATCCATGTCCACTCCTGAGGTCTTATTTGTGGAGTCTGACCTGAAATTCGATGGCCTTGTTGATGTTGGTAGTCAACAACGTCCCTCTTCTGCTCACAAATCCTTTCCAACATATGCAGCGTAGAGTTCCAGCGTGTGGGGACATCAGACAACAGTCGGTGAGCTGGAAGCTGAAAACGCTGCTGAAGTATGGCAAGGGTGACTGAAGCTGTAGCTGACTTTCTAAAATGGGCAGACAGACGGCGTACTTTCACTAGCATATCCGGCAGCTCCAGGTAGCTTTTCAGAAAGGGTGACTGAAGCTGTAGCTGACTTTCTAAAATGGGCAGACGGCGTACTTTCACTAGCATATCCGGCAGCTCCAGGTAGCTTTTCAGAATACGTTGAACCACGAGGTTAAGCACATGGGCCAAGCAAGGTACGTGTGTGAGCTCACCTTGCCTCAGAGCCGCCACCAGGTTACGGCCATTGTCACACACGGCCATGCCTGGCTGTAGGTTTAGCCATGTCATCCATACATCTGACTGCCCTTTTAGCGCTGTCCACAACTCTTCTGCATTGTGCGGTTTGTCACCTAGGCAGATGTTGTGAATTCTGCTCTTGGGTTCCCTCCAGTGGTTGTAGGTGGGAATGTAGTTGTCTCTGAGTCACAGTCCTGGCCAGGTGTATCTACTGATTGCGGTTCTGGCTGGGATATTTAGGTGTGCAGGATTCATTAGTCCTTGCCAGTTGTCAATGTTTCTTCTGAAGTGTTGGTTCACTTTCTGGCTTCTCCTGCTTTGCTGCCAATTCAGCAAAGATAAGTGTCTGTTTTTTGTTTCTGTGGCACACATGCAGTGTGCTTATATTCTGTGTTATTCTGTTGTTTTTCTCTTGTCTAGCTTAGACTGTGTCAGTGTTTTCTCAGTCTTGTTGGATTCTCTGGAGATGCAGATATACGCTCCACATCTTTAGTTAGATTGTGGAGTTTTTGCATTTTCTGCCGTGGATATTTTTGGAAGGATTTTTAATACTGACCGCTTAGTATCCTGTCCTATCCTTTCCTATTTAGCTAGTGTGTGCCTCATTTGCTAAATCCTGTTTCCTTCCTGCATGTGTCATTTCCTCTACTACTCACAGTCAATATTTGTGGGGGGCTGCCTATCCTTTGGGGTTTCTGCTCTGAGGCAAGGTAGATATTCCTATTTCCATCTATAGGGGTATTTAGTCCTCCGGCTCTGTCGAGGTGTCTAGGTTTTGTTAGGCACACCCCACGGCTACTTCTAGTTGCGGTGATAAGATCAGGGTTTGCGGTCAGTATAGTTACCACCTACTCCAGTGAAAGTTTTCATGCTGCTCCAAGGTCACCTGATCATAACAGTACAACTGGCCAATAATGAGTTAAATACATCTCAGAAGAAGGGAAGAAAGGTCTTGAGCCTTTTTTTTTTCTTCAGTCTACTTTGTCTTCTCCTCCCTCTTTATCTCTGGGTGGCTGAAGAGCCTTGTGCTAGCATGAATGTTCAGGAATTAGCTTCTCGTGTAGACCAGCTTGCTGCTAGGGTACAGGGTATTTCTGATTCCTGTTTTAGAACCGAAGATTCCTACTCCTGATTTGTTTTTTGGTGACAAGTCCTAATTTTTGAGTTTTAAAAACAACTGTAAATTGTTTTTGCTTTGAGACCTCGATCCTCCGGTGATTCCATTCAGCGGGTAAAAGTTGTCATCTCCCTGCTGCGTGGCGACCCGCAGGATTGGGCATTTTTCCTGGAATCTGGGGATCCGGCTTTGCTTGATGTAGACTCCTTTTTTCAGGCTTTGGGATTGTTATATGACGAAGCTAATTCTGTGGATCAAGCTGAGAAGACCTTGTTGGCCCTGTCTCAGGGTCAAGAGGCGGCAGAATTGTATTGTCAGAAATTCAGAAAATGGTCGGTGTTGACTAAATGGAATAATGATGCTTTGGCGGCAATTTTCAGAAAGGGTCTTTCTGAATCCGTTAAAGATGTTATGGTGGGGTTTCCCACGCCTTCCGGTCTGAGTGATTCTATGTCTCTGGCCATTCAGATTGACCGGCGCTTGTGGGAGTGTAGAACTGTGCGCGCTGTGGCGTTATCCTCAGAGCAAATTCCTGAGCCTATGCAGTGTGATAGGATTCTGTCTAGAACGGAACGACAAGGTTTCAGACATCAGAATAGGTTGTGTTATTATTGTGGTGACGCTTCTCATGTCATTTCTGTCTGCCCTAAACGGACAAAGAGGATTGCCAGTTCAATTACCATCAGTACTGTACAACCTAAATTTTTATTATCTGTGTCCTTGATCTGCTCATTGTCATCGTTTTCTGTCATGGCGTTTGTGGATTCAGGCGCCGCCTTGAACTTAATGGACTTTGAGTTGAGTTTGAGCCAAGCGTTGTGGTTTTCCCTTGCAGCCTTTGCAGAACCCTATTCCTTTAAGGGGTATTGATGCTACTCCCTTGGCTAAAAATAAGCCCCAGTTTTGGACACAGGTGACCATGCGCATGGCGCCAGTCCATCAGGAAGATTGTCGATTTCTGGTGTTGCATAATTTGCATGATGCTATCGTGCTGGGTTTTCCGTGGTTGCAGGTACATAATCCTGTGTTGGATTGGAAGTCTATGTCTGTGACTAGTTGGGGTTGTCAGGGGGTTCATAATGATGTTCCTTTGATGTCAATCTCCTCTTCTTCCTCTTCTGAAATTCTAGAATTTTTGTCTGATTTTCAGGATGTATTCGATGAGCCCAAGTCCAGTTTCCTTCCACCGCACAGGGACTGCGATTGTGCTATTGACTTAATTCCAGGGTGTAAGTTTCCTAAGGGTCGACTTTTCAACCTGTCTGTGCCTGAACATACCGCCATGCGGAGCTATATTAAGGAGTCTTTGGAGAAAGGGCATATTCGACCATCTTCTTCACCGTTGGGAGCGGGGTTCTTTTTTGTTGCTAAAAAAGATGGTTCCTTGAGACCCTGTATTGATTATCGCCTCTTGAATAAGATCACAGTCAAGTTTCAATACCCTTTGCCTTTGCTATCCAATTTGTTTGCTAGGATTAAGGGAGCTAGTTGGTTTACTAAGATTGACCTTCGGGGGGCATATAATCTTGTTCGTATTAAGCAGGGTGATGAATGGAAAACTGTGTTTAACACGCCTGAAGGCCATTTTGAATACGTTGTGATGCCATTCGGACTCTCTAATGCTCCATCTGTTTTTCAGTCCTTCATGCATGATATCTTCTGGACTTATCTTGATAAATTCTTGATTGTATATTTGGACAATATTTTGATTTTTTCCGATGATTGGGAGTCTCATGTGCAACAGGTCAGGATGGTATTTCAGATCCTTCGTGACAATGCTTTGTTTGTGAAAGGGTCTAAGTGTCTCTTTGGGGTGCAGAAGGTTTCTTTTTTGGGCTTTATTTTTTCTCCCTCGTCTATAGAGATGGATCCGGTTAAGGTTCAGGCCATTCATGATTGGATTCAGCCCACATCCGTGAAGAGCCTTCAGAAATTTTGGGGTTTTGCAAATTTTTATCGCCGTTTCATTGCTAATTTTTCCAGTGTGGTTAAACCCTTGACCGATTTGACGAAGAAAGGCGCTGATGTGGTGAATTGGTCCTCTGCGGCTGTCTCTGCCTTTCAGGAGCTTAAACGTCGATTTACTTCTGCTCCGGTGTTGCGCCAACCGGATGCTTCTCTTCAGTTTCAGGTTGAGGTTGACGCTTCTGAGATTGGGGGAGGGGCCGTTTTGTCTCAGAGGGATCCTGTTGGTTCCTTGATGAAACCGTGTGCCTTCTTTTCCCGTAAGTTTTCGCCTGCTGAACGCAATTATGATGTCGGCAATCGGGAGTTGTTGGCTATGAAGTGGGCGTTTGAGGAATGGCGACATTGGCTTGAGGGAGCTAAGCACCGTATTGTGGTCTTGACCAATCATAAGAATCTGATTTACCTCGAGTCTGCCAAACGGCTGAATCCTAGGCAGGCTCGATGGTCCTTGTTTTTTTCCCATTTTGATTTCGTGGTCTCGTACCTTCCGGGTTCTAAGAATATTAAGGCTGATGCCCTCTCTAGGAGTTTTTTGCCTGATTCTCCTGAGGTCTTAGAACCGGTCAGTATTCTGAAAGAAGGGGTGGTCCTTTCTGCCATTTCCCCTGATTTACGACGGGTTCTTCAGGAATTTCAGGCTGACAAACCTGACCGCTGTCCTGTGGGGAAACTGTTTGTTCCTGACAGATGGACTAGTAGAGTGATTTCTGAGGTTCACTGTTCCATGTTGGCTGGTCATCCTGGCATTTTTGGTACCAGAGACTTGGTTGGTAGGTCCTTTTGGTGGCCTTCTTTGTTGCGTGATGTGCATTCTTTTGTGCAGTCCTGTGGGACTTGTGCGCGAGCCAAGCCTTGTTGCTCCCGTGCTAGTGGGTTGCTTTTGCCATTGCCGGTCCCTGAGAGGCCCTGGACGCATATTTCTATGGATTTTATTTCCAATCTTCCGATTTCCCAGAGGATGTCTGTTATCTGGGTTGTTTGTGACCGGTTCTCTAAGATGGTTCACTTGGTGCCTTTGCCTAAATTGCCTTCCTCTTCAGATTTGGTTCCGTTGTTCTTTCAGCATGTGGTTCGTTTGCATGGTATTCTGGAGAATATTGTGTCCGACAGAGGTTCCCAGTTTGTTTCTAGGTTTTGGCGGGCCTTTTGTGCTAGGCTGGGCATTGATTTGTCTTTTTCTTCTGCATTTCATCCTCAGACAAATGGCCAGACCGAGCGAACTAATCAGACTTTGGAGACTTATTTGAGATGCTTTGTGTCTGCTGATCAGGATGATTGGGTGGCTTTCTTGCCATTGGCCGAGTTTGCCCTTAAAGGGGTTGTCCACTACTTTCAATTAACCCCTCAATGTACCCCCCCGGGGCCCCTAATGAATTGTGCCATTACCTTCTGTTGACGTTTTTGCCTGTGAGCGGCGCTATTCCGGCTGCTGATTCCGGGTCACGTGACCCCCAGACTGCAGCCGCCGCTCATTTCCGCCGACGTCACGTCAATTTCCAGACTCTAGAAATTGACGTGACGTCAGCAGCAGGCGTGACCATCCCCCACAGTAGGCAGTCACTCATCAAGAGTGACTGGGCTGTGGGCGGTGCTGGGGGCTGCCTGCAGGGCTGTGCTGGGGGCAGGCGGGGCTGTGTGTGCTCAGCTCACTGCTGCTGGGATCATGATGTGCGGGCGGGGTTGTGCTTCAGTCGCCGGGGGTCTGCCCACCGGCGCCGGTGTCTGCCCACCGGCACCGGTGTCTGCCCGCCGGCGCCGGTGTCTGCCCGCCGGCGCCGGTGTCTGCCCGTGCTGGTGTCTGCGTGTGTGCGTGTGCCGGCGCTGTGCGTGTGCCGGCGCTGTGCGTGTGTGCGTGTGCCAGCGCTGTGCGTGTGTGTGTGTGTGCCGGCGCTGTGTGTGTGTGTGCAGGCATCGTCCGATGGGACTACAAGTCCCATCGGGCTCTGCCTGCTACACTGACAGTGAGTGACACATTAGCCAATGATGGGACAGTAGTAGTCTCATCATCCGACTAATGTGTTGAATGTAAAAAAAAAACATACACAGTACATACATACATACATACATACAACACACACCATGTGACGACATGCACCATGCGACGACATGCACCATGTGACATGCTGCATGCACCATGTGACGACATGCACCATGCGACGACATGCACCATGCGACATGCTGCAGGCACCATGCGACGACATGCACCCTTCTACGACATGCACCCTTCTACGACATGCACCATGCGACGACATGCACCATGCGACGACATGCACCATGCGACGACATGCACCATGCGACGACATGCACCATGCGACGACATGCACCATGCGACATGCTGCATGCACCATGTGACGACATGCACCATGCGACGACATGCAACATGCACCATGCGACGACATGCTACATGCACCATGCGACGACATGCACCATGCGACGACATGCTATATGCACCATGCGACGACATGCGACATGCACCACGCGGCATGCACCATGCAACGACATGCTACATGCACCATGCGGCGACATGCATCATGCACCATGCGACGACATGCGACATGCTGCATGCACCATGCGACGACATGCACCATGCGACATGCTACATGCACCATGCAACGACATGCGCCGACATGCGACATGAACCATGTGACAACATGCACCATGCGACGACATGCGACGTGAACCATGCACATGCGACGACATGCTACATGCACCATGCGACATGCACCATGCGACGACATGCGACATTCACCATGCGACAACAAGCACCGTGCGACGACACGCTACATGCACCATGCTACATGCACCATGCAACGACATGCACCATGCGCCGACATGCGACATGAACCATGCTACATGCACCATGCGACGACATGCACCATGCGACGACATGCGACATTCACCATGCGACAAGCACCATGCGAAGACATGCTACATGCACCATGCGACGACATGCGACATTCACCATGTGACATGCACCATGCGATGACACACACCATGCGACGACATGCGACATGAACCATGTGACAGCATGCACCATGAGACGACATGCACCATGCGACATGCACCATGCGACGACATGCACCATGCGACGACATGCACCATGCGACGACATGCTACATGCACCATGTGGCGACATGCACCATGCGACGACATGCACCATGCGATGATATGCACCAAGCAACATGCACCATGCGATGACATGCACCATGCGACGACATGCAACATGCGACGACATGCAACATGCGACGACATGCACCATGCGATGACATGCACCATGCGATGACATGCACCATGCAACGACATGCAACATGCAACGACATGCAACATGCAACGACATGTGACATACAGTACATACATACATACTACATACATACAGTACATATAACATAGAGTACATACTCACCATCACTTGTCACTTTGTTCCCCGAAGCCAGTGTCACCTGTAAAAAATATTAAAATAATAAACAAACAATATACTCCCTGTCCGCAGAAATCCAATTAAAACGAGTGTCCCATGACGTGGAGAGCAGGAGCATCAGCTGATGCGACCACTCTCCAGGGGCTCCAGGAACACAATGATGGAAGGTATCCTTCCATCATGTATTCCTCACAAGGTATTCCTACGCCCCTGTGAGAAAATAGTCCCTAGTCTTACTATTGGCATTGCTGGGTGAGACATTTTCCCACGCAGCAATTGCCATAAAGTGAGACTTTGAACTAGAGTAACCTCAGTGATGCACTGCAGGAGCCATTGTCTTCTGTCAGTGTGTCACTGAGGGTCCTATAGAGCAGTGACATCACCCGATGTCACTGTTCTATAGGGGAGATCGTCGTGGGACACTCATTATTAATTGGACTACGGCGGACAGGTAGTATACGGTTTATTATTTTACTTATTTTTGCAGGCGCTGAAGTATGGTAAGTATGTACTTTTTTCCAAATGTGTGTGTGTTTTATTAACCCTTTCTTACTATTGGATTAATAACGGATAGGCGTCTTATTGACGCCTCTCCGTTATTAACCCGGCTTAATGTCACCTTACAATAGCAAGGTGACATTAACCCCTTATTACCCCATATCCCACTGCTACTCGGGAGTGGGAAGAGAGGGGCTAAGTGCCGGAATTGGCACATCTTACAGATACGCCATTTCTGGGGCGGCTGCGGACAGGTATTTGTAGCCGGGGGGGGGGGCCAATATCCATGGCCCCTCTCTAGACTATGAATATCAGCCTGCAGCTGTCTGCGTAGCCTTTCTGGCTATAAAATATAGGGGGATCCCACGTCATTTTTTTGGGGGGGGTCCCCCTATTTTAATAGCCAGTAAAGGCTAAGCAGACAGCTGGGGGCTGGTATTCATAGCAGGCTACAGATATTGGCCCCGGCCGTCAGCTTTCCCCCTCTGGCGCAGAAAATTGCGCGGGAACCCACGCCGTTTTTTTCCTTTTTTTTTTTTTTCTTTTTAAATTCAACGCTCATTAAGGCCTCTTTCACCCTTGCGTCGGTACGGGTCCATCGCTATGCGTCGGGCAGACGTCCTGACGCACGTTGTGAAATTTGTGCACGACGTGGGCAGCGGATGCAGTTTTTCAACGCATCCGCTGCCCATTCTGAAGTGCGGGGAGGAGGGGGCATAGTTTCTGCCGCGCATGCGTGGTAGAAAATGGCAGGCGAGACGGCCAAAATTTTTTTCAATTGAACGTTTTTTCGTGCCGACGATCCGCCAAAACACGACGGATCCGTAGCACGACGGAGGCGATATCTGGCCATCCGTCACGATCCGTCACTAATACAAGTCTATTGGTAAAACGCATCCTGCGAGCACATTTGCAGGATCCGTTTATTTACACCGGATCGTTTTTTTTCCGCCAGATCCGTTTTTTTCAACCGGATCCGTTTCTTTCCGCCTGATCCATTTTTTTCCACCGGATGTTTTTTTTTTCCGCCAGATCTGTTTTTTCTCATAGAGTTGTATTAGCGCCGGATTGCGCTTGATGGCAACACGTTAAATCCGTTTTTGCAGGATCCGTCAAAAAAGCTGTTTCCGCCGGATGGAAAACACATACAGAGGAACGGTTTTTCGGTACGTCGAAAAAATGCACAGCGACTGATCTAGCAAAAAATGGATGAAACGTGTGGCCATCAGACGCACTCCGGCGCTAATACAACTCTATGAGAAAAAAACGGATCTGGCGGAAAAAAAAACAGATCAGGTGGAAAAAAACGGATATGGCGAGAAAAAAACGATCCGGCAGAAAAAAAAAGATCCGACGAAAAAAAACGGATCCTGCAAATGTGCTCGCAGGATGCGTTTTGTACCCATAGACTTGCATTAGCAACGGATCCGTCGTGTTTTGGCGGACGCGACGCACAAAAAAAGTTCAATGTAACTTTTTTTGTGCGACGTGTCTGCCATTTCCGACCGCGCATGCGTGGCTGGAACTCCGCCCCCTCCTCCACGCTCATCACAATGGGCAGCGGATGCGTTGTAAAACTGCATCCGCTGCCCACGTTGTGCTAAATTTAGCATAACGTCCGTCGGTACGTCTGGCCGAAGGTTTGCGACGGCCCCGTACCGACGCAAGTGTGAAAGTAGCCTTACATCTGAATTTGCTGAGTATAATGCAGCCACCCCAGAGTATAATGTAACCCCCCAAATAATATAATGCAGCCCCCCATAGAGTATGATACAATCACCCCTCATAGAATATAAATATAATACAGCCCCCCATAGAATATAATGTAGCCCCGAATAGAATAGAATGCAGCCCACCTCCTCATAGAATATAATGCAGCCCCATCAAAGAGTATGATGCAATCATCCCTCATAAAATCTAATACAGCCCCCCATAGAATATAATGCAGCCCACCTCCCCATAATATATAATGTAGCCCCCATTGAATATAATGTAGCCCCCATAGAATATAAGGCAGCCCCCCATAGTATATAAGACAGCCTCCCCCATAGAATAGAATATACCCCCGCAATAGTATATAACACAGCCACATAGTATATAACACGGCCTCCCCCATAGAATATAATATACCTCCCATAGTATACAGGTCCTTCTCAAAAAATTAGCATATAGTGTTAAATTTCATTATTTACCATAATGTAATGATTACAATTAAACTTTCATATATTATAGATTCATTATCCACCAACTGAAATTTGTCAGGTCTTTTATTGTTTTAATACTGATGATTTTGGCATACAACTCCTGATAACCCAAAAAACCTGTCTCAATAAATTAGCATATCAAGAAAAGGTTCTCTAAACGACCTATTACCCTAATCTTCTGAATCAACTAATTAACTCTAAACACATGCAAAAGATACCTGAGGCTTTTATAAACTCCCTGCCTGGTTCATTACTCAAAACCCCCATCATGGGTAAGACTAGCGACCTGACAGATGTCAAGAAGGCCATCACTGACACCCTCAAGCAAGAGGGTAAGACCCAGAAAGAAATTTCTCAACAAATAGGCTGTTCCCAGAGTGCTGTATCAAGGCACCTCAATGGTAAGTCTGTTGGAAGGAAACAATGTGGCAGAAAACGCTGTACAACGAGAAGAGGAGACCGGACCCTGAGGAAGATTGTGGAGAAGGACCGATTCCAGACCTTGGGGAACCTGAGGAAGCAGTGGACTGAGTCTGGTGTGGAAACATCCAGAGCCACCGTGCACAGGCGTGTGCAGGAAATGGGCTACAGGTGCCGCATTCCCCAGGTAAAGCCACTTTTGAACCATAAACAGCGGCAGAGGCGCCTGACCTGGGCTATAGAGAAGCAGCACTGGACTGTTGCTAAGTGGTCCCAAGTACTTTTTTCTGATGAAAGCAAATTTTGCATGTCATTCGGAAATCAAGGTGCCAGAGTCTGGAGGAAGACTGGGGAGAAGGAAATGCCAAAATGCCTGAAGTCCAGTGTCAAGTACCCACAGTCAGTGATGGTGTGGGGTGCCATGTCAGCTGCTGGTGTTGGTCCACTGTGTTTCATCAAGGGCAGGGTCAATGCAGCTAGCTATCAGGAGATTTTGGAGCACTTCATGCTTCCATCGGCTGAAATGCTTTATGGAGATGAAGATTTCATTTTTCAGCCCGACCTGGCACCTGCTCACAGTGCCAAAACCACTGGTAAATGGTTTACTGACCATGGTATTACTGTGCTCAATTGGCCTGCCAACTCTCCTGACCTGAACCCCATAGAGAATCTGTGGGATATTGTGAAGAGAAAGTTGAGAGACGCAAGACCCAACACTCTGGATGAGCTTAAGGCCGCTATTGAAGCATCCTGGGCCTCCATAACATCTCAGCAGTGTCACAGGCTGATTGCCTCCATGCCACGCTGCATTGAAGCAGTCATTTCTGCCAAAGGATTCCCGACCAAGTATTGAGTGCATAACTGAACATTATTATTTGTTGGTTTTTTTGTTTGTTATTAAAAAACACTTTTATTTGATTGGATGGGTGAAATATGCTAATTTATTGAGACAGGTTTTTTGGGTTATCAGGAGTTGTATGCCAAAATCATCAGTATTAAAACAATAAAAGACCTGACAAATTTCAGTTGGTGGATAATGAATCTATAATATATGAAAGTTTAATTGTAATCATTACATTATGGTAAATAATGAAATTTAACACTATATGCTAATTTTTTGAGAAGGACCTGTATATCAAAGCCCGCATATAATATAGCACAACTTGCATAGTATATAGCACAGCCTGCATAATATAGCACAGCCCGCGTAGTAGTATACAGCACAGCCCGCGTAGTAGTATACAGCACAGCCCGTGTAGTAGTATACAGCACAGCCCGGGTCGTAGTATATACAGCACAGCCCGCGTAGTAGTATATACAGCACAGCCCGCGAAGTAGTATACACAGCACAGCCTGCGTAGTAGTATACACAGCACAGCCCACACAGTGGTATATACACAGCACAGCCCACACAGTGGTATATACACAGCACAGCCCACATAGTGGTATATACAGCACAACCCACATCTCATCCCCCCGATAATGGCTCCACAGTCCAGTAAAAAAAAAAAACCTCTCCTCACCTTTCCTCTTGCCCGCGCTGCTCCTGTTTCCTGTCTCGGCGGCTGCAGTCTGCCCGGGACACAGCGGGTGTGCGATGATATGACGTCATCACGCACCCGCAGTTTCAGAGGCAGAGCGGGGAATGATGGGAGAGGGAGCGTTAGCGGACGCTTTCTCCTCCATCATTGCATTGAACTATACCGGCGTCATAGACGCCGGTATAGTTGAATGCGGCGGCGGCACTGGTGGGAGTAGGGGGGAAAGAGTACAGCGGCCCACTACTGGCACCGGCCCTTCTGGCATTTGCCAGAAGTGCCCGATGGCCAGTCAGGCCCTGGTCACCGCCCACACACTTCCCTCCTCCTGAACTGCAGCGTTTCTCAGACCCACATCCGCAGCAAAACTGCAGATATTTTTTACATCTCAATGAAAGTCTAAGGCCCGCAGGTTAAATAAAAGCTCTGGCACCGGCACTCCGGAGCGGAGCGTGCGGCTACATGTATTGCTGTGCGGCTGCACGCTCCGCTCCAGAGTGCCGGTGCCAGAGCTTGGTTTTAACCTGCGAGACTCGGCTGTATCTCACTGTAGTGTGATCCCGGCATAAGCGTGCAGAAACGCTGCAGTTCAGCACAAAAGAAGTGACATGCTGCGGAGAAAAAATAAACTGCGTTTCGGTGCGGCCTTTTCCGCAGCATGTGCACAACAAGTCTGCGGCTCCCATAGACTTACATTGGTTGTGCACTACACTGTGGATTTAATGCAATTCCGTACAGCAAAAAACGCTGCAGATCTGCAATCAAATCCGCAACGTGTGCACACAGTCTTAGCATTTAGTGAACCTAGCAAAAAGGCAAGCAAAAAACAAGTGTGGGATTGCACTTTTTTTGCAATTTCATCGCACTTTGAATTTTTTTTCACATTTTCTGTTACGCGACATGGTAAAACCAATGGTGTCGTTCAAAAGTAGAACTTGTCCCGCAAAAGATAAGCCCTCACATGGCCATACTGACGGAAACATGGCTCTGGAAAGAAGGGGAGCGATAAACAAAAAAAGGTCCAGGGGTGAAGGGATTTAGAAACATGGATATGGACATATCTATGGAAATAGATATATAGATATATAGATATATCTGTATGTATCTATCTATCCCATATCTATCTGATTCTATCTATCTGTCTGTGTCTATCTATCTATCTATCTATCTATTATCTATCCCACATCTATCTATCCCACATCTATCTATCTATCTATCTATCTATCTATCTATCTATCTATCTATCTATCTATCTATCTATCTATCTATCTATCTATCTATCTATCTACTGTATCTATCTATCTATCTATCTATCTATCTATCTATCTATCTATCTATCTATCTATCTATCTATCTATCTATCTATCTATCTATCTATCCATATCTATCTCTCTATCCCATATATATCTATCTATCTATCTATCCCATATCTATCTATCTATCTATCTATCCCATATCTATCTATCTATCTATCTATCTATCTATCTATCTATCTAGTATCTATCTATCTATTTATCTATCTAGTATCTATCTATCTATCTATCTATCTATCTATCTATCTATCTATTTATCTATCTAATATATATCTATCCCATATCTATCTATCTATCTATCTATCTATCTATCTATCTATCCCATATCTATCTATCTATCTATCTATCTATCTATCCCATATCTATCTATCTATCTATCTATCTATCTATCTATCTATCTATCTATCTATCTATCTATCTATCTATCCCATATCTATCCCATATCTATCTATCTATCTACCTATCTATCTATGTGTAATGGAGTGTGGGTTGGACAAATGTAAAAGAGGAGGTTGGACAGAAATGACACCACAAATCTTTTTGAAGAGAGAGGAGGGAGGGGTTTGGGTGTGTTTTTGGAGTGAGTGTGCTAGGTTCGGGCTTAGTGGCAGTGCAAAGCATCATGGAACTTGTAGTATTAGAGCACAATGACTCAGGAGAAAGGAAGTTGTCGATTAACCCCATGAGAGCTGAATCCAGCACTGAAGATGTGCTGCTACAGCATGATAACAGGTAATATTGCTAAAATAAACACAGTAGATGTTTTCAGTGGCACATAATAGCAAGATTTATGAAAAAAAAACAAAACTTTATAGTAGTGGACAACTTCTTTAATAATCGGGCTAGTTCGGCTACTTTGGTTTCGCCTTTCTTTTGTAATTTTGGTTTTCATCCTCGTTTTTCTTCTGGGCAGGTTGAGCCTTCTGACTGTCCTGGTGTGGATTCTGTGGTGGACAGGTTGCTGCAGATTTGGGCTCATGTGGTGGACAATTTGGTGTTGTCTCAGGAGGAGGCTCAACGTTTTGCTCACCATCGTCGGTGTGTTGGTTCCCGGCTTCGGGTTGGGGATCTGGTCTGGTTGTCTTCCCGTCATGTTCCTATGAAGGTTTCTTCCCCTAAGTTTAAGCCTCGGTTTATTGGTCCTTATAAGATTTCTGAGATTATTAATCCGGTGTCTTTTCGTTTGGCGCTTCCGGCCTCTTTTGCTATCCATAATGTCTTCCATAGATCTTTATTGCGGAAATATGTGGGGCCCGTTGTTCCCTCAGTTGATCCTCCGGCCCCTGTGTTGGTTGATGGTGAGTTGGAGTATGTGGTTGAGAAGATTTTGGATTCTCGTTTTTCGAGGCGGAGGCTTCAGTACCTTGTCAAATGGAAGGGTTATGGCCAGGAGGATAATTCTTGGGTTTTTGCCTCTGATGTCCACGCTGCTGATTTGGTCCGTGCCTTACATCTGCCTCATCCTGATCGTCCTGGAGGTCCTGGTGAGGGTTCGGTGACCCCTCCTCAAGGGGGGTACTGTTGTGAATTCTGCTCTTGGCTTCCCTGCAGTGGTTGTAGGTGGGAATGCAGTTGTCTCTGAGTCACAGTCCTGGCCAGGTGTATCTGCTGATTGCGGTTCTGGCTTGGATATTTAGGTGCGCAGGATTCATTAGTCCTTGCCAGTTGTCAATGTTTCTTCTGAAGTGTTGGTTCACTTTCTGGCTTCTCCTGCTTCGCTGCCAATTCAGCAAAGATAAGTGTCTGGTTTTTGTTTCTGTGGCACACATGCAGTGTGCTTATATTCTGTGTTATTCTGTTGTTTTTCTCTTGTCCAGCTTAGACTGTGTCAGTGTTTTCTCAGTCTTGTTGGATTCTCTGGAGATGCAGATATACGCTCCACATCTTTAGATAGATTGTGGAGTTTTTGCATTTTCTGCCGTGGATATTTTTGGAAGGATTTTTAATACTGACCGCTTAGTATCCTGTCCTATCCTTTCCTATTTAGCTAGTGTGTGCCTCATTTGCTAAATCCTGTTTCATTCCTGCGTGTGTCTTTTCTTCTACTACTCACAGTCAATATTTGAGGGGGGCTGCCTATCCTTTGGGGTTTCTGCTCTGAGGCAAGGTAGATATTCCTATTTCCATCTATAGGGGTATATAGTCCTCCGGCTGTGTCGAGGTGTCTAGATTTTGTTAGGCACACCCCACGGCTACTTCTAGTTGCGGTGATAAGATCAGGGTTTGCGGTCAGTATAGTTACCACCTACTCCAGTGAAAGTTTTCATGCTGCTCCAAGGTCACCTGATCATAACAGGCAGATTAGCTTCAGCACAGCCTGTTGCCGCTTGGCTGAGGCAGTGCTGCAGTTCTCTAAGCCTCTGACTGATGTGTTGATTTCAGAGATGGAGGATGAAGAGGAGGAGGAGGTGGTGCAGGAGCTGTAGACTGAGGAGGCAACCCTGATTGACGTAGGGCCAGCAATCCTTGGCGTGGGGAGGATGTGTTCCATCCCAAGGTCCGACTGGGTCCCGGCTTCCACTATTTTAACCCAGTGTGCTGTCATTGAGATGTACCGTCCCTGCCCACAAGCACTTGTCCACGTGTCCGTGGTTAGGTGGACTTTCCCTGTAACAGCATTGTTGAGGGCACGGGCAGGGCCGTATTTAGAGTTTATGCTGCCCTAGGCACTTTTAGTGCTGCCTCCCCCATTGGTGAGTATCACACTATCGGCAGTGACTTTGTCAAAAATCGCTCCTCCCATCCCCTTGTATGCATGGCTCCGTTCCCCCACCTCCTCCCATCCTTGTATGCGTGGCTCTGTTCTCCCCACCTAATCCCATCCTTGTATGTATGGCTCCGTTCTCCCCACCTCCTCCCATCCTTTTATGCGTGGCTCCGTTCCCCCCACTTCCTCCCGTCCTTGTATGCGTGGCTCCTTTCCCCCCTCCTCCCATTCTTGTATGCATGGCTTCGTTCCCCCCTCCCATCCTTCTAGGCGTGGCTCCCCATCCTCCTTCTCTTCCCCGTCCTCCTTTTCCTCCCCCGCCCGTCATACTCACCCTCCGCACAGCGCATTGAACAGACTCTTCCTCCTGCTCCTCTGTCCCGACTCCCGGCGCCGAAGCTTCTTCCTGTGTGAACGTTCACATGGTACCACTCATTAAGGTCCTGAATATGCATCCATATTCATCAACTTAATGAGCGGTACCACGTGACCGCTGTGAGCACAGGACTTGCTGCCGGCGCTGAGACCAGGCACCCCTCTAGGAGGGTGAGTATATCATCTTCAATGAGATGGGGAGGTGGTGGGTGGTTAGGGTTAAGGGGGGTGGGCGGGCGGACCCCAGACTTAAAAAAAAAACAAAAAACCTTACTCAGGTTACTCAGGCACATCCTGGCGCCCTAGGCACGTGCCCTCACGTGCCTAGTGGCAAATACGGCCCTGGGCACGGGTAATGGTGTGGGACACATGCTAGTGTAATGCCGGTACGGCACATCAGGAGAAATAGTGGTGACTGGAGACCGAGTACCTTTTGACGGCCACCGCCATCAGGTTGCGGAAAGCTTCCATCTCAACAAGCCTAAAAGGCAGCATTTCTAGCGCAAGCAGAAGATAAATATTAGAATTGAGGACTGTGGCCTATGGGGAGTTGGCGGGGTATTTCCGCTTGCGTTCCAAAGACTGGGTTATAGACAACTGAACGCTGTGCTGGGACAAGGACGTAGACGGGCTTGCTGATGGTGCTGCTTGACTGTGGGCCACAACAGGTGCAAGGCTAGAGGCATCTTCACATGCACGGTGTACTGGGGATTGGCTTCTACGCAAAACAGTGGAAGAAGCAGTGGTGTGACCAGCAGGCAGTGGTCCTGGAGCCTAGGGTTCGGCCCACAAAGTCGGGTGCTTTGCTTGCATGTGCCTGATCATGCTGGTGGTGGTCAGGCTGGTTGTTTTGCTACCCCTGCTGATGCGGGCATGGCAGATGCTGCAAATGGCCTGTTTGGGGTTATCGGCAGTCTTTAAAAAATAACCAGACTTGGGAAGATTTAACAGTTGGAATGGCAACTTCCCTCATGTTGGTGTTACTGGGAACGGATGCACGCCTTCTCTCTGTGGCCACCACACTGCTTCTTCCTGCCTGTTGGGGGATATGCTTCCTTCCCCATTTGTGCTGCTGTCCTCGCTATGCATGTCCTCCTGCCAAGTTGGGTCAGTCACTATGTCATCCAGCACCTCGTCTTCCACCTCCGCACCCTGCTCCTCCTTCTGATTTTCTGGCAATTGTGTCTCATCATCGTCTACCTCTTGTGACACTTTCCCACCATCGCCTTCGTGAGACCGGGGCTGATCAAAGCTTTGGGCAGCTCTAGATGCGATCTCATCTTTCCGCACTTCAAGTTGACAGGCAGAGATTTCTGAATCTTGAAATGGAAAACTAAACAGCTCTTCAGAGTGTTCAGAGATCAGTTGTCTCAGGGCACTCGGTATGGTGGGAGGAAGGAGGATCAGGGTGAGGAATATCCTAGCCACACTCACTGCTACTCAGACTTGACCGTGTGGAAGACAAGGTGGTGGTCGTGGCTAAGTAACATAGTAACATAGTAACATAGTTAGTAAGGCCGAAAAAAGACATTTGTCCATCCAGTTCAGCCTATATTCCATCATAATAAATCCCCAGATCTACGTCCTTCTACAGAACCTAATAATTGTATGATACAATATTGTTCTGCTCCAGGAAGACATCCAGGCCTCTCTTGAACCCCTCGACTGAGTTCGCCATCACCACCTCCTCAGGCAAGCAATTCCAGATTCTCACTGCCCTAACAGTAAAGAATCCTCTTCTATGTTGGTGGAAAAACCTTCTCTCCTCCAGACGCAAAGAATGCCTCCTTGTAAACGTCACCTTCCTTGGTATAAACAGATCCTCAGCGAGATATTTGTATTGTCCCCTTATATACTTATACATGGTTATTAGATCGCCCCTCAGTCGTCTTTTTTCTAGACTAAATAATCCTAATTTCGCTAATCTATCTGGGTATTGTAGTTCTCCCATCCCCTTTATTAATTTTGTTGCCCTCCTTTGTACTCTCTCTAGTTCCATTATATCCTTCCTGAGCACCGGTGCCCAAAACTGGACACAGTACTCCATGTGCGGTCTAACTAGGGATTTGTACAGAGGCAGTATAATGCTCTCATCATGTGTATCCAGACCTCTTTTAATGCACCCCATGATCCTGTTTGCCTTGGCAGCTGCTGCCTGGCACTGGCTGCTCCAGGTAAGTTTATCATTAACTAGGTGACTGGAAGCATTATCCGCTATCCAACCAACAACCGTTTCACACTGCTCTGGCTTCAAAAGTGGTGTGCTGCGGTCCCCTAGAAATTGGGACAGGAAGGTCGAGCAAGAACATGTGGGTCTTTGTTGTTGCCCACTTTCACCTTGGCCACGGCCTCGTCTTCTGGATGCACCATCAGCATCACGTCCACTTCCCCGTCTCTTGCCTTAACCATTTTAAATGGACTACTGCGCTATTTCAAATGCTCAACACAAATGTCTTTATTGGTAGCGAAATAATATTTGATCAGTATGCCTGCTGATCTACGATTTTTGAAACCCAAACACAAGGCAGGTGTCAGCCTGACTTAACAGACTGTATTCAATTTTCAGGGCCTTTTTTTAAGTGAATTTATGCAAAATAGTGCTGTATATAATTTGAGTATAAGGCTGTGTGCACACGTTGCTGATTTTTCGCTATTTTTTTCGTGTTTTCCCACTATAAAAATGCTATAAAACCGCAAAAAACAGCATAGATTATGCATCCCATCATTTAGAATGAATTCCGCAATTTTTGTGCACATGATGCATTTTTTACCGCGAAAAAAACACATCACGGTAAAAAACGCAGCATGTTCATTAATTTTGCGGATTTTTTGCGGATTTCCCACTATATAATACATTGGAAAATGTCTGGAAAAATCTGCACAAAAAAAACGCCCCAAAAATGCGGTAAAAACGCAAACAGCGTGCAAAAAACGCATGCAGATTTCTTGCAGAAAATTTCAGGTTTTTCTCAGGAAATTTCTGCAAGAAATCCTGAACGTGTGCACATAGCCTAAGACAGCCAAAAAATAAGTACACCGGCCTACAATGCCCAAACTTGGAGCAGAGATATATGAGGGCTCTCACGGAAGTACCACACTGGCAAATATGTGGCCTGTTTATATTATTGTATGCTAAATAGTGCTGTATATAATTTCAGTAACACACAGCAAAAAAGGGGTCCTCCAGCCTACAATGACCAAACTTGGAGCACACAGATATATGACGGCTGTGACGGAAATACTACACTTGCAAATATGTGGCCTTGTAATATTTTTTTTAGGCAAAATAGTGCTGTATATAATTTCAGCAACAGACTGCAAAAAAAGGGATCCTCCGGCCTACAATGACCAAACTTGGAACACACAGATATATGAGGGCTCTCACGGAAATACCACACTGGCAAATATGTGGCCTGTTTATATTATTATATGCTAAATAGTGCTGTATATAATTTCAGTAACAGACAGCAAAAAAAGGGGTCCTCCGGCCTACAGTGACCAAACTTGGAGCACACTGATATATGAGGGCTCTCACGGAAATACCACACCGGTAAATATGTGGTCTGTTTATATTATTGTATGCTAAATAGTGCTATACAATTTCAGTAACACACAGCAAAAAAAGTGCTCCTCCGGCCTACAATGACCAAACTTGGAGCATGCAGATACATGACGGCTGTCATGGAAATACCACACTGGCAAATCTGTGGCCTTAGAATTTTTTTTTAATGCTAAATAGTGCTGTATAGAATTTGAGTATGAGACAGCCCAAAAATAAGTACACCGGCCTACAATGCAAAACCTTGGAGCACAGAGATATATGAGGCCTTTTTCGGTGAATTAAAAACACCATAAAAAAAAGTGGCACAAGGGTAGCACACACAACTATGCTACGTATGCCTGACAAACTATGATTTTTCAACAGCCCCCTCAGTCTGACAGAACAGACTTAATTGTTTTTTTTGGGAGGGGGGTGAATTTTTGGAAAAGAAAAAAAAGGTATATAGTAAATAAGCTGCAGCAGCAGTAGGCAGTTATGGAGCTTTGGGAAGGATGCAGTGGGAGCAATGGACGCACATACAGTGCCTGCAGGCCTTGCACTGATGTGGATATGCCGTGCCGTGCCTACCTAGCGATGCAATATCGGGACCCACAAATTAGCCCATAAAAGGACTTTTGGTTTCTGAGGAGTTGTGGATGTAAGAGTTGCAGACCTACTGTTCTGTCTTCATACACGTTGATATGGTGTGTGATCCGACATACAGCATAAACCACTTCTGTCTCCCAAATAAGCAGACTGTTCTCTGTAGTCTAACTTGTTTATTGGTAAACATGAGCGCGGTAAAACGGATAAACTTAACCGGAATGGGAAGTAAGTGAGGTAGTTCAACACAGCAGATTAACACGTGTGTCCAGGGAAATACACAGAGAGAAAATGGAGTTTCCCCTTCCCATGATACCTTGGTGAATCCCAGAATGCAACACTCTAATAATTACTGAAAAACACATGTAATAAATGTAACCACCACTGGGTGGTGCTATAACACAGCAAAACCAAACTATGGTATTAAACCTTTTTAAAGCTAGATACGAAGCCCTGACCTTCGCTAGAATGGGCAGAACACTCCCCGCTTGGCATCAACCGATGCCACCCACAGGTTCTTTTGGCGAAAACAGTAAAACAAGTTCCGCAACTGGTCTGAGGAATAGTTTACTCTCCCCGGACTTGCCTACTTTGACCTCAACCTTACGCACTTTCCCATCTTTGCTTGGGAATATTTTAGTGATGAGGCCTAGTGGCCACTCATTACGGTGAGACTGGCTGTCTTTCATGAGAACGACATCGCCGGTTTTGATGTTTGGTTTGTCGGTCTGCCACTTCTTCCTGGGTTGTAAGGTGGAGAGGTACTGCTTCCTCCATCTGTCCCAGAAGGTATTGGAGAGACTTTGGACTTGTCTCCATTGTCGTCTGTAGAGGTCCTTGTTGCTAAATTCTCCAGGTGGAGCGCTGAGAATGCTGGCTTTCTGAGTAAGTAACATAGCAGGAGTGAGAATGGTCGGATCCTCAGAGTCACTAGAAAGTGAAGTCAATGGTCTAGCATTAATGATGGCCGAAACTTCTGCCAGGAATGTGGTCAAACTTTCATGTGTGAGTCTTGCGCTACCTGCTTGCAAGAAGATGGAGTCAAGGATTCTGCGTGCCATTCCTATCATCCTCTCCCAAGCACCTCCCATGTGAGAAGAGTGTGGAAGATTGAAAGTCCAGGTTGTGTCCTTAAGGTGTCTTGCTTCAATGGATCTGGTTGCGTGGTCCGCAGGGTTGTGGTGTGTGGACACATAATGCCACTGTTTAGGGTTGGTGGATCTCCTGATCCTTAGCACCCGATTGCTGACATAGACATAGAAACGACGAGTTTCATTGCAAATGTACCCCAACACTACCTTGCTGTCAGTGTAGAACTCGATTTCTTTGACCTCCAGGTCCATTTCCGTCGAGATAAGCTCAGCTAACTCTACTGCTAACACAGCTGCACAGAGTTCCAGTCTGGGTACTGTGTGTTCACGGAGTGGGGCCAGTTTTGTCCGGCTCATAACAAGCCTCACGTGGCATTGTTCGTTGATGTCAGTAGTTTTCAAATACGCCACTGCTGCAATTGCTTTGGTTGAGGCATCGCAGAAGATACAAAGCCTTTGCATCTTGATTTCTGTTGATGGCACAGAAGCATATGGTCGTGCAACGTAGAGACTTGACAGGGCTTCTAAAGAGTTCTTCCATCTTACCCACAAGTCTCTTTTCTCACTGGGAAGCGGATCATCCCAATCGGACGTCTCTTGGGTGAAGTCTCTCAACATCATTTTACCTTGGATAGTTACAGGAGTTACAAATCCCAGAGGATCGTACAAGCTGTTCACAACGGACAGGACACCTCTACGCGTGAAAGGTTTCTCTTCTTCGCTGATCTGGAAGGTGAATGCATCCTTTTTCAAATCCCAAAGTAAACCCAGGCTCCGCTGCATAGGAAGGGAGTCCGTGCTTAAATCCAAGTCTTTTAAATCGGTTGAGTAATCTTGAGAGGGAAAGGCTGCCATTAGTTTTAGGCTGTTGGAAGCAATTTTGTGCAACCTCAAATTGGATGAAGCGAGCATTTCTTGTGCCCTTTTCAGGAGACTGACTGCCGACTCATCTGTGGGTGTGGATTTCAGACAGTCATCTACGTAGAAATCCTTTTCCACAAAAGATCTTACATCCGATCCATACTTTGCTTCACCCTCTCTGGCTGAATGTCTAAGCCCATAGATAGCGACAGCAGGGGAAGGGCTGTTCCCGAAGATGTGTACCTTCATACGATATTCCACGATGTCTGTCATGATTCCAATGGCAGGGAATCACAAAAGGACAAGCGCCAACGAGCTCTAGGGTGATGGAACCTGAGCTGACCGCGACCCTAAACCTGAACACACAAATAACAATAGCCGGGGAACGTGCCTACGTTGATCCTAGACGTCTCGCACCAGCCGAAGATCTAACTTCCCCTATTAGAAGAAACACAGACCTCTCTTGCCTCCAGAGAAATACCCCACAGAAATAGCAGCCCCCCACATATAATGACGGTGAAATGAGAGGAAGGCACATACACAGTATGAAAATAGATTCAGCAAAATGAGGCCCGCTAAAACTAGAAAGCAGAGGAGACAAAAGTAAACTGCGCGGTCAGCAAAAAACCCTTCAAAAAACCATCCTGCAATTACTTGAACTCATGTTCCAACTCATGGAACATGAGGAGCAATTACAGCCCACTAGAGCAACCAGCAGCAAAGAAACAATTATATGCAAGCTGGACAAGACAAAAATAAAGCAAAACGTGGAACAAGAAAATCAAAAACTTAGCTTGTCCTGAAGATTACTGAAGCCAGAAGCTGAGGTAACAAACACTCTGATAACCTTGATAGCCGGCGGGGAAATGACAAGAAAGCCCGGTTAAATAGGAAACTCCCAAATCCTAATAGAACAGGTGGACACCAGAGACAGCAGAACACAAATCACCCAGTACCATCAGTAACCACCAGAGGGAGCCCAAAAACAGAACTCACAACAGTACCCCCCCCTTGAGGAGGGGTCACCGAACCCTCACGAGAACCACCAGGGCGACCAGGATGAGCCCTATGAAAAGCGCGGACCAAATCATCAGCATGAACATCAGAGGCAACCACCCAAGAATTATCCTCCTGACCATAACCCTTCCACTTGACCAAATATTGGAGTTTCCGTCTGGAAACACGAGAATCCAAGATCTTCTCTACAACATACTCCAATTCTCCCTCCACCAGCACCAGAGCAGGAGGCTCAAGCGAAGGAACAACAGGTACCTCATACCTCCGCAACAACGACCGATGGAACACATTATGAATAGCAAACGATGCCGGGAGATCCAAACAAAACGACACAGGGTTAAGAATTTCCAAGATCCTATAAGGACCGATGAACCGAGGCTTGAACTTAGGAGAAGAGACCTTCATAGGAACAAAACGAGAAGACAACCACACCAAGTCCCCAACACGAAGTCGAGGACCCACGCGGCGACGGCGATTAGCAAACTGCTGAGCCTTCTCCTGGGACAACTTCAAATTGTCCACCACATGACTCCAAATCCGATGCAACCCATCCACCACCATGTCCACTCCAGGACAATCAGAAGGCTCCACCTGACCAGAGGAAAAACGAGGATGAAACCCCGAATTACAAAAGAAAGGAGAAACCAAGGTAGCAGAACTAGCCCGATTATTAAGGGCAAACTCGGCCAGCGGCAAAAAGGTAACCCAGTCATCCTGATCAGCAGAAACAAAACACCTCAAATAAGTTTCCAAGGTCTGATTAGTTCGCTCCGTCTGGCCATTCGTCTGAGGATGGAATGCAGACGAAAAGGACAAATCAATGCCCATCTTAGCACAGAACGTCCGCCAAAATCTAGACACAAACTGGGATCCCCTGTCAGAAACGATGTTCTCCGGAATCCCATGCAAACGAACCACGTTCTGGAAAAACAGAGGGACCAACTCAGAGGAGGAAGGCAACTTAGGCAAGGGTACAAGATGAACCATTTTAGAAAAGCGGTCACACACAACCCAGATGACAGACATTTTTTGAGAGACAGGGAGATCCGAAATAAAGTCCATGGAAATGTGCATCCAAGGCCTCTTCGGGATAGGCAAAGGTGACAACAATCCACTGGCTCGAGAACAGCTAGGCTTAGCCCGAGCACAAACCTCACAAGACTGCACAAAAGAACGCACATCCCTCGACAAGGAAGGCCACCAAAAAGACCTGGCCACCAAGTCTCTAGTACCAAATATTCCAGGATGACCTGCCAACGCAGAAGAATGGACCTCGGAGATGACTCTACTGGTCCAACTATCCGGAACAAACAGTCTCTTAGGCGGACAACGATCAGGTTTACCCGGCTGAAACTCCTGCAAAGCACGTCGCAAGTCTGGGAAGACGGCCGACAAAATCACCCCATCCCTAAGGATACCAGTGGGCTCAGAATTTCCAGGGGAGTCAGGCACAAAACTCCTAGAAGGAGCATCCGCCTTCACATTCTTTGAACCTGGCAGGTATGAAACCACAAAATTGAAACGAGAGAAAAACAGTGACCAACGAGCCTGTCTAGGATTCAGACGCCTGGCAGACTCAAGGTAAATCAGATTTTTGTGATCAGTCAAGACCACCACACGATGTCTAGCACCCTCCAGCCAATGACGCCACTCCTCAAATGCCCACTTCATGGCCAAAAGTTCCCGATTACCCACATCATAATTCCGCTCAGCGGGCGAAAATTTTCTAGAAAAGAACGCACATGGCTTCATCACCGAGCAATCGGAGCTCTCTGTGACAAAACCGCCCCCGCTCCAATCTCGGAAGCATCAACCTCAACTTGGAAAGGAAGCGAAACATCAGGCTGACGCAACACAGGAGCAGAAGAAAACCGGCGTTTAAGTTCCTGAAAGGCCTCCACAGCCACAGGAGACCAATCAGCAACATCAGCACCCTTCTTAGTCAAATCCGTCAAAGGCTTAACAACACTAGAAAAATTAGTTATAAAACGATGATAGAAATTAGCAAAGCCCAAGAACTTCTGCAGACTCTTAAGAGATGCAGGCTGCGTCCAGTCACAAATAGCCCGAACCTTGACGGGATCCATCTCAATAGTAGAAGGGGAAAAAATATACCCCAAGAAAGAAATCTTCTGGACTCCAAAGAGACACTTTGAGCCCTTTACAAACAAGGAATTAGCCCGCAGGACCTGAAACACCTTCCTGACCTGCTGAACATGAGACTCCCAGTCATCAGAAAAAACCAAAATATCATCCAAATACACAATCATAAATTTATCCAGATATTCACGGAAAATATCGTGCATAAAGGACTGGAAGACTGAAGGAGCATTAGAAAGTCCGAAAGGCATTACCAAATACTCAAAATGGCCCTCAGGCGTATTAAATGCGGTTTTCCACTCATCACCTTGCTTTATTCGTATAAGATTATACGCACCCCGAAGATCAATCTTAGTGAACCATTTAGCCCCCTTAATGCGAGAAAACAAATCAGTCAACAAAGGCAAAGGATACTGATATTTTACGGTAATCTTATTCAAAAGACGATAATCTATACAAGGCCTCAAGGACCCATCTTTTTTGGCCACGAAAAAAAAACCTGCTCCCAAAGGGGACGAAGATGGACGGATATGTCCCTTTTCCAAGGACTCCTTAACATAATCCCGCATAGCAGTATGCTCTGGCACTGACAGATTGAACAAACGACCTTTAGGAAATTTACTACCAGGAATTAAATCTATAGCACAATCGCAATCCCTGTGAGGAGGAAGCGAACTGAGCTTAGGCTCCTCAAAAACATCCCGATAATCAGACAAAAATACAGGAACCTCAGAAGGAGTAGATGAAGCGATAGAAATCGGAGGTGCATCATCATGAACCCCCTGACATCCCCAGCTTAACACAGACATTGTTTTCCAGTCAAGGACTGGATTATGAGTTTGTAACCATGGCAGACCAAGTACTAGAACATCATGTAAATTATACAATACCAGGAAGCAAATCACCTCCTGATGAACGGGAGTCATACGCATGGTCACTTGTGTCCAGTACTGAGGTTTATTCATAGCTAAAGGTGTAGAGTCAATTCCCTTCAAAGGAATAGGGACTTCCAGAGGCTCAAGACTAAACCCACATCGCTTGGCAAATGACCAATCCATAAGACTCAGGGCAGCGCCTGAATCTACATAGGCATCGACGGAAATGGATGATAATGAGCAAATCAGAGTCACAGACAGAATGAACTTAGACTGTAACGTACTAATGGCAACAGACTTATCAACCTTTTTTGTGCGTTTAGAGCATGCTGATATAACATGAGCTGAATCACCACAATAAAAGCACAACCCATTTTTCCGCCTATAGTTTTGCCGTTCACTTCTAGACTGAACTCTATCACATTGCATTTTCTCAAGTGCCTGTTCAGAAGACACCGCCAAATGGTGCACAGGTTTGCGCTCCCGTAAACGCTGATCAATCTGAATAGCCATAGTCATAGACTCATTCAGACCTGTAGGCGCAGGGAACCCCACATTAACATCTTTAATGGCCTCAGAAAGGCCATCTCTGAACTTTGCAGCCAGGGCGCACTCATTCCACTGAGTAAGCGCTGACCATTTCCGAAATTTTTGACAATATATTTCTGCTTCATCTTGCCCCTGAGAGAGAGCTAATAAAGCTTTTTCAGCCTGAATCTCCTGGTTAGGTTCCTCATAGAGCAAACCCAATGCCAGAAAAAACGCATCCACATTAAGCAACGCAGGATCCCCTGGTGCCAATGCAAATGCCCAATTTTGAGGGTCACCCCGCAGGAAAGATATAATAATCTTAACCTGCTGAGCAGGGTCTCCAGAAGAGCGAGATTTCAAAGAAAGGAACAGCTTGCAATTGTTCCTAAAATTCAGAAAACTAGATCTATCTCCAGCAAAGAACTCTGGAATAGGAATTCTAGGTTCAGACATAGGAGCATGTACAACAAAATCTTGTATATTTTGAACCTTAGCAGCAAGATTATTCAAGCTGGAAGCTAAACTCTGGACGTCCATGATAAACAGCTAAGGTCAGAGCCATTCAAGGATTAAGAGAAGGAAAAAAAAAAAAAAATCAGCCAGGCTGCAATTAAGGCTAGGCAGCAACCTCAGAGGAGAGAAAAAAAAAAAAAACTTCCTCAGACTACTTTTCCTCCTACTTCAGCCCAAACATTTTGGCCGGCTATACTGTCATGATTCCAATGGAAGGGAATCACAAAAGGACAAGCGCCAACGAGCTCTAGGGTGATGGAACCTGAGCTGACCGCGACCCTAAACCTGAACACACAAATAACAATAGCCGGGGAACGTGCCTACGTTGATCCTAGACGTCTCGCACCAGCCGAAGATCTAACTTCCCCTATTAGAAGAAACACAGACCTCTCTTGCCTCCAGAGAAATCCCCCACAGAAATAGCAGCCCCCCACATATAATGACGGTGAAATGAGAGGAAGGCACATACACAGTATGAAAATAGATTCAGCAAAATGAGGCCCGCTAAAACTAGATAGCAGAGGATACAAAAGTAAACTGCGCGGTCAGCAAAAAACCCTTCAAAAAACCATCCTGCAATTACTTGAACTCATGTTCCAACTCATGGAACATGAGGAGCAATTACAGCCCACTAGAGCAACCAGCAGCAAAGAAACAATTATATGCAAGCTGGACAAGACAAAAATAAAGCAAAACGTGGAACAAGAAAATCAAAAACTTAGCATGTCCTGAAGATTACTGAAGCCAGAAGCTGAGGTAACAAACACTCTGATAACCTTGATAGCCGGCGGGGAAATGACAAGAAAGCCCGGTTAAATAGGAAACTCCCAAATCCTAATAGAACAGGTGGACACCAGAGACAGCAGAACACAAATCACCCAGTACCATCAGTAACCACCAGAGGGAGCCCAAAAACAGAACTCACAACAGATGTCCTTGTAGGGGTCATTATCGTGGTACCAGAAAAACCTCAAGTAGTTTCTGTGTTCTTCTTTAACAAGGAAGCAGTGAAACATCTGTTGTATGTCGGCCGTAAATGCTACTGCATCTTTGCGGAAACGAAGGAGTACTCCCAGAAGTCTGTTGTTGAGGTCTGGACAAGATAGAAAGACGTCGTTTAAAGAAACACCTTCGTATCTGCACTTGAGTCAAATACCACTCTTATCTGACCAGGTTTCTTCGGATGATACACGCCGAAAATAGGTAAGTAGCAACATTCCTCGGAATCTTGAAGTACAGGTGCAATTTCCGCGTGGCCACTCTGGAATATTCTCTCCATGAAGGTAAAGAAGTGTTCTTTTGTCTCTGGTGACTTCTGCAGTTTGCGTGTAGGGGAGACAAATCGACTGTACACAAGTTTTCTGTTGTTGGGTAAGCGTTGCCTCTGTGGTTTGAATGGTAAAGGTGCGACCCAACTCTTTGATTCATCTCTTACTATCTCTCGCTCCATGATGTCCAAGAACAGTCTGTCCTCTATGGACGTTGCTACCTGGTTGTCTTCTCTTGTCCTGTGGAAAACTGTGCACCCTATATGATCTTGCTCACCGTCGCATGCATGGTCTTCACAGGAGGGTTCAGCTAACGGACAAGATGGAGGGGTGTTGTGTGGCAATTCTTTAATCAGGAAACTGCTCTCGCATGGCTGGAAGAGAGACGGGCGTCCATTCTCGAGGGTATTGGTGAGCATGCTGTTGACTGATCTCGGCCTGTGTGCTCCACCCAAACAGACGTCTCCCACAATGACCCATCCTAGGTCAAGTCTCTGAGCATATGGGGCGTTTTGTGGGCCGTTGATCTGTCCTCTAGCCTTGTGGACCCAGAGAATGTCTCTTCCGAGGAGTAAGACGATAGGGGCTCCTTGGTCAAGCTCCGGTATCAGGTGAGCTATACGTCTCAAGTGGGTGTGATGAGCTGCTACCTCCGGTGTAGGTATCTCAGACCTGTTGTCCGGAATTTGATTGCACTCTAGTATTGATGGTAAGGATAAGCAGGTTTGACCGTCCACAGACTCTACTTTGAATCCGGTCGCTTTTCTCCCCGCCGTCTCGACAGTACCTGCACATGTCTTCAAGGAGTACGGAGAGCCGGGACCAGCAATTTTGAAGGTGTCGAAGAGAAAGGGCTTAGCTAGAGACCTGTTGCTCTGATCGTCCAATATTGCATACACCTTGATTGCCTTATCCCGTTGGCTCGCTGGGAATACTCTGACAAGACAGATCTTCGAGCAGGATCTCCCTGCTACAAATTCCTTGCAGATCTCTGTACACTGAGAAGTGACCACTGGGGTGTCAATGTCAGTGTCCGTCTGTTTTTCGGCAGACTCTTCTACTCATGACGATACCCCTGAGGGTGGTCCAGGGTGTAAAGCCATGTTGTGCTCCACACTACTGCATTCTGCACATTTCACACTGGTTTCACAGTTCTTGGCGAAGTGTGAGGTGGTCGCGCAGCATCTGAAGCATATCTTGTTTTCCTTTAGGAAGCTCTTACGGTCTTCTAGAGGCTTCTCCTTGAAGGCTCTACATTTTAGTAGAGGATGAGGTTTCTTGTGTAGGGGGCAGTGTTTGCTGAGATCCTGAGGTTTGTCCTCCTCTGGAGAGGACTTACTTGCCCTGTAAGGGAAACCTGTGGAGGTAACATTAGTTTTGTGTACTGCCACTGGTGTTTTACTGTGTTTTACACCGGAGGCAGTGGTACATGACATAGTGAAATCGAAACTGGGGTCATTTCTAACTTTAGCCTGCTGAGCAACAAAGTCTACAAACACCCTGAAAGGAGGAAATGGCACCTTATGAGCCTGTTTGTAACAGGATCCGTGACTGACCCACTTTTCTTGTAAGTTGTAAGGGAGCTTTTGTACGATTGGGTTGACACCTCTGGCAGTGTCCAGGAATGCCAACCCTGGTAGGTCACCTTCTGCCTGAGCAGCATGTACCTCCATTAACAAGTCGCTCAGTTCCCTGAGCTTTTGATAACCCTTATTTGCTATCTTGGGGAAATCATCAATTCTTTTATACAAAGCATTTTCTATAGCTTCTATTGACCCATAACATTCTTCAAGTCTCTCCCACACCATGCGAAGTCCTGTGTGTGGGTACTTTATGTTAATGTTCCTGATTCTTTTGGCGTGTTCAGCTGACTCACTCCCAAGCCACTTAACCAGTAGATCTAACTCTTCACTACTGGAAAGATGCAAGTCTCTGATGGCGTTCTGGAAGGAGGCTCGCCAAGCTCTGTAGCTTTCAGCTCGATCGGTGAACTTTACAAGTCCCTTGGTCACCAGCTGCCGGCGGGTAAAGAACCTTGCAAAGTTCATAGTGGCTGAGTCAGTGTCAACATGAGCTGGTGTGCTGTTGTCATTCAGTGTGTGTGGTGCATCCTCATACCTGGTAGGAGCTTCTGGCTTAGGAAAGTCTGTATAAAACCGTTCTGAAGCGAAGGGTGTCCCTGTCAGTCTGGGAGGAGGCCGTACCTTCTGTTCTGTGAGACGGTAGTGGTGGTCGACGTCGTTTCGCAGTATACCTTCCTGCTTCCAGTACGGTGTTTGGATGAAGGATCTCTGGTAATCTGTATAGGCTGGTTGGTGTAACGGATCTGAGTTGTCTTCTATTCCGGGATGTTGGTGGACATATTCTGAGACGCGTTGAGCAGGGTCCTGACGATCAAGGTCTGGTCCACGTACGTCGCTGTCATGCTCAGATTCGGGAAACTTCTCGGCTTCTAAGACCTCAGCTTTGGCTATCGCGGCTGCTGCTTCTTTTTCAGCGGAAAGCCTTTCTAAGGTCGCTCGCAGGCGTGCTGTATCTGCGTCTCTATCGGCTTGCAGGCGGGCTCTTTCTGCTTCTTGGCAGGCTCTTTCTGCTTCTCTATCTGCTTGCAGGCGGGCTCTTTCTGCTTCTTGGCAGGCTCTTTCTGTTTCTCTATCTGCTTGCAGGCGGGCTCTTTCTGCTTCTTGGCAGGCTCTTTCTGCTTCTCTATCTGCTTGCAGGCGGGCTCTTTCTGCTTCTTGCTCTGCTTGTCTTAACTTTAACTGCATCTCTTGTGCAGCGAAGGAGGATCTTACCTTCGCCGCCTCAGCTTCTGCTCGGGCGAGGGTGACAGACCTTTTCGAGGAAGACTTGCTAGAGCGGCTTGTATGGGACCTCGTCCTGAGTGAGGATGCTCGACTTGCAGACATTGTGTGTCCGTTTGCAGGCTGTAGGACGTCTCAGAGCGGGTAGGAATGACTTCAGCGTAGACTGAGACGTGTAGCGCTTGGCGGGCAATATGGCGGCCGCTGCGGTATCTGCAGGCTGTGCGGTGTGGTACAAGCGGCTGTGTAAGTGGTCTTGTTATTGCTGGCGTCTAGCCTGGTTTTGCTAGCCTCCGCTGGTATCTAGAATCCGTTTTACTGGCCTCCGCTGGTATCTAGAATCCGTTTTACTGTTCTGTCTTCATACACGTTGATACGGTGTGTGATCCGACATACGGCATAAACCACTTCTGTCTCCCAAATAAGCAGACTGTTCTCTGTAGTTTAACTTGTTTATTGGTAAACATGAGCGCGGTAAAACGGATAAACTTAACCGGAATGGGAAGTAAGTGAGGTAGTTCAACAAAGCAGATTAACACGTGTGTCCAGGGAAATACACAGAGAGAAAATGGAGTTTCCCCTTCCCATGATACCTTGGGTATCACACTGGGTGGTGCTATAACACAGCAAAACCAAACTATGGTATTAAACCTTTTTAAAGCTAGATACGAGGCCCTGACCTTCGCTAGAATGGGCAGAACACCTACACTAACTCTAAAAACCACGATTCTGACCCTATCTCTCGCTGAAACAGGAACAGAATGCGGCGAGCAGGGCGGCGCCAGGTCTCTTATACACGGGATGATGCTGTGCCTCCAAGCCAATCACTGCACGACCACAACAAAGATGGCTGCGGCATTTCATGGCCTGGCAGACAATCCCTGCACTGTGATTGGGTTTCTAAGGTCCGACAAAAACGCTGGGTGGAGACAACAGTTACCGCAGAATAATTCCGGAAATGTTCGCTGCTCGGCGAGTACCCCGAGTACCCCGATACTTGGGCGAGTAACGAGCAGTGGCGAGCACATTCGCTCATCACTAATATCTACCTGTTCTTGACTAGGCTCCAGCTGTGTCACCAGACGCCAGCTGCTCAGCAACTGGGGCTGGGAAGGGCTCTGCCAAAGTCCCTCTCCTATTTACTGGGAGCTGAGTGAAGAGTATTCCCTGACCTTTAACCCCTTCCTGACCTGTGATGCCCTGTAGGCATCATGAAAGTCGGTGCCAATCTGACCTGTGACACCTATGTGGCGTCATGGAGGGATCGCATCCCTGCAGATCGGGTGAAAGGGTTAACTCCAATTTCACCAGATCTGCAGGGACAGGGGGAGTGGCACTTCAGTGGCTTTCACCCCCCCCCCGTGGCTACGAGCGCTCTGATTGGCTGTTGAAAGTGAAACTGCCTATCAGAGCGTTTTGTAATATTTCACCTATGAAAACTGGTGAAATATTACAATCCAGCCATGGCCGATGCTGCAATATCATCGGCCATGGCTGGAAATCCTGATCTGCCCCCCTGCTGGAAAAAAAAAGTACTTTTTCATTTTTACGGATCAATTTGTGAAGCACCTGGGGGTTCAAAGTGCTCACTAGGCATCTAGATAAGTTACTTGGGGGGTCTAGTTTCCAAAATGGGGTTACTTGTGGGGGAGCTCCAATGTTTAGGCACACAGGGGCTCTCCAAACGCAACATGGTGTCCGCTAAAGATTGGAGCCAATTTTTCATTGAAAAAATCAAATGGCGCTCCTTTCCTTCCGAGCCCTGTCGTGCGCCCAAATAGTGGTTCCCCCCACATATGGGGTATCAGCGTACTCAGAACAAATTGTACAATAACTTTTGGGGTCCAGTTTCTGTTTTTACCCTTGGGAAAATAAAAAAAATTGTTGCTAAAAGATCATTTTTGTGAATAAAAAGTTAAATGTTCATTTTTTCATTCCATGTTGCTTCTGCTGCTGTGAAGCACCTGAAGGGTTAATAAACTTTTTGAATGTGGTTTTGAGCACCTTGAGGGGTGCAGTTTTTAGAATGGTGTCACTTTTGGGTAGTTTCAGCCATATAGACCCCTCAAACTGACTTCAAATGTGAGGTGGTGCCTAAAAAAAATGGTTTTGTAAATTTCGTTGTAAAAATTAGAAATCGCTGGTCAAATTTTAACCCTTATAACTTCCTAGCAAAAAAACTTTGTTTTCAAAATTGTGCTGATGTAAAGTGGACATGTGGGTAATGTTATTTATTAACTATTTTGTGTCACATAACTCTCTCGTTTAACAGAATAAAAATTCAAAATTTGAAAATTGCAAAATTTTCAACATTTTTGCCAAATTTCCATTTTTTTCACAAATAAACGCAAAAATTATTGACCTAAATTTACCACTAACATGAAGCCCAATATGTCACGAAAAAACATCTCAGAACCGCTAGGATCCGTTGAAGCGTTCCTGAGTTATTACCTCATAAAGGGACACTGGTCAGAATTGCAAAAAACGGCCAGGTCATTAAGGTCAAAATAGGCTGGGTCATGAAGGGGTTAAGGCTTGCTTAGCTGGGACAGCTTGCTTCATTTGGGTCTGTGATTGTTCCTTTGCTGGTTTGGTACCAGTCTTGCTGAGTCTGTGTGCGATTGCGCATTACAACTTGCACCACATTCTGATCAAACTCTGATCAGAGTCTGATCAAAATAATTGGTTTGCATTTTGCATATATGAAAAATCGTACATCTAAATGAGGCTTAAAAGTGACTTCCATCTTACACCCTTGCCCCCTATTCATCAAGACCGATGTGGAAGAGTAAGACGCTCTTGATTAATGAAGAGGTGCATGCCTTTTCATGAATCTCAAGTGGCGTTGGTTACCGCCGGTCAGGCATCGGCTGATGACTGCTACTTTCGTCATCATCATGCTTGGTCTAGCTCATAGCAGAGAGAGCAGGTGACACTGATGAGCGTATTCACCTGCCAGCATCTATGCATTGTAAGAAAGATGTCAGTGAGATACATAATTAGTGCAGTGTGTGTGCAGCTTACTGTACATGTATTTAGGTAATGAATAAAGAAATAAAAGAAAAAAATCGCGTAGGGTGCCCCTTATTTTTAATAAAGGCACAGATGATTGGCCTCGGGGAGACCAAAACATCCAACACCGCGGAGACACCATCACGTGTTTCTCAACGCAGTGATTCCAGAACACTGCCCCCATCCCTTATGGGAAATATGCAGATGCATGTAAAGAAGCTGCGGAGACACCATCACGTGTTTCTCGACGCAAGCAGTGAATAGCCAGGCCTTTCCCCGGGAAGGAACAACCACGGGAAGGGCAGCATCCTATGAAGGAAAGCCACCTATGCCAAGCATGGTATCCATCCACAGACAGCTGTTTCGGGGTTATTTTTAATACCCAGCTGAGGAAAATCAGACATCTGGGGGCTTGTGTTATTATTCAGGGAAGAGGATAATATTCATGTATCTTCGAAATCTGTTAATATCAGCCCAAACCCGTCTGCTTTGCCTTTACTGGTTCTTAAAAAGGGTGGACTCCAAAAAATGACCTGGGGTCTCCCCTATTTTTTAATATCCAGCAAAGGCTAAACAGACAGCTGCAGGCTAATATTAATGGGCTTGGAAGGGTCCATGGATTTAGGCCCCCTCCTGGACTAATGGCATCAGCCCCCAGCCACCCCAGAAATAACGCATGCTTTCATTCATTGGATGCACCGTGGTTTGTCTCTAGAAGGACGTCTGTAAAAGGATAACAGCAAAGATGACAGCAGAAATATGCCAGAAATATAACCCCCTGCTATAGATGCTTCATCATCATCATCATCATCATCATCATTATTATTATTACTATGCTTCGTTATTGCTATCAATCTAACAATCGATCTGCTTCATCCTTAGGCATGTCCGCTGGCTGCACCCCCAATCCCATCACCATCACCCAACTTTCCTGATCTTCCTCTCCCTGCTATTCCTGGTATGTCCGCTGGCTGCACCCCCAATCCCATCACCATCACCCAACTTTCCTGATCTTCCTCACCCTGCTATTCCTGGTATGTCCGCTGGCTGCACCCCCAATCCCATCACCATCACCCAACTTTCCTGATCTTCCTCACCCTGCTATTCCTGGTATGTTCGCTGGCTGCACCCCCAATCCCATCACCATCAACCAACTTTCCTGATCTTCCTCACCCTGCTATTCCTGGTATGTTCGCTGGCTGCTATTACTGTTTATTTAATTTT
The DNA here is from genome assembly GCF_032444005.1 of Ranitomeya imitator. Taxonomy (NCBI): domain Eukaryota; kingdom Metazoa; phylum Chordata; class Amphibia; order Anura; family Dendrobatidae; genus Ranitomeya; species Ranitomeya imitator. Next base: position 523,757,653 of record NC_091285.1, read on the forward strand.
TTTTATTTTTTTTTCTTCCCCTGCATGTTTTCTCATTTTAATTCCTTAATGCCAATACACAGTTGGCTTCATCTTTCCATTTGGATCTATTTCCCCTTGCATTTTCCCTTCTGACTTCTAATTAATCAGAAGGGAATTAATGAAATGTATTCTAATTAATCCCCTCCTGTGTCTGTGACCAGTCTCTCTGCTGCCCCTCCCTCCCGATCACACCTGGCCTATTTCATGTGCCCTTAGCTTGTTATAAATTCAGAGACACAGGTCTGTCTAGACCGTGGTCTGTCTCTAAAAGGATAACAGCAAATATGACAGAAATATGCCAGAAATTAGCCAGAAGTGAACAGAAGGTATGACTAATCACTGGTAATAAATGTACTAAATTTCTTTCCCTTTCCACCACACTTACTCTCATCATGCTGACATACGCTCTAATAGTTTTGGATCCATTACTCCTCAGTCTCCTTCACTATCCCCAAACCCCAGCACCCTCTAACCAAGTAATATTCTCTCCTTCCCTCTTGCCTTCCCACCTGACCTCCTCTGCTGACCTGCTCCTCAACTTTATATCTCTCCTAATAAAGCACAAAACAAGCCACCCACTCTCCTCCCACCTTCCCTCTCTCTGCTTCTCCTCACTGCTGGCGACATATCTCCCAATCCTGGACCCCCACAGCTCATACCTCCCATTAATTACTACCCCCTCCTATCGCTCCCAGTCCAATATAAACACCCAAAATTTTGCCCACCTCAAATCCATGCCCATGACGCCCACCCCCCTGCACCCTCTCTCTGGATCACTATGGAATGCTCGCTCCATCTGCAATAAACTCCATGTGATTCTCGACCTCTTTATCTCTCGTAATCTTTTCTTTCTGGGCTGACATCCTCTGACACAGTCTCCCCTGCTGCACAATGTTACGGTGGCCTCCACTTCACCCACACTCCTCGCCCTGGCAACAAATATGGTGGAGGAGTGGGCCTTCTCCTTTCTTCCAACTGTACCTTTAACTCAATCCCACCTCTACCCTCCCTTATACTCCCTTCTTTTGAAGTCCACTCTGTCTGCATCTACTCCCCCTACAACCTCCAAATGGCCATCATATACTGACTGCCCGGCCCAACCACGTCCTTTATTGACCAATTCTCCATCTGGCTCCTTCACTTTCTCTCTGCTGACATTCCCACCATCATCATGGGTGACTTCAACATCCCCATTGACACCCACCAGTCAGCAGCTTCCAAACTCCTGTTCCTTACTTCATCCTTTGGACTTACTCAGTGGTCCTCCTCAGCCACCCACACAGATGGACACACATTAGAAGTGGTCTTCACCCGTTTCTGCTCCCTATCTAACTTCACAACCACCCCTCTCCCTTTATCTGACCACCATCTACTCACTTTCTCATCCCTGTCCTCCTCACCTGTCACCCATGTCCAGCAACATGCGCACCCACTCATGAACCTCGCACACCTAGACACCCACACACTCTCTGACTCTATCCTACCACTAGCATGCATATCCTCACTCCACGACACAGACACTGCCACTGCTTTCTACAATGCCACTCTTGCATCAGCTATTGACACGGTCGCCCCTGTCATGCATAGCAGAGTGCGACGAACCAATAGACAACTCTGGCACAATAACATTGCTAAAAAGCTTCGACAAGTATCCAGAATTGCAGAACGGCATTGGAAGAAAACGCATTCGCAAGATGATTTCACTGCACTCAAACAAGCAACACTCGCATTCAAATCAGCTCTCACCTCTGCTAAACAGGCCTACTTCACAACCCTCATATCTTCCTTATCCCACAACCCCAAACAGTTGTTCAACACTTTTAACTCCCTCCTCCGCCCACTACTACCCCCTCCGAGTTCTCTAATCGTTGCCGAGGACTTTGCCACGCACTTCAAAAATAAGATAGACCAAACGAGGCAAGTCTTTGTTGTCAAACTACCACAACCCTTTTTATACCAGACCAATGCCCAAACCCCATAACTTCCCTCTCCAAAATCACTGAAGGGGAGCTTGCTCATCTTCTCTCCAAATCACATCTCACCACTTGTGCACTTGACCACATCCCATCCCACCTCCTTCCCAACCTCACCCCACACTAATCCCATCCCTAACCCATTTCTTCAACCTATCACTAACATCTGGTACCTTCCCCACTGCTTTCAAACATGCCACAATCACACCTATCCTCAAAAAGCCATCCCTTGACCCAAGCGCTATGTTCAGCTATCGCCCCATATCTTTGCTCCCATTTGCTTCCAAACTCCTTGAGCAGCACATCCATGCTGAACTTTCCTCTCACTTTGCATCTAACTCTCTCTTCGAAAACCTACAATCTGGCTTCCGTCCCTACCATTTCACTGAGACTGCCATGACCAAAATTACTAAAGACTTAATTACAGCCAAAGCTAACAGACAATGCTCTATACTCCTCCTTCTAGACCTGTCCTCTGCTTTCGACACAGTTGACCACTGCCTCCTACTACAGATCCTCTCTTCCTTTGGTGTCAAAGACCTTGCCCTATCTTGGATCTCCTCATACCTTACCAACCGCACATTTAGTGTTTCCTACTCCCATACTACCTAGTCATCTATACACTCGGCCTGGGACAACTCATAAGGTCCTATGGCTTCCAGTTCCATCTATATGCTGATGACACTCAGATCTACCTCTCTGGCCCAGATGTCACCTCTCTGCTCTCCAGAATCCCAGAGTGTCTCTCAGCCATATCCTTCTTCTTCTCCTCTCGCTTCCTCAAGCTCAATGTGGACAAATCTGAACTAATTATCTTTCCTCCATCTTGCATATCTTCCCTACCTGATCTATCTATCAAAATAAATGAAATCACACTTTTCCCTGTCCTCAAAATCCGCTGTAACCCTTGACTCTGCTCTGTCCTTCAAACCACACATCCAAGCTCTCGCTACCTCCTGTCACCTCCAGCTCAAAAATATTTCCAGAATCCGTCTTTCCTCAACCCTCACTCTACCAAAATGCTTGTGCATGCCCTAATCATCTCCTGCCTTGACTACTGGAACATCCTCCTCTGTGGCCTACCTTCTAACACTCTCGCACCCCTCCAGTCCATCCTTAATTCTGCTGCCCGACTAATTAATCTCTCTCTCCTCGCTACACTCCTGCTTCCCCTCTTTGCAAATCCCTTCACTGGCTTCCAATTTCCCAGCGTATCCAGTTTATACTACTAACGATGACCTACAAAGCCATCTATAGCCTTTCTCCTCCATATGTTTCCAAACTAGTCTCTCAATATCTTCCCTCACATAATCTCTGGTACTCCCAAGACCTCCTTCTCTCCTCTACGCTTATTCTCTCCTCACCCAATCGCCTCCATGACTTCTCCCGAGTATCCCCATCCTCTGGAATTCTGTGCCCCAACACGTCCGGTTATCCACCACATTTGGATCCTTCAAAAGAAACCTCAAAACCCACCTCTTCAAGAAAGCTTACAACCTGTAATGACCACACGGCCATCTCAACACCATCGCAGCTACTGCAACCCTCGACCTACTGTCTCCTTCCCCATAATCCTGTAGAATGTAATCCCCCAAGGACATGGTCCTCTTCCCTCTGTACCAGTCTGTCACTGTTAGTTTTGTTTACTGTAAGTGATATTTGTATTTTGATGTAACCCCTTCTCATCTACAGTACCATGGAATTAATGGTGCTATATGTTATGATACGGTGGTCTAGGAGCAACATGGAACGAGCTCTGAAGGAAGTGGTAACTGTACTGACCGCAGTCCCTAAGCTCAACACAACACTAGAAGTAGCCGTGGAATGCTCCTAACTCTCCCTAGGCATCTCGTCACAGCCTAAGAGCTAACTACCCCTAAAGAAAGAAGCAGGAAAGCTATCTTGCCTCAGAGAAAATCCCCAAAGGATAGATTAGCCCCCCACAAATAATGACTGTGAGTGGAGAGGGAAACGACATACACAGAATGAAACCAGGATGAGCACAGGAGGCCAGTCTAGCTAAATAGATAGGACAGGATGGAATACTGTGCGGTCAGTATAAAACACTACAAAAATCCACGCAGAGTTTACAAAAAATCTCCACACCTAACTAAAGGTGTGGAGGGCAAATCTGCCTTCCCGAGCTTCCAGCAAGACAGAATTAATTCACACTGATAAGCTGGACAAACATAGAAAGCACAGAATGGATACGTCCACAATCTATGGACAGAAAAGAGCAAGCAAAAACTTAGCTTTGCTGAACTGGTCAGGATAACAGGGAACTCCAAAGAGATGTGAATCCAACCAGGAACCATTTACAAGTGGCACTGGCTGAAGAAAGAGCCAGGCCTAAATAGCCAAGCAGAAGAGACGATAAGTGGAGGCAGCTGATGACAGCTAACTCCAAGGAGCAGCCATACCATTAGAAACCACAAGAGGGAGCCCAAGAGCAGAACTCACAAAAGTGCCACTTACAACCACCGGAGGGAGGCCAAGAGCGGAATTCACAACAGTACCCCCCCCTTGAGGAGGGGTCACCGAACCCTCACCAGAGCCCCCAGGCCGATCAGGACGAGCCAAGTGAAAAGCACGAACCAAATCGGTGGCATGGACATCGAAGGCAGCAACCCAAGAATTATCCTCCTGGCCATAACCCTTCCACTTGACAAGATACTGAAGACTCCGCCTCGAAAAACGAGAATCCAAAATCTTCTCAACCTCATATTCCAACTCTCCCTCAACCAACACAGGGGCAGGAGGGTCAACCGAGGGAACAACGGGCACCACATATCTCAGCAACAAAGATCTATGGAAAACATTATGAATGGCAAAAGAGGCTGGAAGAGCCAAACGAAAAGACACCGGATTAATAATTTCAGAAATTTTTTAAGGACCAATAAACCGAGGCTTAAACTTAGGAGAAGAAACCTTCATAGGAACATGACGAGAAGACAACCAAACCAAATCCCCCACACGAAGCCGGGGACCAACACACCGACGGCGGTTAGCAAAACGTTGAGCCCTTTCCTGAGACAACATCAAATTGTCCACCACATGAGTCCAAATCTGCTGCAGCCTGTCCACCACAGAATCAACACCAGGATAATCAGAAGGCTCAACCTGCCCAGAAGAAAAACGAGGATGAAAACCAAAATTACAAAAGAAAGGTGAAACCAAAGTAACCGAACTAGCCCAATTATTAAGGGCAAACTCGGCCAACGGCAAGAAAGACACCCAATCATCCTGATCAGCAGACACAAAGCATCTCAAATAGGTCTCCAAGGTCTGATTAGTTCGCTCAGTTTGGCCATTAGTCTGAGGATGAAACGCCGAAGAAAAAGACAAGTCAATGCCCATCCTAGCACAAAAGGCCCGCCAAAATCTAGAGACAAACTGAGAACCTCTGTCAGACACAATATTCTCCGGAATGCCATGCAAACGAACCACATGCTGAAAAAATAATGGAACCAGATCTGAGTAGGAAGGCAACTTAGGCAAAGGTAACAGATGGACCATTTTAGAGAACCGGTCACAAACAACCCAGATAACAGACATCTTCTGGCAAACAGGAAGATCTGAAATAAAATCCATGGAAATATGCGTCCAGGGCCTCTCAGGGACCGGCAAAGGCAAAAGCAACCCACTAGCGTGGGAACAGCAAGGCTTGGCCCAGGCGCAAGTCCCACAGGACTGCACAAAAGCACGCACATCGCGCGACAAGGAAGGTCACCAAAAGGACCTAGCAACCAAATCTCTGGTACCAAAAATCCCAGGATGACCAGCCAACACTGAACAATGAACCTCAGAAATTACCTTACTTGTCCATCTATCAGGAACAAACAGCTTCCCCACTGGACAGCGGTCAGGCCTATCAGCCTGAAATTCCTGAAGCACCCGCCGCAAATCAGGGGAGATAGCAGAAAGAATCACCCCCTCCTTAAGAATGCCAACCGGCTCAAGGACTCCAGGAGAATCAGGCGAAAAACTCCTAGAGAGGGCATCAGCCTTAACATTCTTAAATCCCGGAAGATACGAGACCACAAAATCAAAACGGGAGAAAAACAGGGACCATCGAGCCTGTCTAGGATTCAGCCGCTTGGCCGACTCGAGGTAAATCAGATTCTTATGATCGGTCAGAACCACAACACGGTGTTTAGCTCCCTCAAGCCAATGTCGCCACTCCTCAAACGCCCACTTCATAGCCAACAACTCCCGATTGCCGACATCATAATTGCATTCCGCAGGCGAAAACTTTCTGGAAAAAAAAGCACACGGTTTCATCAAAGAACCATCAGACTCCCTCTGAAACAACACGGCCCCTGCCCCAATCTCAGAAGTGTCGACCTCAACCTGAAAAGGAAGAGAAACATCCGGCTGACGCAACACAGGGGCAGAAGTAAATCGGCCTTTAAGCTCCTGAAAGGCCTCAACAGCCTCAGAGGACCAATTCGTCACATCAGCGCCTTTCTTCGTCAAATCAGTAAGGGGCTTAACCACACTGGAAAAGTTGGCAATGAAACAGCGATAGAAATTAGCAAAGCCCAAAAATTTTTGAAGACCCTTCACAGATGTGGGTTGGATCCAGTCATGAATAGCTCGGACCTTAACAGGATCCATTTCTATAGACGAGGGAGAAAAAATAAAACCCAAAAAAGAGACCTTCTGAACTCCGAATAGGCACTTAGACCCCTTCACAAATAAAGCATTATCACGAAGGATCTGGAACACCATCCTGACCTGCTTCACATGAGACTCCCAATCATCAGAAAAAATCAAAATATCATCCAAATATACGACCATGAATTTATCAAGATAATTGCGGAAAATATCATGCATGAAAGACTGGAACACAGATGGAGCATTAGAGAGCCCAAATGGCATCACAAGGTATTCAAAATGGCCTATGGGCGTATTAAATGCAGTTTTCCATTCGTCACCCTGTTTAATACGAACAGGATTATATGCCCCTCGGATGTCAATCTTAGTAAACCAACTAGCCCCCTTAATCTGAGCAAACAAATCAGTAAGCAAAGGCAAGGGGTATTGGAATTTGACCGTGATCTTATTAAGAAGACGATAATCAATACAGGGTCTCAAGGAGCCATCCTTCTTAGCAACAAAAAAGAAACCCGCTCCCAATGGTGACGAAGAGGGCCGAATATGCCCCTTCTCCAAAGACTCCTTAACCTAACTCCGCATGGCGGCATGCTCTGGCACAGACAGATTGAAAAGTCGGCCCTTAGGGAACTTGCAACCAGGAATCAAGTTAATAGCACAATCACAGTCCCTGTGCGGAGGAAGGGAACTGGACTTGGGCTCATCAAATACATCCTGGAAATCCGACAAAATCTCAGGGACCTCAGAAGAGGGGGAAGAGGAAATTGACATCAAAGGAACGTCACTATGTACTCCTCGACAACCCCAACTAGTCACCGACATAGTTTTCCAATCCAGCACCCGATTATGTTCCTGTAACCATGGAAATCCCAGTACAACAACATCATGCAGGTTATGCAACACCAGAAAACGGCAATCTTCCTGATGTGCAGGAGCGATGTACATAGTCATCTGTGTCCAGTACTGAGGTTTATCCTTGGCCAAGGGTGTAGCATCAATACCCTTCAAAGGAATAGGGCTCTGCAAAGGCTGCAAGGAAAAACCACAGCGCCTGGCGAATTCTAAGTCCATTAAGTTCAGGGCAGGGCCTGAATCCACAAATGCCATGACAGAAAAGGACGACAATGAGCAAATCAGGGTCACAGATAAGAGAAATTTAGGCTGTATAGTACTAATGGTAACAGACCTAGCGACTCTCTTAGTACGCTTAGGGCAATCAGAGATAACATGAGCCGAATCACCACAGTAAAAACACAGCCTATTCTGACGTCTGAATTCCTGCCGTTCTGTTCTAGTCAAAATCCTATCACATTGCATAGGTTCAGGACTTTGCTCAGAGGATACTGCCATATGGTGCACAGCTTTGCGCTCGCGCAGACGCCGATCAATCTGAATGGCTAGAGACATAGATTCGCTCAAACCGGCAGGCATAGGAAAGCCCACCATAACATCTTTTCTGAAAATAGCAGCCAGAGCCTCTTCATTCCATTTAGTGAGCACAGACCATTTTCTAAATTTCTGGCAGTATAACTCTGCCGCTTCCTGACCTTAACACAAGGCCAACAGGGTTTTTTCTGCATGATCCACAGAATTAGGTTCATCATACAATAATCCGAGCACTTGAAAAAATGCATCTACATTCAATAATGCCGGATCCCCGGTTTCAAGAGAAAAAGCCCAGTCTTGAGGGTCACCAAGCAACAATTTGCAGTTATTTTTAAAGTTCAAAAACTTGGATCTGTCCCCCAAAAAAACAAATCAGGAGTAGGAACTCTAGGCTCTAAAGCCGGAGTCTGGACAACATAGTCCTGGATACTCTGTACTCTTGCAGCAAGTTGATCCATATGAGAAAACAAACCCTGAACATCCATGCCAAAGCATATATCCTGAACCACCCAGATATCAAGAGGAAAAAAAAGACAAACCAGAGCACAGAAAAAAAATGGTTCAGAACTTTCTTTTCCTTCTTTTGAGATGCATTTAATTCATTTTCGGCCACTTGTACTGTTATGATACGGTGGTCTAGGAGCAACATGGAACGAGCTCTGAAGGAAGTGGTAACTGTACTGACCGCAGTCCCTAAGCTCAACCCAACACTAGAAGTAGCCGTGGAATGCTCCTAACTCTCCCTAGGCATCTCGTCACAGCCTAAGAGCTAACTACCCCTAAAGAAAGAAGCAGGAAAGCTATCTTGCCTCAGAGAAAATCCCCAAAGGATAGATTAGCCCCCACAAATAATGACTGTGAGTGGAGAGGGAAAAGACATACACAGAATGAAACCAGGATGAGCACAGGAGGCCAGTCTAGCTAAATAGATAGGACAGGATGGAATACTGTGCGGTCAGTATAAAACACTACAAAAATCCAGAGTTTAAAAAAAATCTCCACACCTAACTAAAGGTGTGGAGGGCAAATCTGCCTCCCAGAGCTTCCAGCAAGACAGAATTAATTCACACTGATAAGCTGGACAAACATAGAAAGCACAGAATGGATAAGTCCACAATCTATGGACAGAAAAGAGCAAGCAAAAACGGTGAAGGTGACCTTTTCCACTCTGTGTATAGTTAAAACCCTTCCTTATGGAACTGTCTGGGGAAGAGACTTCCCCCTGGTTTCATCCTTGTGGGAGAGTATCATGGACTTATAAACTGTTAGAGTTGGAAGGGAACTCAAGGGTCATCATGTCCAACCCTTTGCTCAATGCAGGATTCACTACATCATCTCAGACAGATGTCTGTCAAGCATCTGATTGAAGACTTCAATTGAAGGAGAATTTACCACCTCTCATGGCAGCTTTTTCCACTCATTGATCACCCTCACCATCAAAAAGATTTTTCTAATATGTAATGTGTATTTTCTCCCTTTCAATTTCATTCCATTGCTTCTCGTGTTTCCATGTGAAAATGAGGATAATGATGATCCCTCTACACTGTGACATCAGATATTTGTAGACAGCTACTTAGTCTCCTCTAAGCTTTCTTTTTTGCAAGCTAAATATTTAAATCCTTTAACCATTCCCTGTATCACATACTTTGCAGTCCGCTTGCCATCCTGGTAGCTCTTCTCTGAACTTTCTCCAGTTTTCAATGTCTTTTTTAAAATGTGGTGCCTAGAACTGGACACATTATTCCAGATGAGGCCTGACCAAGGAGGAGTGGAGAGGGATAATTACTTCATGTGATCTAGACTCTGTGCTTCTCTTCATACATACTAGAACTGTGTATGCCTTTTTTGCTGCTGCATCACACTGTTGACTTATGTGCAGTCTGTGATCTATTAGTATGCCTGTCTTTCACACGTGCTGTTGCTTAGTTCTATTCCTCCCATTCTTTAGATGTAATTTTCATTTTTCTTGCCCAGATGTAGAATCTTGCATTTCTTTCTGTTAAATACCATTCTATTAGAAGGTACACTCATCGCTACACTCATCAGGAGGGCGTTAAACTAGAAGAAGAGGGGACGGGAAGAAAAACATTAGACTTGAACAAAGAAGATCCAGGAAAACATACTCAGAAGGGAGGTAAGAACATTTCTAAAACAATCCACAGCGAGGAGATCGGAACAAAACAAAATCCTCTAAACTGCATGCTCGCAAACGCCAGAAGCCTAACAAACAAGATGGAAGAACTAGAAGCAGAAATATCTACAGGTAACTTTGACATAGTGGGAATAACCGAGACATGGTTAGATGAAAGCTATGACTGGGCAGTTAACTTACAGGGTTACAGTCTGTTTAGAAAGGATCATAAAAATCGGAGAGGAGGAGGAGTTTGTCTCTATGTAAAGTCTTGTCTAAAGTCCACTTTAAGGGAGGATATTAACGAAGGAAATGAGGATGTCGAGTCCATATGGGTCGAAATTCATGGAGGGAAAAATGGTAACAAAATTCTCATTGGGGTCTGTTACAAACCCCCAAATATAACAGAAACCATGGAAAGTCTACTTCTAAAGCAGATAGATGAAGCTGCAACCCATAATGAGGTCCTGGTTATGGGGGACTTTAACTACCCGGATATTAACTGGGAAACAGAAACCTGTGAAACCCATAAAGGCAACAGGTTTCTGCTAATAACCAAGAAAAATTATCTTTCACAATTGGTGCAGAATCCAACCAGAAGAGCAGCACTTTTAGACCTAATACTATCTAATAGACCTGACAGAATAACAAATCTGCAGGTGGTCGGGCATCTAGGAAATAGCGACCACAATATTGTACAGTTTCACCTGTCTTTCACTAGGGGGACTTGTCAGGGAGTCACAAAAACACTGAACTTTAGGAAGGCAAAGTTTGACCAGCTTAGAGATGCCCTTAATCTGGTAGACTGGGACAATATCCTCAGAAATAAGAATACAGATAATAAATGGGAAATGTTTAAGAACATCCTAAATAGGCAGTGTAAGCGGTTTATACCTTGTGGGAATAAAAGGACTAGAAATAGGAAAAACCTAATGTGGCTAAACAAAGAAGTAAGACAGGCAATTAACAGTAAAAAGAAAGCATTTGCACTACTAAAGCAGGATGGCACCATTGAAGCTCTAAAAAACTATAGGGAGAAAAATACTTTATCTAAAAAACTAATTAAAGCTGCCAAAAAGGAAACAGAGAAGCACATTGCTAAGGAGAGTAAAACTAATCCCAAACTGTTCTTCAACTATATCAATAGTAAAAGAATAAAAACTGAAAATGTAGGCCCCTTAGAAAATAGTGAGGAAAGAATGGTTGTAGATGACGAGGAAAAAGCTAACATATTAAACACCTTCTTCTCCACAGTATTCATGGTGGAAAATGAAATGCTAGGTGAAATCCCAAGAAACAATGAAAACCCTATATTAAGGGTCACCAATCTAACCCAAGAAGAGGTGCGAAACCGGCTAAATAAGATCAAAATAGATAAATCTCCGGGTCCGGATGGCATACACCCACGAGTACTAAGAGAACTAAGTAATGTAATAGATAAACCATTATTTCTTATTTTTAGGGACTCTATAGCGACAGGGTCTGTTCCGCAGGATTGGCGCATAGCAAATGTGGTGCCAATATTCAAAAAGGGCTCTAAAAGTGAACCTGGAAATTATAGGCCAGTAAGTCTAACCTCTATTGTTGGTAAAATATTTGAAGGGTTTCTGAGGGATGTTATTCTGGATTATCTCAATGAGAATAACTGTTTAACTCCATATCAGCATGGGTTTATGAGAAATCGCTCCTGTCAAACCAATCTAATCAGTTTTTATGAAGAGGTAAGCTATAGGCTGGACCACGGTGAGTCATTGGACGTGGTATATCTCGATTTTTCCAAAGCGTTTGATACCGTGCCACACAAGAGGTTGGTACACAAAATGAGAATGCTTGGTCTGGGGGAAAATGTGTGTAAATGGGTTAGTAACTGGCTTAGTGATAGAAAGCAGAGGGTCGTTATAAATGGTATAATCTCTAACTGGGTCGCTGTGACCAGTGGGGTACCGCAGGGGTCGGTATTGGGACCTGTTCTCTTCAACATATTCATTAATGATCTGGTAGAAGGTTTACACAGTAAAATATCGATATTTGCAGATGATACAAAACTATGTAAAGCAGTTAATACAAGAGAAGATAGTATTCTGCTACAGATGGATCTGGATAAGTTGGAAACTTGGGCTGAAAGGTGGCAGATGAGGTTTAACAATGATAAATGTAAGGTTATACACATGGGAAGAAGGAATCAATATCACCATTACACACTGAACGGGAAACCACTGGGTAAATCTGACAGGGAGAAGGACTTGGGGATCCTAGTTAATGATAAACTTACCTGGAGCAGCCAGTGCCAGGCAGCAGCTGCCAAGGCAAACAGGATCATGGGGTGCATTAAAAGAGGTCTGGATACACATGATGAGAGCATTATACTGCCTCTGTACAAATCCCTAGTTAGACCGCACATGGAGTACTGTGTCCAGTTTTGGGCACCGGTGCTCAGGAAGGATATAATGGAACTAGAGAGAGTACAAAGGAGGGCAACAAAATTAATAAAGGGGATGGGAGAACTACAATACCCAGATAGATTAGCGAAATTAGGATTATTTAGTCTAGAAAAAAGACGACTGAGGGGCGATCTAATAACCATGTATAAGTATATAAGGGGACAATACAAATATCTCGCTGAGGATCTGTTTATACCAAGGAAGGTGACGGGCACAAGGGGGCATTCTTTGCGTCTGGAGGAGAGAAGGTTTTTCCACCAACATAGAAGAGGATTCTTTACTGTTAGGGCAGTGAGAATCTGGAATTGCTTGCCTGAGGAGGTGGTGATGGCGAACTCAGTCGAGGGGTTCAAGAGAGGCCTGGATGTCTTCCTGGAGCAGAACAATATTGTATCATACAATTAGGTTCTGTAGAAGGACGTAGATCTGGGGATTTATTATGATGGAATATAGGCTGAACTGGATGGACAAATGTCTTTTTTCGGCCTTACTAACTATGTTACTATGTTACTATGTTACTATTAGTTGCTGCCCATTGTTCAAGCTTATCTAGGTTCTTCTGCATCCTTTCACTTTCTTCTCAAGTGTTAGCTATCCTTCCTAGTTTTGCATCATATGCAAATTTGATTAGTTTACCTTCAGTTCCCTTATCTCGAACATTTATAAAAATGTTGAACAACACTGGGGCCAGGACAGAGCCTTGTGGTACCCCAATTGAAACACTCTTCCAATTGGATGTGCAACCATTTATTACCACTTTTTGAATATTATCACTGAGCCAGTTATGAATTCACCTAACCGTAGCCTTGTCAATCCCATACTGGCTCTGGTTAATTACTGTATTCTTTTCCAATTAGTTACATATCTGCTATTTAATAATTTGTTCAAATATCTTTCCTGGTATTGAAAGCTCACTTGCCTGTAAATTTCCGGGCTCCGTCTTTTTCCTTTTTTGAAGATAGGTACAACATTTACCCTTCTCCAATCTTCTGTGACTTCTCCTGTTTTCCAGGATTTCAAAGATTCTGGCTAGTCGTTCTGCAATTTCCTCTGCTATCTCTTTCAGTACCCTAGGATGTAATTCATCTGGATCAGGAGATTTTTAAATTAGTTAAGTGTTCCTTCACCATCTCTCTGTTTATGGATAGTGTGGATTCTTTTATTCCGTCAATGGCACCATGAAGATCAGTTGATGTTACGATTGCTTTCTTAGAGAATACTGATGCAAAATAGGAATTTAAAAGTTTGTCCTTCTCAACATCATTTTGGACCACTTCATCCTTTTCATCCTGTAAAAATACTATGGCATCTTTTGACTTTTCTTTTGCTTTTGACATACCCCCAAAATCATTTTTAATGCTTTTAGTCTGCCTTGCATGTCTTACTTCAATACTGGCTTTAGCACTTCTAACTCTTGCCCTGCATTCCCTGCAAACAGCATTATTTTCTTCTTTAGACATGCCCCCCTCTTTCAATTTGAAATACATTTATTTTTTCCTTTTTAGCAAGTGACTAAATTCTGTGTTCCTCTATCCTGGTCTCTTTAAATGCTTCCAATTCTTCCTTCTTTTTGGGATTGTTACTGAATGTGCAGTAAGAATTTCATTTAGCAAACTCTCCCATACTTCTCGGACATTTCTGTCCTTTAAAACATACACCCTTTAGACCTTTCCTACCCTCTTTTTGAGTCTATTAAAATCTGCCTTTATGAAGTCCAACCTTAAAGTCTGAGTCCTGGTTAGTCTTCCTCCTCTTGTAATACAAAATTCAAATATAGCATAATTGCTGCCTCCTAAAAGCCCAGCCACCTTTTCTTCCTTAACAATTTCCTCCCTGTTGGTAAGACTTAGCTCCAAGATTGCAGATCCTCTTGTTCTCTCTTTTATCTTTTGAAAGATATACCGTATATACTCGAGTATAAGCCGAGATTTTCAGCCCACTTTTTTGGGCTGAAAGTCCCCCTCTCGGCTTATACTCGAGTCATACGCAGGGGTCGGCAGGGGACTGGGGGCTGTGAAATTATACTCACCTACTCCTGGCGCGGTCCCTGCAGGTCCCTGGCTTCCCCGGCTCCGGCAGCAGCAGATTCTTCCTGTACTGAGCGGTCACATGGTACCGCTCATTACAGTAATGAATATGCGGCTCCACCTCCCAGAGAGGTGGAGCTGCACATTTATTACTGTAATGAGCGGTAACGGTGACTGCTCAGTACAGGATGAAGCTGCGGCGTCGGGGAAGCCAGGGACTGCACCGCGCCAGTACCCGGTGAGTATACGGGGAGGGGGAGCGCTGCGCGATAGTCACCTTTCCTCATTCCGGGTGTCGCTCTGTCTTCAGCAGTGACGCTCAGGTCAGAGGGCGCGGTGACTGGGTTAGTGCGCGCCCTCTGCTGAACGTCAGTGCTGAAGATGGATCTGCATCGGAACAAGGAGCAGGTAACTATTGAAAGTGCCGGGGGCCTGAGCAACGGAGAGGTGAGTATGTGATTTATTTTTTTTTATTGCAGCAAATGGGGCAAGTGTCTGTATGGAGCATCTATGGGGCCATAAGGTTTGTGCAGCACTATATGGGGCCATAACATTTGTGCAGCACTATACGGGGCCATAACATTTGTGCAGCACTATATGGGGCCATAACATTTGTGCAGCACTATATGGGGCCATAACATTTGTGCAGCACTATATGGGGCCATAACATTTGTGCCGCACTATATGGGGCCATAACATTTGTGCAGCACTATATGGGGCCATAACGTTTGTGCAGCACTATATGGGGCCATAACGTTTTTGTGCAGCAGTATAAGGGGCCATAACGTTTGTGCAGCACTGTATGGGGCCATAACGTTTGTGCAGCACTGTATGGGGCCATAACATTTGTGCAGCACTATATGGGGCCATAATGTTTGTGCAGCACTGTATGGAGCCATAACATTTGTTCAGCACTATAAGGGGCCATAACGTTTGTACAGCACTGTATGGGGCCATAACGTTTGTGCAGCACTATAAGGGGCCATAACATTTGTGCAGCACTATAAGGGGCCATAACGTTTGTGCAGCACTATAAGGGGCCATAACGTTTGTGCAGCACTGTATGGGGCCATAACGTTTGTGCAGCACTATATGGGGCCATAATGTTTGTGCAGCACTGTATGGAGCCATAACATTTGTGCAGCACTATAAGGGGCCATAACGTTTGTGCAGCACTGTACGGGGCCATAACATTTGTGCAGCACTATATGGGGCCATAACTAACGTTTGTGGAGCATTACGGTATATGGGGCAAGTGTCTGTATGGAGCATCTTACAGGGCCATAATCAAGGTTTGTGCAGCACTATATTGGGCAAATGTGTCTATGGAGCATCTTATGGGGCCATTATTAACCTTTATGCAGGATTATATGGGGCATATTTTAATATGGAGCATCTTATGGGGCCCATCATAAACTGTATGGAGCATTATATGGGGCTCCTGATTCAATATGGATATTCAAAAACACTTAACCTACTGATGTCTCAATTAATTTTACTTTTATTGGTATCAATTTTTACTTTTGACATTTACCGGTAGCTGCTGCATTTCCCACCCTAGGCTTATACTCGAGTCATTAAGTTTTCACAGTTTTTTGTGGCCAAATTAGAGGGATCGGCTTATACTCGGGTCGGCTTATACTCGAGTATATACAGTAATTGTCAGCACGATAACATAAGAATTTTCTGGACCCAGTACTTATGCCTGAGACAGATTCCCAACAAATATCTGAATAGTTAAAATCTCCCATGATCACTATGTCATTCGTTTTTGAGAACAGAGACATCTGATGTAAAAAGAGTTCTTTCATATCTTTAGTCTATCCAGATGGCCTATAGTAAATACCTACAATAGTGTCCTTTCTGTTCTTTTCTCCTTGAATTCTTACCCAAACAGGTTTTACAGAGCTACCAGTATATGTTTTCCTAGCATGCAATGCAATACCTCCTCCCTTCTTGTTAATCCTTTTTCATATTTGAGGTTGTAGCCTTCAACATTTGTATTCCAACCATGTGTATCATCTTACTAAGTTCAGTGATGCCTATGACATCATATCTCTCTTAGCAGCTCCAATTCTCCTTGTTTGTTTACCATGCTCTGTGTATTTGTATAGTCACATTTTGTAGTCAGTTTCTCTTGCTCCTCTATTTTCATTCAGAGTTTGTTGTTGTTGTTCTTCCTTTCCACTTCTAGCAGCAGGTTTCTCAAACGAATTGATTAGCTGCATATTTCCCATCCCACATTGCTCTAGTTTAAAGCTCTGCTGTTGAGTGTAGCAAGGCATCTACCACATACAGTGGATATGGAAAATATTCAGACGGCTTTACATTTTTCGCTCTTTGTTTCAGTGCAGCCACTTGGTACATTCAAAAAAGTTCTTATTTTTCTCATTAATGTACACTTTGCACCCCATCTTGACTGAAAAAAAAGCAGAAATGTAGAAATGTTTGCAAATTTATTAAAAAAGAAAAACCAAAATATCACATGGTCATAAGTATGCAGACCCTTTGCTCAGTATTGAGTAGAAGCACCCTTTTGAGCTAGTACAGCCATGAGTCTTCTTGGGAATGATGCAACAAGTTTTTCACACCTGGATTTGAATTTGGGGATCCTCTGCCATTCTTCCTTACAGATCCTCTCCAGTTCCGCCAGGTTGGATGGTGAACGTTGGTGGACAGCCATTTTCAGCTCTCTCCAGAGATGCTGAATTGGGTTTAGGTCAGGGCTCTGGCTGAGCCAGTCAAAAATGGTCACAGAGTTGTTCTGAAGCCACTACTTTGCTATTTTAGCTGTGTGCTTAGGGCCATTGTCTTGTTGGAAGGTGAACCTTCAGCCAAGTATGAGGTACAGAGCACTCTGGAAGAGGTTTTCATCCAGGATATCTCTGTACTTGGCTTTATTCATGTTTGCTTCAATGGCAACCAGTCATCCTGTCCCTGCAGCTGAAAAACACCCCCATAGCATGATGCTGCCACAACCATGTTTCACTGTTTGGATTGTATTGGGCAGGTGATGAGCAGTGCTTAGTTTTCTCTACACATACCGCATAGAATTATCACTAAAAAGATCTATCTTCATATCATCAGGCCAGAGAATCCTATTTCTCATAGTCTGGGAGTCCTTCATGTGTTTTTTTTAGCAAACTCTATGCAGGCTTTCATTTGTCTGGCACTGAGGAGAGGCTTCCGTCGGGCCACTCTGCCATAAAGGCCCGACTGGTGGAGGGCTGCAGTGATAGTTGACTTTGTGGAACTTTCTCTTATCTCCCTACTGCATCTCTGGAGTTGAGATACAGTGACCTTGTGGTTCTTCTTTACCTCTCTCACTAAGGCTCTTCTCCCAAGATTGCTCAGTTTAGCTGGACTGCCAGGTCTAGGAGACTTCTGGTGGTCCCAAACTTCTTCCATTTAAGGATTATGGAGACCACTGTGGTCTTAGGAACCTTGAGTACTGCAGAAATTCTTTTTGTAACCTTGGCCAGATGTATGCCTTGCCACAATTATTTCTCTGAGCTCCTTGACCAGTTCCTTTGACCTCATGATTCTCATTTGGTATGACATGCACTGTGAGCTTGAGGTCTTACTGTATATAGACAGGTGTGTGCCTTTCCAAATCAAGTCCTGTCAGTTTAATTAAACATAGCTGGACTCCAATGAAGGAGCAAAACCATCTCAAGGAGGATCACAAGGAAATGGATAGCATGTGACTTAAATATGAGTGTCTGAGCAAAGGGTCTGAATACTTATGACCATGAGATATTTCGTTTTTTCTTTTTTTAAAAATTTGTAAAAATTTCTACATTTCTGTTTTTTCAGTCTCGATGGGGTGCAGAGTATACATTAATGAGAAAAAAATGAACTTTTTTGAATTTACCAAATGGCTGCAATGAAACAAAGAGTGAAACATTTAAAGGCATCTGAATACTTTCCGTACCCACTACACTCCCTGACAGAAGTTATGTCGCTTATCCATGTTATGTAAATAAAAGCTTATAACGTGACGTTAAATTCATCCATTGGTTGTATAAATTATTCTTTTGAAAGCTGAAACCCTCCAAAATGTGGTTTAGGTTAAGAAAATAAATTGGCATCAATGCAGAAATATTGATCAGTTAATGGACACAGAATGGTCAGATTTTGGCAAGACAAAAGTTTTGTCGCCCACAGAAAGTAATGTGATATTCAAACAAATAATTAACTTAAAATACAAATATATGTTGAATAACATTGGTGAATGAAGTTGTGGTGCTATTAGAGTCATATTTAATATTTTGTGTGACTTCCATGAGCTTGAAGGACTGCATCCATGCGGTTCAACAATGATTCATACTATTTATTAATGAAGTCATCAGGAATAGCAAAGAATGCAGTCTTACATGCCTCCTAGAGTTCATCTAGATTCTTTGGTTTTGTCTTCCAAGCTTCCTCTTTGATCCTACCTCAAACATGCTCAATGATGTTCATGTCTGGTGACTGGGCTGGCCAGTCCTTGAGCACCTTGATCTTTTTTGCCTGGAGGAACTTTGTTGTAGGGATGGATGTATGAGATGGAGCACCATCCTGCTGCAGAATTTGACCTCTTTTATGATTTGGAATATAAGAGGTAGCTATTACTTCTTGATATTTTAGACTATTGATATTGCCTTCCACCTTGCAAATGTTTTGCACACCCCCATACTGAATGTAACCCCAGACCATGATCTTTCCATCATCAAATTTAACTGTTTTCTGGGTGTATTTTGGATCCATACGGGCTCCAGTAGGTCTCCTGCAGTCAGTGGCGTAGGAAGGGGGGTGCGGGGGGGGCGGTCCGCCCCGGGCGGCACAATGCGGGGGGCGGCCGGCGCTGCAGGAGAAGAAGAAAAAAAAAAAAAAAAGACGCCCCTTTAAATCTTCGGGCGGCGCCGTCCGCCGCCACGACCAGGGCCAGCTCCCCCCACCACCGGACCCCGCCCCCCGCTCTATACTCACCTCTCCTGGTTCCTGCGGCGCCGGCAGCTGCAGCGTCCTCTGACTCTGCGACGTCTCAGAGCAGAGGGCGCGATGACGTCACTACTGTGTGCGCCGCTCTGCCTCTCTGTCCTGAGCGTCGCAGAGCCGGAGAGACGCTGACTGCACCGGACCTGCGCTAGGAACGGGAGAGGTGAGGATTTTACTTTTTTTTTTTTTTCTTTATGTCTGACTGTCTGGGGCTGGGGCAATGCTGGACACACTGGGGCAATACTGGAGAACATGGGGCAGATTGCTGGACACACTGGGGCAATACATGAGACCATGGGGCAGATTGCTGGACACACTGGGGCAATACATGAGACCATGGGGCAGATTGCTGGACACACTGGGGCAATACAGGAGACTATGGGGCAGATTGCTGGACACACTGGGGCAATACTGGAGACCATGGGGCAGATTGCTGGACACACTGGGGCAATACAGGAGACCATGTGGCAGAATGCTGGACACACTGGGGCAATACAGGAGACCATGGGGCAGATTGCTGGACACACTGGGGCAATACAGGAGACCATGGGGCAGATTGCTGGACACACTGGGGCAATACTGGAGACCATGGGGCAGAATGCTGGACACACTGGGGCAATACAGGAGACCATGGGGCAGATTGCTGGACACACTGGGGCAATACAGGAGACCATGGGGCAGATTGCTGGACACACTGGGGCAATACAGGAGACCATGTGGCAGAATGCTGGACACACTGGGGCAATACAGGAGACCATGGGGCAGATTGCTGGACACACTGGGGCAATACAGGAGACCATGGGGCAGATTGCTGGACACACTGGGGCAATACAGGAGACCATGTGGCAGAATGCTGGACACACTGGGGCAATACAGGAGACCATGGGGCAGATTGCTGGACACACTGGGGCAATACAGGAGACCATGGGGCAGATTGCTGGACACACTGGGGCAATACAGGAGACCATGGGGCAGAATGCTGGACACACTGGGGCAATACAGGAGACCATGGGGCAGATTGCTGGACACACTGGGGAAATACTGGAGACCATGGGGCAGAATGCTGGACACACTGGGGAAATACTGGTGACCATGGGGCAGAATGCTGGACAAACTGGGGCAATACAGGAGACTATGGGGCAGATTGCTGGACACACTGAATACTGGAGACCATGGGGCAGATTTCAGGACACATTGAGGCAATGCTGGAGACCCTGGGCAGACTTCTGGACATACTGGGGCAATACTGGAGACCATGGGGCAGATTGCTGGACACACCGGGGCAATACTGGAGACCATGGGGCAGAATGCGGGACACACTGGGGCAATACAGGAGACCATGGGGCAGATTGCTGGATACACCGGGGCAATACTGGAGACCATGGGGCAGAATGCTGGACACACTGGGGCAATACAGGAGACCATGGGGCAGATTGCTGGACACACTGGGGCAATACTGGAGACCCTGGGGCAGATTTCTGGACACATTGAGGCAATGCTGGAGACCCTGGGGCAGACTTCTGGACACACTGGGGCAATGCTGGACACTGGGGCAGATTGCTGGACACACTGGGGGTAATATGCTGGACACACTGGGGCAATGCTGGACACTGGGGGTAATATGCTGGACACACTGGGGCAGACTGCTGGACACACTGGGGAAAGGCTGGACACTGGGGCAGATTGCTGGACACACTGGGGGCAGTGCTGGACATACTGGGGCAGATTGCTGGACACACTGGGGGTAATATGCTGGACACACTGGGGCAGATTGCTGGACAACATGGGGGTAATATGCTGGACACACTGGGGCAGATTGCTGGACAACATGGGGGTAATATGCTGGACACACTGGGGGCAGGACTTGAGGCATGGGCAGAATGTAGATACGGGGCATGATTGGAGACACGGGGCAGGATTGGATCATGGGGCAGGACGGATACGATGGAGGCTGGTGGGGCAGGATGTGGAGATCATATGGGGTAGAATGGATACTCATGAGGGCAGGATGCGAGAACATATGGCTGGAGCCAGGAATGAGAAACGGGGCCAGGGTGGGGAATATTATTACCATAGGGGCTAATTAAGGGATATTATTACTGCAGTGATGTATTTATTTTATTTTTTGAGTATACTGTTTTAAATGGGGGGGCGGTCCTGTTACTGTGCAGAGTGACACTATATCACCTTTTTTTCTTCATGTGATGTAATGTAGAAGTTGTGAAAAATTAAGTAATGTGTTCTGCAAGCGGAGCTCGAGATAACTGTGTTATTTCCTGCAGAAACGAGTCCTGGCTGGAAGGAATGATGGCGGTCTGTGCTGGATGAAAGATGAAGGACTTCACCTAGAGACGTCACTGGTGAGTCAGTGTTACCTATACACTGACACTATACACTGTATACTATATAGAGGTCCTGTGTATAATGTCACCAGTGATCTCTGTATTACCTCTACACAGACACTGCATACTAAGTACAGATCTCCTGTGATTACTGGCACTTATGGTGATAGTATTGTGGGTTTTTTTTTATTACTGATCAGTATTGTAGTATTCAGTCACTATGTGGTGGTAATATGTGGTCTGGAAATGGTGTTGTGGTATTTGTCCCTTGTATGTAGTATTATTCGGTCACTATGTGGCCTGGTCATGGTGTGGTGGTATTAAGTCACAGGTGTGGCATGTGGGGGTGACACCATTAGGCCCAGTTTAAGTTCTACAAAACAGGAAAACCGTTTTTGGTAACCTTTGTGTGTATTGAGCCGGGGGGGGGCGCCAAACTCGGGAACAGCCCCGGGCGGCAAAAGCTCTAGCTACGCCTCTGCCTGCAGTATTTGCGGTGGCTGTGGTGTAATTCTACTGAAGATTCATCAGAGAAATCCACCTTCTGCCGCTTTTCCAGCGTCCATATGTTTAGCAGGCTGTGGGACTTTGCAAATGCCTTTTGTTTAGTGCTGGCTTCTGGGCACTGATTCGACCATGGAGGCCATTTTGAGACAGAATCCTACAAACTGTTCTAGTTGACACAGGGACTTGAGGTGACCAGGCCTGTTAGAGCTATGCTGCAGTGGAAGAGGGGCTTGCTTTCGATTTTCTAACAAACGTTCCTCCTGAACAGTTGTCTTGCGGGATCTGCCGGACCTGGGCTTGTCAAACACATCTCCAGTCTCTTCAAATCTTTTTTTAATTCTTTGTACTTGACGCTGAGACACATTAAAGGTGCCAGCCACCTCTTCAGTGGATCTGGTCTTCAGCCTCTTGATAATCCATGCTTTGGTCGCAGGGTGGATCTTTGGCATGTTGTCAGAGCTCAAGTTGCAGTTCATGTGAAGATCTGGGGTGCTGGGTTTCTTTTTATACACACACACTAATTAACCGATCATTCACTGAGCATAGGTGAGGATGTAAACTTTTGTCTTGCCAAAATCTGCCAATTTATTTTCTTAATCTAAACCATATTTTGGAGGGTTTCAGCTTTCAAAAGAATAATTTATACAACCAATGGATGAATTTAAGGTCAGGTTATAAGTGTTTATTTACATAGCATGGATAAACAACATAACTTCTGTCAGGGAGTGTATATATGTGTTTGTGTTTACATATATATATATATATATATATATATATATATATATAGTGATTTTGAATAGAAAAAAACTGACCGCACCACCAATCTTACACACTGTGAACACTCAGGCTAGTTAACTGCAGCTGGCCCGCTGATCTCGGGTGCTTCAGCCAGAAGAAAAAATGCTGACATAGATCATATCCAAGAAGAAATAACGGCTTCACTCACCGATCTTCAATGCAGGTTTCTTTATTACAACAACATCATCTTCACGGCACGGGGGTGTATATACAAAGGAATGTGGAAGCTTAAACGACGGCCGTTTCGCGCCTGCCTGGCACTTCAACAGGTTTGATGGGTGAGCGGACGTGACGCCTGAAGTAGTATGCACCTACGGTGCTCCTCCCTGCAGCTTCACTCAGCCCACCCACGGTACGAAAATTTGTTAAAAACAATTAAAAACAACCTTGGTGAGTATAAACATTAACAATCTTCTATGCAGCGTATACTGCCCTAATGTTAACAGGCATAATAAGTGAACAAAATTCTGCTACCTTGCTCCTACTTGTCTGGACAAATCAACCTCCAACTGAACATACCCGCTACTTTTACCGTATTTGCATACCGAGATTAACCCAGTGGGGTATTAATTACTTGCCCTGCAATATATCATTCTGGCTGATTGGTTCACACAAGTCTATACTGTCTGCACTTCAACATTAACTCTATAGTGCTGATGTAGACACTAGGAGATGGGTTACCGTTACAAACTATAGCATTCCCGATCACAGAAATATTGACATGTCAACCTTGTCATTAAGACCTGCGGGGCCCATGGCTCCGGTTTGCATAATCCATGTCGCTTCCCGTCTTAAAAATACATTATGATGGTCACCCCCTCTTTTGGACAGTTTAACTTTTTCTACACCGGCAAACATCATTACTTCGGGATTCCCTCCATGCCTTTCTCGTATATGGCTAATAAGCCTCGGTACTCCCTTGCCTGTTGTAATGGATCTGTAATGTTCCCTAAAGCGTACGTATAGACGTCTGATTGTTTTACCTATGTAATATTGCCCACACGGGCAAAATACCACGTAGACAACATAGTCTGTTTGACACGTTATCAGCTGCATCACCTTGTGTGTGACGGGTCCTATATGTAAAGTCCTGTCTGTAATATGGTGTCTACAGTATGTACAGTATCCGCACCGGTAATTCCCCATAGGGGTATTGGATTCAAGCCAACTGTTAGTCCTATCCTCTGTAATACGATTCTGTACCAGTATGTCTCTTACCCTGGTACTCCGTCTATTCGAGATTAGGGGACCCCTAGCCACCACTCCAGTTAGATCCCGTCTCTCTCTAGTAGATGCCAATTTTTTCTGATACCAGTTCTAATTTGCTGGTCCATAAGGCTGTACTGGAAACAGAATGTGAATCTTTTTTCTTTGGAACTGTGTGTACTATTAGCACTACTCGCATTTCTTTCACTTATTTTCCTCCATGCATCCTGCCACACCTGGTCAGGGTATCCTCTATCCTTTAATCTCTGTTCCAACTCACATGACTGTGAGTCAAACCCCTCTTGTGTGTTGTTGGCCCTTCTAGGTCTTAAAAGTTGGCTATAAGGTAATGAACGTTTAGTGTGGCTCGGATGGTAGCTGTCAAAATGTATAATTGCATTGGTAGATACTGGTTTATGATATAATGAAGTACTAATCTCTCCATCTACTATGTTTACTGACACATCCAAGAAGTCTAAGTGTAATCCCCCAAAGGCTGACGTAAATGACATGCCCATGGTATTGTCATTCAAATATGTGACAAAATGACCAAAGTTTTCTTCTGATCCGTCCCACACGAAAAATATGTCATCGACATATCTTAAGTATATCCTGATGTGTTTTAAAAAAAAACATTCTTGGCCGAATATAGATATACCTCCTCAAAATGGCCTAAATACAGGTTAGCGAATGTACAAGCTGCCGAAGTCCCCATGGCTGTGCCGACTGTCTGTAGGTACCAGAGGTCCATGAAAGTAAATGCATTGTGTGTCAAGATAAACTTGAGGCTATCACAAATGAAATTTATAGCATTACTCTCTTTGTGTGTAGTGTTTATGATCTGGCGTATAGAATCGACCCACTGCTCTTGTGGAATGCGCGTGTACAGATTTACCACATCCACCGATGCCAACCTGAAACTTGGTTACTTGAACTGCCGAATATGTGTCAAGAACGAACCAGTATCTTTAATATACAATGGAATATGTATCAAAAGTGGGCGTAATAGCCAATCAATATATTTGGATAGTGGTTCTGTAAGGGACCCCACCCCCGACACAATCGGTCGGCCTGATTGGTCGATCATTGCTTTATGAATTTTAGGGACATGGTACCAGTGCGGCTTCATGGGGAACTCCGGCAGCAATTTTTCCGCTTTATTCCGTGAAAGGACGTTGGTTTCTACTGTCTTTCTCAGCAGCGATCTTAATTCGCTTTTGTATTTACTTGTGGGGTCACTTGGTAGCCTCACGTAAGTAGTCTCATCGGCCAGCTTCCCTTATGTAGGTTTCCCTTGGGATCAGTACAGTTTTACCCCCCTTATCGGCGGGTCGAACCACAGTGTCCCTCCATCTTGCTATTTCTTTTAAAACCGTTTTTTCCCCAGAGGTAAGATTTGAAGGGGCTTTCGGGTACATCAGTGCTTCTACGTCTCTTATTACTTGTGTCTCGAATAGGTCGATGACATTTCTGGGAGAGGTGGGGGGCATATACTTAGATGTTACCCCCCCTACAAATGGTGTTATGGGTGCTACATGGTATACTGGGGCACGCTGTGTTAGGAGTCGAGTTTCCTCTGCTGCACAGGGGGAATCTCGATCCGTCTCCGCTGCGGTCTCCCATTCTCCTCCAGCCACAGTGGAGTCTGGTCAGCAGGGACGTCGCTCCCAGTGTCTTGCTCGCTCTCACTCTGTACAGAGAGTTACTGCTGCTTCTTCAGCTCCTGCCATTAAAGTCAGTGCTGGTCAGCGGCGAGCGGACTTCCCTGGGACTAAGTCCTTGTTTGCGCACACTGAGCATGCCCAGAGCAAGATCTCCCGTGGGAGATCGAGGGTCATGTGCTCTGGCTCTGCAGCGCATTCCATTGGTCCTCTTGGCAGGCCCTGGAAGGGCAAAGTTTCTGTGGCCACTTCCTGTCCTGCAATTATATAAACTGCGCATGACCACACGGCCATGCGCTAGTGTACAATTGTATACGTGTGTTTGTTGTGAGTGCAAGTCGTTCATTAAATACCCCTACCCTATTGTATGACTGTTCGCGTATGGAGTATGGCTACTATCTAGCGCCCGACAAATCACTCGTGTCACACACGTATCAGCGTCTATTGCTGTGACCGCCAGTGCGGCGCCACGTGCCAGTAGTGCGCTTCCTGACCCACGTCTGGGTGCTTAGTGGTGCCTGCCAGCACGGCACAGTTCGCACTTCGGTGCTCTAATTATAAGAGTTGCCTAACACACCCTGTTGCGGTGTTGTGTCAGCAAGTGGTCTAATCGGACTTCAATCCTAGTTGGGGTTAAGTTCGCTGACTGCTTGCTCGCCTTCTATGTGCGGTACCGCGATCCTGTGACGCAACAGGATCGCTTCCTTCACGTTGGGTGAAGTTTAACCCACGCGAGTGTACTTATGAGTACCGCCATATAGTCCGTCATTACTCAGCAGCAGGTTCCATCTCTGCACGGTGGACCCCGGGCTACGAACGCACCGTACACTATCAGTCTTATTATTTGGTGCGTTCCGCTAGCCCTAACACGCTGTTCCTCTTCTATGAGAATCAGCAATAGCTCTGCTTCACTATGGGAATCCGCTAGTGTCTGTAATCCTGCCCCAGCCATCTTATGGGGCCATCAACCTTTATTTATGGAGCATAATATGGGGCATATTATTCTATGGAGCATCTTATGGGGCCATTATTAACCTTTGTGCAGCAATATATGGGGCATATGTTTTATATGGAGTATCTTATGGGGCCCATCATGAACTTTATGGAGCATTATATGGGGCGTATTTTGTATGGAGCATCTTATGGGGCTCATCATGAACTTTATGAAGCATTATATGGGGCGTATTTTGTATGGAGCATCTTATGGGGCCCATCATGAACTGTAAGGAGCATTATACGCGGCTCCTGATTCAATAAGGATATTCAAAAACATTTAACCTACTGATGTCTCAATTAATTTTACTTTTATTGGTATCTATTTTTATTTTTTAAAATTACCAGTAGCTGCTGCATTTCTCAACCTAGGCTTATACTCGAGTCAAAAAGTTTTCCCAGTTTTTGTGGCAAAATTAGAGGCATCGGCTTATACTTGGGTCGGCTTATACTTGAGTATATACGGTATATGGGCAAAGAGCAAAATATAGTAAATAAACCAGCCACAAATACCAACCGATATGACACACCACTGCCCCCTCACACACCACTTCCACAGGTTTATTTATTTATTTCTATTTTTGTTTTTTAATTATTTTAATAAAATTACTTGTTTTTATTATTTTTTATGTATTGTTGTGTCATTTTGCCTCATATGTTAATAAAATAATATAATCAATTTTTTATGTGTTGATGAATATCTTTTTGGGTTTACATGCACAATTGTGGCCTGTTGGAAGTCATTTTGCAGGGCTCTGGCAGTGCTCCCCCTGTTCCTCCTTGCACAATGGCTGAGGTAGTGGTCCTGCTGCTGAGTCGTTGCCCTCCTACAGCCCCCTCTGTTATGAATAGGTAATTCAGAACCACAATGGACCTTGAAGTTCAGAGCACACAAGTGACCTGACAAAAACCACAAAACATAGGACGAGCTCTGAGACGTGGAAACTCTGCTGACCGCAATCCCTAAACCTATCAAACCACACTAGAGGTAGCCGTGGATTGCGCCTAACGCTCCCTATGCAACTCGGCACAGCCTGAGAAACTAGCTAGTCCTGAAGATAGAAAAATAAGCCTACCTTGCCTCAGAGAAATTCCCCAAAGGAAAAGGCAGCCCCCCACATATAATGACTGTGAGTTAAGATGAAAATACAAACACAGAGATGAAATAGATTTAGCAAAGTGAGGCCCGACTTACTGAATAGACCGAGGATAGGAAAGATAGCTTTGCGGTCAACACAAAAACCTACAAACAACCACGCAGAGGGGCAAAAAGAACCTCCGCACCGACTAACGGTACGGAGGTGCTCCCTCTGCGTCTCAGAGCTTCCAGCAAGCAAGCAAAACCCAAAAAGCAAGCTGGACAGAAAATATAGCAACAAAAGTAACACAAGCAGAACTTAGCTTATGCTGAGCAGACAGGCCACAGGAACGATCCAGGAGGAAGCAAGACCAATACTAGAACATTGACTGGAGGCCAGGATCAAAGCACCAGGTGGAGTTAAATAGAGCAGCACCTAATGACTTAACCTCATCACCTGAGGAAGGAAACTCAGAAGCCGCAGTACCACTCGTGACCACAGGAGGGAGCTTGATCACAGAATTCACAACAGTACCCCCCCCCCCTTGAGGAGGGGTCACCGAACCCTCACCAGAGCCCCCAGGCCGACCAGGATGAGCCATATGAAAGGCACGAACAAGATCGGCAGCATGGACATCAGAGGCAAAGACCCAGGAATTATCTTCCTGACCATAACCCTTCCACTTAACCAGATACTGGAATTTCCGTCTCGAAACACGAGAATCCAAAATCTTCTCCACTATATACTCCAACTCCCCCTTCACCAAAACCGGGGCAGGAGGATCAACAGATGGAACCACAGGCGCCACGTATCTCCGCAACAATGACCTATGGAATACGTTATGGATGGAAAAAGAATCTGGAAGGGTCAAACAAAAAGACACAGGATTAAGAACCTCAGAAATCCTATACGGACCAATGAAACGAGGCTTAAACTTAGGAGAGGAAACCTTCATAGGAATATAACGAGATGACAACCAAACCATATCCCCAACACGAAGTCGGGGAC
This sequence comes from Ranitomeya imitator, assembly GCF_032444005.1. NCBI lineage: Eukaryota > Metazoa > Chordata > Amphibia > Anura > Dendrobatidae > Ranitomeya > Ranitomeya imitator. The sequence continues at coordinate 523,786,823 of NC_091285.1, forward strand.
CCACACAGCGTCTGCGATTAGCGAAACGTTGCGCCTTCTCCTGGGACAAGGTCAAATTGTCCACTACATGAGTCCAAATCTGCAACCTGTCCACCACAGTATCCACACCAGGACAGTCCGAAGACTCAACCTGCCCTGAAGAGAAACGAGGATGGAACCCAGAATTGCAGAAAAACGGTGAAACCAAGGTAGCCGAGCTGGCCCGATTATTAAGAGCGAACTCAGCCAACGGCAAAAAGGACACCCAATCATCCTGATCAGCAGAAACAAAACATCTCAGATATGTTTCCAAGGTCTGATTGGTTCGTTCAGTCTGGCCATTTGTCTGAGGATGGAAAGCCGAGGAAAAAGACAAATCAATGCCCATCCTAGCACAAAAGGTTCGCCAAAACCTCGAAACAAACTGGGAACCTCTGTCAGAAACGATGTTCTCTGGAATGCCATGTAAACGAACCACATGCTGGAAGAACAATGGCACCAAATCAGAGGAGGAAGGTAATTTAGACAAGGGTACCAAATGGATCATCTTAGAGAAGCGATCACAAACCACCCAAATGACCAACACTTTTTGAGAGACGGGGAGATCCGAAATAAAATCCATAGAGATATGTGTCCAAGGCCTCTTCGGGATTGGCAAGGGCAAAAGCAACCCACTGGCACGAGAACAGCAGGGCTTAGCCCGAGCACAAATCCCACAGGACTGCACAAAAGAACGCACATCACGCGACAGAGACGGCCACCAAAAGGATCTAGCCACCAAATCTCTGGTACCAAAGATTCCAGGATGACCAGCCAACACCGAACAATAAACCTCAGAGATAACTTTATTCGTCCACCTATCAGGGACAAACAGTTTCTCTGCTGGGCAACGATCAGGTTTATTAGCCTGAAATTTTTGCAGCACCCGCCGCAAATTAGGGGAGATGGCAGACACAATTACTCCCTCTTTGAGAATACCCGCCGGCTCAGGCAAACCCGGAGAGTCAGGCACAAAACTCCTAGACAGGGCATCCGCCTTCACATTTTTAGAGCCCGGAAGGTACGAAACCACAAAGTCAAAACGGGAGAAAAACAGCGACCAACGAGCCTGTCTAGGATTCAACCATTTGGCAGACTCGAGATAAGTCAAGTTCTTGTGATCAGTCAAGACCACCACGCGATGCTTAGCTCCTTCAAGCCAATGACGCCACTCCTCGAATGCCCACTTCATGGCCAGCAACTCTCGATTGCCAACATCATAATTTCGCTCAGCAGGCGAAAACTTCCTGGAAAAGAAGGCGCATGGCTTCATCACCGAGCAATCAGCACCTCTTTGCGACAAAACAGCCCCCGCTCCAATTTCAGAAGCATCAACCTCAACCTGGAATGGAAGCGAAACATCTGGTTGACACAACACAGGGGCAGAAGAAAAACGACGCTTTAACTCTTGAAAAGCTTCCACAGCAGCAGAAGACCAATTGACCACATCAGCACCCTTCTTGGTCAAATCGGTCAATGGTTTAGCAATACTAGAAAAATTACAGATGAAGCGACGATAAAAATTAGTGAGACGCCCAGGAGACCGGGATACCCAGCACCGGACCAATGGGGTCTGTCTCTTGAGGGGGATGTCACGGGTGGCTTGACCCGGTGCTGTGGCCTCAGGCAATGCACAGTGTAAGGGGTATCGTGAGGGAACAGGCACTTACTTGATCAGCAGCAGGTTCTCCCAGCGGTGATGATCCCGATCCTGGATATTGACTATTGTCCAAATGAAAGACTGAGGCACTGAAACGTTTAACCAGTTTACTTCAACATAAAAGGAATTACAACCAGTCCTGTCACCGGAGTCTGTATGGGAACTCTGAGTTACTTTGACCCTGCCGGGGTCTTCGCCTCTTATTGTACGCAATTTCTGTGTGGCCCTGCTGCTGTATGTGAACTGGCTGCCGGCCCAATCTGTCCCCTCCGGGTCCTGGTTCGACGGGCAACCCGAGTCCTTTTATCGGCTTACCCCCTCCGGGAGTACCGCTGAACTCTGTGTCTGTTGCTGCGTCCGGCCCTAGTGAAGCTGATATCACCTCACGTTTTTCCGGTTGCTGTATTATATATAATGAATATAGCCACGGATCCGGTATCCGTCTTTGCGCCTGTTCTGGGTAGTGATTAATGCTACCCGGTTCTCACAATGTCCTTTTTCTCTGTCCCTCTTCTCCTCAGGCCGGTGATTTAGGCCTGGAAAACAGTCACAGGGCTGTTAGAGATCCAACTGTATGACCTCTCACTTTCAGCTCCTTAGCCCAACTGCCATTTCTTCTCAGACCAGAATGGATCAAGGGGAGTCTCTGGAGATCCCCCTTCTGGCCGGAGGTGGTAGTGCAGTCTTGCTATTTTAGTATTTGTATTTACTGTCAGTAACTATTTTTGTGGCAAATACCCCTAGGGGTGCCACATTCCCCCTTAGTTAAGAACAGTACTCCGGGACTGTGGGACGATAACATTTTGAAATAACAATTAATATGTACAGAGTCTTAAAAATGAAAAGTTACAAAAATCACTCAAGGAAACAAAAATAGAGTTCTGTAAAAAGTCACTTCAAATAGCGTCCATTAATACAGTCCTATCCTTGAAGGTACTAGGAAAGGCACTGCACTTTGTGTCCAGGAATATAAAGTCTAAAGAAAGTTCAAAAAGAGCAAAGTTCAAAAAGCAGTCTTTCCGGAGCTTTGATTTAGTGCCTCCGGGCTGATAACAAGTTCAAGAATATGCAAGAAGTTCATACAGACAAGTCTCTGTAGGTACTGGGCTTAAACGTTGCAGACTGATAACAATGACTATACTACATTTTCTGTTTAACTATATACGGCATAACATATATACAATTCACATTATGAGCTTTATAGTTAGTAATCTGCATACCTGGCCGGTAACTGACCAGGAATCTGTTCTTCCTGGCCTGGAACCTCCTGTAGTACGGGGTCAGCCTCTTCCTGTCTTGGGACTTCTGGTATTGGGTTCGGTGTTGGATAAAAGGCCACCATGGGAACCACTACTGCACCATGGTATGTTAGTAGGGTTTTGGGAAAGTCTCCTATACAGGTGTGATACACTTCCTCTTCTTTTTCCTTTACTGGTTGAACCTGTATGGGTTGAATAACTTCTGGTTCTGGCTGGACAACGTCTGGCTTTTTCAATGCTTCCGGACATAATTTAAGATTGTCTCTTGACACTAGTACAGATGTTAAGCCTCCGTTTTTGCTAATGAGACACATTTTAGGATTATCCACTCTTGTTGGTAAAACTGTGTAGGGTACGGCTTCCCACTGATTGTCCAGTTTATTGGTTCGACGATTTCTCTTGAGCACTTGGTCACCCGGTCTTAATGGGGTCGCTAGAGCATTCTGGTTGAAAGTTCGCTCTTGTCTTTCTCTAGTTTGCTGAAGGCTTCTTTCCACACTCTCTTGCACTTGGCGATACTGCTTTTGCCGTATGATATCCCAATTGGAGTCTTGAACTTCTGTGTCTGGGTTCAGAATTCCCATTTCTAGATCGATTGGTAATTGGCTGGGTCTTGCACGCATAAGGTAAGCTGGGGTGCAGTTGGTGGAGCTCACCGGGACATGATTATACAGATCCACCAAGTCAGGCAATTTCTCTGGCCATTGATTCCTTTCTGTCTCAGGTAAAGTCTTTAGTAGGTCTATTACAATATGGTTCATCTTCTCGCATAAGCCGTTTGTTTGTGGATGATAGGCCGTCGTCCGGATCTTTTTGCAACCATACATATTACAGAATTCTCTGAAGATCTCTGATTCAAAGGCTGTATCTTGGTCGGTGAGAACCTGTTCCGGATATCCATGGAGTCTACAAAAGTATGTTTGGAACGCTTTGGCTGCTGTTTTTGCTGTCAGATCTTTTACGGGTACTACTACCAAGAAGCGTGAATAATGGTCCACGATGGTCAAGGCATAGACATAGCCGGACCGGCTTGGTATTAACTTCACGTGGTCTATGGCTACAAGTTCAAGTGGTTGTTTGGTGATTATGGGCTGCAGTGGTGCTCTTTGGTTCTTTTGATCGTTTCTTCTGAGGTTGCACGGGCCACAATTTCTGCACCACTGTTCGATTGATTTTCTCATCCCGACCCAATAAAATCTTTCTCTTAGAACTACTTCTAACTTTTTCCAACCGAAGTGACCAGCACCATTATGGTAAGCTTCGAGGACCATCTTCACATCTTGTTTAGGCACGATAATCTGCCAAACCAATTCATGTGTTTTCGGATTGGTGTACCTTCTACAGAGCTTCCCTTGATACAGGAACATTTTGCCTCTCTCTTTCCAGAGTTGATGCGTCTCTTCTGGGGCATCCTCATCGGGATATGCACTTTGCTCTGTCAGCAGTTCCTTCACCAACTTCACAGCCGGATTGCTGTCTTGGGTGTCAGCCCATCTATGGTGTGCTAACGGATTAAAAGTCACCTCTTCTTGTTTCTGATAGGTACTTGACTGATGATGTTTTGCCTTGGGATGATGGAAGGCTGGTAGTTCAATTTCTTCAAGCTCCCCCATTTCTTCTTCTACATCTCTCAAGTGTGGCATCCGGGATAGGGCATCGGCATTTCCATTCTTGCGACCTGCTCGATACTTGATCTTGAAGTTGTAATTAGATAACCGGGCTATCCATCGCTGTTCTAATGCACCTAATTTGGCTGTGTCCAGGTGGGTCAACGGATTGTTGTCAGTATAGACAATAAATTCTGCAGCGGCCAGATAGTGTTTGAAACGTTCCGTCACAGCCCAAACTACTGCCAGTAGTTCCAATTTGAAGGAGCTGTAATTTTCTGAATTTCTTTCAGTAGGCCGGAGCTTTCTACTTGCAAAGGCGATGACTTTCTCCCGACCTTCTTGCTTTTGTGACAGCACCGCTCCTAGTCCCACATTACTGGCATCGGTGTAGAGGATGAAAGGTTGATGGTAATCTGGGTATGCCAGAACCTCTTCTCCGGTTAGTGCCTTCTTTAGTTGTTCAAAGGAGTCTTCCCTTTCGTCGTTCCACTGAAAAGGAGGGTTTCGGTTTGAAGGTTTCTTCGTCTGCCCTACCAAGGTGTCTTGCAAGGGTGCTGCCAACTCGGTAAATCCTTTTAAAAATCTACGATAGTAACCCACCAATCCCAGGAATTGTCTCACTTCTTTTGCGCTGGTAGGTCTTGGCCAATCCCTTATGGCGCTTATTTTCTCGGGATCTGGTGCTACTCCCTCCGAACTCACGATGTGTCCCAGGTACTGTACCTTTGGCTTGAGAAGGTGACATTTGGATGGCTTGACTTTCATGCCATACCTGGATAAGGCTTCGAACACTTCTGCCAGGTCTATTAAGTGTTGTTCGTAAGTCTTTGAGTAGACGATCACATCATCTAGGTACAGGAGGACGGTCTCGAAGTTCTTGTGTCCGAGGCAGCATTCCATCAGCCGCTGGAAGGTACCGGATGCGTTGCAGAGTCCGAACGGCATGCGATTAAATTCACATAGACCCATTGGTGTGGTGAATGCCGTCTTTTCCTTATCTCTCTCAGCCACAGGGACTTGCCAATACCCGCTTGTTAAGTTTAAGGTGGAAAAATAATTAGCAGATTTCAAAGCAGTTAAGGACTCTTCTATCCTAGGCAAGGGGTAGGCGTCTTTATGGGTGATGTTATTAATCTTCCGGTAGTCTACGCACATTCTCATGGTTCCGTCTTTTTTTTGACAATCACCAGAGGGGCCGCCCAGGGGCTACAGCTGTCTCTTATTACCCCGGCCTGTTTCATCTCCCTCAGCATATCTTTTGCACACTGATAGTGAGCGGGCGGTATGGGTCTATATCTTTCTTTTATTGGGGGATGGTCACCGGTGGGGATTGTGTGTTCTACCCCTTCTATCCGTCCGAAGTCCAATGGGTGTTTACTGAAGACTTGTTCATATTCCGTCACTAGCCTATACACCCCTTGTTTTTGATGGGTAGGTGTTGAATTTATGTCCACGTGTAGCTGTTGGCACCAATCCTCCAATTCTCCATCTGAGCCGTTGCCTTCCACCTGACAGGTTGGTTCTAAGGGCTCAATGGTTGTGATGGCATTGTTGTCAACAGTATATAGCTTTGCCACTGTAGCATACCTTGGCAAAGTGACCCCTTCCTCTCCACAGTTCAAAAGTCGTACCGGCACTCGTCCCCGGTGTACCTCGACTACCCCTCGTGCTGTGAGTATAGTGGGCCTGCTGTCGGTGTACACTGGTTCTATTAAGGCTTGATAATCTCGTCCCTTAGTACCAATGGCTGCTCTACACCATACCAGCATTTCTGTTTTTGGTGGGATTACAATAGATGTCGGATCACTTACCCTCACACTGCCGATTTCTCCACCTGCAACTTCTACCTGTTGCCTTAACATCAATACTTTTATTTCCCTTCGGAGAACTCTCTGCTGGCAGGATTGGGCAGTTTCAGCAATTTGCTGTAAGACAGAAATAACTTCGGAAAAGCAGTTCTCTAACACATTCATTCCTATCAATACAGTGGGTTCACAGTTCCGCCGGTCAACATCAACAACAATTATACCCTGTTTCTTCAATTCTACTTTACCAATCTTTATGGTCATCTCCCTGAATCCTAGTTTCGGTACCAACTTACCATTACTGGCCCATATATCTAGTTCAACATCAGAGGGCCCTTTATCAATATCTGCATCAGCCCAGTACCTCTTATAAAGGATATACGGTGTAGATGAAATCTGGGAACCTGTGTCCAGCAAAGCATTGAGGGGAATTCCGTCCAGCACGATAGGGATAATGGGTCGTCCTCCGATGTACCTGTCGTGCCAGGGTGTTGGGCCTTGAAAGTTCATTCCTGCGAAGCGGCCCGCATTCCCAGGGGATTCCCGTTTAAATCACAATCTCGTGCAAAGTGGCCTGGCTGCTGGCAACGGCGGCAAATGGGCTGTCCATCCGGTTGGTAGCGGTCGCGGGGTCGTCCTCTCCATGTCGGGTATCTCCGGGGTCTCATCCATGGAACATCCTCTCTACAGTTTGCCAACTCCATCTTGTGTCCTTTCATCTCCTGCATGGTTTTAGTCATTGAAGCAACAACATCAGCTAAAGAGTCAAGCTTTTGTTGAAGAGCCTCATTAGTACTGGGCCCCAGGGGCTTAGCAATGGCCCCAGACATAGCTGATGTCACTGGCACTCCCTGTTGTTGAGGTGCCTCTGCCATGGGTTGCGCAGGATCCTGATTCCAAGGTGCCTCTGCCAGCTGGAGACGTATAGCGCTCTCCTTTAATTGGGCAAATGTCAATTCAGGGTTCTTAAAAACAAGCATGCTCACATGCCCCCCGTGAGAAGGGGTGTAGAGTCCCTCAATAAATTGATCTCTTAGCAGTTTATCCGCTCCGGTGTTAAAAATGGGTTCAGCCAGTGTAAGTGATTTAAGGGCTTCCTGCAGGTTTAAGGCAAAGTCTCTCACGCCCTCATTAACTTTTTGTTTGCAATTAAAGAATCGTATTTTAGCTTTGCTGCTGGCCGTGGTTTCAAATGTAGCTTTTAATCCAGCAAATATGCGTTCAACAGTGCCTTTTAGATCAGCTGCCCATGCTGTGACTTCTCGCTTAGCATGGCCACTTAACTGCATCATCAGGAGACTAACACGCTGAACTTCACCCACGGGGAACATATCAAAATAGGCCAGCATCTTTTCTCTGAAATTGTCAAGGGTATTAGGCTCACCTTCATACATTGGAAGCCACGGGCCACCCGGGGTATATGGCATCAGCACCGGCATGATGGGCGCCACTCCTTGCACCGCTGCGCTGCTGGACTCTCTATCGACACTCTGTCTTTCAGCTGCATTAGCGCCGCCGGGTGCTGCGACGTCTCCGTGCTGCGACATACTGTGCCCCCTTAGTTAATCCGGACCCTTCCGGTCCTCCGCTTCCGTCGGGATAGTGTAGATTCATTCCGCTGTGCAGCAGGATTGGTTTTCCCCTTGCTCTGACGTCAGAGCGCTCAGCTTAATGCCGCCCACAATGACACGCCCCCTGCTTCTCCCACCCGCCGTGCGCTCTGTAATGGCGGATTCTGAAGTTTTTCAGTTAGACTGGGGCTCAGGTGATGGCGTAGCTCAATTAACAGTCTCGTGCCTAACGGTTATGAGGTGATTACCTCAGGGGATGGCGGCCATCTTTACTCTATTATAACCAATGGGGAAAAGTCACTTTCAATAGTTTTCAATGGGGAATGGATTTTTCTTTAATAAAGTACATTTTCAAGATTTTTCATCCAAGTTTTCACAGTTTTGGACTCCAATCACGGCACACAATACCCGGTATACGGGCTGGCTAGATCCTGTTCGTGACGCCAATTGAGACGCCCAGGAGACCGGGATACCCAGCACCGGACCAATGGGGTCTGTCTCTTGAGGGGGATGTCACGGGTGGCTTGACCCGGTGCTGTGGCCTCAGGCAATGCACAGTGTAAGGGGTATCGTGAGGGAACAGGCACTTACTTGATCAGCAGCAGGTTCTCCCAGCGGTGATGATCTCGATCCTGGATATTGACTATTGTCCAAATGAAAGACTGAGGCACTGAAACGTTTAACCAGTTTACTTCAACATAAAAGGAATTACAACCAGTCCTGTCACCGGAGTCTGTATGGGAACTCTGAGTTACTTTGACCCTGCCGGGGTCTTCGCCTCTTATTGTACGCAATTTCTGTGTGGCCCTGCTGCTGTATGTGAACTGGCTGCCGGCCCAATCTGTCCCCTCCGGGTCCTGGTTCGACGGGCAACCCGAGTCCTTTTATCGGCTTACCCCCTCCGGGAGTACCGCTGAACTCTGTGTCTGTTGCTGCGTCCGGCCCTAGTGAAGCTGATATCACCTCACGTTTTTCCGGTTGCTGTATTATATATAATGAATATAGCCACGGATCCGGTATCCGTCTTTGCGCCTGTTCTGGGTAGTGATTAATGCTACCCGGTTCTCACAATGTCCTTTTTCTCTGTCCCTCTTCTCCTCAGGCCGGTGATTTAGGCCTGGAAAACAGTCACAGGGCTGTTAGAGATCCAACTGTATGACCTCTCACTTTCAGCTCCTTAGCCCAACTGCCATTTCTTCTCAGACCAGAATGGATCAAGGGGAGTCTCTGGAGCTCCCCCTTCTGGCCGGAGGTGGTAGTGCAGTCTTGCTATTTTAGTATTTGTATTTACTGTCAGTAACTATTTTTGTGGCAAATACCCCTAGGGGTGCCACATTAGCAAAGCCAAGGAACTTTTGCAGACTCTTTAGAGATGTCGGCTGAGTCCAATCATAAATGGCCTGGACCTTAACAGGGTCCATCTCGATGGTAGAAGGGGAAAAAATGAACCCCAAAAATGAAACCTTCTGAACACCAAAGAGACACTTTGATCCCTTCACAAACAAAGAATTAGCACGCAGGACCTGGAACACCATTCTGACCTGCTTCACATGAGACTCCCAATCATCCGAGAAGACCAAAATATCATCCAAGTATACAATCAGGAATTTATCCAGGTACTCTCAGAAGATGTCATGCATAAAGGACTGAAATACTGATGGAGCATTGGCAAGTCCGAATGGCATAACTAGGTACTCAAAATGGCCCTCGGGCGTATTAAATGCAGTTTTCCATTCATCGCCCCATTTAATACGCACAAGATTATATGCACCACGAAGATCTATCTTGGTGAACCAACTAGCCCCCTTAATCCGAGCAAACAAATCAGATAGCAGCGGCAAGGGGTACTGAAATTTGACCGTGATTTTATTTAGAAGGCGGTAATCAATACAAGGTCTCAGTGAACCATCCTTCTTGGCCACAAAAAAGAACCCTGCTCCCAATGGCGATGACGACGGCCGAATATGACCCTTCTCCAAGGATTCTTTTACGTAACTCCGCATAGCGGCGTGCTCAGGTACAGATAAATTAAACAGTCGACCCTTAGGAAACTTACTACCAGGAATCAACTCGATAGCACAATCACAATCCCTATGCGGAGGTAGGGCATTGGACTTGGGCTCATCGAATACATCCCGGTAATCAGACAAGAACTCTGGGACCTCAGAAGGGGTGGATGATGATATAGACAGAAATGGAACATCACCATGTACCCCCTGACAACCCCAGCTGGACACAGACATTGATTTCCAATCTAATACTGGGTTATGGACTTGTAGCCATGGCAACCCCAACACGACCACATCATGCAGATTTTGCAACACAAGAAAGCGAATATCCTCCTGGTGCGCAGGAGCCATGCACATGGTCAGCTGGGTCCAATACTGAGGCTTATTCTTGGCCAAAGGCGTAGCATCAATTCCTCTCAATGGAATAAGACACTGCAAGGGCTCCAAGACAAACCCACAGCGCCTAGCAAACTCCAAGTCCATCAAATTCAGGGCAGCGCCTGAATCCACAAATGCCATGACAGAATAGGAAGACAAAGAGCAGATCAAAGTAACGGACAAAAGAAATTTCGACTGTACGCTTAGGACAATCGGAGATAGCATGAGTGGAATCACCACAGTAGAAACACAGCCCATTCTGACGTTTGTGTTCCTGCCTTTCAGCTCTGGTCAAAGTCCTATCGCACTGCATAGGCTCAGGTTTATGCTCAGATAATACCGCCAAATGGTGCACAGATTTACGCTCACGCAAGCGTCGACCGATCTGAATGGCCAAAGACATAGACTCATTCAGACCAGCAGGCATAGGAAATCCCACCATGACATCCTTAAGGGCTTCAGAGAGACCCTTTCTGAAGATTGCTGCCAAAGCACATTCATTCCATTGAGTGAGCACAGACCACTTTCTAAACTTCTGACAATAAATCTCTATCTCATCCTGACCCTGACACAGAGCCAGCAAATTTTTCTCTGCCTGATCCACTGAATTAGGTTCATCGTACAGTAATCCGAGCGCCAGAAAAAATGCATCAATATTACAAAATGCAGGATCTCCTGGCGCAAGGGAAAATGCCCAGTCTTGAGGGTCGCCACGTAATAAAGAAATAATAATCTTAACTTGTTGAACTGGGTCACCAGAGGAGCGAGGTTTCAACGCCAGAAACAGTTTGCAATTATTTTTGAAACTCAGAAATTTAGCTGTATCTCCAGAAAACAAATCAGGAATAGGAATTCTTGGTTCTAACATAGAATTCTGAGCCACAAAGTCTTGAATATTTTGTACTCTTGCAGTGAGAAGATCCACACATGAAGACAGACCTTTAATGTCCATCACCACACCTGTGTCCTGAACCACCCAAATGTCTAGGGGAAAAAAAAGGCAAAACACAGTGCAAAGAAAAAAAAAATGGTCTCAGAACTTCTTTTTTCCCTCTATTGAGAAGCATAGTACTTTGGTCCTCCAGTACTGTTATGAATAGGTAATTCAGAACCACAATGGACCTTGAAGTTCAGAGCACACAAGTGACCTGACAAAAACCACAAAACATAGGACGAGCTCTGAGACGTGGAAACTCTGCTGACCGCAATCCCTAAACCTATCAAACCACACTAGAGGTAGCCGTGGATTGCGCCTAACGCTCCCTATGCAACTCGGCACAGCCTGAGAAACTAGCTAGTCCTGAAGATAGAAAAATAAGCCTACCTTGCCTCAGAGAAATTCCCCAAAGGAAAAGGCAGCCCCCCACATATAATGACTGTGAGTTAAGATGAAAATACAAACACAGAGATGAAATAGATTTAGCAAAGTGAGGCCCGACTTACTGAATAGACCGAGGATAGGAAAGATAGCTTTGCGGTCAACACAAAAACCTACAAACAACCACGCAGAGGGGCAAAAAGACCCTCCGCACCGACTAACGGTACGGAGGTGCTCCCTCTGCGTCTCAGAGCTTCCAGCAAGCAAGCAAAACCCAAAAAGCAAGCTGGACAGAAAATATAGCAACAAAAGTAACACAAGCAGAACTTAGCTTATGCTGAGCAGACAGGCCACAGGAACGATCCAGGAGGAAGCAAGACCAATACTAGAACATTGACTGGAGGCCAGGATCAAAGCACCAGGTGGAGTTAAATAGAGCAGCACCTAACGACTTAACCTCATCACCTGAGGAAGGAAACTCAGAAGCCGCAGTACCACTCGTGACCACAGGAGGGAGCTTGATCACAGAATTCACAACACCCCTCCATGTTTCCTGGTGTACTGGCCTGTCTCCTGGTAGCATCTCCAGCCTCTGGACACTACGCTGACAGACAAAGCAAACCTTCTTAACACAACTTGCATTGATGTGCCATCCTGGATGAGCTGCACTACCTGAGCCCTTGTGTGGGTTGTAGAGTCCGTCTCATGCTACCACGAATGTGAAAGCACACCCAACATACAAAAGGGACCAAAACATCATCCAGAAAGCATTCGTACTGAGATGTGGTCTCTTGTTCCCACCTGCAGAACCACTCCTTTATTGAGTGTGCCTTGATAAATGCCAATAATTTCCATCTGTTGTCTACTCTATTTGCACAACAGCATGTGAAATTGATTGTCAAACAGAGTTGCTTCCTAAGTGGACAGTTTGATGTCACAGAAGTTTGATCTACTTGGAGTTATATTCTGTTGTTTAAGTATTCCCTTTATTTTTTTGAGCAGTATATATATATATATATATATATATATATATATACTAGATGGTGGCCCGATTCTAGCACATCGGGTATTCTAGAATATGCATGTCCACGTAGTATATTGCCCAGTGACGTAGTATATTGCCCAGCCACGTAGTATATTGCCCAGCCACGTAGTATATTGCCCAGTCACGTAGTATATTGCCCAGTCACGCAGTATATTGCCCAGTCATGTAGTATATTGCCCAGCCACGTAGTATATTGCCCAGCTACGTAGTATATTGCCCAGCCACATAGTATATTGCCCAGCTACATAGTATATTGCCCAGTCACGTAGTATATTGCCCAGTCACGTAGTTTGTTGCCCAGTCACATAGCATGATTGGGCTCCCTGCGTGCTTCCCTGGGACGATTGGTACAAGGTCATGTGCTCACCTTGTACCGAGCGTCTCCTCCCTGCAGGCCCCGGATCCAAAATGGCCGCGAGGCTACTTCCGGGTCCTGCAGGGACTACTTCCGGGTCCCGAGCAGGCGCTGGTAACCAAGCAGCAGGCCACTCCAGATCAGCGATCTGTCACTATACAGTGATGTCCCCCCTGGGACAAAGTAAAACAAAAATTTTTTTAGATGTGTAAAAAAAACATTTAAAAAATTCCTAAATAAAGAAAAAAAATATTGTTCCCATAAATACATTTCTTTATCTAAATAAAAAAACAATAAAAGTACACATATTTAGTATCGCCGCGTCCGTAATGACCCGACCCATAAAACTATCCCACTAGTTAACCCTTTCAGTGAACACTGTAAGAAAAAAAAAACGGGGCAAAAAACAACGCTTTATTATCATACCGCCGAACAAAAAGTTGGATAACATGCGATCAAAGAGACGGATATAAATAACCATGGTATCGCTGAAAACGTCATCTTGTCCCGCAAAAAACAAGCTGCCATATAAAAAAGTTACATTCCTCAGAATAAAGCAATGCAAAAATAATTATTTTTTGTATAAAATAGTTTTTATCGTATAAAGAGCGCCAAAACATAAAAAAATGATATAAATGAGGTATCGCTGTAAACATACTGACCCAAAAGAATAAAACTGCTTTATCCATTTTACCAAACGCGGAACGGTATAAACGCCCCCCCAAAAGAAATTCATGAATAGCTGGTTCTTGGTCGTTCTGCCTCACAAAAATCGGAATAAAAAGCGATCAAAAAATGGCACACGCCCGAAAATGTTACCAATAAAAACGTCAACTCATCCCTCAAAAAACAAGACCTCACATGACTCTGTGGACCAAAATATGGAAAAATTATAGGTCTCAAAATGTGGTAACGCAAAAAATATTTTTTGCAATAAAAAGCCTCTTTTAGTGTGTGACGGCTGCCAATCATAAAAATCTGCTAGAAAACCCACTATAAAAGTAAATCAAACCCCCCTTCATAACGCCCTTTGTTAGGGAAACATAAAAAAAATTTAAAAATGTATTTATTTCCATTTCCCAAGTTAGGGTTGGGGCTAAAGTTAGGGTTAGGGTTGGGGCTAAAGTTAGGGTTGGGGCTAAAGTTAGGGTTAGGGTCTGGATTACATTTATGGTTGGGATTAGGTTAGGGGTGTGTCAGGGTTAGGGGTGTGGTTAGGGTTATGGTTGGGATTAGGGTTAGGAGTGTGTTGGGGTTAGGGTTTCAGTTAGAATTGGGGGTTTCCACTATTTAGGCACATCAGGGCTCTCCAAACGCGACATGGCGTCCGATCTCAATTCCAGCCAATTCTGCATTGAAAAAGTAAAACAATGGTCCTTCCCTACCGAGCTCTCCCGTGCACCCACACAGGGGTTTACCCCAACATATGGGGTATCAGCATACTCAGGACAAATTGGACAACAACCATTGGGGTCCAATTTCTCTGGTTACCCTTGGGAAAATAAAAATTTGGGGGCTAAAAAAACATTTTTGTGGGAAAAAAATTAATTTTTATTTTCACGACTGCGTTATAAACTGTAGTGAAACACTTGGGGGTTCAAAGCTGTCAAAACACATCTAGATAAGTTCCTTGGGGGGTCTAGTTTCCAAAATGGTGTCACTTGTGGGGGGTTTCTACTGTTTAGATGCATCAGGGGCTCTGCAAATGCAACGTGACACCTGCAGACCAATCCATCTAATTCCAAATGGCGCTCCTTCCCTTCCGAGCTCTGCCATGCGCACAAACGGTGGTTCCCCCCCACATATGGGGAATCAGCGTACTCAGGACAAATTGGATAACAACTTTTGGGGTCGAATTTCTCCTGTTACCCTTGGGAAAATACAAAACTGGGGGCTAAAAATAATTTTTGCAAAAAAAATAAATAAATTTATTTTCACGGATCTGCATTATAAACTGTAGGGAAACACTTGGGGGTTCAAAGCTGTCAAAACACAGTTAGATAAGTTCCTTCGGGGGTCTACTTTCCAAAATGGTGTCACTTGTGGGGGGTTTCAATGTTTAGGCACATCAGGGGCTCTCCAAACGCAAAACGGCGTCCCATCTCAATTCCAGTCAATTTTGCATTGAAAATTCAAACGGCGCTCCTTCCCTTCCGAGCTCTGCCATGCGCCCAAGCAGTGGTTTACCCCCACATGTGGGGTATAGGCATACTTAGAACCAGGGCCGGCTCCAGGTTTTCGAGGGCCCCGGGCGAAAGAGTCTCAGTGGGCCCCCCCCTTTAACACATACCCCGATTTATGATGCACAGATACGGCAGAGAAATGTATAGTACAATGCCAGATTTCACTTCTTACATGAGTGACAGCTATTGTAGATTCTGCAGTGTATATATACAGGAGGAAAGGTGCTGTGCAGTGTATATATACAGGAGAGGTGCTGTGCAGTGTATATATACAGGAGGAAAGGTGCTGTGCAGTGTATATATACAGGAGAGGTGCTTTTCTGTTTTGAGTTTTTCTATGAAACAAAGACTTTTCTACATAAACAACGTTGTTTGGTTTTGCGGCCCCAACAGATCTGTGCTACAAAGTAACAGGCGGCTCGGGCATTAATGAGGGACCTGATGCTGAATCCTTTCCACAAACCATAATGACCCAATTAGTGCCCTGTCATTAGAAGCTCATTAAACGCCTCCCTGTCCCAAGCAGTCATGTACAGTATGGGGGGATCCTGCAGCCCACCCCCTGACTGCTCCATACTATATACTGCCCTCTGTCGCGCTCACTATTATCCTGTGCATTTCTCCTTCATCGTTACCCATGTTACACTTGTCACCCCCCACTACAGAGTAGCAGGGCAGCCAATGTCACCCCCTCCCGGACCCTAATGGCAGCAGGAAATATCTGCTCCTCTATTGGGTTGGAACCTGATTTAATCAAGGAATAATGTGGATTTGTTGCCGGTGGCTGCAGGGGAAGGGTTAAGTGATGCCATGTCCTTGGTGGAAGCAGTGGCAGCTGCTGGGACCTGGAGAGACACAACCAATGTTGCTGTGACTGCACAGTGTGATGTGGAGGAGAGAAGCTGAGACTCCAGAGCAGAAATCACCCACATGCCAGCACTGGGCAGAGTCCCTCCAGTCACCAGCCTGGGGCCATGGGGCCCCAATGTACAGCCCACAGCTCAGTTTTATCCATGGCAGCAGCTCCCCTTCCTCCTGGCATCTGGTTAACCCCATTTATGCGGGTCGGATTGTTATCTTTAAGGTTCAGCAATAACCTTCATACAGATGGGAAGGGGTTAAGCTTCTTCCTACCCCACTGGTGCAGGTTTGGTGCAGCATGCATGTATTCTGGGTGAGCTGGGCGGCTACAGGCTGCACCCCACCAGCTGCTCCTCCAGACATCACCCACATTTTTAGGCAGTGGAGAAAGACAGCAGCAGACTGAGCCACAACTGCAACCACTGCTGGATACCTTTGCACTCACTCAGGCACTAGTAGGACGGAGCTCCTCCGGAATCTGCCTGATAAACTTCAGCACTGTCTGCAGCCACCCAGGGGGGAGAGCAGAGAACGTGCTCTCTCCGCCCACAATGTCACACTGGCTGCCTTCTCTTAACCCCTATGTGTGCCTGCCTGGCTGCACTGACTGAGTGAGAAGATCCTTGTGTCAGAGCTGGCACATAGGGGTTAAGAGAACGCAGCCAGCGTGACTTTGTGGGGGGAGAGAGCATGTTATCTCCTGCTCTGCTCTCCCAGCTGTATCTATGACAGCATGAGTGGGCCCCCCCCTCTCCCCAGGGCCCCGGCATTTGCCCGCTGTGCCGGGTGCTGACGCCGGCCCTGCTTAGAACAAATGGCACAACAACTTTTGGGGTCCAATTTCTTCTCTTACCCTTGGGAAAATAAAAAATTGGGGTGAAAATATCATATTTGTGAAAAAATATGATTTTCTGTTTTTACGGCTCTGCATTATAAACTTTTGTGAAGCACTTGGTAGGTTAAAGTGCTCACCACACATCTAGATAAGTTACTTAGGGGGTCTACTTTCCAAAATGGTGTCACTTGTGGGAGGTTTCAATGTTTAGGCACATCAGGGGCTCTCCAAATGCAACATGGCGTCCCATCTCCATTCCAGTCAATTTTGCATTGAAAAGTCAAATGGCGCTCCTTCCCTTCCGAGCTCTGCCATGTGCCCAAACAGTGGTTTACCCCCACATGTGGGGTATCGGCGTACTCAGAACAAATGGCACAACAACCTTTGGGGTCCAATTTCTTCTCTTACCCATGGGAAAATAAAACAAATTGGAGCTGAAGTAAATTTTTTGTGAAAAAAAGTTAAATGTTATTTTTTTTTAAAAACATTCCAAAAATTCCTGTAAAACACCTGAAGGGTTAATAAACTTCTTAAATGTGGTTTTGAGCACCTTGAGGGGTGCAGTTTTTAGAATGGTGTCACACTTGGTTATTTTTTTATCATATAGACCCCTCAAAATGACTTCAATTGTGATGTGGTCCCTAAAAAATATTGGTGTTGTAAAAATGAGAAATTGCTGGTAAACTTTTAACCCTTATAACTCCCTAACAAAAAAAAAATTTTCTTCCAAAATTGTGCTGTTGTAAAGTAGACATGTGGGAAATGTTACTTATTAATTATTTTACATGACATATCTCTGTGATTTAAAGGCATAAAAATTGAAATTTGGAAAATTGCAAAATTTTCAAAATTTTCCCCAAATTTCCATTTTTTCCACAAATAAACACAAGTTATAGCGAAGAAATTTTACCACTATCATGAAGTACAATATGTCTCAAGAAAATATTGTCAGAATCGCCAAGATCCGTTGAAGCGTTCCAGAGTTATCACCTCATAATTGGTGGTCAGAATTGTAAAAATTGGCCGGTCATTAACGTGCAAACCACCCTTAGGGGCTTAAAGGGAATCTGTCACCCCAAAAATTGCGGGTGAGGTAAACCTACCGGCATCAGGGCCTTATCTACAGCATTCTGTAATGAAAGAGGAGAAAAAGACGTTAGATTATACTCACCCAGGGGCGGTCCCGCTGCTGGTCCGGTCGGATGGGTGTCTCTGGTCCGCTGCGGCGCCTCCCATCTTCATTCCATGATGTCCTCTTCTGATCTTCAGCCACGGCTCCGGCGCAGGCATACTTTGTCTGCCCTGTTGAGAAAAGGTCAGAGAGGTCAGAGAGGCCCGGCGCCTGCGCACTGCAGTTCTTTGCTCTGCCCTCAACAGGGCAGACAAAGTACGCCTGCGCCAGAGCCGTGGCTGAAGATCAGAAGAGGATGTCATGGAATGAAGATGAGAGGCGCCGCAGCGGACCAGAGACACCCATCCGACCAGACCAGCAGCGGGACCGCCCCTGGGTGAGTATAATCTAACGTCTTTTTCTCCTCTTTCAGGTAACATCGGGGGTTTATCTACAGCATTACAGAATGCTGTAGATAAGCCCCTGATGCCGGTGGGCTTACCTCACCCGCGATTTTTGGGGTGACAGGTTCCCTTTAAGGGGTTAAAGAGTACATTTCACTAGTTTGAGTTTGATAAGCCGTGCATATCATGAAAAAGTGTTCGCAGAGATGAATAAACCATAGTTTTTTATTCCTTCTCTGTCACAGAGATGCTAGCTTATAAAGTTTAGGTTATAATTTATGTTATAGGTCAACTGATTATTACCAGTGAATTGTCTGTCGAGGCACATACTTGGAGCACTCGCTCAGACCTTGGGGTACTCTGGCCGGGTCCAGTAGTCATTAAAGGGGTAGTCACGGTGGCAGAGATCCGGTCCATGGCCCTGGGCATCCAAGTTAAAGGGAAGGTCTTTAAAGGTGTTGTTTTGAATAAAGAATGTTCGTGACGCCACCTGTAGTATTCGGTCAGGGATTACCGAAGCTGCTTAAAGGGGTCCACTAGGGATGATGGTACTGCAGCAGGGATGGTATGGCTTCCCACAGGTGAAGGTACAAAACTTTAGCTTAGTCAACACATTATCAAAATGCAACTGGTCTTATACCAGGGTGTCCTGTGGGTGCTGGACAGGAGTCCCTCAATAAACTGCTCCTTTAATAATTTGTCCCCATACTGCATGCTGTCCTGGTCAACCTGCTTAATGGCCCGCAGTGCCTCCTGGAGATTAAGGGCATAGTCCCGTATACTGTCCTGAACACTTTGTTTGCACCCAAAGAACCTCATTTTGATTTCTGCAGCAGTGCGGGTGTCAAAAGTGTATTTCAGTTTGGCTAATATTTGCTTAACAGTCCCTTTTTCAGTATCCAGCCAGGATTTTACTTCCCTTTGTGCTGCACCAATTAATTGGCCAAGTTAAGATGCTGACCTTCTGATGTTCCGACAGGGGATACACATCCAATAGGCTGCAGAGTCTCTCTTTAAAGTCACTCAGCGTGTGGGACTCCCCCGAATACTGTGGCAACCAGGCCGATCCCGGTATATAGGGCATGGATAATGGCATTATGGGGGCTGTAGCTGCGGCAGGGTCCGGCTGGCTCGTGGGGGCTGGGGCCACTGCAGGGCCTGATGGCATCATGGGGGCTGTGGCTGCGGCCGCTTGATCTCAGACATATCCCTTCCCTCGTGCTAACCTCAAACAGGCCTGACGTCTCGTCACCGAAGTCTGCAGCTGTTCCACCGACGCTCGCTACGGTCTCAGTCCGGGGCCTCCTGCTTCTTCACTTGTGTACAGCCGAGCACGGAGCGCCGCTTCCCTTCACGCTCTTTTCCCAGGCTCCGTCCATGAAGGCACACCTCCTCCTTCTCTTTGCGCTCCATGAAGCTATGGCGCATAGGACCCGATTTTTCAGGTCAGTCCAGCCTATTCGTGACGCCAAGTTGGAGTGCCCGCTAGGACCTTGGGGTACTCGGGCCGGGTTCGGTGGTAATTAAAGTGGTAGTCACGGAGGCAGAGACCCAGTCCGTGGCCCTGAGCGTCCAAGATAAAGGGAAGGTCTTTAAAGGGGTTGTTTTGAATTAAGAATGTTCATGACGCCACCTGTGGTATTCGGCCACGGATGACCGACGCTGCTTAGAGGGGTCCACTAGGGATGATGGTACTGCAACAGGGATGGTATGGTTTCCCACAGGTGAAGCTTGATCGCTAGGGCTCCCGGTGCAGTGGGTAAAGATGACAGATGATGTAGTGCCGGGAAGAATTGGAGGACGCAAGGTTGCAGTCTCTTTACCTTTTACTGGTGGTAAACAGCCACAGTCCAGGGTTCGGATCACAAGTGATGGAAAGGTCCAGGTAGCCTGGAAGCGATCTGGAGCAGCTTTAACCAGGTGGGTTCTTTTTTCAGAGAATATGAATAATGACACCAAAACGTTTTCTCCACTCATGGTTAGTGGTTGGGTGAAGCCATTTATTGTCTCTCTAGGGGCGTGCACCTTTTACTTTCCATGAAAATGAGCAGGCATCGTCATGTAGGGGAAAAATGAACACACCCTCCTCTTCTCATTAATCTCTTCAGCTACTTTGCAGAGCTACAAACAAGCTGAGTTATGTATCATTACAAACCCTTCCAGATTTCATCTAACAGAGTCAGTGTAGGGAGGAGGTGAGTCCTGATACTACTGTGAGAGTAGATCTGGGATGCTTTGTAACAATACATAAATCAGCTCAGCTGTATATCTACACCATGGATGGGAAATAGTGATGAGCGAGCGTACTCAGATATCTGTTTTTTAGGCATTCCCCGCATATATTGCAGCTGTTTAACCCCTTTCTACCATTGGACGTACTATTCCGTCCATGTGGGGTGGGCCCTACTTCCCAAGGACGGAATAGACTATCACAGCTGACATCCAGCACTATGTGCCAGGAGCGGTCACGGACCGTTCCTGGCACATTAACCCTCGACACACTGTGATCAAAGATGATTGCAGCGTTCCAGTGGCATAGGGAAGCATCATGCAGGGAGCTCCCTACGTGCTTCCCTGAGATCCTCAGGATGTGATGTAATCGCGTTGCTACGAGGGTCTCCTACCTCCTCCTCTCTGCAGGCCCGGATCCAAAATGGCCACGGGGCTACTTCCGGGTCCTGCAGGGAGGTGGCTTACCAGCGCCTGCTCAGAGCAGGCACTGGTAAGCCTGCAGCCCTGCCTGTCAGATCGCTGATCTGACACAGTGCACTGCAAAGTGTCAGATCAGCGATCTGACCCTAGAGTATCATGTCCCCCCTAGGACAATGCAAAAAAGTTTTTTTTAAAAATTCACATACTTTTCTTTATCTAAACAAAAAAAAAACAATAAAAGTACACATATTTAGTATCGCCGCATCGGTAACGACCCCACCTATAAAATTGTCCCACTAGTTAACCCCTTCAGTGAACACCGTCACAAAAAAACGAGGCAAAAAACAACGCTTTATTATCATACCGTTGAACAAAAAGTGGAATAACACGCGATCAAAAAGAAAGATATAAAAAACATGATACCGCTGAATACGTCATCTCGTCCCGCAAAAAATGAGCTGCCATACAGGCATCATCAGCGAAAAAATAAAAAAGTTATAGTCCTCAGAATAAAGCGATACAAAAATAATTATTTTTTAGAAAAAATATTTTTATCGTATAAAAGTGCCAAAACATAAAAAAATATATAAATGAGGTATCGCTGTAATCATACTGACCCGAAGAATAAAACTGCTTTATCAAGTTTACCAAATGCGGAACGGTATAAACGCCCCCCCAAAAGAAATTCATGAATAGCTGGTTCTTGGTCAAAGTGCTCACCTTACATCTAGATAAGTTCCTTAGGGGGTCTAGTTTCCAAAATGGTGTCACTTGTGGGGGGTATCAATGATTAGGGACATCAGTGGCTCTCCAAATGCAACATGGCATCCCATCTAAATTCCTGTCAATTTTGCATTGAAAAGCCAAACGACACTCCTTCCCTTCCAAGCTCTGCCATGCACCCAAACAGTGGTTTTCCCCCACATATGGGGTATCAGCATGCTCAGGACAAATTGTACAACAAATTTTGGGGTCCAATTTCTTCTCTTACCCTTGAGAAAATAAAAAATTGGGGGGAAAAGATCATTTTTGTGAAAAAAATATGATTTTTTATTTTTACGGCTCTGCATTATAAACTTCTGTGAATCACTTAATGGGTCAAAGTGCTCACCACACATCTAGATAAGTTCCTTAGGGGGTCTACTTTCCAAAATGGTGTCACTTGTGGGAAGTTTCAATGTTTACGCACATCAGGGGCTCTCCAAACACAACATGGCGTCCCATCTGAATTCCAGTCAATTTTGCATTGAAAAGTCAAATGGCGCTCCTTCGCTTCCGAGCTCTACCATGTGCCCAAACAGTGGTTTACCCCCACATATGGGGTATCGGCATACTCAGGACAAATTGTACAACAATTTTTTATGTCCATTTTCTCCTGTTACCCTTGGTAAAGTAAAACAAATTGTAGCTGAAGTAAATTTTTTGTGAAGAAAAGTTAAATGTTCATTTTTATTTAAACATTCCAAAAATTCCTGTGAAACACCTAAAGGGTTAATAAACTTCTTGAATGTGGTTTTGAGCACCTTGATGGGTGCAGTTTTTCTATCATATAGACCCCTCAATATGACTTCAAATGAGATGTAGTCCCTAAAAAAAAATGGTGTTGTAAAAATGAAAAATTGCTGGTCAACTTTAACTCTTATAACTCCCTAACAAAAAAAAATTTGGTTCCAAAATTGTGCTGATGTAAAGTAGACATGTGGGAAATGTTACTTATTAAGTATTTTGTGTGACATATGTCTGTGATTTAAGGGCATAAAAATTCAAATTTGGAAAATTGCGAAATTTTCAAAATATTTGCCAAATTTCCATTTTTTCACAAATAAATGAAGGTAATATCAAAGAAATTTTACCACTATCATGAAGTACAATATGTCACGAGAATGTCAGAATCACCGGGATCCATTGAAGCGTTCCAGAGTTATAACCTCATAAAGGGACAGTGGTCAGAATTGTAAAAATTGGCCCGGTCATTAACGTGCAAACCACCCTTGGGGCTTAAGGGGTTAACAACCGTGAGACATGCTGCTTCAAGGACTCAAACATATTACTCGAGCAATATTATTATACTATTCCATGATGTAGCCAGTTTAACATACCTACACTGGTTAAAGATCTTCTTTAACCCCTGTATGACAAATAACGGATATAGCACATCATGAGCAGGTGTTAGTTCCCGCATCATGATGTGCTGTGTCTGTCATGACTTTAAACTGTCACTACTTGTAAACACGCAGTGACAGTTCCATGCAGACAGCGGTCACTGACAGCTAAGCTGCACAGGAAGAGGTGCAGAAACTCAAGTTGTCGGTCACTGCACTCAGGGCGCTGATTGACCGATTACAGCATGGTCCCTAAGGAGGTGCTGAAACATTAGCACCTCTTGCCCAATCACAGCAGGAGCTCAGCGCTGTTAGTGGCTGAGCTCCTGCACTAACAGTCAGGGACAAAAGCAAAGGAATCCTCCATTGATGAAGCCCATGAAGCCTATATAAAATGGAGAAACGTTATTGAACTATACTCAGGCATAAAAACTGGTCATTACCAGCACTTGGATGGACAAACCGACACGTTTCAGCAAGCAACCTTAATCATGGTATGTACAGAATTTAACGCTAAAATGTCATTTCGCTAATGACTCTGATTCTACCCTATTAGACTTACCACCTCTATATGATTCTGCCCATCTGGACTGGCAGGATTTTGTTTTTTCCTTTAATGAACTTGGACACCTTACTTTATTGCGGGGTCTTGCTGCTGAATCTGTCAGTGCAACGGAATTGTTAAATGACAATTTCCACACTCCTAAGCCGTTTTTTTTTTTACCCTGTACAGTCCCACCCTAAGATCTTTTATATTCCAGGATCTTATTGAAAGGGAACTGATTAATTTAGATTGAAAAAATGTATTTGTACATGACAACTTATATTTAGAATAAAGATTAGCTCTTGATATGCATAAAGCCAATGATGATCTAACCATTCGTTCTGCAGATAAAGGGGAGATTGTTATTTTGAACTCAATATTTTATCGCCGAGAAAATTCTAAGATCCTTAATGATAGTAATTCTTATGCTGGCTGTGTTAAAGTCTGATCCCACTACTCAATTTCAAATGAAACTGTCTAAATTCTTAGTGAGGGTATTTGTACAGGTGCCATTACTGCCAAAATGTCTGAATATTTATTCATGGAGTGCCCAATAATGCCCATTTACCATGCCCTTTCCAAAATCCCCAAAAATGTGTTACCCCCACCATTTAGACCTATCATCTCTGATATTGGGGTTTTGGGGAAAAGACTATGGGAATGGTAGATATGTATTTACAGCCACTTGTGAGGGCACTGCCTGGATTTAGCAGGGATATAGGAAAAACAAATAAAGCCAGCTCACCGAACAACTACCGCAGGTGCACAGAACTCCGCACTTATTCATGTCAGTCACATGTGAAGAAAGAGAAAAACTGGTTCCAGCTACATAATCGTAAAAATCAAACTTGGTACTTTATACTTTATTGATCCATTAAAAACAGTAGACGTGTAGCTCTCCAAGTAGCACAGCGGGGAAAAGAGTGACGCGCTTCGATCACTAAAGATCTTTGTCAAAGCTATACACATAATGCCCAATCAACATTATATAGACACCATTCACCAATAGAAAGATATCAAAGAGTCACATGACTGATCCAAGGTCCTAAACATACAAAAAAGTACAATACACAAAATACAAAATTATAATAAGAAAAAACTACAATAAAATCAAGGAAAAAGTATATATCAGTAATTTGACATTAATAGCGATACATTAATTCATTACGTTTATTAAGACCAGCAGGGAACCTGGTTTAAATAATATATCCAGAACGCCTCACGTGTGAGGAGACGCCGTCTGACATCACCCCCACGTAAATTCTTGTTCACATGTTCTATGCCATATATATGAAGAAATGTTGTAGTACGGGCAAGTTGTGCAATGAAATGCTTTGAAGCTGCTGAAACATTACGACCTGAGTCACCAGTATTGCCTATATCATATAAATGTTCAGTAATACGAACCCTGAGTCTGCGTGATGTACATCCAATATAAGATAACTGGCATGCTGTACAATCTATTTTATAAACCACCTGAGTGGTATTGCAATTAATGTATTGCTTAATATTGAATATTGCCGAGTTATCAGAGTTATTAAAAGTTTTAGTGATATGCGCATGTTTGCAACTTTTACAATTATTTGAGCCACATCGAAAGAAATTAGTGCAATCTAGCCATGTTTTATTTTTGGCTCTATTTGCAGAAAACATGCTTGCCGAAATGTTATTGCCAACAGTAGGGGCTCTCCTGGCTATCACATTAACTCCCGACTTCAAAATGTTGGACAGACTTTCATCTTCATATAAAACTGGAAGAAATTTGTTAATGATTTTTTTGCTTTCATGAAACTGGGGACTGAATTGAAAACATACATATTGTATCTGGAATCGGTTCTGCTAATGAACATTTATTTGAATGTTATCTTATGTTATCTAGCAACCAGGAAACCCCCACATGTAGTCAAGCTGGCTAGCAGCCCCAAATCATGCAGCTGCGTCAACAAAAATTAAATCTCCGAGCACTCACAAATACTCGGAGACCACCCCGGCGTGCTCGGGAAAACCTGAGTAACGTGTATACGCGCTCATCACTAGTTATGGCACCCGCAAACATAACAATATTAGATGCATAGACGCATTCTCTGCTTCTGGAGGAGAGAAGGTTTTCCACCAACATACGGTAGAAGAGGATTCTTTACTGTTAGGGCAGTGAGAATCTGGAATTCCTTGCCTGAGGAGGTGGTGGTCGAGGGGTCCAAGAGAGGCCTGGATGTCTTCCTGAAGCGTAACAATATCGTATCATACAATTATTAGGTTCTTTAGAAGGACGTAGATCTGGGGATTTATTATGATGGAATATAGGCTGAACTGGATGGACAAATGTCTTTTTTTGGCCTTGTTAACTATGTTACTATGTTATTGTGTAATAAAATCTGCACTACAATATGTAACTCCTTACCTTCTGAGCTTTGCAATGTGAATGAAAAGTGGTTCCAGATTATGATGTAGGGTAGTGGCGAAATCAGGAGAAATTGCACAAAAACTGAGAGGTCCATTTTCTCTTATTAGCCCCTATAAAAATTAAAAAAATTTGGGGCTAAAACAATATTTTAGTTGTAAAGATGTAATTATTCTTTCTTCACCGCCCAATGGTATAAATTAATGTGACGCATTTGTGGTTAAAACATGCTCACTGTACCACTAGATGAATTCATTGAGAGGTGTAGTTTGTAAAATGCCATCACTTATGGGGGATTTCTGCTATTCTGACACCTCAGGGGCTTTGCCAATGTGACATATCATCCTCAAAGCATTCCAGCAAAATCTGAACTCCAATATGATGCTTCTGAGATTTGCACTATGCCTCAAAAATAGTTTTCAACCACATATGGGGTATTGACGAACTCAGCGGAAATTACCCAAAAACTTTTACTGTTCATTTTCTCCTGTTACCCTTCTGAAAATAAAAAATGTGGCGATAAAGTAACATTTTTGGGAAAAAAAGTAAAATGTTCATTTTTTCCTTCCCTATTGCATTAATTTCTGCTAAGCAACTTAAGGGTTAACAAACTTCTTAAATGTGGTTTTGAGGGGTGCAGTTCTTAGAATGGTGTCACTTTGAGGTAATGCCTGTGATATAGGCCCCCTCAAACCCACTTCAAACGTGATATGGTCCCTAAAAAAATGGTTTTATAAATTTTGTTTTAAAATGAGAATCAACTTTTAACCCTTCTAACTTCCTAACAAAAAAAAAATTTTTTAAATTGTTCTGGTGTAAAGTAAATATTTGGTTAATGTTATTTATTAATTATTTTGTGTGATATAACTTTCTGGGTTAAAGGGAACCTGTCACCCTCGAAGGTGAGCTTATCTACAGCATTCTGGAATGCTGTAGATAAGCCCCGATGTATCCTGAAAGATGAGAAAAAGAGGTTAGATTATACTCACCCAGGGGCGGTCCCGCTGCGTTCCGGTCTGATAGGCGTCGCGGTCCGGTCCGGGTCCTCCTATCTTCTTACGATGACGTCCTCCTCTTGTCTTCACGATGCGGCTCCAGCGCAGGCGTACTTTGCGTGCCCTGTTGAGGGCAGAACAAAGTACTGCAGTGCCCAGGTGCCGGGAAAGGTCAGACAGGCCCGGCACCTGCGCACTGCAGTACTTTGCTCTGCCCTCAATAGGGCAGACAAAGTACGCCTGTGCCGAAGCCGCAGCATGAAGACAAGAAGAGGACGTCATCCTATGAAGATGGGAGGTCCCGGACCGGACCTTGACACCCATCGGATCGGACCGCCCGCCCAGGTGAGTATAATCTAACCTCTTTTTCTCATCTTTCAGGATACATCGGGGACTTATCTACAGCATTACAGAATGCTGTAGATAAGCCCCTGATGCCAGTGGGCTTAGCTCACCTTCGATTTTGGGGGTGACAGGTTCCCTTTAAGGCCATGAGAACTAAAAGTTTGAAAAATGTGAAATTTTAAAAATTTTCTACAAATGTCCAATATTTTTTACAAATAAATGTTGTGTAAAAGTCATATCGAACAAATTTTATCACTATCATGATATTTCACGAAAACACAATTTCAGAATCAGTGGGATCCGTTGAAGTATTCCAGAGTTATAACCTTCATAAAGTGACAGTGTTCAGAATTAAAAAATGAAGCTTGGGCATTAACTTACAAAATGGCTTTGTCCTTAAAGGGTTAAAAACTGTTGGAGAATTGGACAACAATGAAGAAAAATACAGAGATAATATTACACCCTTGAGAAATCTAAGATCAACAGCTGTGGTAAAAGTAAAAAGTAAAATATTGTACCATTAAAGGCAGGATCCTAAGTTTCCTTATCAGTTTTGGGAACATATAATTCATTGAATTATCCTTGTGTAGACTTTGGACTGCTACTAACACTTCTTATCGGTCTAGTCACAAACTGTAAAAGTCAGATAGGTTAAAGGTACAGTGCACCAAAGGTTCATCTTATCTATACTTGCTGTGTATTTGAATGTGGTATATTGCTCTCTGGAATGAGCTGTTTCAGGCTTTAGCATATTCTGGCTACATGATGGCCTTTGGACAAGTTTTGTGCACAAGTGATCTTTCCGGTGCATACACTGAACATTCTATAAGGAATGGATGTCAACAAAACACCTAGTCACTTGCACATGGCCATACAAGCTGTGGCCAAAAGTATTGACACCCCTGCAATTCTGTCAGATAATACTCAGTTTCTTCCTGAAAATGATTGCAATCACAAATTATTTGGTATTATTATCTTCATTTAATTTGTCTTAAATGAAAAAAACACAAAAGAGAATGAAGCAAAAAGCAAAACATTGATCATTTCACACAAAACTCCAAAAATGGGCCAGACAAAAGTATTGGCACCTCAGCCTAATACTTGGTTGCACAACCTTTAGCCAAAATAACTGCGACCAACCGCTCACGGTAACCATCAATGAGTTTCTTACAATGCTCTGCTGGAATTTTAGACCATTCTTCTTTGACAAACTGCTCCAGGTCCCTGATATTTGAATGGTGCCTTCTCCAAACTGCCATTTTTAGATCTCTCCACATGTGTTCTATGGGATTCAGGTCTGGACTCATTGCTGGCCACCTTAGAAGTCGCCAGTGCTTTCTCTCAAACCATTTTCTAGTGCTTTTTGAAGTGTGTTTTGGGTCATTGTCCTGCTGGAAGACCCATGACTTCTGAGGGAGACCCAGCTTTCTCACACTGGGCCCTACATTATGCTGCACAATTTGTTGGTAGTCTTCAGACTTCTTAATGCCATGCACACGGTCAAGCAGTCCAGTGCCAGAGGCAGCAAAGCAACCCCAAAACATCAGGGAACCTCCGCCATGTTTGACTGTAGGGACCGTGTTCTTTTCTTTGAATGCCTCTTTTTTTCTCCTGTAAACTCTATGTTGATGCCTTTGCCCAAAAAGCTCTACTTTTGTCTCATCTGACCAGAGAACATTCTTCCAAAACGTTTTAGGCTTTTTCAGGTAAGTTTTGGCAAACTCCAGCCTGGCTTTTTTATGTCTCGGGGTAAGAAGTGGGGTCTTCCTGGGTCTCCTACCATACAGTCCTTTTTCATTCAGACGCCGACGGATAGTACGGGTTGACACTGTTGTACCCTCGGACTGCAGGGCAGCTTGAACTTGTTTGGATGTTAGTCAAGGTTCTTTATCCAACATCCGCACAATCTTGCGTTGAAATCTCTTGCCAATTTTTCTTTTCCGTCCACATCTAGGGAGGTTAGCCACAGTGCCATGGGCTTTAAACTTCCTGATGACACTGCACACGGTAGACACAGGAACATTCAGGTCTTTGGAGATGAACTTGTAGCCTTGAGATTGCTCATGCTTCCTCACAATTTGGTTTCTCAAGTCCTCAGACAGTTCTTTGGTCTTCTTTCTTTTCTCCATGCTCAATGTGGTACACACAAGGACACAGTACAGAGGTTGAGTCAACTTTAATCCATGTCAACTGGCTGCAAGTGTGATTTAGTTATTGCCAACACCTGTTAGGGGCCACAGGTAAGTTACAGGTGCTGTTAATTACACAAATTAGAGAAGCATCACATGATTTTTCGAACAGTGGCAATACTTTTGTCCACCCCCTTTTTTATGTTTGGTGTGGAATTATATCCAATTTGGCTTTAGGACAATTCTTTTTGTGTTTTTTCATTTAAGACAAATTAAAGGAAGATAATAATAACAAAGAATATGTGTTTGCAATCATTTTCAGGAAGAAACTGAGTATTATCTCACAAAATTGCAGGGGTGTCAATAATTTTGGCTACAACTGTATAAGACAGCAGTCAGGCGGTGTATTTTTGGAGTTATTGATAGTTTGAGACAGTGCTTTTTTTATGCGTTTTTTATGCGTTTTTGGTGCGTTTTTGCTGCGTTTTTTATGCGTTTTTTTACCAATGGATTTCTATTATGGAGGGTGCAGAAACGCTGCAGAACTGCACAAAAGAAGTGACATGCACTTCTTTGAAATCTGCAGTGTTTCTGCGCAGATTTTTCTGCACCATGTGCACAGCTTTTTTTTTCACATTGATTTACATTGTACTGTAAATCACAGTGCAGTTCTGCAGCGTTTCTGCTGCAGAAAAATCTGCTGCAGTTCTGCACTAAATCTGCATCGTGTGCACATACCCTAACAGTACAGGTAATGACAGACATCTTCTGCACTGTGACGTGGACAAGCACAAGCATCCAGCCACGTTTGCAACCCAACAATATCAATGCAGGTCTGAATCTGATCCTGCAATTACAATTTGCTGTATAATAAATAGTTATACATCTAATGGTATGTTATATAATATCAAGATAGTATGAGACAATGGAACCAAAACATTTCACTATCACACAGCCATAGCCCAATAACTGATTTTGAAATGTCTTCTAGAATTTGACAACTTACTTACAAGAGTGCGATCACACTGCATTCAGGCACCCCTTCAGTGGCTACATCTGGGATTATGCCAAAATCTCCCGCAAAACGGGACACTGGATTTGGGTGTAGGTGCCAACAGGGCCATAAACTATAATGGTGCAGACAGTGTGAACCTGTGCTCTGTTGTGCATCATTTTCAGGTGTGTATGTCTACTGGAGGCGGACATTCAGATGTAGTAGACTGTGTCTGAAAGTACGTCTCCAGTAGGATTAGACTCCTGAAAATGATGCACGATAGAGCGCATGTTTGCTCTGTCACCATCCTTATAGTATACAGTCCTGTCAGCACCTACACCCAGATCCCATTGTGCGGGGGGTTCGGATGTAAGCCCCAACGCAGTCACTGAAAGGGTGACTGAACACAGTGTGAAAGCTACTTTACAAACTTTAGTTTCCTTAAGGTACCGTCACACTTAGCGACGCTGCAGCGATACCGACAACGATCCGGATCGCTGCAGCGTCGCTGTTTGGTCGCTGGAGAGCTGTCACACAGACAGCTCTCCAGCGACCAACGATCCCGAGGTCCCCGGTAACCAGGGTAAACATCGGGTTACTAAGCGCAAGGCTGCGCTTAGTAACCTGATGTTTACCCTGGTTACCAGCGTAAAAAAACAAACAGTACATACTTACATTCAGCTGTCTGTCCCTTGCCGTCTGGTTCCTGCACTGACTGCTGGCCGTAAAGTGAAAGTGAAAGCACAGCACAGCGGTGAGTCACACAGTGACTCACCGCTGTGGCTGTGCTCTGCTTTCACTTTACGGCCAGCAGTCAGTGCAGGAACCAGACGGCAAGGGACAGACAGCTGAATGTAAGTATGTACTGTTTGTTTTTTTACGCTGGTAACCAGGGTAAACATCGGGTTACTAAGCGCGGCCCTGCGCTTAGTTACCCGATGTTTACCCTGGTTACCAGTGAAGACATCGCTGAATCGGTGTCACACACGCCGATTCAGCGATGTCTACGGGGAGTCCAGCGACGAAATAAAGTTCTGGACTTTCTTCCCCGACCAGCGATCTCCCAGCAGGGGCCTGATCGCTGCTGCCTGTCACACTGGACGATATCGCTAGCGAGGACGCTGCAACGTCACGGATCGCTAGCGATATCGTCTAGTGTGACAGTACCTTTAGTCTTCAGATTGTAATTCTATCAAGGGTTTTAATAATCAGCATCAAAAGGAGTCCTCAAGGTTTTGTCAATATAATCTATGTAAGTAAAGGAAGAATTTGCAAACATTGAGCTTTGTATTTCTTATCAATGATAAGGTAATCATCCTAAACTTAACCCCTTACCGGCATCGGACGTACTATACCGTCCGATGCCGGCTCCCCTGCTTTGATGCAGGGCTCCGCGGTGAGCCCGCACCAAAGCCGGGACATGTCAGCTGTTTTGAACAGCTGACATGTGCCCGTAATAGGCGCGGGCAGAATCGCGATCTGCCCGCACCTATTAACTAGTTAAATGCCGCTGTCAAACGCAGACAGCGGCATTTAACTAACGCTTCCGGCCGGGCGGCCGGAAATGACGTCATCGCCGACCCCCGTCACATGTCCGGGGGTCGGCGATGCGTCTCCATTGTAGCCATAGAGGTCTTTGAGACCTCTATGGTTACTGATTGCCCGTCGCTGTGAGCGCCACCCTGTGGTCGGCGCTCACAGCACACGTGCAATTCTGCTACATAGCAGCGATCAGCAGATCGCTGCTATGTAGCAGAGCCGATCGTGCTGTCCCTGCTTCTAGCCTCCCATGGAGGCTATTGAAGCATGGCAAAAGTTAAAAAAAAAAGTTTAAAAAAATGTGAAAAAAATAAAAAAAACATAAAAGTTTAAATCACCCCCCTTTCGCCCCAATCAAAATAAATCAATAAAAAAAATATCAAATCTACGCATATTTGGTATCGCCGCGCTCAGAATTGCCCGATCTATCAAATAAAAAAAAGTATTAACCTGATCGCTAAACAGCGTAGCGGGAAAAAAACTCGAAACGCCAGAATTACGTTTTTTTGGTCGCCGCGACATTGCATTAAAATGCAATAACGGGCGATCAAAAGAACGTATCTGCACTGAAATGCTATCATTAAAAACATCATCTCGGCACGCAAAAAATAAGCCCTCAACCGACCCCAGATCACGAAAAATGGAGACGCTACGAGTATCGGAAAATGGCGCAATTTTTTTTTTTTTTTTTTTTTTTTAGCAAAGTTTGGAATTTTTTTTCACCACTTAGATAAAAAATAACCTAGTCATGTTTGGTGTCTATGAACTCGTAATGACCTGGAGAATCATAATGGCAGGTCATTTTTAGCATTTAGTGAACCTAGCAAAAAAGCCAAACAAAAAACCAATGTGGGTTGCACTTTTTTTGCAATTTCACCGCACTTGGAATTTTTTTCCCGTTTTCTAGTACACGACATGCTAAAACCAATGATGTCGTTCAAAAGTACAACTCGTCCCGCAAAAAATAAGCCCTCACATGGCCAAATTGACGGAAAAATAAAAAAGTTATGGCTCTGGGAAGGAGGGGAGCTAAAAACGAACACGGAAAAACGAAAAATCCCCTGGTCATGAAGGGGTTAAAGAGAATCTGTAAGTTGTATTAACCATTTAACCTGTTTACATGGGCATGTAGGTCACAGGAAATTGAATAAAATGATACCTTGATATGTGTGGTGCCTTTATTAAGAGAAATCCATTTTTCTTCATATGTACAGTTGTGCTCAAAGGTTTACATACCAAGGCAGAATTTTTGCTTTCTTGGCCTTTTTTCAGGGAATATGAATGATAACACAAAAACTTTTTCTGCACTCATGGTTAGTGGTTGGATGAAGCCATTTATTGTCAAACTACTGTTTTCTCTTTTTAAATCATAATGACAACCCAAAATATCCAAATGACCCTGATCAAAATTTTACAGAACCCATTTCTTAATACCGTGTATTGCCCCCTCTAACATCAATGATAGCTTGAAGTCTTTTGTGGTAGTTGTGGATGAGGTTATTTATTTTATCATATGGTAAAGCTGCCCACTGTTCTTGGCAAAAAGCCTCCAGTTCCTGTAAATTCCTGGGCTGTCTAGCATGAACTGCGTGCATGAGCTCTCCCCAGAGTGGCTCAATGATATTGAGGTCAGGAGACTGAGATGGCCACTCCAGAACCTTCATTTTCTTCTGCTGTAGCCAATGACAGGTCGACTTGGCCTTGTGTTTTGGATTGTTGTCATGTTGGAACATCCAAGTACGTCCCATGCACAGCTTCCGGGCTGATGAGTGCAAATTTGCCTCCAGTATTTGCTGGTAACGTGCTGCATTCATCTGTCCTTCAACTTTGACCAAGTTTCCTGTGCCTTTGTAGCTCACACATCCCCAAAACTTCAGTGATCCACTTCCGTGATTTACAGTAGGAACGGTGTTCCTTTCATCATAGGCCTTGTTGACCTCGTTCCAAATGTAACATTTATGGTTGTGGCCAAAGAGTTCAACTTTGAGTGAAGCCATTTATTGTCAAACTACTGTGTTTTCTCTTTTTAAATCATAATGACAACCCAAAACATCTAAATGACCCTGATCAAAAGTTTACATACCCTGATGATTTTGGCCTGATAACATGCACAGATTTTACAGAAATGGGTTTGAATGGCTACTAAAGGTAACATCCTCACCTTTGACCTGTTTGCTTGTAATCAGTGTGTGTGCATAAAAGCTGAGTGAGTTTCTGCCATCCAGACAAACTCTTGCATCTTTCATCCAGTCACTGACATTTTTGGATTGTGAGTCATGAGGAAAGCAAAAGACTTGTCCACGTATCTACAGGAAAAAGTAGTTGAGCTGTATAAAACAGGAAAGGGATACAAAAAAGATATCCAAGAAATTGATAATGCCAGTCAGCAGCGTTCAAACTGTGATTTATAAATGGAAAATCAGGGGGTCTGTAAAAACAAAACTACAGTCAGGTAGATCAACAAAAGTGTCATCCACAACTGCCAGGAAAATTCTTCGGGATGCAAAAAAAACATAAATAACATCAGCTGAAATACAGGACTCTCTGAAAACTAGCGGTGTGGCTGTTTCAAGATGCACAATAAGGAGGCACTTGAAGAAAAATGGGCTGCATTGTCGAGTCCAGAGAAGAAAGCCATTACTATGCAAATGCCTACAATACCCAAAACAGCACAGAGACAAGCCTCAAAACTTCTGGAACAAGGTAATTTGAAGTGATGAGACCAAAGTTAAACTTTTTGGCCACAACCATAAACGTTACATTTGGAGTGAGGTCAACAAGGCCTATGATGAAAGAAACACCATTCCTACTGTAATGCATGGAGGTGGATCGCTGATGTTTTGGGGATGTGTGAGCTGCAAAGGCAAAGGAAACTTGGTCAAAGTTGAAGGACAGATGAATGCAGCACATTATTATAATTATTATCATTATTCATTTATATAGCACCATTGATTCCATAGTGCTGTACATGAGAACGTTACATCAAAATACAAATATCACTTACAGTAAGCAAAACTAACAATGACAGACTGGTACAGAGGGAAGAGAACCCTGCCCTTGCGGTATTACATTCTACAGGATTATGGGGAAGGAGACAGTAAGTCAAGGGTTGCAGTAGCTCCGACGGTGTTGAGGTGGCCGTGTGGTCATTACAGGCTGTAAGCTTCTTTGAAGAGGTGGGTTTTCAGGTTTCTTTTGAAGGATCCAAATGTGGTGGATAACCGGACATGTTGGAGCACAGACTTCCAGAGGATAGGGGATACTCGGGAGAAGTCTTGGAGGCGATTGGGTGAGGAGCGAATAAGCATGGAGGAGATTACGTGAGGGAAGATATTGAGAGACTAGTTCGGAAACATGGAGAAGAAAGGTTATGGATGGCTTTGTAGGTCAGCGTTTATAGTTTAAACTGGATACGCTGGGAAATTGGGAGCCAGTGAAGGGATTTGCAAAGAGGGGAAGCAGGAGTGTGGTGAGGAGAGAGATTAATTAGTCAGGCAGCAGAGCTAAGGACGGACTCAAGGGGTGCGAGAGTGTTAGAAGGTAGGCCACAGAGGAGGATGTTGCAGTAGTCAAGGTGGAAGATGATAAGGGCATGCACGAGCATTTTGGTAGAGCAAGGGTTGAGGAAAGAACAGATTCTGGAAATATTTTTGAGCTGGAGGCGACAGGAGGTGGCAAAAGCTTGGATGTGCGGTTTGAAGGACAGGGCAGAGTCAAGGGTTACTCTGAGGCAGTGGATTTTGGGGACGGGGAAAGTGTGATTTCATTTATTTTGATAGATAGATCAGGTAGGGAAGACATGCGAGATGGAGGAAAGATAATTAGTTTAGATTTGTCCACATTGAGCTTGAGGAAACAAGAGGAGAAGAAGGAGGATAGACACTCTGGGCTTCTGGAGAGCAGAGAGGTGACATCTGGGCCAGAGAGGTAGATCTGAGTGTCATCAGCATATAGATGGAACTGGAAGCCATAGGACCTTATGAGTTGTCCCAGGCCGAGTGTATAGAATGAGAAGAGTAAGGGCCCAAGGACAGAGCCTTGAGGGACACCAACAGAGAGGGGTTGAGATGAAGAGGTAGTATGGGAGTAGGAAACGCTAAATGTGTGGTTGGTAAAGTATGAGGAGATCGAAGATAGGGCAAGGTCTTTGACACCAAAGGCAGAGAGGATCTGCAGTAGGAGGCAGTGGTCATCTGTGTCAAAGGCAGAGGACAAGTCTAGAAGGAGAAGTATAGAGAATTGTCTGTTAGCTTTGGCTGTAAGTAAGTCATTAGTAATTTTGGTCAGGGCAGTCTCAGTGGAATGGTGTGGGACGGACCCAGATTGTTGGTTGTCAAAGAGAGAGTTAGATGCAAAGTGAGAGGAAAGTTTAGCATGGAGTTTGGAAGCAAATATGAGCAAAGATATGGGGCGATAGCTGGACATAGCATTTGGGTCAAGGGATGGCTTTTTCAGGATAGGTGTGATTGTGGCATGTTTGAAAGCAGTGTGGAAGGTACCAGAAGTTAGTGATAGGTTGAAGAAATGGGTTAGGGATGGGATTAGTGTGGTGGTGCGGTTGGGGAGGAGGTGAGATGGGATGGGGTCAAGAGCACAAGTGGTGACGTGTGATTTGGAGAGAAGAGGAGCAAGCTCCCCTTCAGTGATTTTGGAGAGTGAAGTTATGTGGTTTGGGCATTGGGCTTGTATACAAAGGGGTTGTGGTGGGTTAACAGCAAAGACTTTGGAGCAGAACAATATTGTATCATACAATTATTAGGTTCTGTAGAAGGACGTAGGTCTGGGGATTTATTATGATGGAATATAGGCTGAACTGGATGGACAAATGTCTTTTTTTGGCTTTACTATGTTACTATGTTACTATGACTTGCCTTGTTTGGTCTATCTTATTTTTGAAGTGTGTGGCAAAGTCCTCGGCAACGATTAGGGAACTCGGAGGGGGTAGTGATGGGCGGAGGAAGGAGTTAAAAGTGTTGAACAACTGTTTGTGGTTGTGGGATAAGGAAGATACGAGGGTTGTGAAGTAGGCCTGTTTAGCAGAGGTGAGAGCTGATTTGCGTTCGAGTGTTGATTGTTTGAATGCAGTGAAATCATCTTGCGAATGCATTTTCTTCCAACACCGTTCTGAAATTCTGGATACTTGCCGAAGCTTTTTAGTGATGTTATTGTGCCAGAGTTGTCTATTAGTGATGGGCGAGTGTACTCGTTGCTCGGGTTTTCCTGAGCACGCTCGGGTGACCTCCGAGTATTTGTTAATGCTCGGAGATATAGTTTTCATCGCCTCAGTTGCATGATTTACGGCTTCCAGATATGCTGAATACAAGTGAGGAATGCCTGTTTGCTAGGGAATTCCCACATGTATTCAGCTTATCTGTAAGCCATAAATCATGCAGCTGAGGTGATGAAGACTATATCTCCTAAAAATAACAAATACTCGGAGGTCACCTGAGCATGCTCGGGGAAACCCGAGCAACGAGTACACTCGCTCATCACTATTGTCTATTGGTTCGTCGCACTCTGCTATGCATGACCGTGTCGATAGCTGATGCCAGAGTGGCATTGTAGTAAGCAGTGGCAGTGTCTGTGTTGTGGAGTGAGGATATGGATACTAGTGGTAGGATAGTGTCACAGAGTGTGTGGGTGTCTAGGTGTGCGAGCTTCCTGCGTAGGTGCGCATGTTGCTGGACATGGGTGACAGGTGAGGAAGACAGGGATGAGAAAGTGAGTAGATGGTGGTCAGATAGAGAGAGAGGGTAGGTTATAAAGTTAGATAGGGAGCAGCAAATACTGGAGGTAAATTTGCACTCATCAGCCCGAAAGCTGCGCATGGGGCGTATTTGGACGTTCCAACATGACAACGATCCAAAAGACAAGGCCAAGTCGACCTGTCATTGGCTACAGCAGAAGAAAATGAAGGTTCTGGAGTGGCCATCTCAGTCTCCTGACCTCTATATCATTGAGCCACTCTGGGGAGATCTCTAGAGCGCAGTTCATGCTAGACAGCCCATGAATTTACAGGAACTTGAGGCTTTTTACCAAGAAGAGTGGGCAGCTTCACCATCTGAGAAAATAAAGAAACTCATCCACAACTTTCAGCTGTGATTGATGTTAGAGGGGGCAATACTCAGTATTAAAAAATGAGGTATGTGAACTTTTGATCAGAGTCATTTGGATGTTTTGGGTTGTCATTATGATTTAAAAAGACAAAACACAGTAGTTTGACAATAAGTGGCTTCATCCAACCACTAACCATGAGTGGAGAAAAAGTTTTGGTGTTATCTTTCATATTCTCTGAAAAAAAGGCGAAGAAAGCTAAAATTCTGCCGGGGTGTGTAAACTTTTGAGCACAACTGTATATGTATATATAATAGATAGATAGAAGAAAAGCTGGCAATTCAGCAGTCACATAGTGTAAAATCCCAGCAGGAGCAGACAGGATAGAATAGATTGATTATACACAGTAAATACGGATAGAATAGGTAGATATACCGATGTCAGTGACAAATACAATTAGTACAGTGTGTGTGCAGCTTACTTTACATGTATTTAATTAATAAAAGATATTTTTTCTGAAAAAAAATGGCGTGGGCTCCCGTATAATTTTCCAAACCAGCAGAGGTTAAGGTGATGGTTGGGGCAGATATTAATAGCCTGGGAAGGGGGTCATACCCTTGTTTCTTCCCAGGCTATTAATATCAGCTCACAGTTGTATACTAAGCCTTTACTGGCTATTAAAATGGGGGACCCAAAAAATTAAGTAGGGTCCCCCTATAATTAATAACCAGCAAAGGCTATGCAGACAGCTGCGGGCTGAAATTAATAGCCTAGGAAGGAGCCATGTATACTCCCCCCAGGTTAAAAACATCAGCTCTCAGCCACCCCACAAAAGACACATCTTTAAGATGTGCCAATTCTGGCACTTAGCCTCTCTCTTCCCACTTGCCCTGTAGCGGTGGCAAGTGGGGTGATAGTGGGGGGTCACCTTTGTATTGTCAGGTGACATCAAGCCCTGAGGTTACAAATGGAGAGGCATCAATAAGACGCCCCCATTACTAACCCCATAGTCACATTGTAAGAAAACACAGACACCCAGAAAGTCATTTAATTGAAAGAATGACACAGACTCCATTAATAATCTTAATTAAACCATACGACGTCACCTAATTCCATCAAAGCCCCCGTTCTCCTGTAAGAAACCAAAAATAAAAAACTGCAATATTCCTCACCCCTCTGTCGTTCTGTCCCACACCATAATCAATGTCTGGGGGATAAATTGTTTTCAACCTGGACAGTGCCAAGATGCGACCATTCAGGCTGAGAACTACTGGTGAATGAGCTGCTGGGAGCACAGTCTCAATGACTGGCAGTGATGTTATCGAGGTTACCTTTGGTCACTGAGGCTCCGTTCTCAGCCGGGCTGAACTGTGGTGACCCCGGTGAGATCTCCGCTAGCACAGTGAAAACGTCGCATGGTGCAGAGGCGAGTTCAACGCAGTGAAACTGTCCCCGTGAACTCGCCTCTGCACCGTGTGACTTTCTCACGGTACTGTCGGGGATCTCACCGTGGTCACTGCAGTTCAGCCCGGCTGGGAGTGGAGCCTCACGTAACTCGGAAGTGGAACAATGCTGGAAACTGGAGAAGACGGTGATCGGTGAATATATTTACATACTCACCCTATCATTATGTGCACATATTAAAGAGTAACCATCATTTTAGCTTTTATTTCAGAAAGCAATAGTACACATGAAAATAATAAACTTTGTCATATAGGAGAAATTTGCTTTTTTTTCTTCCAGGGCTGATCATTCATTCTCAATTCACAGATAAAATCTGTATTCAGTGAGGAAAAAATGTTCCATTACTGAGATAGGAGATGACAGTTGGTGCTGATAACATTCTATGCAGAGGGGAGGGGAAGTAGGAGGGACTAGCTAGAGGCAAAGCTCCTCCTCCCCTCCCATATACATATAGTAGAATCTTATCCGTAGCAGCTTCCATCTCCTATCTCACTAATGTAAAATCTGTCACTGAATTAGATTTTACTCCCTGAATTGAGAATTTTAAGTATGAATGATCTGTCTCTTGTTGAGAAATAAGCAGATTTCGCTGATAAGACACATTACAAGGTTGCTTATTTTGCCATTTATTATTGATTTATGAAATAAAAATTATAACAGCAGTTACATTTTAAGTACTTTTTGCAGACATTTATGCACCAAAAATGTGTTTTGGCAGGAAAAAACGCAGTGTAAAATACACGCAATTTTGCCACGTTATTTACATGCATTTTTAATGCGTTTTTTTGCTGACAGTTTTTCCATGCATTTGAATGGGTGAAAAACAGTGAAAGAATTGAAATGCTGCAGATACCAAACTGCTTCAAATCTCAAAGGAAAAAATAAGCAAATTCTGCATAAGACTTCACAAATCTTATTCACTTTTTTGGTACTAGGAAATACTTCAGTTTTTGTGACTTAACTGGGCGGACAAAACATGACACAAAGCAGCAAATTCTTAATGTGCGTGCATACCCTTAGGCTTTGTTCACATTGCATTTTTGCTGTTTTTTACAGTACCAGCAAAAGATACGAGATTTCAGAGCTCTCTCATGCACAGGCTTTTTTTATACAGACTGAATTGGAAGACTGCAGCATTTTTTTAAAATCTGCAGCATGTCTTTTCTTTCAATGTTTTTGAAGTTTTTTCACCATTAGAAAGTAATAAGAAAGTGCAAAAACAATTACATTTTTGGAGCATTTTTGGCGAATAAAACAAATTTTATTAAAAATGTACAGTGGAAAAAAATCAAACAAATATTCCACGCCAAAAACCTGCAGAAACACTGAAAAACAGGTCTTTTGGTTGCAGTGTTTTTACTGTCAAGAGGGTAGGCTTTAGCTACTGAAAAAAAAACCCGCTGCAAAAATGCAATGTGTGAACATATTACTGGTACATATTTTGGTAGAATGTGTTTTCTCTCCTGGATATTGCAGACATAACCTGCAAGTACTGGTATAAACTGGATCCCTCATCCACTTTAGCCCTTAGGCCGGCGTCACTCTGGCGTATTACATCCGATGCGAGAGCATTGCATGCGATATGTTAATGACACTCGGCTCCTGCTCACAGCAGAGCAGGAGCCGAGTGTCATGCGTCTGTGCTCCGATTCTCTCGCACAGGGAGGAGGCAGAGAAATGAATTTCTCCATCTCCTCCATTGCTGGGGTCCGCTTATAACGCACATCACTCGGATGATATCCGAGTGGTGTGCGCTGTCTCACTCGCACCCATAGGCTTATATGGGTGCGAGTGAGCCGAGAGTTTTCCTCGGTCTGAGACAATCGCAGCATGCTGCGATTGTCTCGGACCGAGGAAAACGGCCGAAAAAAAGTCGACTGGTGGGAGCTGCTTCATAACTTAAAATTGGTCCGAGTGCAATGTGATTTTTTATCACATTGCACTCGGCCATT
The DNA here is from genome assembly GCF_032444005.1 of Ranitomeya imitator. Taxonomy (NCBI): domain Eukaryota; kingdom Metazoa; phylum Chordata; class Amphibia; order Anura; family Dendrobatidae; genus Ranitomeya; species Ranitomeya imitator. Next base: position 523,828,416 of record NC_091285.1, read on the forward strand.
TAAAACGCCAGTGTGACGCCGGCTTTAGACACCCTGTCACAGACCTTTCATCCATCCAAAATAGTTCTGCTCTGAACTATTGAGGGGCAAACACTCTGAAATATATGTTTGCAAATGGAGTTTGTGGCCACACATGTCTAATTGACAGGGCCAGGGAGTATGGATGCTCAGTCTCGCTACTGACAACGGAGAATCCTCACACCGCGTGCTGTATGTGATGTGAGAATTCACAAGTCTGCAGTTACATAGAGTGACTATAGACTGTTTGTGAAAAGCTAGGACAACCCCTCCAAACTATGCCCTACTTTAGGCCGAGGTCACACTTGCGAGAAACTCACACAGGTCTCGCGTCTCAATACCCGACACTGTAACTGGCACTCGGGACCGGAGTGTGCGGCTGCATGTATTTCTATGCAGTTGAGCGCTCCGGTCCGAGTGCCCAGTATTGAGATGCTAGGTTCTCGCAAGTGTGACCCCGGCCTTAGGCCACGTTCACACGCTCAGTATTTGGTCAGTATTTCACCTCAGTATTTGTAAGCCAATACCAGGAGTGGGTGATAAATACAGAAGTGGTGACGTGTTTCTGTTATACTTTTCCTCTGATTGTTCCACTCCTGGTTTTGGCTTACAAATACTGAGGTAAAAAAATGACCAAATATTGAACGTATGATCGTGGCCTAACTATGATAATATGCTTGAAAAACACAGAAATAGATACATCATGAGTTTTATGTGTGGCGCCCCAGGGTCCTGGTTGTCACAGTAGCATTGTTTTCCTCATGGGGAGAGCAATGTTACGTTTGGAAGCGATGAAAGATAACCCTCACCAGGTAATCACAAAGCACACAACATGTTCACACTCCAGGCCACAAGGGGAAGCTTTTGATCATATTTACTAGGTGACTCCCCTATATACATTGTGGTTTGGAGGGAAAGAGAGATTAGATTGTCAGAGAGACAGAAGAGAGCAGATGGACCTCGAAGGTCAGAACGTCTGAAGGGGCTGTGTGGTCTGAAGTACCACAGCTCCTGGAAAGAGACATACAGAAAGCCGAACATTATTCAGTGAGCGTGCAGGAGAGCGAAGCACAGGAGAGTGATATCAGGGGAGACTAGTTAAGATCAGGCTGCCTCCCTCTGAGGCACAGATAACCGGTAGCCAGAACACCGAGGTTGTAAGGACTCTATGACTTACAGCAGAGACCGGCAGGACAGCTGAACTGCATGTTACCTGTCCGCCTTAATACCCAGGAGGCACAGTGACACCCTTAGAGCCCGGGGCGTGCTAGAATCCCTGTAAACAGGCTCAAGTTACCAGTCATATGGGTTATGTCCTATCGTATATGGGGGACAAAGACAGAACATCTGTGAGGACCTTATGTGAAGCCATAGGCAATAAGGAACTACAACACCACAGAGCTATAGGAAGGCTTTTACCTCCATCTGGATAAGGGGGACTATGGATTCGCTTCCAATCCGGCCGGACCCTGCCTGTCCTGTAATCTGGTGCCCTGGACTGTGGCTGCCTGAAGTCTTCAGTAAATAAGGTAAAGAGACTGCAAACCTGTGTCTTCATTCTTTACTGCGTCCAGGGCCGGCTCCAAGTTCTCGTGGGCCGTGGGCGAAAGAGTCCCAGTGGGCCCCTTTAACACATGCCACAATTCATAATGCACGGATACGGCAGAGAAATATAGGTATAGTACAATGCCAAAGATTTCACTTACTTCTTACATTACATGAGTGATATCTATTGTGCATTCTACATTAGCTCAGAAACCGGACAGTATAGTCCTCTATACAGAATAATGAGCCCCATATATTGCTCCAAACAGAATAATGAGCCCCATATATTGTCCCATACAGTATAATGGCCCCATATAGTGCTCCATACAGTATAATTGGCACCACATAGTCCTCTATACAGAATAATGAGCCCCATATTGCTCCAAACAGAATAATGAGCCCAATATTATGCTCCATACAGAATTATGAGGCTCATATAATGCTCCATACAGTATAATGGGCACCACAGAGTGCTCCATACAGAATGAGCCACATATATTGCTCCATACGGAATTGACCCCATATAATGCTCCATACAGTATAGTGAGCCACATATAATTCTTCATACAGTATATGATGGGCCCCATCTATTGCTCCATATATAATGGGCCTCATATACTGCTCCATACAGTAGATGATCGGCCCCATACAGTACACTGAGTCCCATATATTGCTCCATACAGAATGGGCTCCATATGATGCTCCATACAGAATGGGTCCCATATAATGCTCCAAAAATAATTGGCCCAATAAGATGCTCCATGTATAAGGGGCCCCATATAATGCTCCATATATAATTGGCCATATAAAATGCTACATATATGATTAGTCCCATAAGATGCTTCATATATTATTGGCCCCATATACTGCTCCATATGTAAGTGGCCCCATATACTGCTCCATATTAAATTGGCCCCATATAATGCTCCCTATAGAATTGGCCCCATAAGATGCTCCATATTAAATAGGCCCCATATAATGCTCCCTATAGAATTGGCCCCATAAGATGCTCCATATTAAATTGGCCCCATATAATGCTCCCTATAGAATTCGCTTCATAAGATGCTCCCTGTATTATTAGCCCCATAAGATACTCCAAAAATGAAATACTCACCTCTCGTTGCTTGACGCTGCTCTGCTCTGGACTCCTCACTGTCGGCGTCTTCCTGCTCTCTGTGTTGCAACTGCTCAGGCAGAGGGTGCGCACTGGTGACGTCATGGCGCTCTCTGAACCAAACGTCACAGTCAGAGGATGGAAGATGCTGCAGCGTTGAAACCGGGAGAGATAAGTATCGCAAGTGCCAGGGCCCAGAGCAGGCGGGGGTCCACTCGCAGGGGCCGGCACTATAGCGCGCCTGTATCCCTAATGGCCAGTGGGCCCCCTGCCTGCTCAGGGCCCCGGCACTTGCCCGGGTGCGCCGGGTGCTGACGCCGGCCCTGACTGCGCCATTCACCATCTTCCATCTACACACCGGGAGCCTTGGGGATATACTTCACCTGTTGGAAGTTATACCATCTAGCTGCCATAACATCACCCCAGAGGACCCCTTAAAGCAACGTCGGTCCCCACTCACTGAATGCCACCGGTGGCATCACGAACATAAACTTTATTCCCTTTAAAGACCTTTCCCCTTTTACATGGGCATCCCAGGACCATGGACCAGGTCGCCACCGTGACATCACCCTGTGAAACACCCAACCCGGTGCCGAGTATCCCACGGCCCAGGCGGGGCAACTCATTCTTGGCGTCACGAACAGGATGGACTGACCCAGCAAATCGGGTCATGTGCGCTTAAGAGACTGTGCCTAACTGTGTTGTGTTAAGAAACTGTGCACTGTGAAATACCACCAAAAATTGCCGCCCAAACTGCCGCCATTACAGCGCCACGAGGAGCTCCGGAGAAGGGCGTGACAGCATGGGAGGAGACTACCAGAGCAGCGCGAACAGTGATGAACGCCCCCTTTACATGTTATTACACAATGAGGACGTGCCCGTCTGACAAAGAGGTCCACCTCCTGTTATGCTATGGCGGGAGCAAGGGGGGAAGAAGCTCCGTCCCCGGAAGAAAGAGCAGCAGTGTGCATGTGTGGCCACAGACCTGGCAGAGAGGATGGCGACCAGCGGTTACCCGGAGTGTGCGGAGGAGAAGGACCCGGACTCACCGTTGCCAAAGGATCTGGGCTTCCTGGAAGCGCAGGTGGAGGAGCTGAGCCGCCAGCTCCTGGACGCCGAGCTGACTACAGTGAAGAGATGGAAAGCAGCCCTGCACGGGAAGATCGTGCTGGAGGAGCCGCAGCAGCAGTCAATGTCCACAGCCTCACCAGTGGAGAGAACCGACACCAGTGGAACCACATCAGATGCAGGTATAGGAAACGACCCTGCCCCGGTAACCGACCCCGCTCTCGCGACTGCTCCTGCAACAGCCAGTAACCATTCTCCCGCGACCGCTCCTGCTCCAGCTGAAGGCCTTGCACTAGCGACTGCTCTTACCGCCACCACCGATGAGACACTGGTAGGCCCGCTCCCTGCTCCATCAGCCCCCCGACCTGGTTGGGCCACTACAACGTCCCCTGGGATCAGGACTGGGAATGGAGAGACACCTGAGCGCTCCACTGACACCCATCGGCACCCCACTTGAGGTGAGCACAGAGGGAGTAGTCTTCCAATGGGATAATCCGGGAGCAAAACTGATCAGGTTCCCAGCGGAGGCCCAGCCAGAGGGATCCCATATTGAAGTCCTCACTTGGGTGGAGTACAGCCAGCGTTTAGAGCTAAAGTGGAGAAAGGAGGATGAGGAGTCCCAGGCCAGGCATAGAGCTTTTAATGAAAGAGAGCTACACGCTAAGGCTCAGGCCCGCAAGGACCGACAAGCAAACCAGGCCCCGCTGAGGCAAGGCACAGTAGTAACCTTCAAGCTAAGAGGAGGCTGGGGGTTTATTAAAGAGCCAGGCCTGTATGCAGAGATTTTTGTCAACAGACAGGATGTAAAATCGCACCTCTGGAAAGGACACCCGGACCGGGATCTGTATCCAGGGGACATTGTGACCTACACCAGACACTTTGGTGACAAAGAGTGGTACGCCTTGAATGTACACAAATGCAGAAACTGCCCCAAAGCAGACCAAACCAAAGGCACCAGCAGCGCTGCCTAGTACTAAAGTAGCTGCCACCATTGCTTCTCAAACTGTACCACCAGTATCCCAAACCACAAAAACAACTGTGTGTACTATCACCACTACAGAAACCACAGCAGCGGCAACCTCCCCAATGATCATGCGTACTCAGGCCGCGCAAACTCTGATTGCAGCCCATGACTTGACTGTGCATGAAGACCAAACCCATGACATTTATCTGACACCAGGTGTGATTTTGGATCTAGATCTTCCCAGGCCAGGAAATAATCAGCGCCAAATCTTACCTTGGAAACAACCAAAGTAAATATAAAGAAGGAATATGACTGTAAATAGTTGGAAGTTAACCCATTATTGCTGAAAGTTTAAAATGACTGCTACAATTTAAAAGTTTGTTTAACCTGGCCAGGATTCCATTTAAAGGGGTCCCTCGTTTAAAGGGATCCTCTGTTTACTGAGTTCATCCGTTTAAAGAACATTTGAATCATGGATGGTGAATGGTTCACAAACTTTCTTATAAATAGTTTGTACCCTCTTAAAGGTGCTTCCTACAGGTTTTAGAAAGAAGCTTTTAAAGAGACTGTTTCTAACATTGCTGTGAAAGTTGCTTTGTTTTACAGAGACCTGAAGAAAAACCCGTTAGGCGCGGCAGGATTCCGGGTCTGGATACATGTCTTGTAGCCCGCCCAAGCCAACGTTGGGGGTTTAAGACAGGTTCTTCGCATCGTTGTTGCTGTTTTAAAGTTATTGACTGACTTGAGTATTAAATTGCACTACCTCAGTATTAAAAGACTTGAAAGTTGTTTTGAACCCTTAAATGGAATGTTGACTTGATGCACTTTGCTGAACCAATGTCCAGAGTTAGATGGAATTGTACTTTATATGCCATCTAGTTAGTATATTAGTGAGTCAATATATTGAATAAGAATAAAATTGAACCTTGAAGTTAGATAGTGTTATGTGCAGGGAGTAGTGAAAATGCCTAATGTTGCACTTTTGAATCCGATGGACTTGATGTAGCATACCCGCAGGGGTAGTCACTGTTGCTAGGAAAGTTCTGCACTTTAGAGAAAGAAAGATAATGTTTGTTTTGCACTTGAAGCCTTAAGAGATAGTATACCCGTAGTGGGTAATAGCTTTTCATAGTTAGTTAATTATTGAACTGTTCTATTAAATTGTTCTATTCCTGAAAGTAGGCCTACAATGTAAATATGTTCCTGTAACGTTCAAGCATCCGCGCCTCCCATAAAGGGAAGCTCCAGTTCCATTATTAATTTGTATTAACTTGTCTAATAGCATTTCAAAAATTTTCTGTCTTTTTGCTAAAATATTGTTGTTCTTTTCCCAGTCTGGGAGTACTGGATTTAACGGGGAGGGGGAGTGTGGTGCCCCAGGGTTCTGGTCGTCACAGTAGCATTGCTTTCCTCACAGAGAGAGTGATAATACGTTTGGAAGTGATAAAAGATAACCCTCACCAGGTAATCACAAAGCACACAACATGTTCACAATCCAGGCCACAAGAGGAACTTTTGATCCTATTTACTAGGTGACTCCCCTATATACATTGTGGTTTGGAGGGAAAGAGAGATTAGATTGTCAGAGAGACAGAAGAGAGCAGTTGGACCTCGAGGGTCAGAATGTCTGAAGGGGCCGTCTGGTCTGAAGTACCACAGCTCCTGGAAAGAGACATACAGAAAGTCGAAAATTGTTCAGTGAGCATGCAGGAGAGCGAAGCTCAGGAGAGTGATATCAGGAGAGACCAGCTAAGATCAGGCTGCCTTCCTCTGAGGCGCAGATAACCGGTAGCCGGACCACTGAGGTTGTAAGGAACTCTACGACTTACAGCAGAGACCGGCAGGACAGCTGAACTGCATGTTACCTGTCCACCTTATTAACCAGGAGGCACGGTGACTGTTGTGAATTCTGTTGTCGATCTCCCTCCTGTGGTCGTGAATGGTACTTCGGTGAGTTCTGTCCGTGGGCTCCCTCTGGTGGCTGTGAGTGGAGCTGCTGCTTCTGAGGTTCCTTACACAGGTGACGTGGTTTATCCTTTGGTTGGCTGCTCTATTTAACACTACTTAGATCGTTACTCCATGCCAGCTGTCAATGTTTCTGCATTGGTTCAGTACGCTCTTGGATCTTTCTGGTGACCTGTCTACTCCAGCAGAAGCTAAGTTCCTGATAGTATCTAATTTGTTCATTGTTTTCTTGTCCAGCTAGATATCATGATTTTGTCTTGCTAGCTGGAAGCTCTGGGATGCAGAGTGGCATCTCCGCACCGTTAGTTGGTGCGGAGGTCTTTTTTGCACACTCTGCGTGGTCTTTTGTAGTTTTTTGTGCTGATCGCAAAGCTACCTTTCCTATCCTCTGTCTATTTAGTAAGTCTGGCCTCCCTTTGCTGAAACCTGTTTCATTTCTGCGTTTGTGACTTTCATCTTTACTCACAGTCAATATATGTGGGGGGCTGCCTTTTCCTTTGGGGAATTTCTCTGAGGCAAGGTAGGCTTTATTTTCTATCTCTAGGGCTAGCTAGCTCTTAGGCTGTGACGAGGCGCCTAGGAAGCGTCAGGAGCGCTCCACGGCTATTTCTAGTGTGTGTGATAGGATTAGGGATTGCGGTCAGCAGAGCTCCCACATCCCAGAGCTTGTCCTGTTTGAGTTTTACCTATCAGGTCATTCCGGGTGCTCCTAACCACCAGGTCATAACAGTACAGCTGGCCCAAAGTATTAATGCATCTCAATAGAGGGATAAGAGAAGTTCTGAGACCTTTTTTTTTTCTTTGCACTGTGTTTTGTCTTTCTTTTCCCCTAAACCTTTGGGTGCTTCAGGACACAGGTGTAGATATGGACATTCAAGGTCTGTCCTCTTGTGTGGATCATCTCACTGCAAGGGTACAAAACATTCAAGATTTTGTGGTTCAGAATCCAATGTTAGAGCCTAGAATTCCTACTCCTGATTTATTTTCTGGGAATAGATCTAAGTTTCTGAATTTCAAAAATAATTGTAAACTGTTTCTAGCTTTGAAACCCCGCTCCTCTGGTGACCCCGCTCAACAAGTAAAAATCATTATTAGTTTGTTGCGTGGTGACCCTCAAGACTGGGCATTTTCCCTTGGGCCAGGAGATCCTGCATTGCGTGATGTTGATGCGTTTTTTCTGGAGCTTGGATTGCTTTATGATGAACCAAATTCCGTGGATCAGGCAGATAAAATCTTGCTGGCATTGTGTCAGGGTCAGGATGAAGCGGAGGTGTACTGTCAGAAGTTTAGAAAGTGGTCCGTGCTCACTCAGTGGAATGAATGTGCCCTGGCGGCAATTTTCAGAAAGGGTCTTTCTGAAGCCCTTAAGGATGTCATGGTGGGATTTCCCACGCCTGCTGATCTGAATGAGTCTATGTCCTTGGCCATTCAGATCGATTGGCGCTTGCGTGAGCGCAAAGCGGTGCACCATTTGGCGGTGTTCTCTGAGAATAGGCCTGAGCCTATGCAGTGTGATAGGACTTTGACCAGAGCTGAACGGCAAGAACACAGATGTCGGAATGGACTGTGTTTTTACTGTGGTGAATCCACTCATGCTATCTCTGATTGTCCTAAGCGCACTAAGCAGTTCGCTAGGTCTGCCACCATTGGTACGGTACAGTCTAAATTTCTTTTGTCCATTACTCTGATTTGCTCTCTGTCGTCCTATTCTGTTATGGCATTTGTGGATTCAGGCGCTGCCCTGAATTTGATGGACTTGGAGTTTGCCAGGCGCTGTGGTTTTTCCTTGGAGCCCTTGCAGTATCCTATTCCATTGAGAGGAATTGATGCTACGCCTTTGGCCAAGAATAAACCTCAATACTGGACCATGTGCATGGCTCCTGCACATCAGGAGGATATTCGCTTTTTGGTGTTGCATAATCTGCATGATGTGGTCGTTTTGGGGTTGCCATGGCTACAGGTCCATAATCCAGTATTGGATTGGAAATCTATGTCTGTGTCCGGCTGGGGTTGTCAAGGGGTACATGGTGATGTTCCATTGTTGTCAATTTCGCCTTCCACTCCTTCTGAAGTCCCTGAGTTTTTATCAGATTACCGGGATGTATTTGAGGAGCCCAAATCCGGTGCCCTACCTCCTCATAGGGATTGCGATTGTGCTATTAATTTGATTCCCGGTAGTAAGTTTCCTAAGGGCCGACTGTTTAATTTATCTGTGCCAGAGCACGCTGCTATGCGGAGTTATATAACGGAATCCTTGGAGAAGGGTCATATTCGCCCGTCGTCGTCACCATTGGGAGCAGGGTTCTTTTTTGTGGCCAAGAAGGATGGCTCTTTAAGACCTTGTATTGATTACCGCCTTCTTAATAAGATCACAGTCAAATTTCAGTATCCTTTGCCGCTGATGTCTGATTTGTTTGCTCGGATTAAGGGGGCTAGTTGGTTCACCAAGATAGATCTTCGAGGGGCGTATAATCTTGTGCGAATTAAACAGGGCGATGAATGGAAAACAGCATTTAATACGCCCGAGGGCCATTTTGAGAACCTGGTTATGCCTTTCGGGCTTTCTAATGCTCCATCTGTGTTTCAGTCCTTTTTGCATGACATCTTCCGAGAGTACCTGGATAGATTCATGATTGTATATTTGGATGACATTTTGGTCTTTTCGGATGATTGGGAGTCTCATGTTAAGCAGGTCAGAATGGTGTTCCAGGTCCTTCGTGCGAATTCCTTGTTTGTGAAGGGGTCTAAGTGTCTCTTTGGAGTTCAGAAGGTTTCATTTTTGAGTTTCATTTTTTCCCCTTCTACTATCGAGATGGACCCTGTTAAAGTTCAGGCCATTTATGATTGGACTCAGCCGACATCTGTGAAGAGCCTACAGAAGTTCCTGGGCTTTACTAATTTTTACCGTCGCTTCATCGCTAATTTTTCTAGTATTGCTAAACCGTTGACTGATTTGACCAAGAAAGGTGCTGATGTGGTCAATTGGTCCTCTGCGGCTGTAGAGGCTTTTCAGGAGTTGAAACGTCGTTTTTCTTCTGCCCCTGTGCTGTGCCAGCCAGATGTTTCGCTCCCGTTTCAGGTCGAGGTTGATGCTTTTGAGATGGGAGCAGGGGCTGTTTTGTCGCAAAGAAGTTCTGATGGCTCGGTGATGAAACCATGTGCCTTCTTTCTAGAAAATTCTCGCCTGCTGAGCGCAATGATGATGTTGGCAATCGAGAGTTGTTGGCCATGAAGTGGGCATTCGAGGAGTGGCGACATTGGCTTGAAGGAGCTAAACATCGCGTGGTGGTCTTGACGGATCACAAGAATTTGACTTATCTCGAGTCTGCCAAACGGTTGAATCCTAGCCAGGCTCGATGGTCGCTCTTTTTCTCCCGTTTTGATTTTGTGGTTTCATACCTTCCGTGATCTAAGAATGTGAAGGCTGATGCCCTGTCAAGGAGTTTTGTGCCTGACTCTCCGGGTGTTCCGGAGCCGGCGGGTATTCTTAAAGAGGGGGTAATTTTGTCTGCCATCTCCCCTGATTTGCGGCGCGTGCTGCAGAAGTTTCAGGCTGATAGACCTGACCGTTGTCCAACGGAGAAACTGTTTGTCCCTGATAGATGGACTAGTAGAGTTATCTCTGAGGTTCATTGTTCGGTGTTGGCTGGTCATCCTGGAATCTTTGGTACCAGAGATTTGGTGGCTAGATCCTTTTGGTGGCCTTCTTTGTCACGGGATGTGCGTTCTTTTGTGCAGTCCTGTGGGACTTGTGCTCGGGCTAAGCCCTGCTGTTCTCATGCCAGTGGGTTGCTTTTGCCCTTGCCGGTCTCGAAGAGGCCCTGGACGCATATTTCCATGGATTTTATTTCTGATCTCCCTGTTTCTCAAAGGATGTCGGTCATTTGGGTGGTTTGTGATCGCTTTTCTAAGATGGTCCATTTGGTACCCTTGTCTAAATTGCCTTCCTCCTCTGATTTGGTGCCATTATTTTTCCAGCATGTGGTTCGTTTGCATGGCATTCCGGAGAACATCGTCTCGGACAGAGGTTCCCAGTTTGTTTCAAGGTTTTGGCGGTCCTTTTGTGCTAAGATGGGCATTGATTTGTCTTTTTCTTCGGCTTTCCATCCTCAGACTAATGGCCAAACCGAACGAACTAATCAGACTTTGGAAACATATCTGAGATGCTTTGTTTCTGCTGATCAGGATGATTGGGTGTCCTTCTTGCCTTTGGCTGAGTTCACCCTTAATAATCGGGCCAGCTCAGCTACTTTGGTTTCTCCTTTTTTCTGCAATTCTGATTTCCATCCTCGTTTCTCTTCAGGGCAGGTTGAGTCTTCGGAATGTCCTGGTGTGGATACTGTGGTGGACAGGTTGCAGCAGATTTGGACTCATGTGGTGGACAATTTGACATTGTCCCAGGAGAAGGCTCAACGTTTCGCTAACCGCCGGCGCTGTGTTGGTCCCCGACTTCGGGTTGGGGATTTGGTTTGGTTGTCATCTCGTCATGTTCCTATGAAGGTTTCCTCTCCTAAGTTTAAGCCTCGTTTCATTGGGCCATATAAGATTTCTGAAGTTCTTAATCCTGTGTCATTTCGTTTGGACCTTCCAGCTTCTTTTGCCATCCATAATGTGTTCCATAGGTCGTTGTTGCAGAGATACGTGGCACCTATGGTTCCCTCCGTTGATCCTCCTGCCCCGGTGTTGGTCGAGGGGGAGTTGGAGTATGTGGTGGAGAAGATTTTGGATTCTCGTGTTTCAAGACGGAAACTCCAGTACCTGGTCAAGTGGAAGGGTTATGGTCAGGAAGATAATTCCTGGGTTTTTGCCTCTGATGTTCATGCTGCCGATTTAGTTCGTGCCTTTCATTTGGCTCATCCTGATCGGCCTGGGGGCTCTGGTGAGGGTTCGGTGACCCCTCCTCAAGGGGGGGTACTGTTGTGAATTCTGTTGTCGAGCTCCCTCCTGTGGTCGTGAATGGTACTTCGGTGAGTTCTGTCCGTGGGCTCCCTCTGGTGGCTGTGAGTGGAGCTGCTGCTTCTGAAGTTCCTTACACAAGTGACGTAGTTTATCCTTTGGTTGGCTGCTCTATTTAACACTACTTAGATCGTTACTCCATGCCAGCTGTCAATGTTTCTGCATTGGTTCAGTTCGCTCTTGGATCTTTCTGGTGACCTGTCTACTCCAGCAGAAGCTAAGTTCCTGATAGTATCTAACTCGTTCATTGTTTTCTTGTCCAGCTGGATATCATGATTTTGTCTGGGATGCAGAGTGGCATCTCCGCACCGTTAGTCGGTGCGGAAGTCTTTTTTGCACACTCTGCGTGGTATTTTGTAGTTTTTTGTGCTGATCGCAAAGCTACCTTTCCTATCCTCTGTCTATTTAGTAAGTCTGGCCTCCCTTTGCTGAAACCTGTTTCATTTCTGCGTTTGTGACTTTCATCTTTACTCACAGTCAATATATGTGGGGGGCTGCCTTTTCCTTTGGGGAATTTCTCTGAGGCAAGGTAGGCTTTATTTTCTATCTCTAGGGCTAGCTAGCTCTTAGGCTTTGACGAGGCGCCTAGGGAGCGTCAGGAGCGCTCCACGGCTATTTCTAGTGTGTGTGATAGGATTAGGGATTGCGGTCAGCAGAGCTCCCACATCCCAGAGCTTGTCCTGTTTGAGTTTTAACTATCAGGTCATTCCGGGTGCTCCTAACCACCAGGTCATAACAGGTGACACCCTTAGAGCCCAGGGCGTGCTAGAGTCCCTATAAACAGGCTCAAGTCACCAGTCATACGGGCTATGTCCTATCCTATATGGGGACAGAGAGAGAACATCTTTGAGGACCTTATGTGAAGCCATAGGCAGTAAGGAACTACAACACCACAGCGCTATATGAAGGCTTTTACGTCCACCTGGAAAAGGGGGACTCTGGATTCGCTTCCAAACTGTCCGGACCCTGCCAGCCCTGTGATCTGGTGCACTGGACTGTGGCTGCCTGAAGTCTTCAGTAAACAAGGTAAAGAGACTGCAACCCTGTGTCTTCATTCTTTACTGCACCATTCACCATCTTCCATCTACACACTGGGAGCCCTGGGGATACACTTCACCTGTGGGAAGTTATACCATCTAGCTGCCATAACATCACCCCAGAGGACCCCTTAAAGCAGCGTCAGTCCCCACTGACCGAATACCACAGGTGGCGTCACAAACATAAACAGTCCCCACCCCGAATCCCCAGATGTAAGACATAAATTCCCCTAACCTTGAGAAGTCTAGCGTCGCATTTATGGTGCGACCTAAAATGGCGTGGGATTGATTTGAGATCCGACACATCGGACACTGTCCTGGCCGCACCAATGCCCCGCACATGCTCCCGAACCCGAACACGAAGTTCCCGCGTGGTTAATCCCAAATACACCATGGGGCACGTACATGTAGCGTAATAAATTACGTTGGTTGTACTGCATGAGATTCGTTGCCTGATATCGAATTTTCTACTACCATCAGCAGACGTAAAGCTGGAGCAGTGCAGGACATTGGTGCAGGCAAGACAGTGCCCGCACGGAAAACAGCCCCAAATGGGGCCACTAGTACCAAATGGGTTTTTCGGGGTGGGGACATAATGGCTCTGCACCAACAAATCATTCAAATTTTTACACCTCCTAGAGGTCATCCGTGGAAATGGGCCAAGGGAGGCCGCCAGGGAGGGCTCCGTCCCAAGGACGGACCAATGTCTGGCAAGGATGGAACGCATATTGTTCCACTCATGGTTGTAAGTAGAAATAAAACGAATGGAGCCAGTACCATCCCTGTCAGTCCGTCTGCTCTGTGGGTGTAATAAAGTCTCCCGTTGGGTTTTCCTGGCTCAGTCATAGCCATGCTTTACAGATCTGCGGCTATAACCTCGAGCCAGAAAACGATCTTTCAGATCCGAGGCCTGTGCCTCGAACCTGGACTCAGAGGAACAGATTCGCCGCATCCTCAGGAACTGTCCGACCGGGACGGCCCTAATCGTGGATGGGTCATGTGCCGATGAGGCGTGTAATAGAGAATTAACAGCAGTCGATTTTCTGAAGACGTCCGCCTGGATACGCCGATTAGTATCGACCCCCAGGCGGACATCCAGAAAATCGACAGTAACGTCACTAAAGGTGTATGTAAGTTTGATATTAGACGTATTTTTATTTAGTGTGCCCATGAAATCCTCGAGCTGGTGGACGGTCCCGTCCCACAAAAAAAGAATATCATCAATGAAGCGATACCAGCATAGCACATGGGAGGCGGCCGGCGGGCCCTCGTCGCCAAAGAGGAATCTCTCCCAGTAACCCAAGAAGAGATTGGCGTACGAGGGCGCGCAGGCCGCGCCCATGGCCGTGACGCGCTTCTGTAAATAAAAAGTATCCTTAAAAACGAAAAAGTTATGGGTAAGGACATAGTCCAGCAGCTCGAGGATTAGTCCACGTAGAGGGCCGTCCAGGTCGGAGGTCCCCAGGAAGAAGCGAACCGCCTCAATCCCACGAGAGTGTTCAATACAAGTGTACAAGCTCTCCACGTCAGCAGTGACGAGAAGAGTTGTACTGTCCACAAGGATGCCATCGATCCGCGCCAGGACGTCCGTAGTGTCACGGATGTATGAAGGCAAAATTTGGACTAGGGGTTTGAGATAGAAATCTATAAATTGACACACATGGTCACATAAGCCCCCAATCCCGGACACAATCGGACGCCCCGGGGGATCAAGGGCATCCTTGTGGACCTTAGGTAACAGGTAGAAAGTTGGGGTCCTGGGGGACCTGACCATCAGACCATCAAAAACATTTTTGGGAATAATCCCTCCCTCAAAGGCTCCCCACTGACCGAATACCACAGGTGGTGTCACAAACATAAACTTTATTCCCTTTAAAGACCCTTCCCCTTTTACATGGGCGTCCCAGGGCCACAGATCGGGTTGCCACCGTGACATCCCCCTGTGAAACACCGGACCCGGTTCCGAGTACCCCACGACCCAGGCGGAGCGACTCATATGCTCCTGACATTGTTGAGCCGTATTTGGAAACAATTACATTAAACAAGCAGATGAATATTGTACAATAATTCAGCTCACAATACCCAGGACTGGTTATTAGAATAAGTTTTAGAATTCCTAAAATGCAATAAAGAAATGTCCTCTCTGTTCCACTTATACACCACCGAAAATTTTAACTACAGTATATATATACATATATATATATATATATATCTATAATATAACGCTGGGAGCGTCACTCTGTCCGAAGCCTCTATAGACTGCGCAAGCGCAAGCGCCGGCGCAGTCTGGGCCTCACAGAGCGACGCTCCCGGGAGATCGCAGTGTGTGTTCACACTGAACACACACCGCGATCTCCACCGCAGAAGCAGTGACCGCCAGGAGGGTGAGTATCGGCCTATATTCACCTGTCCCCGTTCCATCGCTGAGCGGCGCCATCTTCCCTGTCTTCGGTCTGTGGCCTTCAGTTCAGAGGGCGCGATGACGCGCTTAATGCGCGCCGGCGCCGCCCTCTGACTGAATAGTCACGGCCAGGAGACCGGGAAGATGGCGGCGCTCAGCGATGGAACGGCGGACAGGTGAGTATAGGAAGTGCTGGGGGGGCCTGAGCTGGCGGCGATACCGGCACCTGACCCCCACAGCGCGCCGGTGTCCCCGCCTGCTCAGGCCCCCCAGCACTCGGCGCCGAGCGGGTCAGAGGCAGTATGGGGACGCAGGATGGAGCAGCACATAAGGATGGGGAAGCAGGATGGAGCAGCACATAAGGATGGGGACGCAGGATGGAGCAGCACATAAGGATGGGGACGCAGGATGGAGCAGCACATAAGGATGGGGACGCAGGATGGAGCAGCACATAAGGATGGGGACGCAGGATGGAGCAGCACATAAGGATGGGGACACAGGATGGAGCAGCACATAACAGTATGGGGACGCAGGATGGAGCAGCACATAAGGATGGGGACGCAGGATGGAGCAGCACATAAGGATGGGGACGCAGGATTGAGCAGCACATAAGGATGGGGACGCAGGATGGAGCAGCACATAACAGTATGGGGACGCAGGATGGAGCAGCACATAAGGATGGGGACGCAGGATGGAGCAGCACATAAGGATGGGCACGCAGGATGGAGCAGCACATAACAGTATGGGGACGCAGGATGGAGCAGCACATAAGGATGGGGACGCAGGATGGAGCAGCACATAAGGATGGGGACGCAGGATGGAGCAGCACATAAGGATGGGGACGCAGGATGCAGCAGCACATAAGGATGGGGACGCAGGATGGAGCAGCACATAACAGTATGGGGACGCAGGATGGAGCAGCACATAAGGATGGGGACGCAGGATGGAGCAGCACATAAGGATGGGGATGCAGGATGGAGCAGCACATAACAGTATGGGGACGCAGGATGGAGCAGCACATAAGGATGGGGACGCAGGATGGAGCAGCACATAACAGTATGGGGACGCAGGATGGAGCAGCACATAAGGATGGGGACGCAGGATGGAGCAGCACATAAGGATGGGGACGCAGGATGGAGCAGCACATAAGGATGGGGACGCAGGATGCAGCAGCACATAAGGATGGGGACGCAGGATGGAGCAGCACATAACAGTATGGGGACGCAGGATGGAGCAGCACATAAGGATGGGGACGCAGGATGGAGCAGCACATAAGGATGGGGATGCAGGATGGAGCAGCACATAACAGTATGGGGACGCAGGATGGAGCAGCACATAAGGATGGGGACGCAGGATGGAGCAGCACATAACAGTATGGGGACGCAGGATGGAGCAGCACATAAGGATGGGGACGCAGGATGGAGCAGCACATAAGGATGGGGACGCAGGATGGAGCAGCACATAAGGATGGGGACGCAAGATGCAGCAGCACATAAGGATGGGGACGCAGGATGGAGCAGCACATAACAGTATGGGGACGCAGGATGGAGCAGCACATAAGGATGGGGACGCAGGATGGAGCAGCACATAAGGATGGGGACGCAGGATGGAGCAGCACATAACAGGATGGGGACGCAGGATGGAGCAGCACATAAGGATGGGGACGCAGGATGGGAGCAGCACATAAGGATGGGGACGCAGGATGGAGCAGCACATAACAGGATGGGGACGCAGGATGGAGCAGCACATAAGGATGGGGACGCAGGATGGGAGCAGCACATAAGGATGGGGACGCAGGATGGAGCAGCACATAAGGATGGGGACGCAGGATGGAGCAGCACATAAGGATGGGGACGCAGGATGCAGCATGAACATAAGGATGGGGACGCAGGATGCAGCATGAACATAAGGATGGGGACGCAGGATGCAGCAGCACATAAGGATGGGGACGCAGGATGCAGCATGAACATAAGGATGGGGACGCAGGATGGGAGCAGCACATAAGGATGGGGACGCAGGATGCAGCAGCACATAAGGATGGGGACGCAGGATGCAGCATGAACATAAGGATGGGGACGCAGGATGGAGCAGCACATAAGGATGGGGACGCAGGATGCAGCATGAACATAAGGATGGGGACGCAGGATGCAGCATGAACATAAGGATGGGGACGCAGGATGCAGCATGAACATAAGGATGGGGACGCAGGATGCAGCATGAACATAAGGATGGGGACGCAGGATGCAGCAGCACATAAGGATGGGGACGCAGGATGCAGCAGTACATAAGGATGGGGACGCAGGATGCAGCAGCACATAAGGATGGGGACGCAGGATGGAGCAGCACATAAGGATGGGGACGCAGGATGCAGCAGCACATAAGGATGGGGACGCAGGATGCAGCAGCACATAAGGATGGGGACGCAGGATGCAGCATGAACATAAGGATGGGGCGCAGGATGCAGCAGCACATAAGGATGGGGACGCAGGATGCAGCAGCACATAAGGATGGGGACGCAGGATGGAGCAGCACATAAGGATGGGGACGCAGGATGGGAGCAGCACATAAGGATGGGGACGCAGGATGGAGCAGCACATAAGGATGGGGACGCAGGATGCAGCAGCACATAAGGATGGGGACGCAGGATGCAGCAGCACATAAGGATGGGGACGCAGGATGCAGCAGCACATAAGGATGGGGACGCAGGATGGAGCAGTGCATGACAGGATGGGGACGCATGATGGAGCAGCGCATGACAGGATGGGGACGCAGGATGGGAGCAGCGCATGACAGGAAAGGGAACGCAGGATGGAGCAGCACATGACAGGATGGGGACGCAGGATGGAGCAGCGCATGACAGGATGGGGACGCAGGATGGAGCAGCACATGACAGGATGGGGACGCAGGATGGAGCAGCGCATGACAGGATGGGGACGCAGGATGGAGCAGCACATACCATGATGGAGACAATATACCAATATAAATGCTTGCCACCCGGGCGTAGAACGGGTTCAATAGCTAGTATATATATATAGGCAAAAGCAGGCAATAGCAATTATACTACAATGAATCTCATCATTGAACATACGGGGGTCAAAGCTCATTCTGCAGTGTATGTGATAAGGTCTGACAGTGTGTGCTAAGGAGGCGTTACATTGCTCCTGTAGAAAAGTCTCCAGGCTGAAAAGTCACTTCCTAGTATGCAGATTGTGCCATTCTGAACTGCAGATAGGCGACCGTCACGTCCACACCACAGTGCAGTCACCAGGTAAGAAACCAACCTCTAAATGAGCTCAATGAGTAAGATGTGTAAGGCTGCCGTCACACTAGCAGTATTTGGTCAGTATTTTACATCAGTATTTGTAAGCCAAAACCAGGAGTGTGTGATATATACAGAAGTGGTGCATATGTTTCTGTTATACTTTTCCTCTAATTGTTCCACTCCTGGTTTTGGCTTACAAATACTGATGTAAAATACTGACCAAATACTCCTAGTGTGATGGCAGCCTAATTCTGTAGTCGCTGATGATGACACAATGTATTCCTAGTCTTTTAGATGTGACATTAAATGATATATGTATTAGATTGTGTGATGACTTTCTACTGACCTTTACATGTTGGCATAGAACGAGCATTGTGAAACAACTTACCTTCAGAAAGAACTTATTCATGAATTGAAGTTTAGATAACAGATTAGAAGTATCGTTTTTGTGCGTTTTCTTTTCTTTTCAGGAGGTGGGTTGGTTTTATTTGGATGCACTATTGGTAAATTATGTTCTAGGTAAAGTAGATTGTGAAATCTACCAGGAAGAAAGCTTAGACTTAACCTCTCACAGCGCCCTACCCAATTCTTCATTGTTTTACACGTAGTATCTAGTAAGTACTATATTTACATGTAAAACACAGCATCGGATGGGGGAGAATATTTCCATAATACATTGAATACGCCTCATTGGAACCTTTCCGTGTTCAGGGACAAGCACCGTTTGTTTTCTGTGTCTTTACTAATGTACTGTTTGAACTGCATTACAGCAGACATTTTCCTTTTTAGTAAAAGATTGGGTTAAAATATGCACAAAGATATACTTGAAAATGCTAAGAAAATGCATTCTTATTGGCAGGGCTGCCTTGGTAGCAGTACTGATACTCGGGTAAGTGTGGCACTGGCTCTAGTCACGTTTCTATTCTCAACAGTCAGGTGCAGCAAGTACGTTCTGTAGAATACTATGAATGGAGGCAGTAAGAACAAGGCCTCATTCAGACGTCTGTTTTCCTTACGTATGAGAAAAATGGACTGATCATTTTGACCAGAGTTTGATCAAAGGTTGATCAGAGTGTGATCCAAGTGTCATCAGTTTTTCTTGTATGTGAAAAAAAAAGTTTCTCCACCTTGTTATCCAACTGCAGTCTGATTACCGAGGACGCCGGCAATGGAGGAGATGGATGAATTTCTTTCTCTGTCTCCTCCGCATCTGTGCTGCGTTTCTTTCGTGCAAGAAATTTGGAGCACAGAGCACTGACACTCGGCTCACACTACGAGCCGACTGTCACTTGCATAATCTGCCCAATTCTCTCACATAAGGCTGTGTGACCCCAGCCATAGACTGACTCACACCCTATCTCTTGTATTGAAGCAGTTAATGAAGCTGTGCAAAGGTCATTAAAAAGGGAGGGGGAGCAGCTGTGATTCTGCCTATTATGAATGGTGAATCCCTTTATCAGTTGAGCATTGACTATTACCTATCAAGGTAACCCTGCCTCTGCTGATAAGGAAACTGCTGTAAACTCTTCTAGAAAAGACAGGAAGTAGGAATCTAAAAAAGCCTCAGTTGCCAATGTGACTTGCATTGGCCAGTTTCGTCCGATATATACGCAGCCATTTGCAGCATGCTGCTACTTTTTTCTCATCTAAATTCCACCTGAGGAAAAACTCGCAGATGAGCACTGACTCATTGAATGACATCGGTGCGAAGTGCAATGCAATTTTTTTCTTCCATTGCACTCGACAATTTTATACGCAAGTGGGAGCAAGGCCTAAGGGCTTATACCCATCAATGTTGAAAAAAAAAGGTCTGATATTGTTCCTGAAGAGTCGGAAGAGTGTCATGCAAGTGACATGCGATTCTCATGCGAGTACAACCCAGTTTTTATAACCTAGCAACCGATTTACATCCGAATGACATGTGACTGCAAACAGTGTGCAATGCGATTTTCACATGAGCTTTTACATACAGTACTCTATGTCATTTAAACATGGCTTTCCAAGGAAATATTCTTCAATATATATTAGATAGAAAAAAATGGCGTGGGATCACCGTAATCTTATTAACCAGCAAAGGGAGAGTAAATACGTGAAGGCTATTAATATCAGCTCACAGCTGGCTACTAAGCCTTTACTGGTCATTAAGGTGGGGAACTTCCCCCAAAAATTACATATGGACCCCTATAATTAATAACCAGCAAAGGCTAGGCATACAGCTGTGGTCTGATATTAATAGGCTAGGAAGGGGCCATGGATATTGGCCCTCTCCCAGATGAAAATATCAATTCTGGCACTTAGCCTCACTCTTCCCACTTGCCTTGGTGCATTGGCAAATGGGGGTATAGTCATTATTCTGGGTGTTATTGTTTTGACAGTTTGACCATGGGGTTAGTAAGGGGGGCGTCTTGTTGACGCCTCTCCATTACTAACCCCTGGGCTTGATGTCAGCTGTCAATACAAAGCTGACATCAACCCCAATACCATCATCCCACTTGCCAACACACAAGGGCAAGTGGGAAGAGTGAAGCTAAGGCTTTTCTGGGGCTGCTAAGAGTTGATATATTTAGTCTGGGAGGGGGCCAATATCCATGGCCCCTTCCTAGCCTATTAGTAACAGCCCACAGCTGTCTGACTAGCCTTTGCTGGATATTAATTATAGGGGGACCCTACGTTATTTTTTTGGGGGGTCCCCATTTTAATAACCAGTAAAGGCTAAATATACAGCTATGAGATGATATTAATAGCCTGGGAAGCTACATGGTTATTACCCCCTTCCCAGATTATAAACATCTGCCCCCAGCTTTCCCTCTGCTGGATAAAAAATGTTGGGGGATTCCAAGCCATTTTTTACAGAAAATAATTTATTTAGTAATAAAATACATGTACGGTAAGCTATAGAAGCACTGTTATAATTATATATGTGACTGACATTTTTATATCTATCTATTCTATGTATATATATATATATATATATATAAATATATATATTCTATCTATTCCATTGTGAAGGGTCAAGCTTTTTTTTTTCTGTATGCGGCAGATGAAATGTCGGATTTTTAAGGACATGGATGTGTAAAAATCTGACAGCACTCGCATGGTCCGAGTGTCGTGTAATTTTTTTTCATCACACCCAGACTTGCACTGGCAAGTCTTGTCCGAGATACGAGAACAATAGCAGCATGCTGCAATTTTTTTCTCAGCCCGATCTGAGCTGAGAAAAAAAGGGACTCATAGATTAACATTGGTAAGAATGCAATCCTAATTTTTTATCGGATTGCATTAGTCCATTTTTCTCACAGATGAGTATGAGCCCTAAGGGTATGTGCACACGCTGCGGATTTTGCTGTGGATCCGCAGCGGATTTGACGCTGCGGATCTGCAGCAGTTTTCCATGAGTTTACAGTACCATGTAAACCTATGGAAAACAAAATCCGCAGTGCACATGCTGGAGAAAAAAATGCGGTTTATATTCCGCAGCATGTCAATTCTTTGTGATGGGGAAAAAAAATGCGGTTTATATTCCGCAGCATGTCAATTCTTTGTGCGGATTCTGCAGCGGTTTACACCTGCTCCTCAATAGGAATACGCAGGTGTAAAACCGCAGGTGGAATCCGCACAAAAAACGCGGAAAAACCGTGGTAAATCCACAGTAATTCCACAGTAAATCCGCAGTGCGGTTTACCTGAGGATTTACCAAAATCAGTGTGGAAAAATCCGCACACCATTCCGCAGCATGTGCACATACCCTTAGATTCAGTACGGATAGCATAACCAATGATAGTCTATGAGATAGTTCACATGTCAAATTTTTTCCTCTGACTTAGAGGTCTGCTCAAAAGTACAGAGACATGTCCAATATGGATTCGAATGTCGGATCAAACTCATCAAAGCAAGTCTATGAGTCCTTGAAAAAATCAGATAGCACTCGGATGTCATCCATGTGCTGTCCGGTTTTCCTGGCTTGATTGATAGGAAAAGTTTGCCTATCATTGTCTTTTCATCTGAGACAAACTGATGAAACTCCGACCAAACTCTGATGGTAAAACTGGCAAACTGACTAATTACACCCTGATCAAACTCGCTTTTGTGTATGAGAACCATCACTGATGTCTGAATGAGCCCTAACTGCTTGGAGAAGGTTATAGATAAGGGTGTGACATGTTAATCATTAATGAAATAGGCCACAATTCCTGAATAGAGATGTGTAGTGAGAGCTCTAAAAGTGACACAGAAAAATCCCTGCTCAGCAGCAGGTTTCTATTGCCACCCAGATTCAGACCAATGAGTTGAATGTTATTTTTACGAAATTATGATATTTTACATGTGTCTTAATAGAATATTTTAAACATTTCAACTTTGTTTCCCATACATTTTTTAAATTGTATTGTGAAGTCACTGAACCCCCACACCATTCCCCATACCCCCCCCCCCAAAAAAAAAAAAAAACCCAAACAACCCAAACCTAGGCTATGTGCACACAGCATCTTTTTCTGGTGGATAGGCCACAGGGCGCCCAATATAATGATCATAGTGTAGAGCAATTTCGAAACGACATTTCTGCGATTATGCTCCATCTTATGTTATAATGACCTCAGAGCGCTGGTGTGGTGGCAAGTATGGTAATATTTGTGGGGTTGATATCAGATTGTAATATCAGCTGACATCAAGCCCACAGGTTAGTAATGGAGAGGCATCTATAAGATGCCCCCATTACTAACCCTATAAAGATATTGTAATAAAGACACAGCCAGAATAAATTCCTTTATTTGAAATAAAACTCCCCACCATATTTTACCTATTTGTTTAAAAAAAATAAAAAAATTAAAACACCATATTCCTCACCTGTCCGCCAATAATCCATTTGTCCCACGAAGAGCCCATCTCTACTACATCTGGATTGCATGGCTGAGTGCTGGCATGATGCAATTGCTCAACCGTGAATCCAGGAGACACTGAGCTGAAACTGCGAACTTAGCTTCAGCTTCAGCACCTATTGGTGACAATAGTGAGGTTACCAGAGTTCATCAACTATCTAACTTCGCTCACCTTATTGACGTCACTGCTCGATGCTGCAGCTGATTTCTCATGTTCAGCTCAGTGTCTGCTGGATTCACGACCGGGCAGTAGCATCATGTCATTGCTCCGCCATGCAATCCAGCTGTAGCAGAGTTGGAGCGCATCGTGGAATATAGATTATCGGCGGACAGGTGAATAACATGTGTGGTGTTTTTTATTTTTCATTTTTGTAAATAAATGGGTAGAAGAAGGTAAGGAATTATATTTCAAATAGAGGTGTTTATTCTGGCTGTGTCTTTACTAAAAAAATGACTATGGGGCTTAGTAATGGGGGTGTCTTATAGACGTCTCTCCGTTACTAACCACTGGGCTTGATATCAGCTGACATTACCGATATGACATCAAGCCCACAAATATTAACTAACTTGCCACCACATCAGAGCATGTGGGAAGAGCCAGGCAAAGCACCAGAATTGGTGCATCTAATAGATGCATCTTTTCTGGAGCGGTTGTGGGCTGCCATTTTTAGGCTGGGGAGGGCCAATATCCATGGCCGCTTCCCATTCTGAGAATACCAGCACCCAGCTGTCTGCTTTAGCTTGGCTAGTTGTCAAAAATGGGGGGAACCCACGCCATTTAAAAAAAAAAAAAAAATTAAATAATTAGAAAAAATGGCGTGCGGACCCCTGTATTTTTGATAACCAGCCAAGCTAAAGCTCACAGCTGTGGGCTGAAGACCATAGCTGTCGGTTTGGCCTGCAATGGTTATCAAAACTAGACGGGACCCCACATCTTTTTTTTTTTACACAGTGTGCCCCTGCCAATCTCAGCTATGCCAATAATTGGCATGGCTGTAATTGAGCCGAAAGTGCCCCCACCAGCAAAGCTTGTTAATTGGCTACACCACAGTCTTTCAACAAACTTTGTTCAGGCTGGTGAACCTGAACCGTAGCACGCACTTCCTTGAGAATAGCATGTTCGGGGTCCGTGCACGGACACTAGGCATTTGGTACAGACCCTGAACTTTACCATTCAGGTTCGCCCATCCCTACACTCCATTTATATTTACTATTAGATCAGAAAAACAAGGTGGACAGCAGTGTGAGCAACTATATCTTACCTCAGTGCCCCTGTTATCTCCAATATTAGATAAGAAAGATCATGTAGCAATTGTTTGAGCAGCCTCTTCTTCTTATAACTGGGATATCAAAAGGTAAAAGTCACTTGCCACTGCATCTATACTGGCGTGGTTATTCATTGTGGTAGAGCGTTTCTGATCTTTTACTTGAATTCCCAAAGCTGCTGAAGTAAGAAGAGGTCACGCATACTGCTGTCCACTCTGATTTGATACTGGAGATACCAAGGGTGCTGAGTTAGGACGGGGTCACACTTGCGAGTTCAATCCGAGAAACTCACACTAGTCTCTCTCATCAAGTCCGGGCACTGCCGCTGACACTCGGGACCAGAGTTTGCGGCTGCATGCATTTCTCCGTTTACTTCAGCATCTTTGGGAATTCCAGTAAAAGATTAAAAACAATCTACCTCAATCAATAGCCATGCCAGTATAGATGCAGTAGCAAGTGACTTTTACCTTTTGATATCCCAATTATAATGAACACAATCTTTTTAATACTAGCATATTTGGACATTAGTAAGTCTCATGCTGTAATGTGTGTATACTCTTTTGCATCTTCCCCTGGCCAGGAGCTGTGGTACGATCAGACCATGTTCCTGTACGGTCAGACACAGCCAATTGTAGAAATTATTATTATTATTCCAAGATCTATTGATTAAAATCAACTTTTGCTCATGGAAAACCCCTTTAAATCAATATTGAAGATATTACTATTCCAGATAAACCAAGTATCACATACCCAGATAGCAGTCGTGTGCCAAATGGCAGACAGACAAGTAATAATGGCAGTGTGCCATTTGGTCGCCCGCCAGGGCCGTGGCGTACCTGGTACTGGGTCCGGTGTTCACAGGGGGTGTCACGGTGGTGACCCGGTCCGTGGCCCTGGGCGCCCATGTAAAGAGGGGAAAGTCTTTAAATGGATTTGGTGATTAGAGTTTATGTTCGTGACGCCACCTGTGGTATTCGGTCAGTGGGGACCGACGCTGCTTTAGGGGGTCCTCTGGGGTGATGTTATGGCAGCTAGATGGTATAACTTCCCACAGGTGAAGTATATCCTCAGGGCTCCCGGTGTGTAGATGGAAGATGGTGAATGGCGCAGTAAAGTACTAGGACACAGGTTTCCAGTCTATTTACCTGGTTTACTGAAGACTTCAGGAAGCCGCAGTCCAGGGTACCAGATCACAGGTGAGGTAGGGTCCAACCGGCTTGGAAGCAAATCCAGAGTCCCCTTTACCAGGTGGAGTTAAAAACCTTCCTCTAGCGCGATGGTGTTGTAGTCCCTTACTGCCTATGGCTTCACATAGGGTCCTCACAGTTGTTCTCTCTGTCCCCCATATAGGATAGGACATAAGCCGTATAACTGGTGACTTGAGCCTTTTTACAGGGACTCTAGCATGCCCCGGGCTCTATAAGTGTCACCGTGCCTCCTGGGTATTAAGTATACGCAAAGAGAACACCGACTAGGAAACCCAGATAGAATTAAATTATTCTTTTATTAGAAACATTAATAAATCAATATAAAATTTGTAATGGGTGGGAACAAAAACACAGAGCAGAGGGACGCATACTACTTATGGACCAAAAAATTATGTGTAATAAATCATGAAAAAATATATTTGAAAATAATTTTTTAAATATATAATAAATTATTTGATGAATTATGTATAATATACTGTAAACCCTATAACAACAGGAAAAGGAAAATATGAATTTTTTTACACATGAAATTTAGGAGTGGCATATACTCATATAAAGTTACAGTGCATATGTCAGTGCATATCAAATAAGTGCAGCGAAAATATTCACATAATATGTGCCTATAATATGATCAAGGTAATAGGATATACTCATATAAAGTGACAGTGCATGTGGCAGTACATATATAATAACTATCGCAAGGATGCTCGCATAGTATGTGCATATGATCGCATAATAAAGGTGGTGAAACAAATCTCAAGTTATTGCAATGAGTAATATATACCTGTGATAGGGGTAATCAGCTGTCCAGAGGATGCGTCCACCCTGACGCGCGTTTCGGCGATTGGCTTCATCAGGGGGTATTAAGGCTGACAGGTAACTTGCAGTTCAATTGTCCTACCGGTTTCTGTTGTAAGTCGTAGAGCTACTTACAACCTCGGTGGTCCGGCTACCGGTTATCTGTGCCTCAGAAGGAGGCAGCCTGCTCGTAGCTAGTCTCCCTTGATGTTACTGTCCTGTGCTTTGTTCTCCTGCAAGCTCACTGAACAATGTTCGGCTTTCTGTATGTCTCTTTCCAGGAGCTGTGGTACTTCAGACCACACTGCCCCTTCAGACCTTCTGGCCCTCTAGGTCAGTCTGCTCCCTTCTGTCTCTCTGACAATCTACTCCCTCTTTCTCTCCAAACCACAATATAAATAGGGGAGTCACCTAGTAAATAGGATCAAAAGCTCCCTCTTGTGGCCTGGAGTGTAAACAAGTTGTGTGTGTGGTCTTTACCTGATAAAAGTTATCCTTCATCACTTCCAAATGTAACATCACTCACCCCGTTAGGAAAGCAATGCAACTGTGATGACCAGGACCCTGGGGTGCCACATTCCCCCCCCCCTCCCCATTAAATCCAGTACTCCTGGACTGGGAAAAGAAGAACAACAATAGAAATGAGCAAAAAGACATACACATTTTTGGAATGCTGCAAACATGTAAAACAAATTAATTAATGTAACTTTGGCTTCCCTGTATGGGAGGTATGGATGCTTGAATGTTACAAGAACATATATACATAGTACGCATACTTTCAACAATAGAAAACAGTATAATAACTAACTATGAAAGGCAATAACCCTCTACGGGTATACTATCTCTTAAGGTTTCAAAGTGCAGAACTTTCCTTACAAAACAGAGACTACCCTTATGGGTATAGTACTTCAGGTCCGTTCAATTCACAAGTGCAACATTAGACATCTTCAATACTTTCTGCACATAACACTATCCGTATTCAAGTTTCAGTTTTATTTTTATTCATTATATTAACTCACTAATATATGAACTATCTAGCATATAAAGTACAGTTCTGACTAACTTCAGATATCACTTTAACAGTGCAACACATTTAACTGGTCAAAAGTGCAATTTCAAATCTAACTTCTTTCAGTACTGAGGTAATGCATTTAAAGATGCAATTTAATACTCAAGTCAATTAATAACTTTACAACAGCAGCAACGAAGCGAGGGACCCGTCATAAACCCCCAGCGTAGTACTTGGGTGGGCTACAAGGCGTGTATCCAGATCCGGAATCCTGCCGCGCCAAACGGGTTTTTCTACAGGTCTCTGTAAAACAAGGCAACTTTCACAGTAATGTTAGAAACAGTCTCTTAAAAGCTTCTTTGTAAAACCAGTAGGAAGCACCTAAAGAGGTGCCAACTATGTACAATAAAGTTTTTGATCATGCTCAGATCATGCTCAGATTCTGCAGTTCTTTTAAAACAAATACTGGAACCTTAATCAGGTTATCAAACTTTTAACAATTCACAGTCATATTGCTTTTCAGATTTTATGGTTCTGTTTGTAGCACCTGGACGCTATGCTCACTCTTGTTAGGTTCCAACCTGATCCCAGGAATGATGTAAATTCTTGTCAGTTCCTACTATGCGGGTCTGAGTGCAGCTGCACATGGTGATTAGTTCAGTTTTCGTAGCTTGGGTACGTGTAATAGCTGGTGAGGCTGCCAATGCAGTCTCAGTGGTGGTAATGGTACACACTGTCGCTTTAGTGGTGCAAGCTGGGGTTACAGTGGGAGTGGTAGTGGTGATAGCTACTTTAGCACTAGGTAGCACCGCTACTGTCTTTGGTTTAGCCAGCATTAGAGCAGCGTCTCTGTGCTTGTGCACATTCAAGGCATACCAACCTTTTTCACCAAGATGCCTGGTGTAAGTCACGCAATCACCGGGGTAAAGATCTCTTTCTGGGTGTCCTTGCCAGAGGTGGGACTCCACGTCCCTCCTGTTAACAATGATCTCCGCGTATAACCCTGGCTCCTTAATGAATCCCCAGCCCTTTTTCAATCTGAAGGCTGCCACTGTGCCCTGCTTCAGCGGGGCCTGGTTGGTATGACGGTCCTTGCGGGCCTGGGCCTTGGCACATAAGTCCCTCTGGTCAAAGGCCTTGCACCAGGCCTGGTATTTCTCCTCCTTAGCTTCCCACTTGCGGGTGAGTTGATAGTGATATTCCTGCCAGCTCAGAACCTCTAAGGTCTCCCCTTCCTACTTTTCCATCCCACGGAACCCCATAAGGTCGGTCCCAGGATTCACCCAGTGGTACACTGTTCGTTCCACATAAATCTCACCCAGCGGGCTGGTGGGCTGGATCGGGGGCCTTCATAAAGTGCTCCATCCCCGTGGCCTGGTCCCATTCCCCCAGGGATCTGGAGTCGCACAGATCCATGATGGGGTGGCGCAGCGACTGGGCCCACTAAAAGTTCCTCGGCTACCGGGGCATGGTTATTGTTCCTACCTGCCGCTGTAGTGTCTCCGGTACAGACCTCCTCCGTTGCTATCAGGGGCTGCTGGACGGGATGTGGTTCCTGCAGCTCTTTCACTGGCGCCGCCTTGCATGTGGTTCCGGTGTCCAGCTGCATCCACAGGAGCTGATTGATTAAATCCTCCACTCCAGTCCGCTGGAGTTCAGGGACGACAGGTCCTGGCTCGCCGCGGCTTCCTTCGAGGTGGCTGGGGGAGTCCTCCGCTTCCACCCCACGCTCTTGTTTTCCGGGCTGCTGGCCATGGCGTTCTCCACATTGCTCCCTGCGTCCGGGTCTCTCTACAGCTCTCACCTTCAGGGGAGGAACTTCTTCTTTTTTTCCTTCCGCCATTCAGGATCAGGAGGCAGATCTCTGTAGCTGATGGACATGTCCGCATGGTACAGTAATACTTGGATTGGGCGGCCATTATTTTCACCCCACACCGTTAGTTTCCGCCCATGATGGCGCACTTGTTTTTCCAGCCCTCCTCATGGCGCTATAATGGCGGCAGTTTTGGCGGCAATTTTGGTGGTATTTCACAGTGTACAGTGTTTCAATGCATCACAGTTTAGGCACAGTTTCTTAGGCGCACATGACCCGATTTGCTGGGTCAGTCCATCCTGTTCGTGACACCAAGATGAGTTCTCCGCCAGGGCCGTGGGGTATCCGGTACCGGGTCCAGTGTTCAGAGGGGATGTCACAGTGGCGACCTGGTCCATGGCCCTGGGCGCCCATGTAAAGAGGGGAAAGTCTTTAAAGGGATTTGGTGATTAGAGTTTATGTTCGTGACGCCACCTGTGGTATTCGGTCAGTGGGGACCAGCGCTGCTTTAAGGGGTCCTCTGGGGTTATGGCAGCTAGATGATATAACTTCCCACAGGTGAAGTATATCCCCAGGGTTCCCGATGTGTAGATGGAAGATGGTGAATGGCGCAGTAAAGAACTAGGACACAGGTATGCAGTCTCTTTACCTGGTTTACTGAAGACTTCAGGAAGCCACAGTCCAGGGTACCAGATCACAGGGCAGGCAGGGTCTGGCCGGCTTGGAAGCGAATGCAGAGTCCCCTTTACCAGGTGGAGTTAAAAGCCTTCCTCTAGCGCGGTGGTGTTGTAGTCCCTTATTGCCTATGGCATCAAATAAGGTCCTCACAGTTGTTCTCTCTGTCCCCCATATAGGATAGGACATAACCCGTATGACTGGTGTCTTGAGCCTTTTTACAGGGACTCTAGCACGCCCCGGGCTCTATAGGTGTCACCGTGCCTCCTGGGTATTAAGGCGGACAGGTAACTTGCAGTTCAGCTGTCCTGCTGGTTTCTCCTGTAAGTTGGTTTCTCCTGAAAGAGGCAGCCTGCTCATAGCTGGTCTTCCCTGATGTTACTCTCTCGTGCTTTGCTCTCCTGCACGCTCACTGAACAATGTTCGGTTTTCTGTATGTCTCTTTCCAGTAGCTGTGATACTTCCGACCACATGGCCCCTTCATACCTTCTGACCCTCTAGGTCTGTCTGTTCCCTTCTGTCTCTCCGACAATCTACTCCCTCTTTCTCTCCAAACCACTATATATAGGGGAGTCATCTAGTAAATAGGATCAAAAGCTCCCCCTTGTGGCCTGGAGTGTGAACATGTTGTGTATATGGTGGTTACCTGATAAAAGTTATCCTTCATCGCTTCCAAACGTAATATCACTCTCCTCGTGAGGAAAGCAATGCTACTGTGATGACCAGGACCCTGGGGCGCCACCCCTTGATACTGTTATTTGCAACATATTTGCTTATATTTTTTTCATTATTTTCCTAAATTCACAGATATTAGTAATAATATAAAAGTGAGATCTCATAGAGATCTCATCTCATTTACAGTCTCGCCATCATCCCCGAGTAAGTAGAATGTTAAAAGCATAGGTGCCTGTGGGCATGTTCATCAAGAAGCTCTACTGCTGTGATCTAGAGATAATCTATATCACATATTGTCAAGCATTCTTCAGAACATAGCATCTGCTCAGTATTCACAAGGACAGGATGGACAGCAGCTCTTGTTACTTCAGCACTCCTGGTGTCTCCAGTATTGGATCAGAAACACATGGTGGACGGTAGTATGAGCAAATAATATTTGTTTTGTTTTTGGAAGTAAATCGTGTTGCATATCATAATGATCACTGTCTTGCTACGCTGGCAGAAATTTGTCCTAAAATTTTAACAAGAAAGGTGCCTGTGACCATGTATGAAGAGTCCTCTCACACTGTTGTTCCTGGTTTTTCTGAGCTACGCAGCTATTTCTGCTTTCAAAATAACTGGATGGACAGCAATGCGAGTAGCCTCTTATTACCTCAACACCCCTGATATCTCCAGAATTATAACAGATAGGAAGGTAATCATCATAGTACATCAAAATGACTCTTCTGGCAGAAACCTGTCCTAGAATGTCAATACGACAAGTGCATGTGAGCATGGGCAGGATGAAGCTCCAATGCTGTGACCTGACGGTAGTTTATATATAGCGCTTTGCCAATCTATCTTCAGAATACAACAGCCACTCGGCATTCAGAAAGACAGACTAGACAGCAGTGTGACCAGCTTCTACTTACATCATTACCACTGGTATCTCCAGTATTAGATCAGGCAGACAGGATGGACACTAGTGTGAGTAGCTTCTTTTGACTATAGCACCCTTGCTACCTACATTTTTAAATCAGACAGGGTGGATAATTGTGTGAGCAGCCTCCTTTTACCTCAGCATCCCTGGTATCTCCAGTATTAGATCATAAAGATAGTGTGGACTGCAGTGTGAGCAGCCTCTTCTTACCTAGGCACCACCAGTATATCCAGTATTGGCTTCGATAGGCAAGACAGAGAATAGTGTGAGAGACCTTTTTGAACCTCAGTGCCCATGTAATCTCCAGTACTAGATCGGAATATTTACTGGGAGCACATCTGTTTACATATGAAAGAATGGGTTGGAGCTTCCTACCGCACCAGTCATATTAACATTCAAGGACTAGTTTCTGTAAGTCTAACAAGGCAGCTGTCATTTTTTATGAACTACAGTAATTAGATTTATATAAAGTATGATTTGATAATTAAATGTATGTAGGAAATTATTTATAATCAATGTTTTTCTTTATTTTTTTCTTGTACAGAAAATCACTTTAAGGGCTTCCTCACAGCATATGTATCGGAAGAGCGCTATCCGATTTGTTTTTACCGGAGAGCTCTCAGACAAATGTTATTGAATGGTGCAGTGCTGATGCACAATTTTTTTCCCCTGACAGAACCTGTCAAACAAAATCACAGCATGCTGCGATTTCACTTTGATATCGGATGCCACTCACTCTTTCAAGTCTATGGGTGGGTGGAAAACATCGGACTGCATTTGGATGACATCTGGAGTGCAAACTGATTTCCGCGGACTGACACTATGGAGAAGATGGAGAAATTTTGTTCTCCATCTTCTCACTGTGTGCTCCAATTCTTTCATCCAAGAGAATCGGATCGAACTATGCTGACACTTGGATCAAACTCTGATCAGAGTTTAATCAGACTGTCATTTGCATAATAGGCCCGATTCCCTACCGAATCTACAACCATATGACTGTAGCCTACAGGTGGTTGCACAGGATAGACATTTAGCATCTATTCTCAGGGTGATAAAAGCCTAATTGCTAGTACCCACATCATAGGAAACCCCATAATCACTAGAATGAAGTTCAAGCATCCCATTCCTTTTCACTACACCCACCACAGTAAGGATAAGCTTGTGGTATACACCATTTAATGTCTATGGGTCTGATGCAAATAGCCAATCGCAGTGGCTTTCCTTGTTCTTATTGGAATGTGCACAAATGTGCTGCAAAACTACAGGTACACATATTGAAATACGGTGTAAAGAAATACATTCAAAACAACCCAGAATAAGTGTTACATTTCAGATTCCTCAAAGTCCCCCACCTCCCTTTTATGCTTATGACAGCTCTACACATTCTTGGCATTCTCTATCAAATAGTCACTTGTATTGGCTTCCAGTAAAAAGGTGTGTCTCATCAAGAGTTCATTTGTGGAATAACCTGCTTTTGAAAGTTTTTGTGACCATCTGGTCTGTTTTTCAGGGTCAGTGTTGGTGTATAGTTCCATACGGCTCTGACCCCTATTCCACAACTGTTCTAGGACCAGTCAACTAAGTAAAACTAGATGCCAGTCCATTATTACTTTAAAACATGAACATCAGTTAATCCAGAAAATTGCTAAAACATTAAAGGTATCCTCAAGTGAAGTCTTGATAACCATCAATCCATATGATGAAAACAACTCTCATGAGGACCGCCCCAGGAAAGGAAGACTAAGAATATCCTCTGCTGCAGAGGATAAGCTTAACACAGATGTCAGCCTCAGAAATCGCAAATTTACAGCACCTTAGATATAAGCCCTCATAAGCACCTTAGATATAAGCCCTCATAAATGAAAGAACAAGCATCAAGTTGCAGGCACATCTCCACATTAAAGGAGTTGTCCACTACTCGGACAACCCTTTCTCAATCCCTATGTTTCCCCCAAATAAAATAATAACACCTTTACTCACCACGTTACAGCAGTGTCAGCACTGGCTCTCCTTGTGCATGCATGACATCAGGGGCGGATTATAATAGGGTCAATCTGGACGGTAGCCCAGGGCCCAGTGGTGTGGGGGGGCCCTGGGCTACCGCTCAGATTGCCTGCCGCCATCAGGGCATTACTGCCCTGACTGGCGTATTGGCCAGGTGGCTAGAGGGGGCATGCATTGGGCCCTGTCTCATCTGCTCACCGGGCCCCTACCGGCGCTGCGGCAGTTTCACCTGTTGACGTGCGGGCGCGCACCCGCACGTCAATAGTTGACAACAGCCGCCAGCCATTTGGAGGCTGGCAGCTGAAGTCGGCCGCAGGCGCAGCGCACACGTCGCCGGCGTCTGACGTCATTGTCAGTCGCCGGCGAGTCCGCGCTGCTGGAGGGAGCTCGCCGCTGGAGCGCCAGTCAGGTGAGGAGAACTCGTTTTTTGGGGTTTTTTTTTTTGCAAACGGCAATCTGGGGGGCCCGGGGCAATATGCTTGACACTCTGGGGCAGATTGCTAGACAAACTGGGGTAGATTGCTGGACACACTGGGGCAGATTGCTGGACACACTGGGGCAATGCTGGAGACACTGGGGCAGATTGCTGGACACACTGGGGGCAATGCTGGACACACTGGGGCAGATTGCTGGGCACACTGGGGCAATATTGGAGACACTGGGGCAGATTGCTGGACACACTGGGGGCAATGCTGGAGACACTGGGGCAGATTGCTGGACATACTAGGGGCAATGCTGGACACACTGGGGCAGATTGCTGGGCACACTGGGGCAATATTGGAGACACTGGGGCAGATTGCTGGACACACTGGCGGCAATGCTGGACACACTGGGGCAGATTGCTGGACACACTGGGGGCAATATGCTGGAGTCAGACACTGGGGCAGATTGCTGGAGACACTGGGGCAATATGCTGGACATACTGGTGCAGATTGCTGGACACACTGGGGGTAATATGCTGGACACACTGGGGCAGATTGCTGGACACACTGGGGCAGAATGCTGGACACACTGGGCCAGATTGCTTGACACACTGGGGGCAATATGCTGGACACACTGGGGCAGAATGCTGGACACACTGGGGCAAAATGCTGGACACACTGGGGGCAATAAGCTGGAGACACTGGGGCAATATACTGGAGACGCTGGGGGCAACATGCTGGACATTTTGGGGGCAAAATGCTGGACACACTGGGGGCAGGATGCTGGACACACTGGGGGCAGATTGCTGGACACACTGGGGCAATATGCTGGACACACTGGGGCAGAATGCTGGACACACTGGGGCAGATTGCTGGGCACACTGGGGCAATATTGGAGACACTGGGGCAGATTGCTGGACACACTGGCGGCAATGCTGGACACACTGGGGCAGATTGCTGGACACACTGGGGGCAATATGCTGGAGTCAGACACTGGGGCAGATTGCTGGAGACACTGGGGCAATATGCTGGACATACTGGGGCAGATTGCTGGACACACTGGGGGAATATGCTGGACACACTGGGGCAGATTGCTGGACACACTGGGGCAATATTGGAGACACTGGGGCAGATTGATGGACACACTGGGGGCAATGTTGGAGACACTGGGGCAGATTGCTGAACACACTGGGGGCAATATGCTGGAGTCAGACACTGGGGCAGATTGCTGGACACACTGGGGCAATATGCTGGACACACTGGGGGCAGATTGCTTGGCACACTGGGGCAGAATGCTGGACACACTGGGCCAGATTGCTTGACACACTGGGGGCAATATGCTGGACACACTGGGGCAGAATGCTGGACACACTGGGGCAGAATGCTGGACACACTGGGGGCAATAAGCTGGAGACACTGGGGCAATATACTGGAGACACTGGGGGCAACATGCTGGACATTTTGGGGGCAAAATGCTGGACACACTGGGGGCAGGATGCTGGACACACTGGGGGCAAGATGCTGGACACATTGGGGCAGATTGCTGGGCACACTGGGGCAATATTGGAGACACTGGGGCAGATTGCTGGAAACACTGGAGGCAATGCTGGAGACACTGGGGCAGATTGCTGGACACACTAGGGGCAATGCTGGACACACTGGGGCAGATTGCTGGGCACTGGGGCAATATTGGAGACACTGGGGCAGATTGTTGGACACACTGGGGGCAATGCTGGACACACTGGGGCAGATTGCTGGACACACTGGGGGTAATATGCTGGAGTCAGACACTGGGGTAGATTGCTGGAGACACTGGGGCAATATACTGGACATACTGGGGCAGATTGCTGGACACACTGGGGGTAATATGCTGGACACACTGGGGCAGATTGCTGTACATACTGGGGCAATATTGGAGACACTGGGGCAGATTGATGGACACACTGGGGGCAATGCTGGAGACACTGGGGCAGATTGCTGGACACACTGGGGGCAATATGCTGGAGTCAGACACTGGGGCAGATTGCTGGACACGCTGGGGCAATATGCTGGACACACTGGGGCAGATTGCTGGACACACTGGGGCCAATTGCTGGACACACTGGGCCAGATTGCTGGACACACTGGGGGCAATTTGCTGGACACACTGGGGCAGAATGGTAGACACACTGGGGGCAATATGCTGGACACACTGGGGCAAAATGCTGGACACACTGGGGGTAATAAGCTGGAGACACTGGGGCAATATGTTGGAGACACTGGAGGCAACTTGCTGGACATTTTGGGGGCAAAATGCTGGACACACTGGTGGCAGGATGCTGGACACACTGGGGGCAGGATGCTGGACACATTGGGGACAGGATGCTGGACACATTGGGGCAGGATGCTGGACACATTGGGGAAGAGATGCTGGACACATTAGGGGCAGAGATGCTGGGCACATTGGGGCAGAGATGCTGGACATTGGGGGCAGAGATGCTGGACACTGGGGGCAGAGATGCTGGACACTGGGGGCAGAGATGCTGGACACAGGGGGCAGAGATGCTGGACACACTGGGGGCAGGACTGGAGACATGGGCAGAATGTAGATACGGGGCATGATTGGAGACACGGGGCAGAATGAAAGACATGGGGCAGGATTGGAGACAGATCGTGCAGGATCATGGGGCAGGATGGATACGATGGAGACTGATGGGGCAGGATTGGGAGATCATATGGGGCAGGATGTATACTCATGAGGGCAGGATGGGAGAACATATGGCTGGAGCCAGGAATGAGATACATGGGGCCAGAATGGGAGACATTATTATTACCATAGGGGCTAATTAAGGGATATTATTACTGCAGTGATGTATTTATTTTATTTTTTGAGGACACTGTTTTAAATGGGGGGGGGGGCGGTCCTGTTACTGTGTAGAGTGACACTATGTCGCCTCTTTTTCTTCATGTTGTGTAATGTAGAAGTTGGGAAAAATTAAGTCATGTGTTCTACAAGCGGAGCTCGAGATAACTGCGTTATTTCCTGCAGAGACGAGTCCTGGCTGGATGAAGTGATGGCGGTCTGTGCTGGATGAAAGATGAAGGACCTCACCTAGAGACGTCACTGGTGAGTCAGTGTTATACACTGATACTATACACTGTATACTATATACTGAACTTAAGGGTAAATTGACTAGATCAATGGATGGTTGATAGGTTATAGCTTCACACAGCAAACTATTTTTCTGGAATAATCTGGTTCAGGTATATGATGACCCCGTTGCATGACCCCGTTATGACCCCATCACATGACCCCATCACATGACCGGGGGGGCCCACAGTGTCTGAACAGCCCGGGGCCCTGGCTACCCTTAATCCACCCCTGCATGACATTATGTCACGCATTCCCTGCGGCCAATTAGTGGCCGCTACACTGTCCCCTCGTTCGAACATACTTCTCATCTGGAGGAAGTCAGAGCTGTGCCCGCTCTCTCACTTCCTCCAAATGTCCGATTTGTCCAAAGGAGAGTGAAGTGGCTGCTGATTGGCAACAGGGATCGCGTGACTTTGCTATGTTACGCAATTCCTGGAAGAGCAAATGCCGACACAGCATTCACCCCGGAGGTTATTATTGGTGCTAATATTTTACTTGGGAGAAACATATTGGTTGAGAAGGAGTTGTCTGAGTAGTGGACAACCCCTTTAATGTTGAGATGTCCCTGCAACTTCAAGACTCATTTGATTCAGACGTAGAGTGAGACGTTAGGCTAAGTTCCCACAATGAGTATTTTCTGAATTTTTGATGTTGCAGATTTTCTGCAGCATTTCTGCACTTACAGCTCTGGCAAAAATTAAGAGACAACTGCAACATTTTCAGTTTGTCTGATTTTTCTCTTTATAGATATATTTTTGAGTAAAATGTAAATTGTTCTTTTATTCTATAAACTTCTGGCAACATGTCTTTGAATTTCCAAGCAATAAATGTTTTTTTTTTTCTGAAAAGGAGAAATGGTCAAAATAAAAAAAAACAGTCCTTTCAGACCTCAAATAATGCAAAGAAAACAAGTTCATGATCATTTAGAAACAACAATACTAATGTTTTAACTCAGGAAGAGTTCAGAAATCAATACTTTGTGGAATAACCATGATTTTTAATCACAGCTTTCATACGTCTTGGCATGCTTTCCACCAGTCTTTCACACTGCTTCTGGCACAAAAATGTAAGCAGTTCTTCTTTGTTTGATGGCTTGTGACTATCCATCATCCTCTTGATTACATTCCAGAGGTTTTCAATGGGGTTCAGGTCTGGAGATTGGGCTGCCCATGACAGGGTTTTGATGTGGTGGTCTCTTAGTATTTGCCAGAGCTGTATTAGGGTATGTTCACGTTACATTTTGCCTTTTTTTCTGTGAATTCTTGCTGTGAAAAGTTGCATCATTTTACTTTCTCATCAAAGCGAATGAGATTTCTGAAATCTCATACACATGTTGCTTTTTTCCTTGCACATTTGAAGTAGTTTCAAATCTGCAGCATGACAATTCTTTCAGCGTTTTTCACCTAAGGCCAGTTTCACACGTCAGTGTCTCCGGTACCTGAGGTGACAGTTTCCTCACGTACCGGAGTCACTGACACACGTAGACACATTAAAATCAATGCATCTGTTCAGATGTCATTGATTTTTTGCGGACCGTGTCTCCGTGTGCCAAACACGGAGACATGTCAGTATTCGTGGGAGCGCACGTATTACACGGACCCATTAAAGTCAATGGGTCCATGTAAAACATGTGCCGCACACGGACGTTGTCCGTGTGCAGTCCGTGTGCCGTGCAGGAGACAGCGCTACATTAAGCGCTGTCCCCCCCACTGTTGCTGAAGCCGCGATTCATATCGTCCCTGCAGCAGCGTTTGCTGTAAAGAAGATATGAATAATTGTGTTTAAAATAAAGATCCATGTCACCACCCCCCTCCCACCCACTGTGCGCCCCCCCGCTGTTCTGAAAATACTCACCCGACTCCCTCGCTGGCTGGCGCTGGTTCCTGTTCTGGCCGCATCTTTTACTGTATCAGCGGTCACGTGGTGCTGCCGATTACAGTCATGAATATGCGGCTCCACCTCCCTTAGGGGTGGAGCCGCATATTCATTACTGTAAATGAGCGGCCCCACGTGACCGCATACAGGAGAAGATGCGGCCAAAACAGGAAGCAGCGCCAGCCACCGAGGGAGCCGGGTGAGTATTTTCAGAACAGCGGGGGGGCGCACAGGGGGTGGAAGGGCGGGGGGCACATAGATCTTTATTTTAAACACAATTATTCATATCTTCTCTACAGCAAACGCTGCTGCAGGGAAGATATGAAGGGGGCTTCAGCACCAGATGCTGGCACGTGTGGTACCCAGCATGGTGCGTGTGGTACCCAGTGGGCACACGGGTGGCACACGTGTGTCACACGTGTGCCACACTGATGTGCCACAGAAATGTAGGGGCACACGGACACGGATAATTCCGGTACCGATTTTTTCCTGTCCCGGAATTATCTGGACGTGTGAGACTGGCCTAAATGAAAGGCGAAATAAACACATAAAAACTGCGGCAAAAATGTGTGTATTTTCTGCACCATTTTCCATGCCATCACTTCAGTATTTGCAGCAGAAAAATACTGAACACGTGCACATACCCATAGGATAATTAGGTCACTTGCATTTTCTATTACGTTTTTTACATATCTTTTTATCTTGTTTCAACATTTTTTTTGTCTTTTTTTAACCTCTTTCTGACCTCGGACGGGATAGTACGTCCGAGGTCAGATCTCTTGCTTTGATGCGGGCTCCGGCGGTGAGCATGCTTCAAAGCCGGGACATGTCAGCTGTTTTGAACAGCTGACATGTGCCCGCAATAGCGACGGGTGGAATCGCGATCCAACCGCCGCTATTAACTATTTAAATGCCGCTGTCAAACGCTGACAGCAGCATTTAACTACCGCTTCCGGAAATGAGCGCATCGCCGACCCCGTGGTATCATAATAATAATAATAATAATAATAATCTTTATTTTTATATAGCGCTAACATATTCCGCAGCGCTTTACAATTTTGCACACATTATTATCACTGTCCCCAAAGGGGCTCACAATCTAAAATCCCTATCAGCATGTCTTTGGAATGTGGGAGGAAACCGGAGTGCCCGGAGGAAACCCACGCAAACACGGAGAGAACATACAAACTCTTTGCAGATGTTGTCCTGGGTGGGATTAGAACCCAGGACCCCAGCGCTGCAAGGCTGCAGTGCTATCCACTGTGCCACCGTGCTGCCTATCATTAAAAACGTCAGCTCAGAACGCAAAAAATTAGCCCTAACCCGACCCGAGATCCCGATAAATGAAGACGCTATTGGTATCGGAAAATGGCACAATGTTTTTAGCAAAGTTTGGAATTTTTTTTCACCACTTACAGGTCCTTCTCAAAAAATTAGCATATAGTGTTAAATTTCATTATTTACCATAATGTAATGATTACAATTAAACTTTCATATATTATAGATTCATTATCCACCAACTGAAATTTGTCAGGTCTTTTATTGTTTTAATACTGATGATTTTGGCATACAACTCCTGATAACCCAAAAAACCTGTCTCAATAAATTAGCATATCAAGAAAAGGTTCTCTAAACGACCTATTACCCTAATCTTCTGAATCAACTAATTAACTCTAAACACATGCAAAAGATACCTGAGGCTTTTATAAACTCCCTGCCTGGTTCATTACTCAAAACCCCCATCATGGGTAAGACTAGCGACCTGACAGATGTCAAGAAGGCCATCATTGACACCCTCAAGCAAGAGGGTAAGACCCAGAAAGAAATTTCTCAACAAATAGGCTGTTCCCAGAGTGCTGTATCAAGGCACCTCAATGGTAAGTCTGTTGGAAGGAAACAATGTGGCAGAAAACGCTGTACAACGAGAAGAGGAGACCGGACCCTGAGGAAGATTGTGGAGAAGGACCGATTCCAGACCTTGGGGAACCTGAGGAAGCAGTGGACTGAGTCTGGTGTGGAAACATCCAGAGCCACCGTGCACAGGCGTGTGCAGGAAATGGGCTACAGGTGCCGCATTCCCCAGGTAAAGCCACTTTTGAACCATAAACAGCGGCAGAGGCGCCTGACCTGGGCTACAGAGAAGCAGCACTGGACTGTTGCTAAGTGGTCCCAAGTACTTTTTTCTGATGAAAGCAAATTTTGCATGTCATTCGGAAATCAAGGTGCCAGAGTCTGGAGGAAGACTGGGGAGAAGGAAATGCCAAAATGCCTGAAGTCCAGTGTCAAGTACCCACAGTCAGTGATGGTGTGGGGTGCCATGTCAGCTGCTGGTGTTGGTCCACTGTGTTTCATCAAGGGCAGGGTCAATGCAGCTAGCTATCAGGAGATTTTGGAGCACTTCATGCTGACCTGGCACCTGCTCACAGTGCCAAAACCACTGGTAAATGGTTTACTGACCATGGTATTACTGTGCTCAATTGGCCTGCCAACTCTCCTGACCTGAACCCCATAGAGAATCTGTGGGATATTGTGAAGAGAAAGTTGAGAGACGCAAGACCCAACACTCTGGATGAGCTTAAGGCCGCTATTGAAGCATCCTGGGCCTCCATAACATCTCAGCAGTGTCACAGGCTGATTGCCTCCATGCCACGCCGCATTGAAGCAGTCATTTCTGCCAAAGGATTCCCGACCAAGTATTGAGTGCATAACTGAACATTATTATTTGATGGTTTTTTTGTTTGTTATTTAAAAACACTTTTATTTGATTGGATGGGTGAAATATGCTAATTTATTGAGACAGGTTTTTTGGGTTATCAGGAGTTGTATGCCAAAATCATCAGTATTAAAACAATAAAAGACCTGACAAATTTCAGTTGGTGGATAATGAATCTATAATATATGAAAGTTTAATTGTAATCATTACATTATAGTAAATAATGAAATTTAACACTATATGCTAATTTTTTTAGAAGGACCTGTAGATAAAAAAGACCCTTGACATGTTTGGTGTCTATGAACTCGTAATGACCTGGAGAATCAAAATGGCAGGTCAGCTTTAGCATTTAGTGAACCTAGAAAAAAAAAACAAAACAAAAAAACAAGTGTGGTATTGCACATTTTTTTGCAATTTCACGGCACTTGGAATTTTTTTTTTACGTTTTCTAGTACATGACATGGTAAAACTAATGATGTCACTCAAAAGTAAAACTCGTTCCGCAAAAAATAAGCCCTCACATGGCCATATTGACGGAAAAATAAAAAAGTTATGGCTCTGGGAAGGAGGGGAGCGAAAAACGAACATGGAAAAACAGAAAATCCCAAGGTCATGAAGGGGTTAATATGTCTTTTTTTAAAAATAAAACTGCCTTGTATTGGATACTTTCTGTTATTTTGCTTTGATAAAACTTTGTTAATAAAGTCATGTGCGGGTTACACACAATTTTACTGCATTAAAAACGCTCATGCGTTCAAGTGTATGGGGAAAATCTACAAATAAAACGCATATTCCCCTCTGCCTGTTGCAGATTGAAAAATCGCACCGCAGGTCGGTTCCCACTGCATAACAATACGCAATGGTCATGAGATTTCTGTAAATTCGCATCCACTTTGCTAGAACTGTAATTCGCTGCTTGTTTGCACTGCGAAAATATGTGGCATAAAAATAGTCAGCAAATTCTCATTGTGGGAACTTGGCCTACGTGTAAGATGATGATGAATTATTAAACGTGCTATGTTATTGCTGCGGTATTCTTCATGCACCATCACTATAATGCTGCTACATGTTTTAAATGTCCCACCACGTTGTGGAATCTCCTTATTGCATTATTCCCTATGAGAGCTGAGGGCAGGCCAGATTTCTGGAGTAAGGCAGGTCTGTTCTCTCCGCGCCTTGCTGTAATCTCTTCTGTTTTGTTCGGTAGTTCCTATTCATATCACGTCCACCCCCTCAGCCTCTGCTCTCTTTTCTCTCATCTCTCACGCACTCTCCATCTCTTGTCCTTGGTGTCTCTGCAGATCCACTGAGTCCCTTCTTCTGTCACTCTCCTAGAGCTCCAAGATTGTAAAAATGGCCAGCACCTTCTCAAGAGTCCTGTTATCCAGGAAATCAGCTGGACTCCTGGCAATGGCTGGCGCTGGGTCACTGGCCACTGGGTACCTCATTAGCAGAGAAGTCGTCAGCGCCGATACAGAAAAAAGCCGGAGACTCTACCCACCAAGGTAACCGCAAGTTTTATTTTACATCTAATATCTCGATCAATATTTATATGAATTTATTATATTTATTTACATATTATCTTTTCTGTTCATTTTGTTAATTCAGGCTACGGTTATAAACCATTTTGAATTCATTGAATCATTTTATTTTTTCCGCTTTGAATTTTTTTTTTAGTATGGATACATTCAGTTTAATTAGCTGTCATTATGATAGAAGCCCCACTGAACGCTCTAGAATCCAGGATGGAGGGGGATGGGGGCTTTATTGATACACGCTGGGGGGATGGGGATCGTAAGATTTAATGAATTCATTAAGAAAATTCTGATATTAAAATCTGTGTACCTCAGAGACCCAATCCCACCCGAAGCGTTAGAATAAGTTACAACTATTACAACATACATTTGGTTTTTATTCTTTATTGATAAGAAATCGCCAGCATTCCTCCACAGCGTGTCGCGTGCCTTATCAATGTATTTTGTATATATATTTTCTCTCTTTGTTTCACCTTGCAGTACATTCCTTTAGACAGAGATGACATAAAATAATGTGATATTACCAGGAATGGCTGGAGGGAAATGCTTACTTAATTATAGGCAGCAGCGCACAGTCTGGTACCTCTGCAGAGAAGAGGTATCCATCTCTTGTGTTATGCCCAGTGCTGCATCTCCAGGGCACGGCAAAGGAAATCAATACCTTCTTCTCCGTAACTGATAATAAAATGTGTTTTTCCTAATAGACACTATGGTAAAATGTAATGACAAGAATGCAGGGTCCATGTTATTATTTTTTACCGGTTGGCAGAATACTGGGTTTTGCACGTTCATATTTGCTCTTGATGGCATGTATACTGCTGACATCGGCAGAAATAGATTTCACCCACTGACCTGTGCTCATCAGAAAGCATTGTGATGTGAGCGGCTTCATTAGATGTTAGGAACGTGCCATCTGAATATCTTCATAACCAATTGCATGGAATAAGCTGTGACCGTGGCTGTATTCATGCAAAGCTTTAAGCGTGCAAAGCTTAATAACGCTGAGCCAGCAAGCTTCTTAGGGAGTTCACCACCTTAGCCTACATTCTGCTACGCGGTAATGTATTGAGGC
Source organism: Ranitomeya imitator (assembly GCF_032444005.1). Lineage (NCBI taxonomy): Eukaryota > Metazoa > Chordata > Amphibia > Anura > Dendrobatidae > Ranitomeya > Ranitomeya imitator. The sequence continues at coordinate 523,872,737 of NC_091285.1, forward strand.
CCCCTTAGAGGACACACATATGGTATATTAACTTGTGAGCAACAGACGGCACCACACAGTGTTCAGAAAAGATTTATCTGGTATTCTAGATTAATGTCTGGTGAGAAGATAATCATGATCTGACATGATGTTCTTAATTACATCAAATCATCAAAATGTATCCATTAATAATAATAATAATAATAATAATAATAATCTCTCTAATCCCTGCTGCAGCCCCATAAACTTTATTGTGAGGATCAGCCAACTGTGCATGTTTATGGCAGCAACTATCTCCTGAAGAAACAAAGGACTGGGCATGTTGTAATCCGACATGCCTGATCCTTCTTACAGTCGAGATGCCTGAGTACATATTTAGAGAGTTGCTTGATCCCATCAACATTTATCTAATATGTAAATGTACGTTCAATTTTAGCATCAGTAGCTCTTGGGCCCCAGTGCAGAACCACGTGCCATTTTTGATATTGGTATCTTCTGTGGCAGAGAGGCCTCCAGTCCAGGTATCACTGTTACCGTGCTACCACTGCCTTCGCTAGTGCTACCCTCTGGTATAAATGTATGAATTTTGATAGCGCTGTTTATTGCAAATGAGAAGGAAGGAAAAACATTCTTGACAGTTCATGTTATTGTAGTTACATAGTGTACCATGGCCAGAAATCACAACCTAATATGTCTGATGTAGCTGACTGGACAACATTAATGTAGGGTAGATACATATTCAGGGCCGATATAATAGTAAATGGAGCCCGTAGGTAACAAGGAAAGTAGCCAAGACTGTATACAGGCACCACATTGTGCCCAAATAGCACTCAGGCCTCTATTAAAACAAATCTATATATATAATTGCCTAAGGGTTTTTCCGTCTGTCTGTCTTTCTGTCTGTCTGTCTGTCTTTCTGTCTGTCTGTCTGTCCTGGAAATCCCGCCTTTCTGATTGGTCGAGGCCGCCAGGCCTCGACCAATCAGCAACGGGCACAGCGACGATGATGTCATAATGGTTGTCATGGCGACAATGATGTCATAAAGGTTGCCTGGACCAATCAGCGATGGGCACAGCGACGATGATGTCATAATGGTTGCCATGGCGACGATGATGTCATAAAGGTTGCCTCGAACCAATCAGCGACGGGCACAGTCTGCTGCGAATTCTGGAATCATCATTGTCCATATACTACGGGGACATGCATATTCTAGAATACCCGATGCGTTAGAATCGGGCCACAATCTAGTAGAATATAAGTGACTAGCACACTCCAAAAAAATTGTGATGCAAAAGAAGGGGGGTTTATTACATACAGAGATCACAAACGTTTCGGTCAACACTGGACCTTCATCAGTGTGCTAAATACACTTGTATGCTTGCATTAGCCCCAGAGTTGGATATTTTATTTTGCATCAATATAATGGATCTGGTAGTAAATAGACCAGATAGGATAGCAGATGGCCGTCCAAAAGAAGGTAAGCCAAAAAGTCTACAGCTGTAAGGCATAAACAGCCAGTCAGCGCACAAGAAATGATGTGGGTATACGCGGTATCCACCGCAAGTAAGATGCTATCCTATCTGGTCTATTTACTACCAGATCCATTATATTGATGCAAAATAAAATATCCAACTCTGGGGCTAATGCAAGCATACAAGTGTACTTAGCACACTGATGAAGGTCCAGTGTTGACCGAAACGTTTGTGATCTCTGTATGTAATAAACCCCCCTTCTTTTGCATCACAATTTTTGTGGAGTGTGCTAGTCACTTATATTCTACACGTTTAAAGGTTTGGGCACCTATTGACTGTGCACCTCCTTCTCAGGCTGTGCTTTACATTTTCTATACCACTCTATTAAAACAAATGCCCTGAGCAAGTGATGTATTCCCACTCCTAATACTGGCCCTGGACAATGGGTGACTATTATCGGAATGACATAATTCTCCATTACAATGCATGATTAGCTCGTTATATGTGATGGTATTTTGAAGAGGTAATGGGATAAGGAAACACCTCTGAAGGTTCTTTCTTCTGGGGCAAACATGTTCAGACAGAAATACAACACCTTGTTTTCTATAATGATACAGTAGCTCTCCGATGAGAGTTTCTGAGACCCACGGACAGAAGATTGTTGATGTGTCCTGTTCAAATGAGAACAATCCAGCAATAGAAGTCAAATGTTCAGCATTTAAGGTCTATTTACAATGATATTACCGCTGACCAGTAACTTATGCCAATCGAGACGGTCGTCTAAATGTCTGTGTGTAAACTATGCATACTGGGAGATCCACACCACATCGCTCTGTGCACATAGGCTGCCATAGTTCTCGGCAGTGCGAGTCCTGTTTACACAGGACAATACATCCCCTTATAATGATGATCTTTTGTGCTGCACTGTCATTTTACCCAATGAATGAGCATTTTGCCGCCTGTTTACACTGCAAATATTCTTGAGATGAACGTTTTTAACAATGCTCCATCACAATTATCTTACAGTGTTTTCTAAAGACTTGGGAGTAAGATAGTAATCAATATCAGCAGTCTGGATGACTAAGATTATTACTGTACTGTTGAACTGAGCAATATTTGAGAGTTCTACCAAGAAGGCGTTAATCACTCCATGCTCCATGGCCCACCAGCACTGGCTCCTCGTAGTGCGACGTTCAGTTTATGCTGTGTGATGGGAGGTGGATATTTCCTGCTGATCAATATTTGCCACTTATAATGGCAATAAAACCTCGGTATCACTCCCTTCATATCCTGGTATTGATCGGTGCAGTGCAGTAGAGTTTGACGAGTTATCACAATATCACAAGCAAAAAGTTGATGAGATTGTCAATGAAATGTGAACAACTTTTTATATTATTTTAGTTGGGTCACGCGTAAGGCCGAATTCAGATGTCTGTAAACCACTGTCTCTACACAGCCCCGCCATGTACGAACTGGCTGCAGGTCTCCTAACGCGAACTCAACAGCCTCATATAAGGCTACACGGCTGTCAAGTTCAGATCAGGAGACCCCCGACCAGCCCATGCATCTCGGGATGTATTATGACACTATTTCATGGAAATGAGGTCTAATGAAAAATATTGTCAGTACTTCTTTAATGATTCATTGGAGCCTACAACCTCCTACTGAAGGACTGAGGTCACTATGTACCCGATACTTTGCTATATTCGGCTCTTTGTCTAGAGCCGTACCTGATTTCACAAATTAAAAAATGGTTTTGACTTCTGTATAATTTAAGTTTATACTTTGAGATAGTGTCAAGTCAGTTTAACTTGGCTTTTTTTTCTTTACAGTGCGGAGTACCCAGACCTCCGGAAACATAATAACTGTATGGCAAGTAACTTATCTCCTTCCATCTACGCCAAGCTCTGCAACAAGTCCACTCCTAATGGCTTCACCCTTGATCAATGCATTCAGACCGGTGTAGATAACCCAGGACATCCCTTCATTAAAACTGTGGGGATGGTAGCAGGAGATGAAGAATGCTATGAGGTAAGAGAGCAGGATGAAGGCAGTATTATTATTATTTATTATTATAGCGCCATTTATTCCATGGCGCTTTATATGTGAGGAGGGGTATACATAAAAACAGGTACAATAATCTTGAACAATACAAGTCACAACTGGTACAGGGGTACAGGAAGAGAGAGGACCCTGCCCACGAGGGCTCACAATCTACAAAATGGACTAATGCTGGATTTTCATGTACACTGTATGGTTTTTTTGAACATGGTCCAGATGTGTCCACCCTCACTTTTTCTTGAATTTCATTTAGGACTCTGATTTTTGACAAAACAAATTTAATACAATATCACGACATGCAAGCAAACCTCTTGATCATAGATGTCTATACTATGTGTGGCCATGGAGAGGTTGTGCAACTCGCATCACAACCACTGCATGGCCACACATAGTGTAGACATCTCCTGACATAGTATCTAGAAATCATGTTGAAAGAGCTCATAAATAATCTCAGAATATGCTAAACCAAAAGGAAACGTAAAGAAGGTTGAATCTGTATTTGTTCTAAGGAATGAACTACTGAAATCTCATAGTTAATACTGTGTGAAAGCAAAGGGGAGCACATTATCATCCCGAGGCAACAATTTTCTTTTTCTGAACAATATCCTTGTCAACATGAAAGCTGTTTTGCTTTTATAGGACAGATAAAGTCATGTAATTAACAGACTCTTTGACAGTTTAATCTTGATAACTCGATATACTGTTGTTCATTATCACTTCACAATAGTAATGAATGGGTTGCCCTTCTTGACTGTTATTTGAAGCATCATCAATCAAGTGTTTTATTGAGAGAAACAAAATAATGTTCAGACATCATTTATATAAGAGCTATTATTATAAATTATTATTATTTATACAGTATATCACTATTGATTCCATGGTGCTGTACATGAGAAGGAGTTACATACAAAATACAAATGTAAATTATGGTGAACAAACTAACAATGACAACCTGGTACAGAAAGGAGAAGACACTGCCCACACAGGCTTACAGTGTACAGGATAACGGGGAAGGAGACAGCAGGGTAGGAGGTTGCCGCAGCTTCGAAGATGTTGAGGTGGCAGTGGGGTCATTGTAGGCTGTAAAATTTCTTAAAGAGATGGGTTTTAAAGATCCATCTGAAAGTTCCTAGAGTGGCGGATAATCGGATGTGTTGCGGCACAGAATTCCATAGGATGGAGAGATACTAGGGAGAAGTCTTGGAGATGATTGGGTGAGGAACGTTCGATTGTGGAAGAAAGAAGAAGGTCTTGGAAGGATTGGAGGTTGTGCGTTGGAATGTATTGTGAGATTAGTTCGGAGATATATGGAGGAGACAGATTATGGATGGTTTGAGAACCAGTGTTAGCAGTTTGAACTGCATACGTTCAGGAATTGGGAGCCAATGAAGGGATTTCTAGAGGAGAGAAGCAGAGGAGTAGCTAGGGGATAGGTGGATTAATTGAATAGCAGAGTTAAGGATGTACTGGAAAAGTACTAGGGTGTTGGCTGAGAGGCCATAGAGGAGGATATTGCAGGAGTCGAGGTGGGAGATAATGAGAGCATGCACTAACACTTTAGTACAATCAGGGTTGAGGAAAGGACAAAGTCTGGAAAATATTTTTGAATTGGAGGCAGAAGGGGCTTGTAAGCGCTTGGATGTGCGGTTTGAAAGACTGGGCAAAGTCAAGGGTTTGTCCGGGGCAGCGGACTTCTAGTACTGCGGAGAGCGTGGTGTCATTATTGTCATTAATTGTGATAGATAGATAGATAGATAGATAGATAGATAGATAGATAGATAGATAGATAGATAGATAGGGGGATTAAGTCATATGTAGGAAATATTCTGAGTTCAGTTTTGTCCACATTGAACTTTAGGAAGTTAAAGGAGAGGAAGGAGGATATGGCTGATATACACTCTGGGATTCTGGACAGCAGAGAGGTGATGTCCTGGCCTGCAATGATGCCTCTCTACCACTGCTTTGGTATTCGTTGACAGGCGGCAGAGGTCTCATCATCATGACTACAATGCACATGACCACTCTAACTTATCACGTATTGATGGTTATGTCAAGGCCGAGTGATTGGCTGCAGTGGTCACGTGAGCTGTAGTCATGACTTTACTGCTACAGCTTGTCAACAAACTGAACATGAAGTTAGAAAACCATCTAACCTCTTCTGTAGTTGATTCGACAGTTTGGAGGCACTAAGCCTACACCATTGTTCGGCGTTTCTTCTTTCTTCAGGAAAAGGAAAAATCCGGCATCCAGGTTAAAGATTATAGATTATTATTATTATTATTATTTATATAGCACCATTGATTCCATGGTGCTGTACATGAGAAGGGATTACATACAAGTTACAAATATCACATACAGTAAACAAACTAACAATGACGGACTGATACAGAGGGGCGAGGACCCTGCCCTTGCGGGCTTACATTCTACAGGATTATGGGGAAGGAGACAGTAGGTTGAGGGTTGCAGGAGCTCCAGTGTTGGTGAGGCGGTAGCTCCGGTGTTGGTGAGGCGGTAGCTCCGGTGTTGGTGAGGCGGTAGGCGGTAGATTAAAACCATATCTTTGCTGTCTTGTTAAAATCCAAATACATTGCAATAGTAGGAGAAACTTCCAAACACATTATAACCGCCTGCCATTGGAAGTCGGACCTTTCCTTTCCTTTTGGATTAATAAAGACCGAAGCAGCGGCAGAGAGGTGTCACTGGAGCACGAGAGGATCAAAAACAGAAGTTTATGATTTGTATCCAGTGCAAGCAAATAGGAATAAAAAACTTATTACCAGAAAACCCCTTTAATAAGAATTGATACTTTGTGTCATATATGACTCATACTATAAAGCTAAGTGCACCCATTGAGTATTTGATGAGTTTTTACCTCAATATTTGTCAGCCAAAACCAGGAGTGGAACAGTCAGAGGAAAAGTACAGTATAATAGAAATACGTCACCACTTCTGTATTTATCAGCCACTCCTGGCTTTGGCTTACAAATATTGAGGTAAAAAACTCATCAAATACTCAACGTGTGCATGTGGCGCCCCTATGGGTCCAGTCGCCACAGAGGTACTGCACCTCAGCCAGAGGTGTGGTACTCCGCTCTCAGGTAAGGAGGGAGCACTACCCGAGACTCACACACTAGCATCCAACACCACACAAGTCCAGGCCAGGGGATCTGGGTGGACCCTATTGAGGGAGGGCCCCATCAGGCTGGAGGGGGGAGCTAGGTAGAGGGTGTGGTTGGGGTATGACAGTTGTGAGGAGTTGTCATGGAAACAAGAGGGAGGAGTTAGTCAGTTAGAGAATTGGTGAGGAAAAGTGAATGATAGCAGACGTGGAGAGAGAAGCTCCTGAGAGAGGGAGAAGGTGTCCTATGGGCCAGGAAAGTGAGGAACTCACCAATGGGCACATGAATCCATGCCAACCATAGTCAGGTGGAAGGACCAGGTCACAGTGGGGGATCCGGTCCCCAATCTAGTAGAGGAACTACAAGACTCACCTAGCAAGCCGGAGGCTGTGGTAACTGTATGTGCTACAGCCACATCCACACACATTCGCCGAAAAGGGAGCCACATAGGATCAAGGGGACCAGGAGGACATCGCCCAACATGATCCGAGGCTGCTGGCTTGGGACACTGTGTGTGAGGCGCAGGGCAGGAGGGTGAAGCCAGCGCAGAGAGACAGCCAAGGAAGGAACATAAGAAAGGGAGTCTCAGGAAAGTGAACCCCAAATTACCTGAGAGCTGGCTGGACCACAGACCCGGAGGATACAGCACCCGGCTGGGGATTGCATCTCAGAACTGTGAGTAAAGTGTGGAAACTTCACCCTGCTGTGTCCTCAGGATTATTTACTGCATCACCTGCCCTGCACTACAGCATTCACCATCATTGACTTAACACTTCCACTGCCCTGGGGCCTAGCTCCACCCGTGGAGAGCTGTAACATCTCAGCTGTGTCACCAACTGCACAGTGGACGTGAATCGCAGCTTCGGCCATTTCCCTTATTGCCGAACACCACAGGTGGCGTCACAAACAAATCCCCTATAAACTTTATTTCCCTTTCAATTAATTTTACATTGAAGGCCCAGGGCCACGGACCAGGTCGCTGCTGTCGTGACAAACCCCCGTCGGACCTGGCCCGAGTACTCCACGGCCCCAGCGGGCGCTCCATGCACATGACCTTAGGCTACATTACCACGATGATTTTTTTGTGAGTTTTTTATGCTACATATTTTCGAAAAAAATGCAATCAAACTATTTTACTTAATGGGTGCAGAAGATCTGTAACATCAAAAGCTCATTGTGGGAACTTAGTCATAAATATATTGGATTACTTAAATTTTTTTCATTGCATTTTTTAGTCGGTTTTTCACATGCGTTTTTATTATGTTTTTGACCCTGAGGTTTTGTCTCTTTTTGGTTTATCATGTTTTAAATAAAGTTGCTTTGTTTTTGATGCTTCTTAGGCTAGTTTCACACTAGCATTCGGCAGGGCTGATGAAATCCTTCTTCCTCCATTAAGCCCCACTCACTGTCACGCCTCTTCCTTCAGCTCCGCCTATGTCTGCATGTGTCCTGCGTACCCTATCTTTAACATTGGGTATGCAGGCCATGTGGATGTATACGGATGCCTCCGCATGTGTCGTCTTGTGTTGTGAATTCTGTGGCAGAGCTCCCTCCTGTGGTCACAAGTGGTACTTCGGCTGATTCTCTCTGTAAGCTTCCGTTGGTGGAGGGAAGTGGTACTGCGGCTTCTGAGTTTCCTCCCTCAGGTGATGTGGTGAGGTCGTTAGGTGCTGCTCTACTTAACTCCACCTGGTGCTTTGATCCTGGCTTCCTGTCAATGTTCCAGTATTGGACTTGTTTTCCTCCTGGATCGTTCCTGTGGCCTGCTGCTCTGCATAGCTAAGTTTTCCTTTGCTATTTTGTTTGCTTTTCTTCTGTCCAGCTTATCTATTTGTTTGCTGGAAGCTCTGGGACGCAGAGGGTGTACCTCCGTGCCGTTAGTTCGGTACGGAAGGTCTTTTTGCCCCCTTTGCGTGGTTTTTAGGGTTTTGTGTTGACCGCAAAGTTACCTTTCCTATCCTCGCTCTGTTCAGAAAGTCGGGCCTCACTTTGCTAAATCTATTTCATCTCTACATTTGTCTTTTCATCTTACTCACAGTCATTATATGTGGGGGGCTGCCTTTTCCTTTGGGGTATTTCTCTGAGGCAAGGTAGGCTTATTTTCTATCTTCAGGCTAGCTAGTTGCTCAGGCTGTGCCGAGTTGCATAGTTAGCGTTAGGCGCAATCCACGGCTGCCTCTAGTGTTGTTGGATAGGATTAGGGATTGCGGTCAACAGAGTTCCCACGTCTCAGAGCTCGTTCTATGTTTTTGGATTATTGTCAGATCACTGTATGTGCTCTGACCTCTATGTTCACTGTGGTACTGAATTGCCTAATCATAACAGTACAGGAAGCCAAAGTACTAATGATTCTCAATAGAGGGAAAAAAGAAGTTCTGAGACCATTTTTTTTTCTCTGCACTGTGTTTTGCCTTTTTTTTCCCCTAGACATTTGGGTGGTTCAGGACACAGGTGTAGCAATGGACATTAGAAGTCTGTCTTCATGTGTGGATCAGCTCTCGGCAAGAGTACAAAAGATTCAAGACACTATTGATCAGAAATCTATGTTAGAACCAAGAATTCCTATTCCTGATTTGTTTTTTGGTGATAGAACTAAGTTTCTGAGTTTCAAAAATAATTGTAAACTATTTCTGGCCTTGAAACCTCGCTCCTCTGGTGATCCAGTTCAACAGGTTTTGATCATTATTTCTTTTTTGCGTGGCGACCCTCAGGACTGGGCATTTTCTCTTGCGCCAGGAGATCCTGCATTAAGTAATATCGATGCGTTTTTCCTGGCGCTCGGATTGCTGTACGATGAGCCTAATTCTGTGGATCAGGCAGAAAAAAATTTGCTGGCTCTTTGTCAGGGTCAGGATGAGATAGAGTTATATTGTCAGAAATTTAGAAAGTGGTCCGTGCTCACTCAATGGAATGAATCTGCGCTGGCAGCTATGTTCAGAAAGGGTCTCTCTGAAGCCCTTAAGGATGTCATGGTGGGATTTCCTATGCCTGCTGGTTTGAATGAGTCTATGTCTTTGGCCATTCAGATTGGTCGACGCTTGCGTGAGCGTAAATCTGTGCACCATTTGGCGGTATTACCTGAGCTTAAACCTGAGCCTATGCAGTGCGATAGGACTTTGACCAGAGTTGAACGGCAAGAACACAGACGTCTGAATGGGCTGTGTTTCTACTGTGGTGATTCCACTCATGCTATCTCTGATTGTCCTAAGCGCACTAAGCGGTTCGCTAGGTTTGCCACCATTGGTACAGTACAGTCAAAATTTCTTCTGTCCATTACCTTGATCTGCTCTTTGTCATCGTATTCTGTCATGGCATTTGTGGATTCAGGCGCTGCCCTGAATTTGATGGACTTGGAGTATGCTAAGCATTGTGGATTTTTCTTGGAGCCCTTGCAGTGTCCTATTCCATTGAGAGGAATTGATGCTACGCCTTTGGCCAAGAATAAGCCTCAGTACTGGACCCAGCTGACCATGTGCATGGCTCCTGCACATCAGGAGGTTATTCGCTTTCTGGTGTTGCATAATCTGCATGATGTGGTCGTGTTGGGGTTGCCATGGCTACAAGTCCATAATCCAGTATTAGATTGGAAATCCATGTCGGTGTCCAGCTGGGGTTGTCAGGGGGTACATGGTGATGTTCCATTTCCGTCAATTTCGTCATCCACCCCTTCTGAGGTTCCAGAGTTCTTGTCTGATTACCGGGATGTATTTGATGAGCCCAAGTCCGATGCCCTACCTCCGCATAGGGATTGTGATTGTGCTATCAATTTGATTCCTGGTAGCAAGTTCCCAAAAGGCCGATTGTTTAATTTATCTGTGCCTGAGCACGCCGCTATGCGCAGTTATGTGAAGGAGTCCCTGGAGAAGGGGCATATTCGCCAGTCATCGTCGCCATTAGGAGCAGGGTTCTTTTTTGTAGCCAAGAAGGATGGTTCGCTGAGACCTTGTATAGATTACCGCCTTCTAAATAAGATCACGGTTAAATTTCAGTACCCCTTGCCGTTGTTATCTGATTTATTTGCTCGGATTAAGGGGGCTAGTTGGTTCACCAAAATAGATCTTCGTGGTGCGTATAATCTTGTGCGAATTAAGCGAGGCGATGAATGGAAAACTGCATTTAATACGCCCGAGGGTCATTTTGAGTATCTAGTAATGCCATTCGGACTTGCCAATGCTCCATCAGTGTTTCAGTCCTTTACGCATGACATCTTCCGAGAGTACCTGGATAAATTCCTGATTGTGTACTTGGATGACGTTTTGATCTTCTCGGATGATTGGGAGTCTCATGTGAAGCAGGTCAGAACGGTTTTTCAGGTCCTGCGTGCTAATTCTTTGTTTGTGAAGGGATCAAAGTGTCTCTTTGGTGTGCAGAAGGTTTCATTTTTGGGGTTCATCTTTTCCCCTTCTACTATCGAGATGGATCCTGTTAAGGTCCAAGCCATCCATGATTGGACTCAGCCGACATCTCTGAAAAGTCTGCAAAAGTTCCTGGGCTTTGCTAATTTTTATCGTCGCTTCATCTGCAATTTTTCTAGTATTGCTAAACCATTGACCGATTTGACCAAGAAGGGTGCTGATGTGGTCAATTGGTCTTCTGCTGCTGTGGAAGCTTTTCAAGAGTTGAAGCGTCGTTTTTCTTCTGCCCCTGTGTTGTGTCAACCAGATGTTTCGCTTCCGTTCCAGGTCGAGGTTGATGCTTCTGAGATTGGAGCAGGGGCTGTTTTGTCGCAGAGAGGTTCTGATTGCTCAGTGATGAAACCGTGCGCCTTCTTTTCCAGGAAGTTTTCGCCTGCTGAGCGAAATTATGATGTGGGCAATCGAGAGTTGCTGGCCATGAAGTGGGCATTCGAGGAGTGGCGTCATTGGCTTGAAGGAGCTAAGCATCGCGTGGTGGTCTTGACTGATCATAAGAACTTGACTTATCTCGAGTCCGCCAAGCGGTTGAATCCTAGACAAGCTCGTTGGTCGTTGTTTTTTGCCCGTTTTGACTTTGTGATTTCATACCTTCCGGGCTCTAAAAATGTGAAGGCGGATGCTCTGTCTAGGAGTTTTGTGCCCGACTCTCCGGGTGTATCTGAGCCGGCGGGTATCCTCAAAGAGGGAGTAATTGTGTCTGCCATCTCCCCTGATTTGTGGCGAGTGCTGCAAAAATTTCAGGCTAATAAACCTGATCGTTGTCCAGCAGAGAAACTGTTTGTCCCTGATAGGTGGACGAATAAAGTTATCTCTGAGGTTCATTGTTCGGTCTTGGCTGGTCATCCTGGAATCTTTGGTACCAGAGAGTTAGTGGCTAGATCCTTTTGGTGGCCATCTCTGTCGCGGGATGTGCGTACTTTTGTGCAGTCCTGTGGGATTTGTGCTCGGGCTAAGCCCTGCTGTTCTCGTGCCAGTGGGTTGCTTTTGCCCTTGCCAGTCCCGAAGAGGCCTTGGACACATATCTCTATGGATTTTATTTCAGATCTTCCCGTTTCTCAAAAGATGTCTGTCATTTGGGTGGTCTGTGATCGCTTTTCTAAGATGGTCCATTTGGTACCCTTGTCTAAATTGCCTTCCTCCTCTGATTTGGTGCCATTGTTCTTCCAGCATGTGGTTCGTTTACATGGCATTCCAGAGAATATCGTTTCTGACAGAGGTTCCCAGTTTGTTTCGAGGTTTTGGCGAGCTTTTTGTGGTAGGATGGGCATTGACTTGTCTTTCTCCTCGGCTTTCCATCCTCAGACTAATGGCCAGACCGAACGAACCAATCAGACCTTGGAAACATATCTGAGATGTTTTGTTTCTGCTGATCAGGATGACTGGGTGTCCTTTTTGCCTTTGGCTGAGTTCGCCCTTAATAATCGGGCTAGCTCGGCTACCTTGGTTTCGCCATTTTTCTGCAACTCTGGGTTCCATCCTCGTTTCTCGTCAGGACAGGTTGAGTCTTCGGACTGTCCTGGTGTGGATACTGTGGTGGACAGGTTGCAGCAGATTTGGACTCAGGTAGTGGACAATTTGACCTTGTCCCAGGAGAAGGCTCAACGTTTTGCTAATCGCAGACGCTATGTGGGTCCCTGACTTCGTGTTGGGGATCTGGTTTGGTTATCTTCTCGTCATATTCCTATGAAGGTTTCCTCTCCTAAGTTTAAACCTCGTTTCATTGGTCCGTATAGGATTTCTGAGGTTCTTAATCCTGTGTCTTTTCGTCTGACCCTTCCAGATTCTTTTTCCATACATAACGTATTCCATAGGTCATTGTTGCGGAGATACGTGGCACCTATGGTTCCTTCTGTTGACCCTCTTGCCCCGGTTTTGGTGGAGGGGGAGTTGGAGTATATTGTGGAGAAGATTTTGGATTCTCGTGTTTCAAGACGGAAGCTCCAGTATCTGGTTAAGTGGAAGGGTTATGCTCAGGAAGATAATTCCTGGGTCTTTGCCTCTGATGTCCATGCTCCCGATCTTGTTTGTGCCTTTCATGTGGCTCATCCTGGTCGGCCTGGGGGCTCTGGTGAGGGTTCGGTGACCCCTCCTCAAGGGGGGGGGTACTGTTGTGAATTCTGTGGCAGAGCTCCCTCCTGTGGTCACAAGTGGTACTTCGGCTGATTCTCTCTGTAAGCTTCCGTTGGTGGAGGGAAGTGGTACTGCGGCTTCTGAGTTTCCTCCCTCAGGTGATGTGGTGAGGTCGTTAGGTGCTGCTCTACTTAACTCCACCTAGTGCTTTGATCCTGGCTTCCTGTCAATGTTCCAGTATTGGACTTGTTTTCCTCCTGGATCGTTCCTGTGGCCTGCTGCTCTGCATAGCTAAGTTTTCCTTTGCTATTTTGTTTGCTTTTCTTCTGTCCAGCTTATCTATTTGTTTGCTGGAAGCTCTGGGACGCAGAGGGTGTACCTCCGTGCCGTTAGTTCGGTACGGAGGGTCTTTTTGCCCCCTTTGCGTGGTTTTTAGGGTTTTGTGTTGACCGCAAAGTTACCTTTTCTATCCTCGCTCTGTTCAGAAAGTCGGGCCTCACTTTGCTAAATCTATTTCATCTCTACGTTTGTCTTTTCATCTTACTCACAGTCATTATATGTGGGGGGCTGCCTTTTCCTTTGGGGTATTTCTCTGAGGCAAGGTAGGCTTATTTTCTATCTTCAGGCTAGCTACTTGCTCAGGCTGTGCCGAGTTCCATAGTTAGCGTTAGGCGCAATCCACGGCTGCCTCTAGTGTTGTTGGATAGGATTAGGGATTGCGGTCAACAGAGTTCCCACGTCTCAGAGCTCGTTCTATGTTTTTGGATTATTGTCAGATCACTGTATGTGCTCTGACCTCTATGTTCACTGTGGTACTGAATTGCCTAATCATAACAGTCTTGACGCTGCACTGACCTGCGTCAAAAGCAATATGTTCCATTTTATTGCGGTCGGCGCAGGGTCAAAACGGTGCATGAGCAGGCATCCGCATACATCCGCATGGCCTGCGTACCCAATGTTAAAGATAGGGTATGCAGGATGCATGTGTAATGTGCTGCTGTAGTGTAGTATAGTGCAACCTCCATCAGGGGGTGCTGGTTAAGGAAAAGAGGTTGTACACACAGCGCAGCAATACTGAACAACAACACAGGTGTCACAGGTAATGAAAGAGAAGTCAGACAAGCCAAAGGTCATACACAGAGAGATCAGCGCAGTACACAGGGGGAGTCAGAGGAAAGGTCGGGGACAAGCAAGAAGTCAGAGCCTACCGGTAACGTGGTAACCAAATCGTGAGACGTAAGACAAAGTCAGAATACAAGCCAGAGGTCAGAACAAGTCATAAACGGGTACAGGCAGTCAGAGGCAAAAAGGAACACTAATACAAGTGAACAGATCAGGTGCTCAAGCTGTGCAGCATGAAATATAGCTGACACTGGCCCACAGACTGCAGAGGACTTAAATAGCTCAGCCAGCTTCATAGTGAGGCATGTGCGGATTACTTGCGTTTTTTATGTGTTTCCACAGTGAAAATTCACAAAAAATGCATATTAATTTTTTTTGCAAACTTCTCACATCTACTATATAATTGTCTAAGGGTCACTTCCGTCTGTCTGTCTGTCCTTCTGTCACGGTTATTCATTCGCTGATTGGTCTCGGCAGCTGCCTGTCATGGCTGCCGCAACTAATCAGTGACGGCCACAGTCTGATTAGTCCCTCCCCTACTCCCCTGCACTCACTGCCCGGCGCCCGCTCCGTAATCCCCTCCACTCACCGCTCACACAGGGTTAATGGCAGCGGTAACGACCCGCGGTGTAACACACTCCGTTACCGCTGCTATTAACCCTGTGTGTCCCCAACTATTTACTATTGATGCTGCCTATGCAGCATCAATAGTAAAAATAGGTCATGTAAAAAATAATAAAAAAAAAAAAAAACCTGCTATACTCACCATCCGCCGCCTTGCCCGCTCCTCGCCACGCTCCCGGGACCGCTCCATTGCAAGCGGTAGCTTCCGGTCCCAGGGCTGGTGTGTGACAAGGACCTACCGTGACGTCACGGTCATGTGACCGCGACGTCATCATAGGTCCTGCTCACACCAGCCCTGGGACCGCAAGCTGCCGCTTGCAATGGAGCGATCCCGGGAGCGTGGCAAGGAGCGGGCAAGGCGGCGGATGGTGAGTATAGCAGGACTTCAACGGGCCTTCGGAAGGTGAGTATATGTTTATTTTTTTTAAAAGTCTCTATACTACGTGGCTCTGTGCTGGCCAATATACTACGTGGCTGGGCAATATACTATGTGACTGGGCAATATACTATGTGGCTGGACAATATACTCCGTCGCTGGGCAATATACTACATCACTGGGCAATATACTACGTGGCTGGGCAATATACTACATGGCTGGGCAATATACTACGTGGCTGGGCAATATACTACGTGACTGGGCAATATACTACGTCGCTGGGCAATATACTACGTGGCTGGGCAATATACTACGTGGCTGGGCAATATACTACGTTGCTGGGCAATATACTACGTGGCTGGGCAATATACTACGTGACTGGGCAATATACTACGTGACTGGCCAATATACTACGTCGCTCGGCAATATACTACGTGGACATGCATATTCTAGAATACCCGATGCGTTAGAATTTGGCCACCATCTAGTCTAATATAAGTATATGGGAAAATCTGAAAACAAACGGTAGAGAAATTGCATTATGTGCATTTGAAATATACACCTCAAATCAGTTTACGCTGAGATAAAAAATAGCACAGAGGGCAGGAGATTTCTATAAATCCCATCCACTGTGCTGGAACTGTAATACACAATGTTTTTGTAGCAGTGAAAATATGCAGCTACAAAAACTCATCTTGGGCATACAGCCTAAAGGTGCAGTCAGATGGCGGTATAGCTCGGACGATGATCACATCGCAGTGCACGGACTGGCTAGCTGCTCTCCTGACTTAAAACGTGACAGCTACGTAGAAATACATGCTGTCATGCTTGGGTCAGGAGAGCCAACAGCCATTCTGAGCATTGCGATGTGATTGTCATCCGTATTATACGGCCGTCTGACTGCACACCGATGATTATTTTTTGGTTGTGTGTGGGTTTTTTTATATTAAAATATGCATAGGGAAATAATGTTCACCCTCCTCTTCATTGTACAGGTCATGTCTTCCACAGAATAAAAGCAGTTTATCTTTCCAAGGAAGGGATGTGCATAACCAGAATCTGGTTAAGATCTCCATTTTAATTTTTGCAATGGGACCACTTCTTCTCTGTACATAGCACCCAATATGATATACACTGTATTATTAGCATTGATATAGAGTGGATTCACATGAGAGATTTATTTATGCCACTGATTTGCCCACAGATATCTTGATACACTTGATAAGTAAGAACCGTAACCTGTAAGAATGTCTGAAGAGATTTTTTTCTTATGTTTCAGGTATTTGCAGATATTTTTGATCTTGTAATAAAGGAGCGTCACAATGGATATGATCCAAGAAACATGAGACATCCCACAGACTTAGATGCCAGCAAGGTATTAATTGAAGAATACATTGATCGTGAATATTGGCATGGACTCATTTATGATACGTTATGCAATTTTTTAACATGTTTTTTTTATTTTTGGCAGATTAAAGCCGGCCATTTTGATGAACGTTATGTACTGTCATCTCGGGTTCGGACAGGAAGAAGTATCAGAGGTCTCAGCCTGCCCCCAGCATGCACTCGGGCAGAGAGGAGGGAGGTGGAGCGAGTGTCAGCTGACGCCCTAAGTGGTCTTTCTGGAGACCTGACTGGACGATACTACAGACTAAGTGACATGACAGACAAAGAACAGCAGCAGCTAATAGATGTAAGAGGGAACATTTCCGAGCTAGGGGTATAGTGAGAGCCTCTTTTAGGGTGCATTCACACCACCGATTTCTCCATATCCAAGAAAAGCAGCCCATTTATTCGGATCAGACTGTGATCATCACAGTGGCATCAGTTATCCTCAAACACAAAGAGAAAAAAAATCCTCCATTTCCTATATTTTGTCAGTCCGTGAAAATCAGATGGCGCGCGGACCTCATAGCACTTGCACAAGAAGATCAGTGGTGTGCACGAGCCCTTATAGAGAGAGCCAAGTCGCAGATAGCTGTGAATACAGTGTTCATCATCACACTACACAATGTTTAAAGGGACACTGTCACCTGAATTTGGAGGGAACAATCTTCAGCCATGGAGGCGGGGTTTTGGGGTGTTTGATTCACCCTTTCCTTACCCGCTGGCTGCATGCTGGCTGCAATATTGGATTGAAGTTCATTCTCTGTCCTCCATAGTACATGCCTGCGCAAGGAAAGATTGCCTTGTGCAGGCGTGTACTACGGAGGACAGAGAATGAACTCCAATCCAATATTGCAGCCAGCATGCAGCCAGCGGGTAAGGAAAGGGTGAATCAAACACCCGAAAACCCCGCCTCCATGGCTGAAGATTGTTCCCTCCAAATTCAGGTGACAGTGTCCCTTTAACTATCATATGAGAGGTTCCATGGTTCTCTATCTCATCCAGCAAAGTAAAGAATGAGTGTCTGAAACTGTTTTTGGAGCAATATTTTGCATCGATATTTGTAAGTAAAAATCATCTGTGGGCCCCAAACCATTATAGGTGCAATTGCAAATCTTTCCCTTTCCTTTTTTTCTCTCTCCTATTTTTGGCTTAGGGTATATTCACGCTGAGTTATTTTATGTGGATCTTGAAACAGATCCACTTCAAAATCTACATAATGAAAACTCTTCAAATACTCTTTGGTTCTGCCAAAAAGCACAATAAAAACATTTCAAATCGTCTGACAACAAGATTCCCATATATTTAAATGAGGAACCGCGCCTATAATGCGCATATCACATTTTTTCATGTGTTTTTAACATGCGTTTGAAAAAGCGTATCTATTCTTTGCTTTTATGTTTTCTGTTCATAATTCATGGCAAAACATGCCTTTCTGTTGCAATCTTATCTCAGTTTTTGTTGCGTTGTTTATGAGGCTTTTGCAGCGGAAAAGCTAATACAAAACACACCTTTTTGCTACCCCCATTTTATAGTCAAAAACACATAAAAAATATCATATTACAGTGTGTGACGCTACCCTGTGAATACTCTACAATGTGAATTTTTGAACAGATCCGCTTCAAAATCTAGGGCATATACTGTAACCCCGTGTAAACATGGCTTAAAGGCCAAGTTTCCATAATGAGTATTTAATGCCTTTTTTAAACATTTTAACATTGCAAAGGTTAGAAGAAGCTTTGTAGTTTATTTATCCATCCGCAAAAAGCATTGATGCTGCGTTAGAATAAACTAGATGTGGATAATAATTTACCTTTGCTGTCCTGAGGTGATATACTGATCTGCAGAACCATTACCACCCCAGCAACACACACCATTCTGTAATGAATGGATGAGATCAATTACTTGATGTAATTTGTGTTTATAAAATACAGTTTTCTTTGGAATAATCTAACACTTCACTTTATCACTGACACAATGCAGCTTTATTCTCCGGCTTTGTACAGGGTAAAAACTTCCTTTCCTCGTTCCCCAGGATCACTTCCTCTTTGACAAGCCTGTATCCCCGCTCCTTACAGCTGCAGGAATGGCGCGTGACTGGCCCGATGCCCGTGGAATCTGGTGAGATGTTGCTGTGTACACAACTATTTATCAGAACCTCGTGTTTATAACAGATCCTCTTTTGTTTTCAATGTCTCAGAGAGAATTTCCCTTCAACTGCAGAAGAAAGTTATACTGTGCTGGCAGGATAAGCTGCCCCTTTCTGTCCACCCCCTGCCAAGCGCAGGGCTTATGTTCTGCAGAAGGACAGCAGCTCTGCTTTATGAGCCAGCTGAGTCAATCCGCACACTTGGTGTCCATTCCATTAGCACAGTGAAGTCCACGAGGATAAATACAGCTGCGGACATGATTATTATTATTATTATTTATTATTATGGCGCCATTTATTCCATGGCGCTTTACATGTGAGGAGGGGTATACATAATAAAAACAGGTACAATAATCTTGAACAATACAAGTCATAACTGGTACAGGAGGAGAGAAGACCCTGCCCGCGAGGGCTCACAATCTACAAGGGATGGGTGAGAATACAGTAGGTGAGGGTAGAGCTGGTCATGCAGCGGTTCAGTCGATCGGTGGTTACTGCAGGTTGTAGGCTTGTCGGAAGAGGTGGGTCTTCAGGTTCTTTTTGAAGGTTTCGATGGACATCATTGCGAAAATGGTGTTTAGTCCCCATGTTTGCCTTTTTGCACTAGAGATGGTTAAACATTTGCAGCATAAATTCACATGCTGCAGATTCCCCATCCATCTCACCAGTGAGATTACGCTATGAGTATTCTCTGCAGTGAGCTCTTACAATCTCATACACAACACCCACTGGAAAATGCAGATTTTTCCTTCCAGAAAATCTGCTGCATTTGTCCCCTAGGGCAGAGGTCCCCAACTCCAGTCCTCAAGGCCCACCAACAGGTCATGTTTTCAGGATTTCCTTTGCATTGCACAGGTGATGCAATTATTACCTGGGCAAGAAATCCTGAAAACATGACCTGTTGGTGGGCCTTGAGGACTGGAGTTGGGGACCTCTGCCCTAGGGGAACGCACCCTTATGTCTCAGTCAGTTTTTCTCATACAAGTGCTATCTGTGTTTTTCGCAGATAGCACTTGTACCTTTAACAGTCTATGGGGCTGTTCACATGTCGAGTGTTTTCTTTGGCGTGAATGGTCATTGCATATTTATGGAGACATGTCCGGTATTTATCCGAGTGCCAGATCAAAATCAGCAATGCGAGTTTATTGGCACATGAAAAAAATCAGAACCAACAGGACCCAGATCTCATCCATGTGCTGTACATATCCCACCGACTGATAGGAGAAGGTGGAGAAACTTTTATTTTCCTCAGCTGTGAAAAAACTGATAAAACTCGGACCAATCTCTGATGACACACTGATAAAAATCACTGATGTAACTCAGTCCGCTTTTCTAATACGTGAATGAGGTCTAAGGCCGGCCTCACACTCAACGTATAAAATTACAGTCCATAATTTACGGCCGTAATACGCAGAAAAGTCCCCAAAATAGTGATCTGTATGTCATCCGTAGGCAGGGTGTGTCAGCGTATTTTGCGCATGGCATACTCCGTATGTAATCCGTATGACATCCGTACTGCGAGATTTTCTCGCAGGCTTGCAAAACCGACAAAAAATCGTAAAAACATATATACTGTCTATATATATATATATATATATATATGTCAGTGAGACATATATATACGGTATATATTTATCATACAACGCTAGATAGCTTAAAAGCTGGTAATTCAATTGCCGGCTTTTGCTATCTCCTTCTCAAACCTGACATGATATGTGACCTGGTTTACATACAGTAAACCATCTCATATCCCCATTTTTTTTGCATATTGCACACTAGTAATGTTAGTAGTATGTGCAAAATTTGGGCTCTCTAGCTATTAAATTAAAGGGTTAAATCGCGGCAAAAATTGGCGTTAGCTCCCACGCAATTTTCTCCGCCAGAGTGGTAAAGCCAGTGACTGAGGGCAGATATTAATAGCCTGGAGTGGGTCCATGGTTATTGCCCCCCCCCCTGGCTAAAAACATCTGCCCCCAGCCACGTGCGAGACTCATCCGAGTTTCTCGCATGTGAGTATGAGCCTTAACAAGCATTTTTGTCCCGTTTTTTTTTTAACCTGTGGTTTTTGCCTCTTTTTGATATGTCAAATTTGAAACAAAACTCCTTTATTTTAGAAACTTTCTGCTACTTTTGCTTTCATAAAACGTTTTGCTAAAGTCATGTTCGCATTTCATCCATTTTTACTGTGTTTCCACTGCAGAAACACAATGAAAACACACATGCATTTTTCTTACCTATGGATTTTTCTCATCACATTCAAGTCTATGGGGAAAATCTTTGCTGCGCTGGTCAGTTTACCTAGAATAACAAAATGCTCAATGGTCATGAGATTTCTTCACTGGAACCAGAGGCGTAGCTAGGGTTTTGGTACAGGGGGGGGCAAAGCTTCTGAGTGGGCCCCTAACCAGGTAACCTTGATTACAACTCGATGACGCCCCCTAATAGTGGAGGAGAACCTCAGCAGATGACCGCGCTGTTACTGAAGATAATCTCTATATAACGACCAACATGGATATTACTGCCATATAGTCAGTGGTAGATACCAGCCCTACAGAGCATATAAGAGATCACAGCACAGTTATAGATAATGACTTACGTTTGACGTTCTTTATGATGGAATTGTCACTTTTCCCGTCTTTTCCATCTGGCCCAGACCGACATGACAACTTCTTCCAGCTACAACTTGTCTGCAGAGAAAACAACAAAGACACGTTTCACTTCTCACATTCCAGCCATCACCATCTATTCCCAACCTGCACAAACCCCTCATCCTGCTGATACCCCAATACTGAGCCGCTGCTGCCGTATGTGTCTCCCTATTACTTCTCCTGATACCCCAATACTGAGCCGCTGCTGCCGTTTGTGTCCTTAGTACTGCATCCGATACCCCAATACCGAGCCTCTGCTGCCGTATGTGTCCCTATTACTGCCCCTGATACCCCAATATTGAGCCCCTGCTGCCGTATGTGTCCCTATTACTGCCCCTGATACCCCAATACTGAGCCGCTGCTACCATATGTGTCCCTATTACTGCCCCTGATACCCCAATATTGAGCCGCTGCTGCCGTATGTGTCCCTATTACTGCCCCTGATACCCCAATACTGAGCCGCTGCTGCCGTATGTGTCCCTATTACTTCACCTGATACCCCAATATTGAGCCTCTGCTGCCGTATGTGTCCCTATTACTGCCCCTGATACCCCAATGCTGAGCCGCTGCTGCCGTTTGTGTCCCTATTACTTCCCCTGATACCCCAATATTGAGCCTCTGCTGCCGTATGTGTCCCTATTACTGCCCCTGATACGCCAATACTGAGCCGCTGCTGCCGTTTGTGTCCCTATTACTGCATCTGATACCCCAATACTGAGCCGCTACTGCCGTATGTGACCCTATTACTTCCCCTGATACCCCAATACTGAGCCTCTGCTGCCATATGTCTCCCTATTACTTCCCCTGATACCCCAATACTGAGCCGCTGCTGCCGTTTGTGTCCCTATTACTGCACCTGATACCCCAATACTGAGCCGCTGCTGCCGTATGTGTCCCTATTACTGCCCCTGATACCCCAATACTGAGCCGCTGCTGCCATGTGTCCCTATTACTGCACGCGATACCCCAATACTGAGCCGCTGCTGCTGTGTGTCCCTATTACTGCACCTGATACCCCAATACTGAGCCGCTGCTGCCGTATGTGTCCCTATTACTGCACCCGATACCCCAATACTGAGCCGCTGCTGCTGCTGTATGTGTCCCTATTACTGCTCCTGATACCCCAATGTTGAGCCTCTGCTGCCGTATGTGTCCCTATTACTGCACCTGATACCCCAATACTGAGCCTCTGCTGCCGTTTGTGTCCCTATTACTGCACCTGATACCCCAATACTGAGCCGCTGCTTCCGTATTTGACCCTATTACTGCACCTGATACCCCAATACTGAGCAGCTGCTGCTGTATGTGACCCTATTACTACCCCTGATACCCCAATACTGAGCCGCTGCTGCCGTATGTGTCCCTATTACTGCACCTGATACCCCAATACTGAGCCTCTGCTGCCTATGTGACCCTATTACTGCACCTGATACCCCAATACTGAGCTGCTGCTGCTGTATGTGACCCTATTACTGCACCTGCTGTGTGGTTCTCTGTGCCCTCTAAATTCTAAAGCACCCTTCTATAATATAGTAATGCCGGGTGCAAGTGCCCTAGAAAACAGAGCCCACATTTTGCCCCCTAGAAAGTAATAATGCCCTCTGTGTGCCCCTTTGATAGTCACAGTAACCTGAGTTCCCCTATTACATTAAGTACCCACTTTAAATTTAATAATGTCCTGAGTCTCCCCCCGTACAGCTCCCCTATACACAGTATAATGCCCCCTAACTGTATAGTACCACCCACACAGTATACTGACCCCTTAGTAGCCTTCAAACTGTTTGATGGCTCCAACACTGTAATCCCCACAGTGTATGATGGCCCCATAGATAACCACTATATAGAATAATGTGCCAGATAGTCCTCAATATAGCACAAGGCAGCACCCCTATAGGCAGACCCTGTAGTTTAAAGCACCCCCCATAGGCAGACCCTGTAGTATAAGGCAGCACTCCCCCCATAGGCAGATCCTGTAGAATAAGGCAGCAGTCCCCCCCTATAGGCAGATACTGTATATAAGGCAGCACTCCCCCCTATAGGCAGATCCTGTATAAAAGGCAGCACTCCCCCCCTTAAGGCAGATACTGTATATAAGGCAGCACTCCCTCCCCTTAATGCAGATACTGTATATAAGGCAGCACTCCCCCCTATAGGCAGATCCTGCATATAAGGCAGCACTCCCCCCTATAGGCAGATACTGTATATAAGGCAGCACTCCCTCCCCTTAAGGCAGATACTGTATATGAGGCAGCACTCCCCCCTATAGGCAGACACTGTATATAAGGCAGTACTCCCTCCCCCATAGGCAGATACTGTATATGAGGCAGCACTCCCCCCATAGGCAGATACTGTATATAAGGCAGCACTCCCTCCCCCATAGGCAGATACTGTATATAAGGCAGCACTCCCCCCCTATAGGCAGATACTGTATATAAGGCAGCACTCCCCCCCTATAGGCAGATCCTGTATATGAGGCAGCACTCCCCCACTATAGGCAGATACTGTATATGAGGCAGCACTCCTTCCCCTATAGGCAGATCCTGTATATGAGGCAGCACTCCCCCCTATAGGCAGATGCTGTATATGAGGCAGCACTCCCCCCCTATAGGCAGATACTGTATATGAGGCAGCACTCCCCCCCTATAGGCAGATCCTGTATATGAGGCAGCACTCCCTCCCCTATAGGCAGATACTGTATATGAGGCAGCACTCCCCCCTATAGGCAGATACTGTATATATGGCAGCACTCCCCCCTTTAGACAGATACTGTATATGAGGCAGCACTCCCCCCCTATAGGCAGATACTGTATATGAGGCAGCACTCCCCCCCTATAGGCAGATACTGTATATGAGGCAGCACTCCCCCCCTATAGGCAGATCCTGTATATGAGGCAGCACTCCCTCCCCTATAGGCAGATACTGTATATGAGGCAGCACTCCCCCCTATAGGCAGATACTGTATATGAGGCAGCACTCCCGCCCCCCTATAGGCAGATCCTGTATATGAGGCAGCACTCCCCCCTATAGGCAGATACTGTATATGAGGCAGCACTCCCCCCCTATAGGCAGATACTGTATATGAGGCAGCACTACCCCCCTATAGGCAGATACTGTATATGAGGCAGCACTCCCCCCCTATAGGCAGATACTGTATATGAGGCAGCACTCCCCCCCCCTATAGGCAGATACTGTATATGAGGCAGCACTCCCCCCCTATAGGCAGATACTTTATATGAGGCAGCACTCCCCCCTATAGGCAGATACTGTATATGAGGCAGCACTCCCCCCCTATAGGCAGATACTGTATATAAGGCAGCACTCCCCCCTATAGGCAGATACTGTATATGAGGCAGCACTCCCCCCCTATAGGCAGATCCTGTATATGAGGCAGCACTCCTTCCCTATAGGCAGATACTGTATATGAGGCAGCACTCTCCCCCCTATAGGCAGATCCTGTATATGAGGCAGCACTCCCTCCCCTATAGGCAGATCCTGTATATGAGGCAGCACTCCCTCCCCTATAGGCAGATACTGTATATGAGGCAGCACTCCCCCTATAGGCAGATACTGTATATGAGGCAGCACTCCCGCCCCCCTATAGGCCGATCCTGTATATGAGGCAGCACTCCCCCCTATAGGCAGATACTGTATATGAGGCAGCACTCCTCCCCTATAGGCAGATACTGTATATGAGGCAGCACTCCCACCCCCCTATAGGCCGATCCTGTATATGAGGCAGCACTCCCCCCTATAGGCAGATACTGTATATGAGGCAGCACTCCTCCCCTATAGGCAGATACTGTATATGAGGCAGCACTCCCCCCCTATAGGCAGATACTGTATATGAGGCAGCACTCCCCACTATAGGCAGATACTGTATATGAGGCAGCACTCCCCCCTATAGGCAGATACTGTATATGAGGCAGCACTCCCCCCTATAGGCAGATACTGTATATGAGGCAGCACTCCCTCCCCTATAGGCAGATACTGTATATGAGGCAGCACTCCCCCCTATAGGCAGATACTGTATATGAGGCAGCACTCCCCCCTATAGGCAGATACTGTATATGAGGCAGCACTCCCCCCCTATAGGCAGATCCTGTATATGAGGCAGCACTCCCCCCTATAGGCAGATACTGTATATGAGGCAGCACTCCTCCCCTATAGGCAGATACTGTATATGAGGCAGCACTCCCCCCCTATAGGCAGATACTGTATATGAGGCAGCACTCCCCACTATAGGCAGATACTGTATATGAGGCAGCACTCCCCCCTATAGACAGATACTGTATATGAGGCAGCACTCCCCCCTATAGGCAGATACTGTATATGAGGCAGCACTCCCCCCCTATAGGCAGATACTGTATATGAGGCAGCACTCCCCACTATAGGCAGATACTGTATATGAGGCAGCACTCCCCACGATAGGCAGATACTGTATATGAGGCAGCACTCCCCCCCTATAGGCAGATACTGTTGAATAAGGCAGCCCACATAAAAACACAGCAAATAAATACTCACCTCTCTTTCTCTTTGTTCCAGCGGTGCTTCCTGCTCCTGCTCTTCTGACAGCGGGCGCTGGGATGTGACGTCATCGCGCCCGCTGTCAGACGGTGTGGGGGATAATGGCGGAAGGAGCGCAGCGCGGTGCTCCTTCCCTCATCACTGCGGTGAGCTGTATCGGCTAGATGCCGATACAGCTCACCATGCGATGACAGGCGGGGGGCCCACTGCTGGCACCGGACCCCCCCTGCCTGCCCAGGGGCCCCATAGCGGCAGAGCAGGGAGATCAATTCTCCCTGCTCTGCAGCAGAATGTAACTGCATCGGCGCGCTGCCGCGTTACAGTAGCGTAGCTCCCGGTGGGCCCCCTCAGAGCGCAGGGCCCAGGGCGATGGCCCCCTCTGCCCCCCCGGAAGCTACGCTACTGACTGGAACTGTAATGCGCTGCTTGTTTTGTGCACAGATAGGACATAAGCGATTTTCATTAGTGTTTTATCACTGTCAGTTTTTACCACCGAAGTTTCATCAGTTTTCTTTTTAATAAAAATGGCGTTTTTTTCATGCTTCTATTAAACAGTCCATGAAAACAGACAGCAATTAGATGTCCTCTGAGTGCTGTCCAATTTTTTTTCATAGACCCAGAGACTTGCATTGGCGACTTTGATTTTACCTCAGGGTACGTTCATATAGAATAAATCACGTCTTTTACTATAATTGCTCTGAAATCTTAGCAAAATTTTTGCAAAACAAAACATTGTGGGAAAAAATGGTCTCTGACTGCATTGTGTGAATGTAAGAAAGGTCCTATAGCAACGTGTGCAGGAAGCTATTAACCTGCATGGTGATTTGCTCCATGTGATGTCAAAAGATGGTATTTTTTTTGCTGGAACCATTATGTTTAGGGAATAATACATTTACATAAGGCATCCTACGGAACATGAAATTAGAAACATGTGTCAGTACAAGAAAAGCTAATAGAAGACTTTACTGTAGGTTCTTATTCTGGCTGAATATAACTGGAAGCTATATGGAGCTGTAAAATATCATGAGGAAGCCAGTAATATATGTACAATATACATGTATTTATAGCATACAAAAACATTTCTATCCATACAGGCACAATAATGAGAAAACCTTCCTTATTTGGATCAATGAAGAAGATCATACCAGGGTTATTTCTATGGAAAAAGGAGGAAACATGAAAAGGGTCTTTGAGCGTTTCTGCAGGGGACTCAAAGAGGTAAGAGGAAATGGTAAATGAGCTGTAATTACAGGAATCACTGATGCCAGTAGTCTGGCAAGTAATTGCTGAACTCACAGATTGACTGCAGTGGTAAATAAACACCAGGAGAATAGCTGGAGCTCTGGGAGGAAAAGACCTTGTTCTATAACATTTGCAGCTGGGTAACCCCATTAATGAAAGTACATCTGAGAAACCCAGTGATGGTATTCTCAACATTAATACATTTGTCTGCACACAATAAAGGAAACAAATAAATTTTCATGTAAGCGTGGGAAAACCTGTGTTTAAAAGGTTGTCCAGCCCCTCAAGATAGTTTACGGAATTCTACAAAATAACAACTGATCTCAGCTTCTTGAGTGTCACTACTTCCTGTGTACCTGATGATCTTTTGTTCTGCCAGCCAGTGATGATGTGCACACATGGACATGTCATTACTGAAGCCAATCACTAGGCGCAGTAGATGACACTAGATGTAGTAGGCACCACTGAAGCCAAGAACTAAATGTAGAAAACACCACTGAGGACACAACTGAAGCCATTTACTAGATGTAGTAGACACCACTGAGGACACCACTGTAGCCACTCACTAGGTGCAGTAGACAACACTGAGGACACCACTGAAGCCAGCCTTTATATATCGGAAACATCACTGAGGTCAGCACTGATGTAGTAGACACCACTGAAGCCAAATCACTAGATATAGTAGACTTCACTGAGGTCACTGCTGAAGACAATCCCTAGGTGCAGTAGATACTACAGAGGTCACCACTGAAGCCAATCACTAGGTGCAGTAGACACCACTGAGCTCACCGCTAAAGCTAATCACTAGGTGCAGCAGACACCACTGAGGTCATTGCTGAAGCTAATCATTAGGTGCAGTAGACACCACTGAAGTAACCGGTGAAGACAATCACAAGGTGCGGTAGACACCACTGAGCCCACCACTGAAACTAATCACTAGGTGCAGTAGGCACCATTAAGGTCACCGCTGAAGTCAGTCACTAAGGTGCAATAGACAGCACTGAGGTCACTGCTGAAGCTAATCACTAGGTGCAGTAGACAGTTCACCACTGAGGTCACCGCTGAAGACAATCACGAAGACAATCACTAGGTGTAGTAGATATCTCTGAGGTCAACACTGAAGCCAGTAAACATTATAGAGGTCATGGCAGAAGCCGATCACTAGATGCAATAGACACCACTGAGGTCACCACTGAAGCCAATCACTAGTTGTAGTAGATATCACTGAAGTCAACACTGAAGCCAATCACTAGGTCCAGTAGACATCACTGAAGTCACAACTGAAGACAAACAATAGGTGCAGTAGATACTACATAGTTCACTGCTGAAGCCAATCACTAGCTGTAGTACATACCACTGAGGTCAACATTGAAGCCAATCACTAGTTCCAGTAGACACCACTGAGGTCACTCCTGAAGCCAGTCACTAGGTGCAATAGACAGCACTGAGGTCACTGCTGCAGCTAATCGCTGGGTGCAGTAGACACCACTGAGGTCACCGCTGAAGTGAATCACTAGTTGCAGTAAACACTACAGATGTCATGGTAGTCACCAATCACTAGGTGCAGTAGACACCACTGAGCCCACCGCTGAAGCCAATCACTAGGTGCAGTAGACACCACCAAGGTCACTGCTGAAGCCAGTCACTAGGTGCGTAGATGGCACTGAGGTCACCACTGAAGCTATTCACTAGGTGCAGTAGACACCACTGAGGTCACCGCTGAAGATAATCACTAGGTTCAGTGGACACCACTCAGCCCACCACTGAAACCAATCACTAGGTGCAGTAGACACTACAGAGTTCATGCTGAAGCCAATCACTAGCTGTAGTAGATACCACTGAGGTCAACATTGCAGCCAATCACTAGATCCAGTAGACACCACTGAGGTCATCGCTGAAGCCAATCACTAGGTGCAATAGACAGTACTGAGGTCATCGCTGCAGCTAATCACCAGGTGCAGTAGACACAACTGAGGTCACCACTGAAGCTAATCACTAGGTGCAGTAGACACCACTGAGGTCACCACTGAACTCAATCACTAGGTGCAGTAAACACTACAGAGGTCACGGTAGACGCCAATCACTAGGAGCAGTTGACACCACTGAGGTAACTGCTGAAATCAATCACTGGGTGCAGTAGACACCTCTGAAACCAATCACAGGGTGCAGTAGACACCACCAAGGTCACCGCTGAAGCCAGTCAATAGGTGTAGTGGATAGCACTGTGTTCACCACTGAAGCTCATCACTTTATGTAGTAGACACCACTGAAACCAATCACTAGGTGCAGCAGACACCAATGAGGTCACTGTTGAGGAAAATCACTAGGTGCAGTAGACACCACTGAGACCATGGCTGAAGCCAATCATTAGGTGCAGTTGACATCACTGAGGTCACCACTGAAGCTAATCACTAGATGCAGGAGACACCACCAAGGTCACCGCTGAAGCCAGTCACTAGGTGCAGTGGACAGCAATGAGGTCACCGCTGAAGCTAATCACTAGGTGCAGTAGACACCACTGAGACCACGGCTGAACACAATCACTAGGTGCAGTGAAGTAAATAGTGAGGTACAGTAGACACTAGTGATGAGCAAGTGTACTCGTTGCTCGGGTTTTCCCGAGCATGCTCGGGTGATCTCCGAGCATTTATGACTGCTCGGAGATTAAGTTTTCATCACCGCAGCTGTATGATTTTCATCTGTTAGCCAGCTTGATTACATGTGGGGATTACCTACCATCCAGGCAACCCCCACATGTACTCAGCCTCGCTAATAGCTGTAAATCATTCAGCTGCCGTGATGAAAACTAAATCTCCGAACACTAACAAATACTCGGAGGTCACCCAAGCGTGCTCGGGAAAACCCGAGCAACAAATACACTCGCTAATCACTATGAGACACCACTCAGCCCACCACTGTAACCAATCACTAGGTGCAGTAGACATCACTGGGGTAACCGCTGAAGCCAGTCTTAGGTGCAGTAAACAGCATTAATGTTACCGTTGAAGCTCATCACTAGGTGTAGTAGGCATCACTGAGGACACCACTGTAGACACTCACTAGGTGCAGTAGACACAAATGAGGTCAAGGCTGAAGCCACTCACTGAAGCCAGCCTTTACAGTACAGACCAAAAGTTTGGACACACCTTCTCATTTAAAGATTTTTCTGTATTTTCATGACTATGAAAATTGTACATTCACACTGAAGGCATCAAAGCTATGAATTAACACATGTGGAATTATATACTTATCAAAAAAGTGTGAAACAACTGAAATTATGTCTTATATTCTAGGTTCCTCAAAGTAGCCACCTTTTGCTTTGATGACTGCTTTGCACACTCTTGGCATTCTCTTGATGAGCTTCAAGAGGTAGTCACCGAGAATGGTCTTCCAACAATCTTGAAGGAGTTCCCAGAGATGCTTAGCAATTGTTGGCCCTTTTGCCTTCACTCTGAGGTCCAGCTCACCCCAAACCATCTCGATTGGGTTCAGGTCTGATGACTGTGGAGGCCAAGTCATCTGGCGTAGCACCCCATCACTCTCCTTCTTGGTCAAATAGCCCTTACACAGTCTGGAGGTGTGTTTGGGGTCATTGTCCTGTTGAAAAATAAATGATGGTCCAACTAAATGCAAACCGGATGTAATAGCATGCTGCTGCAAGATGCTGTGGCAGCCATGCTGGTTCAGTATGCCTTCAATTTTGAATAAATCCCCAACAGTGTCACGAGCAAAGCACCCCCACACCATCACACCTCCTCCACCATGCTTCACGGTGGGAACCAGGCATGTAGAGTTCATCCGTTCATCTTTTCTGCATCACACAAAGACACGGTGGTTGAAACCAAAGATCTCAAATGTGGACTCATCAGACCAAAGCACAGATTTCCACTGGTCTAATGTCCATTCCTTGTGTTCTTTAGCCCAAACAAGTCTCTTCTGCTTGTTGCCTGTCCTTAGCAGTGGTTTCCTAGCAGTTATTTTACTATGAAGGCCTGCTGCACAAAGTCTCCTCTTAACAGTTGTTGTAGAGATGTGTCTGCTGCTAGAACTCTGTGTGGCATTGACCTGGTCTCTAATCTAAGCTGCTGTTAACCTGCGATTTCTGAAGCTGGTGACTTGGATAAACTTATCCTCAGAAGCAGAGGTGACTCTTGGTCTTCCTTTCCTGGGGCAGTCCTCATGTGAGCCAGTTTCTTTGTAGCGCTTGATGTTTTTTGCCACTGCACTTAGGGACACTTTCAAAGTTTGCCCAATTTTTCGGATTGACTGACCTTCATTTCTTAAAGTAATGATGGACACTCATTTTTCTTTACTTAGCTGCTTTTTTCTTGCCATAATACAAATTCTAACAGTCTATTCAGTAGGACTATCAGCTGTGTATCCACCAGACTTCTCCACAACACAACTGATGGTCCCAACCTCATTTATAAGGCAAGAAATCCCACTTATTAAACCTGACAGGGCACACTTGTGAATTGAAAACCATTCCCAGTGACTACTTCTTGAAGCTCATCAAGAGAATGCCAAGAGTGAGCAAAGCAGTCATCAAAGCAAAAGGTGGCTTCTTTGAAGAACCTAGAATATAAGACATAATTTCAGTTGTTTCACACTTTTTTGTTAAGTATATAATTCCACATGTGTTAATTGATAGTTTTGATGCCTTCAGTGTGAATGTACAATTTTCATAGTCATGAAAACACAGAAAAATCTTTAAATGAGAAGGTGTGTCCAAACTTTTGGTCTGTCCTTTATATGTAGTAAACATCACCGAGGTCAGCAGTGATGTCGTAGACACCACTGAAGCCAAGTCACTAGATGTAGTAGACATCACTGAATACAATGACTGGGTGCAGTAGACACCACTGAGCCCACCACTAAAGCTAATCATTTTATATAGTAGACACCACTGAGTCCACCACTGAAACCAATCACTAGGTGCAGCAGACACCAATGAGGTCACTGTTGAAGCTAATCACTAGGTGCACTAGACACCACTGAGGTAACTGCTGAAGACAATCACTAGATGTAGTAAACACTACAGAGGTCACAGCAGGCGCCAATCAGTAGGTGCAGTAGACACCTCTGAGGTAACTGCTGAAGTCAATCACTAGGTGCAGTAGACACCACTGAGCCCACTGCTGAAACCAATCACTAGGTGCAGTAGGCACCACTAAGGTCACCGTTGAAGCCAGTCACTAGGTGCAATAGGCAGCAGTGAGCCCACGGCTGAAGACAATCGCTAAGTGCAGTAGACACTACAGAGGTCACCACTGAAGACAATCAGTAGGTGTAGTAGATACCACTGAGGTAAACACTGAAACCAATCACTAGATACAGTTGACACCACTAAGGTCACCGCTAAAGCCAATCGCTAGGTTCAGTGGACACCACTCAGCCCATCACTGAAACCAATCACTAGGTGCAGTAGACATCACTGGGGTAACCGCTGCAGTAAACTGCACTAAGGTCACAGCTGAAGCTCATCACTAGCTGCAGTAGATAGCACTGAGGTCATCGCTGAAGACAATCACTAGGTGCAGTAGATACTACAGAGGTCACCGCTGAAGCCAATCACTTGGTTTTGTAGACACCACTGAGGACACCACTGTAGCCACTCACTAGGTGTAATAGACACCACTGAGGTCACTGCTGAAGCCACTCACTAGGGGTGGTAGACATCACTAAGGACAACACTGAAACCAGCCATTATACACTGCTCAAAAAAATGAGGGAACACTAAAATACCATATCCTAAATATCTCTGAACGAAATATTCCAGTTGCAGATTTTTATTCATTGCATAGTGGAATGTGTTCAGAACAATAAAACATAACAATTATCAATGTAAATCAAAATTAATATCCCATGGAGGTCTGGATTTGGAATGATACTCAAAATCAAAGTGGAAAATCAAATTACAGGCTGACCCACATTCAGTGGAAATGCCTCATGACAAGGAAAAGATGCTATGTATTGTGTGGTCTCCATGTGCCTGTATGATCTCCCTACTGTACAACTCCTGGGCATTCTCCTGATGAGGCGGCGGATGGTCTCCTGAGGGATCTCCTCCCAGACCTGGAATAAAGCATCCACCAACTCCTGGACAGTCTGTGGTGCAACGTGACGTTGGTGGATGGAGCGAGACATGATGTCCCAGATGTGCTCAATCGGATTCAGGTCTGGGGAACGGGCGGGCCAGTCCATAGCTTCAATGCCTTCATCTTGCAGGAACTGCTGACACACTCCAGCCACATGAGGTCTGACATTGTCCTGCATTAGGAGAAACGCAGGGCCAACCGCACCAGCATATGGTCTCACAAGGAGTCTGAGGATCTCATCTCGGTACCTAATGGCAGTCAGGCTACCTCTAGCGAGCACATGGAGGGCTGTGCGTCCCTCCAAAGGAATACCAGCCCACACCATTACTGACCCACTGCCAAACTGGTCATGCTGAAGGCTGTTGCAGGCAACAGATCACTCTCCACGGCATCTCCAGACTCTGTCACGTCTGTCACATGTGCTCAGTGTGAACCTGCTTTCATCTGTGAAAAGCACAGTGCGCCAGTGGCGAATTTGCCAATCCTGGTGTTCTGTGGCAAATGCCAAGCATCCTGCACGGTGTTGGGCTGTGAGCACAACCCCCATCTGTGGACGTCGGGCACTCAGACCATCCTCATGGAGTCGGTTTCTAACCGTTTGTGCAGACACATGCACATTTGTGGCCTGCTGGAGGTAATTTTGCAGGGCTCTGGCAGTGCTCCTCCTGTTCCTCCTTGCACAAAGGCAGAAGTAGCGGTCCTGCTGCTGGGTTGTTGCCCTCCTACGGCCCCCTCCACATCTCCTGGTGTACTGGCCTGCCTCAAGGTAGTGCCTCCAACCTCTGGACACTACGATGACAGACACAGCAAACCCTCTTGCCACAACTCACATTGATGTGCCATCCTGGATGAGCTGCACTACCTGAGCCACTTGTGTAGGTTGTAGAGTCTGTCTCATGCTACCACGAGTGTGAAAGCACAACCAACATTCAAAAGTGACCAAAACATCAGCCAGAAAGCATTGGTACTGAGATGTGGTCTGTGGTCCCCAATTGCAGAACCACTCCTTTATTGAGGGTGTCTTGATAATTGCAAATAACTTCCATCTGTTGTCTATTCCATTTACACAACAGCATGTGAAATTGATTGTCAATCAGTGTTGCTTCCTAAGTAGACAGTTTGATTTCACAGAAGATTGATTTACTTGGAGTTATATTCTGTTGATTAAGTGTTCCCTTTATTTTTTTGAGCAGTATATGTAGTAAACATCACCGAGGTCAGTAGTGATGTAGTAGACACCACTGAAGCCAAGTCACTAGCTGCAGTAGACACCACTAAGCCCACCGCTAAAGCTAATCACTAGGTGCAGTAGACACCAATGATCCCACCACTGAAACCAATCACTAGGTGCAGTAGACACCACTGAGGTAACTGCTGAAGACAATCACTAGGTGCAGTAGATTCTACACAGGTCACCGCTGAAGTCAATCACTAGGTGTAGTAAATACCACTGAGGTCAACACTGAAGCCAATCACTAGGTGCAGTAAACACCACTGAGACCACGGCTGAAACCAATCATTAGGTACAGTTGACACCACTGCGATCACCACTGAAACCAATCACTAGGTGCAGTAGATACCACTGAGGTCACTGCGGAAGCCAATCACTATGTGCAGTGGACAGCACTGAGGTCACCGCTGAAGCCAATCACTAGTAGCAGTGGACACCACTGAGACATGGTTGAAACCGATCACTATTGACAGCACTGAGGTCACCACTGAAGCTCATCACTAGGTGTAATTGAAACCACTGAGTTCACCGCTGAAGCTAATGATTAGGAGCAGTAAACACTACATAGGTCCGGCAGAAGCCAATCACTAGGTGCAATAGACACCACTAAGGTAACCGCTGAAGCCAATCACTAGATACGATACGATACGATACACTTTATTGATCCCGTGGGAAATTATGGATCCAATAGACACCAATGAGGTCACAGATGAAGCCAATCATTAGGTTGAGTAGACACCACTGAAGTAACCGCTGAACCTAATCACTAGGGGCAGTAGACAGCAGTGTGGTCACAACTGAAGCTTTTCACTAGATGCAGTAGACACCACTGAGGTCACTGCTGAAACCAATGACTAGATTTCAGTGGACACCATTCAGCCCACCACTGAAACCAATCATTAGGTGCAGTAGACATCACTGGGGTAACCGCTGAAGCCAATCACTTGGTGCAGTAAACTGCAGTAAGTTCACCGCTGAAGCTCGTCACTAGCTGCAGTAGACACAACTGAGGTCACTGTTGAAGACAATCACTAGGTGCAGTAGATACTACAGAAGTCACCACTGAAGCCAAGCACTAGGTGCAGTAAATACTACAGAGGTCACTGCTAAATCTAATCACTAGGTGTAGTAAATACCACTGAGGTCAGCACTGAAGCCAATCACTAGGTACAGTAGACACTAGTGATGAGCGAATATACTCGTTACTCGAGATTTTCCTAGCACACTCTGGTGACCTCCGAGTATTTTTTAGTGCTCGGAGATTTAGTTTTCATCTCCGCAGCTGAATGATTTACATCTGTTAGCCAGCATAAGTACATGTGGGGGTTGCCTGGTTGCTAGGGAATCCCCACATGTAATCAAGCTGGCTAAGAGATGTAAATCATTCAACTGAGGTGAGGAAAACTAAATCTCCGAGCACTAAAAAATACTCGGAGGTCACCCAAGCTTGCTCGGGAACTCTCGAGTAACGAGTATATTCACTCATCACTAGTAGACACCACTGAGGTCCCCGCTGAAGCCAATCACTTGCAGCAGTAGACAACACTGAGGTCACTGCTGAAGCCTATGACTAGGTGCAGTACAGAACACTGAGGTCACCACTGAAGCCTATCACTAAGTGCAGTAGACACCACTTTAGCCAATTACTAGGTGCAGTAGACGCACTGAGGTCCCCACTCTTGCCAATTTTACAGCATTCTAAAGCTTTTGACAGTTTAAATGTTTGATAATTCATTGAATAAGGTTCAAATTCTTTCAAATGTTATACAGTATTTTCATGAATAACCTGCTACATCCCTACTTGGCTTACTGGATACCTTTTGAAGTGGCCACTACATGCAATGAACCATATGTGAAAGTTAAAAAAAAGACATAGAAAGAGCTTGTGCTTTCAGACTTCATAAAGTCAATATACAGTGGGTACGGAAAGTATTCAGACCCCTTTAAATTTTTCACTCTTTGTTTCATTGCAGCCATTTGGTAAATTCAAAAATGTTCATTTTTTTCTCATTAATGTACACTCTGCAACCCATCTTAACTGGAAAAGAAACAGAAATGTAGAAATTTTTGCAAATTTATTAGAAAAGAAAAACTGAAATATCACATGGTCATAAGTATTTAGACCCTTTGCTTAGTATTGAATAGTAGCACCCTTTTGAACTAGTACAACCATGAGTCTTTTTGAGAATGATGCAACAAGTTTTTTTCACACCTGGATTTGGTAATCCTCTGCCATTATTCCTTGCAGATCCTCTCCAGTTCTGTCAGGTTGGATGGTGAACGTTGGTGGACAGCCATTTTCAGGTCTCTCCAGAGATTCTCAATTGGGTTTAGGTCAGTGCTCTGGCTGGGCCAGTCAAGAATGGCCCACCATTTGTTATTTTAGCTGTGTGCTTAGGGTCATTGTCTTGTTGGAAGGTGAACCTTAGGTCAAGTCTGAGGTCCAGAGCTCTCTGGAAGAGGTTTTCCTCCTGGATATCTCTGTACTTGGCTGCATTCATGTTTCCTTCAATAACAACCAGTTGTCCTGTCCCTGCAGCTAAAAAAACACCCCCATAGCATGATGCCGCCATCACCATGTTTCACTTTTGGGATTGTCTTGGGCAGGTGATGAGCAGTGCCTGGTTTTCTCCAAACATACTACTTAGAATTTTCACCAAAAAGGTCTATCTTTGTCTCATCAGTCCAGAGAATGTTATTTCTCACAGTCTGGGAGTCCTTCATGTGTTTTTAGCAAACTCTATTTGGGCTTTCATATGTCTTGCACTGAGGAGATATATAGAAAATGTTCAGCACAGGCAAAAGGAGGAGGTGCACGGTCATAGGTTCCCAAGCCTTTATGTAAAATGCAAGTGACTAGCACACTCCAAAAGTGTGGTGATGCAAAGTGGGGGTTTTATTTACATACAGTATTCACAAACATTTTGGTCGTTACTGGACCTCCATCAGTGTGCTAATATACTAGTATGCTTAAGGTACCGTCACACTAGACGATATCGCTAGCGATCCGTGACGTTGCAGCGTCCTGGCTAGCGATATCGTCCAGTGTGACAGGCAGCAGCGATCAGGCCCCTGCTGTGCTGTCGCTGGTCAGGGAAGAAAGTCCAGAACTTTGTTTCGTCGCTGGACTCCCCGCAGACATCGCTGAATCGGTGTGTGTGACACCGATTCAGCGATGTCTTTGCTGGTAACCAGGGTAAACATCGGGTTACTAAGCGCAGGGCCGCGCTTAGTAACCCGATGTTTACCCTGGTTACCATCGTTAAAGTAAAAAAACCAAACGCTACATACTTACCTACCGCTGTCTGTCCCCGGCGCTGTGCTTCTCTGCTCTGGCTGTGAGCACAGCGGCCGGAAAGCAGAGCGGTGACGTCACCGCTCTGCTTTCCGGCTGCCCGGCGCTCACAGCCAGAGCAGAGAAGCAGAGCACAGCGCTGGAGGACAGACAGCGGTAGGTAAGTATGTAGCGTTTGTTTTTTTTACTTTAACGATCGTAACCAGGGTAAACATCGGGTTACTAAGCGCGGCCCTGCGCTTAGTAACCTGATGTTTACCCTGGTTACCGGGGACCTCGGGATCGTTGGTCGCTGGAGAGCTGTCTGTGTGACAGCTCTCCAGCGACCAAACAGCGACGCTGCAGCGATCCGGATCGTTGTCGGTATCGCTGCAGCGTCGCTTAGTGTGACGGTACCTTTAGAGAAGCCCCGAGTAGCAAGGTTAGATTGCATCAATAAAAAGCCTGCACTTTTGCACTGAGGAGAGACTTCCGTCAGGCCACTCTGCCATAAAGGCCCACAGTGATCTTGGGGTTTTTCTTTACCGCTCTCATCAAGGCTCTACTCCCACAATTGCTCAGTTTGGCTGGACGGCCAGGTCTGGGAAGACTTCTGGTGGTCCCAAACCTCTTCTCGCAAAACATTCTACATTTCTTTTTTTTTCAGTCAAGATGGGGTGCAGAGTGTACATTAAGGAGAAAAAAAATTAACTATTTTGAATTTACCAAATGGCTGCAATGAAATAAAGAGTGAAAAATTTAAAGGGGTCTGAATACTTTCCGTATATACTGTATATACAGTTGTGCTCAAAAGTTTATATACCCTGGCAGAATTTTTGCTTTCTTGGCATTTTTTCAGAGAATATGAATGATAACACCAAGACTTTTTCTCCACTCATGGTTAGTGGTTGGGTGAAGCCATTTATTGCCAAACTACCATGTTTTCTCTTTTTAAATCATAATGACAACTCAAAACATCCAAATGACCCTGATCAAAAGTTCACATATCCTGGTGATTTTAGTGTTATAACATGCACAAAAGTTGACAAATGCATTTGAATGGCTACTAAAGGTAACATCCTCACCTGTGACCTGTTTGTTTGTAATCAGTGTGTGTGTATAAAAGCTGAGTGAGTTTCTGGGATCCAGACAGACTCTTGCATCTTTCATCCAGCCACTGATGTTTCTGGATTGTGAGTCATGGGGAAAGCAAAAGAATTGTCAACGGATCTACAGGAAAAGGTTGCTGAACTGTATAAAACAGGAAAGGGATACAAAATGATATCCAAGGCATTGATAATACCAGTCAGCAGCGTTCAAACTGTGATTAACAAATAGGAAATCAGGGGCTCTGTAAAAACAAAACCATGGTCAAGTAGACCAACAAAAATGTTGTCCACAACTGCCAGGAAAAGTGTTCGGGATGCAAAGAAAAACCTAGAAATAACATCAGCTGAAATACAGGACTCTCTGAAAACTAGCGGTGTGGATGTTTCAAGATGCACAATAAAGAGGCACTTGAAGAAAAATGGCCTGCATGGTCAAGTCGCCAGAAGAAAGCCATTACTGCACAAATGCCCCAAAGTATGGCACCTACAATATGCAAAGCAGCATGGAGACAAGCCTCAAAACTTCGGGAACAAGGTAATTTGGAGTGATGAGACCAAAATTGAACTTTTTGGCCACAACCATAAACAAAGCAAGCAAAAATTCTGCCAGGTATGTAAACTTTTGAGCACAACAGTGTATTTACATATACATATATTAGATTATAAAATGTGTAAAGGTTGTTCTACAGATAATGCCCTATACTTAGTTCCGACTTTCTAAAACTTTTCCAGGATGATTATATGCTCTAAGACATTGTAAATGGTTCCTTTGTAGGTTGAAAGATTAATTCAGGAGAAAGGCTGGGAATTCATGTGGAATGAGAGGCTGGGCTATATCCTCACTTGTCCTTCTAATCTAGGCACAGGTCTGCGTGCCGGAGTACACATTAATCTACCTCTACTGAGTAAGGTGTGTTGGGTTTACACTACTTCCAAAGTAAAAGAGGATTTTTGGATGACAGATCGGTGGGAGTCATTCAGGCTGACCAAGACGATTTTAGAATCAATAGGATCTTCATTCTCAGTTTCCATAATGTAGTGGTAAGGTGAGAAACCACTTGTTCTTTTTTTAGGATACTCGCTTCTCCAAGATTCTAGAGAATCTTCGTCTCCAAAAAAGAGGAACAGGAGGAGTGGATACAGCAGCTGTTGGAAGCACTTTCGATATCTCAAATCTAGACCGTTTGGGAAAATCTGAGGTAAAGTTCAGCAGCTTTAGATTGTGTAATTGCTGACATATTCCAAATTAAATTCCAATACCATTAAAATGACATCCTCTAAGGAACGGGAAGTTTCTGTTAATCCTAGATCTGAGTACTACGGAGTGACGGTAAAGAATGATCTTTACCGCAAAAGACCTGAAACATAAGGCCATCCAGCAGTTTAATCCTGCACATATTTGTAGTGTCACCTTCGGGTCACAATGAGCTTTGTTCAGAAAGCTGATTTGTGAGCCAAAAGTATCTCTCCAGCCTACTTACTCTTACTAACTGGAGCCATTATTTAATCCCTATGTAATCCCTGCAGGTGGAACTAGTGCAGCTTCTCATTGATGGAGTGAACTATCTGATTGACTGTGAGAAGAGACTAGAGAAAGGACAAGACATCCGTATTCCTGCTCCCGTGGTTCAGTTCAAGCATTAATCCAAAGCTCTTGTAAAGCAAGCTATGTGGCCTACAGTATCTGTATGCACCATTATTAATAAAGCACTAGTAACTGGTACCTAGTGCGTTCATACATTGCTATCCTCTCACGCTGCTGCAGCAGAACATGCAGGCTACATGTGCGGCGGCCCTATCATGTTGTGAATGTTGATGCTTATGAACAGCATATTGTCATCAGCTAAATAAAGCTCATTGCTGTCCTATACATTCGTTACATTCGTTTTTGGTACTGTTCACATTTATGTTTAGGATTACATTATGGTTTCCATTTAAGCAATATCATGAGTAAATAGTAGAGATTTCAATTTTTAAGACCCTGGTCCAGCATCCAGGTCAATAGTCCATGGTCTCCAAACAAGAGGCCAGAGTGATTGCAGACTTATCATTTTGGATCGGACAACCGATTTAAGTGTTGTGCTTTCTCACATTACAATGTGAGCATTGCCACGTCACCCTATACCGCTGCTATCTGGCCCTATTGCGCTTATTTGTCCCCTCAGCTTTCTCTCAAGTATACATTCTTTACATTAATTTTCCACTTGTCAGGATGCAAGTTTGAGCATAGTCTTAGATCAATCAGAAAATCTATTGCTGTGAACGGAAGTCATGACACTAATGTGAAATGTTATTATTTATGCTCACATGTCATAGATGCAAATATAAGAAACCTAACCCAACCTCAGATACATAATTCCATGTGCTGACAGAATAGGCTGGAATCAATTCATTAATTTCAAAATGCAGAAAATGTAGGTCAGATAGCAAAAAAATTGAAATTTTAAAAACCTTAGATAATGCAGATCTTTTTGGAAAAGGTTTAATTATAACGTTATAAGTTAATCATTCAATATTGGATAGAAATCTCTTCTCAGGGTATATGATCACACAGAGTTTTTTTTACATGGATTTTACTAACTGAACAATTCACATCTAAAACCGCTTCAAAAAGATACATGGATTTAGGTATGATTTTGTAAGAGTATGTGGTTTTGGTGCTGCTTCGTGTGCTTTTTTTATTTGCTTTTTCAGTGCAGGTTTTGATACATTTTTAATTATAACATTGAGTGTACCAACACGGTTCGATTTTTGGCAAAAATAGCATAAAAACTGTGATAAAAACCGGGCATGAAAAGAATTTGTGGCTTTTTAAACACATTAAAAAATGCCCCCCAAAAAAGCTACATAAGCACTATCAAAAACTCCATGTCATATCTTTATTCTGTAAAAACAAGTCCTGCAGCAGCTAACATGTACAATATAAGGAAGAAGTAAGGATTAGTGATAAGCGAGTATACTCAGCTCGGGTTTTCCAGAGCTTGCGGGGGTGGTCTCCGAGTATTTGTGAGTGCTTGGAGATTTAGTTTTTGTCGACGCAGCTGCATGATTTACGGCTGCTAGCCAGCCTGAATACATGTGGGGATTCCCTAGCAACCAGGCAACCCGCACATGTACTCAGACTGGCTAGCAGCCATATATCATGCAGCTGCGTTGACAAAAACTAAATCTCCGAGCAGTCACAAATACTCGGAGACCACCCTAGCGTGCTCAGGAAAACCCGAGCAACGAGTATACTCGCTCACCACTAGTAAGGATGGATTCATACCTCATGGTGGTCTCTGTTCAGTTTTCCGTTGGCAGCCTCTGTCTGAATATCCGAAATAAAGCATTCATATGTACGCCTGGAAGAGCCATTGACTCCAAAGAGGCAATGGAGTGCAAAATGTGAAACTTTGGACACTGATTTCCTTTCTGGGAGTCACAATCTTTTTAGACGGAAGCAACAGCAAATTCTGCACGTTTCATCCTTGTATGACCTAAATATACTATGAAATCGCTGTCAAAATATCATCTATAAAAGAGTAAGGCAAGCATCTTGCAAATTGTCCTTGGAAGCCACCATATTTTAATTTGTGCACAATTTGGGATGTTGCTATTTTATTATATTCTGTATACGAGTTTCTAGCTTTTTCATATTTTGCTAAACCTGTGTGCAATTCCCGTGACACGATAAATGCTGCACTAAAAATATAAGCAATTCACTGATTGTGAAGCGTTTCTTCTCAAAACCTCCTTTCCGTTTCTTTCCATTTGTTGTATGAGTGGCATTCCTTCATTGTCCGTCTTTCCCTGAGAACCTTGGCGCTAGATCCTCCACCAGGAGCCCAAACAAAAAGAATTGTTTCCAAATGCATTTGTTCCCGTTGATACAACAAATGTGTATATGCATTTCAGTCACACAAATTTTAGCTCACTGCTGCACTAATTTCTTGAGACAGGACATCATCTACGGTACTTGGTAAATGTGTTATTGTGGATTAATGACCCCTGTGACCTGGAAGGGACAAGCCATCTGTGCCAGAGCAGGATTTTTAATAAGGGTCTGTTTCTCAAGGATTTAGCAAAGGGCATCTATATGTTGCGTGTGTCCTCTTTGAAAAGTGACAATTACAGAAATAGGAATGTGGGCTGCATCATGCTAGCTTCAAACATGTGTTTTGCTTTCTTAGAATTTTTTTCCTGCAGTTTTCGATACATTTAACAAAATGATGA
The DNA here is from genome assembly GCF_032444005.1 of Ranitomeya imitator. Classification (NCBI taxonomy): domain Eukaryota; kingdom Metazoa; phylum Chordata; class Amphibia; order Anura; family Dendrobatidae; genus Ranitomeya; species Ranitomeya imitator. Next base: position 523,915,852 of record NC_091285.1, read on the forward strand.
TTGCACTTTCTGATGTAAAAATGGAGCAAATTATGGCACAAGCCATATGTATGTCACCCCCAGGGCCGTATTTAGAGTTTCTGCTGCCCTAGGCACTTTTAGCGCTGCCTCCCCCTCTGGTGAGTATGACACTATCGGCAGTGACTTTGGGAAGAATCACTGATGTGAAAGTTGCCGTTTGCAGCAGATCAGGCAGTTTTTCTGCATCTGCCACGTAACGGATCACTTACGGCAACACTGCGTTTGGTTTCATTCATTCCTTATGGGATTTGCGGTACTTGATGTGATCTGGGAAATGCGGTGCCATACCTCCCAACTTTTGAAGGGAAAAAGGTCTAAAGGTTGCGGCGCACTATGTGCGCCGCGTCAAATTTTAGGCCACGCCTCTGACCACACCCATTTCACAACTAATCACACCCATATCCAAGTCCCAACCACACCCATTTAGCACTGCTGATCACACTGTTTCATATACATTAAAACAAAAAAAAAATATGGCCACGCAGTGCTTCATACTGTACAATGGCTATGCAGTGCTCCACATACTGTATAATGGCCCTACATGATGTTCCATACTGTATAATGGCCACACAGTGCTCCATACTGTATAATGGCCACGTCTGTCCTGTGTCCTTGTGTGTACCACATTGAGAATGGAGAAAAGAAAGAAGACCAAAGAACTGTCTGAGGACTTGAGAAACCAAATTGTGAGGAAGCATGAGCAATCTCAAGGCTACAAGTCCATCTCCAAAGACCTGAATGTTCCTGTGTCTACCATGCGCAGTGTCATCAAGAAGTTTAAAGCCCATGGCACTGTGGCTAACCTCCCTAGATGTGGATGGAAAAGAAAAATTGACAAGAGATTTCAACGCAAGATTGTGCGGATGTTGGATAAAGAACCTCGACTAACATCCAAACAAGTTCTAGCTGCCCTGCAGTCCGAGGGTACAACAGTGTCAACCCGTACTATCCGTCGGCGTCTGAATGAAAAGGGACTGTATGGTAGGAGACCCAGGAAGACCCCACTTCTTACCCCGAGACATAAAAAAGCCAGGCTGGAGTTTGCCAAAACTTACCTAAAAAAGCCTAAAACGTTTTGGAAGAATGTTCTCTGGTCAGATGAGACAAAAGTAGATCTTTTTGGGCAAAGGCATCAACATGGAGTTTACAGGAGAAAAAAAAGAGGCATTCAAAGAGAAGAACACGGTCCCTACAGTCAAACATGGCGGAAGTTCCCTGATGTTTTGGGGGTGCTTTGCTGCCTCTGGCACTGGACTGCTTGACCGTGTGCATGGCATTATGAAGTCTGAAGACTACCAACAAATTTTGCAGCAGAATGTAGGGCCCAGTGTGAGAAAGCTGGGTCTCCCTCAAAGGTCATGGGTCTTCCAGCAGGACAATGACCCAAAACACACTTCAAAAAGCACTAGAAAATGGTTTGAGAGGAAGCACTGGAGACTTCTAAGGTGGCCAGCAATGAGTCCAGACCTGAATCCCATAGGACACCTGCGGAGAGATCTAAAAATGGCAGTTTGGAGAAGGCACCCTTCAAATATCAGGGACCTGGAGCAGTTTGCCAAAGAAGAATGGTCTAAAATTCCAGCAGAGCATTGGAAGCAACTCATTGATGGTTACCGGAAGCGGTTGGTCGCAGTTATTTTGGCTAAAGGTTGTGCAACCAAGTATTAGGCTGAGGGTGCCAATACTTTTGTCTGGCCCAATTTTGGAGTTTTGTGTGAAATGATCAATGTTTTGCTTTTTGCTTCATTCTCTTTTGTGTTTCTTCATTTAAGACAAATTAAATGAAGATAATAATACCAAAGAATTTGTGTTTGCATTCATTTTCAGGAAGAAACTGAGTATTATCTGACAGAATTGCAGGGGTGTCAATACTTTTGACCATGACTGTACTGAGCCCGAGTGACGGGCGAGACACCACATGTACTGAGCCCGAGTGATGGGCGAGACACCACATGTACTGAGCCCGAGTGACGGGCGAGACACCCCATGTACTGAGCCCGGGTGACACTGTAATATGTAAGTAACATCAGACTGTATTGTGGGGACCATTCACTTCTATGGGAGGGTGTTAAAGGGAACCTGTCACCCCCAAAATCGCGGGTGAGGTAAGCCCACCGGCATCAAGGGCTTATCTACAGCATTCTGGAATGCTGTAGATAAGCCCCCGATGTAACCTAAAAGATGAGAAAAAGACGTTATATTATACTCACCCAGGGGCGGTCCCGCTGTTGGTCCGGGTCTGGCGCCTCCCATCTTCATCAGATGACGTCCTCTTCTGGTCTTCACACCGCAGCTCCGGCGCAGGCGTACTTTGCCTGCCCTGTTGAGGGCAGAGCAAAGTACAGCATTGTGCAGGCGCCGGGCCTCTCTGACATTTCCCGGCACCTGCGCAATGCAGTACTTTACTCTGCCCTCAACAGGGCAGGCAAAGTACGCCTGCGCTGGAGCTGCGGCGTGAAGACCAGAAGAGGACGTCATCTGATGAAGATGGGAGGCGCCAGACCCGGACCAACAGCGGGACCGCCCCTGGGTGAGTATAATATAACGTCTTTTTCTCATGTTTTAGGATACATCAGGGGCTTATCTACAGCATTCCAGAATGCTGTAGATAAGCCCCTGATGCCGATGTGCCTACCTCACCCGCGATTTTGGCGGTGACAGGTTCCCTTTAAGGAGGAGGAGGAGGTGAGCTGTGACATCTCCTATTGTGACTGTTGGATCTGGTTGCCGGGGTCTACCTTCCTGTGGTTGTTACAAGTATCCTCCGCTCACCTTTCGGGGTGTTGCGCTCCTCGTCCACTTGTCTCAGGAGATTCGGTTGAACGCTCGGTCCGGCGCTGACATCCTGCAATATAATGGAAATGGCGGCTGAAGCTGCAGCACAAGGAGACACCGGAGAACGGCGGGGACAGAGCGCTCTGTAGCCGTGGACACGTGCAGTATAGCACGCGGCTGCCGGTCATGTGACGCCTGCACTCACTTTCACCACAGGAGCGGCGCTATAGGTCAGAATATCAGAGTAGAAGCCTCGCTGTCTGATCACCGGATATTTCCGCGGGAGGACGGCGCTGATCCGCGCGGGTGACACCGGCACAAGCGACTGCGGACGCGGGATCTCCCAGTGTGGACGGGACTCCGCGGAGGATGGGGGTCGTCTGCCGTTATCTGCTCCATCTGCGCCCAACAGAGAAGACAAACATGTCCGATAACTCTACAGGACCGTGACAGCTGCAGAACATCGCCCCCCCCTCCCTCCCTGCAGAGCTTCATCGCCCCCCCTCCCTCCCTCCCTGCAGAGCTTCATCGCCCCCCCTCCCTCCCTGCAGAGCTTCATCGCCCCCCCTCCCTCCCTGCAGAGCTTCATCATCGCCCCCCCTCCCTCCCTGCAGAGCTTCATCATCGCCCCCCCTCCCTCCCTGCAGAGCTTCATCATCGCCCCCCTCCCTCCCTGCAGAGCTTCATCATCGCCCCCCTCCCTCCCTGCAGAGCTTCATCATCGCCCCCCCTCCCTCCCTGCAGAGCTTCATCATCGCCCCCCCTCCCTCCCTGCAGAGCTTTATCATCGCCCCCCCTCCCTCCCTGCAGAGCTTCATCATCGCCCCCCCTCCCTCCCTGCAGAGCTTCATCATCGCCCCCCCTCCCTCCCTGCAGAGCTTCATCATCGCCCCCCCTCCCTCCCTGCAGAGCTTCATCGCCCCCCCCTCCCTCCCTCCCTGCAGAGCTTCATCATCGCCCCCCCTCCCTCCCTCCCTCCCTGCAGAGCTTCATCATCGCCCCCCCTCCCTCCCTGCAGAGCTTCATCATCGCCCTCCCTCCCTCCCTCCCTGCAGAGCTTCATCATCGCCCCCCCTCCCTCCCTGCAGAGCTTCATCGCCCCCCCCTCCCTCCCTCCCTGCAGAGCTTCATCATCGCCCCCCCTCCCTCCCTCCCTCCCTGCAGAGCTTCATCGCCCCCCCTCCCTGCAGAACATCGCCCCCATCCGTCCTCATACTCACCTCCTGTCACTCAGCTCAGCTGCCTGTCCCACACACTGCGCGCGCCGCAGCCGCCGACATCCCTCTGGCACTCTGTCCCGCCGCAGCGCCTTCTTCCTGACTGTTTGAGCGGTCATGTGATACTGCTCAATAAGGTCATGAATATGCGCATATTCATGACCTTAATGACCGGTACCATGTGACCGCTCACTCAGGACGCGCTACAGACGGTGAGAACAGGCATCGCTGGAGGCTGGAGCAGGAGGTGAGTATCGTCTCTCTTCATGGTGGGTGGGATGCGGAGGCGGGGAGGGGCGCGGGGAGGCAGGCGGGGGGGCGGGGTTTTGCGTCGGTCGCGTTTGTGACTTAAAAAAAAAATAAAAAAAAAATCCTTGCCCAGGTGCCGCCCCCCCGCAATGTCGCCGCCCTAGGCACGTGCCCTCGAGTGCCTAGTGGCAAATACGGCCCTGGTCACCCCTGAGAACTTGGGGTGAAAGGAAAACTTGTTGGAGCTTTTGGAATTCCTTTTACATACATTTGGGTGGACTTACAAGAGTTTGCTGGAAATGAAGACCTCTAAATATACCCCTGTTTGTCATAACCCTTGTTGGAGGGAATGTCTACATTTGGAGGGGTCTGGGAACTGGAAATAACAGGGTATGAAATATGTCTTCCAATTGTATGCAAGATAGTGTTTCTGTTCATTTGAGTATTTGAACTAAAAAGTTCAGCCTCAATAATTCTGAGTTTTTTAAGTATTTACAACTAACACTTTTAGAACTCAGGAAAATATCTTGAATCTCACCATCTCATCCACTGGGCTAATCGATTTTGTGGCATATGATGAAAGCCTTTGGAGACCCCATGGCCTTAGTTAAAGATATATTTAAGAAAAAAGGAGCGCACTCAGCTATCTTAAGTTGGTGCTGGCTATACTTGGGAAAACCCAACAACAAGTCCAATATAGTCCAATATATACTCCCTGCTGTGTGTGTGTATATATGTACAATTTTTGTCTCAACACATGTGAATAAATACATCACATTTTTGCAAAGATATACCATAAGAGTGCGGCTGATTTTTCTATATTGGACTTAGTTAAAGATAGATGGGAGGGAGAAGTGGGAAACATCTGTATGGAGGAGTAGGAAGATGTTCTCGAATTGATAGGGAAAATCTCGATTAACATGGCCCAGATATGGTCTCAATTATTTCTGGTGCACAGAGTTTACAGGACCCCCAAAGCACATTATGTAAGATGGGCCTTGCAGGAGATAATGCTTTCGGAGATGCAGGAAGGAAGGAGTGGACCTAATGCATATGTTTTGCTTGTGGGAAAATGGTGGACAATTAGTCAGAAAGTCTATGCCCTCCAAATTCCACTTAATTCTAAATATTGTATGTTATTGAGCTATGCATCAGGTAGGTCCATGTCCAATCCAGCTGGTCATAGCCATAATATTTTACCATGCCAAGAAATCCATAGCCAAACACTGTTTAGCAAATGATCCTCCCATGATAGACAAAATAATACCGTCTGAATAATTACAATACTGAAGGAAAAGAAGGTATATCTTACAATTTGAGCAATTTGAGTAACTGGATTAGATGGCATAGGGTGATTTCTGAGGAGTGTGTTGTTTGACTTTAATAAAAATTGAATTTTTTTGGATTGCAAGCCAGAAGGGGAGGGGGGAATTGTTGAATCTCAGGATGGTGGTGGTGGCGGTGGTGGTGGTGGGGGGAGTTCTTAGTTTAAAAATCTCTTCTTTATGGTAAAATGCAAAGATTTGTTTGTGAGGCATCTGTATGTGATGTTCTTTGATATTGTTTTTTTTAAGCATGCTGTTCACCTTGACAAATGGCTTCTATAAACGTTTCTTAATACACATTAGTTTTCCAAAAAGTGCGCAAGGGCTATGCGGAAGCCAGATACAGTTACTCTATTTTATTCTAGAAAGTGGTCTAAGGGATGTGCTAGATTTTTAAGTCTTATTCCTCTTAATAAATCTGGCACATTTTATGCCAGCAAGCTTTTTATTAAGGTCAGCATAAAGTACAATGGTTTAAAGGGAATCTGTCAGCAGGTTATTGCTATGGAATATGAGAGCTGCATGATGTAGGAGAAGAGAGCCTGATTCCGACTATGTACCACTTACTCGACCACTTGGTGCATCCCTGATTTCTCTGCTGTAGATGTAGCAATTGTCAGAATAATGAGCTGTGTATAACCCCATCAATACAGTGATTGGCAGCCAAACAGTTATAGGTTCTTGGTTACACAGATTAGCTGGACTGGATTGCACAGGACACCTAGTCATGTAGTGATAATCTCTCGCTGATAAAACTCTGATTGTATTGAAACTACAACACAAAGCCTAATAAGTGACACATGACTGGAATCAGGCCATTTGCCCCTGCATTATACTGCTCTCAGATGAAATAGCAAAAAAAAAAACTGCTTACAGATTCCATTTAATAATTGTCGACAAGTGTATTTAACCTCTTAATGACTGCCGATACACCTTTTAACGGCAGTCATTAAGGGTACTTATTCCTCAGTGCCGCTCTTAAATGGTGTTGAGGTATAAGAGAAAAGTGCCGCCGAGCGGCGACGATTTCCGTCCGTGTTAGCTGTACATGACAGGTAACACCCTGCAGTATTGGACTCGACCAGTTTTGTGACCGATCGGGGCCGATTAATCCTTTAAATACCGCTGTCAATCACGGTATTTAAGTTGCTACAAGGGGTCACAAGACTTAGTAACCATCGGACCCCCACAACGAGAATCGCAGGTACCAATGGTTACCATGGAACTCTGAGGTCATGTCATGAGATCCAGCAAGAAGCATGAGTACAGCAGTGTATGAGACCAGTGATCAAAGTAAAAATGATACAGTTATATGAAAAAGTTTAGGCAGCCCTATTAATCTTAAGCTTAATGTTTTATAAAAATTGTTTTTTTGCAACAGCCAGTGACGCTGTTATCATGAACCAAGTTGATTCTTTTGTCTCAGCGGCAGAGCTGCAGGGGGCGGCAGAGTGACAGCTAGAACACATGGTGCCCACTCTCCCTTCCCTGCTCTTAGTCTCTGACACTTGCTGATGTCCATGAAGTGTCATTCCTGAAGAGCCATTGAGCCCACAAAAAGAGCCGGCTCCCTGCTGAGCCTGTGAAGGAAAGGAGTCTGCAGTGAAGGGTGAGTGAGCTGACTCCAAGTCTTTTTGTTTTTCTTTCTTGGGGGGTGCCTGCACAGCTTATCAGATTCAGCTAGTGAAGTGTGACTGGGAGGAGCAGTGAGGAGAGAGGTAGCTGTGGACTGTCTGTTAACCCTTAAGTGCCCTCAGACTGCAAGGATGAGTGTTAGGCTAGGTTCACATTGCGTTAATGGGTTAACGCTAACGGACTGCGTTGCACGGCGAAAATGTCGCAATTAGCGCCGTGCAACGGGTCCGTTAGCGCACCCATTGACAGCAATGTGATTTCTGCCTGTAGCGCATTGCTAGCGCATGCCATTTTCGGCACGCGTTATCGATGTGCCGTTCTTTTGTGACGGACCTCGGACGCTGCTTGCAGGGATCTGTGCTAGCGGGGACGCCGAACGCCGACCCTAAACAAACATTGCGTTAGTGCAATCCGCTAGCGCTATGCGCTTAACGGATTGCCCTAACGCAATGTGAGCCTAGCCTTACACCATCCTACTTTACTGGCCTCATCCATGGCATATATACTGTGTATATATATATATATATATATATATATATATATATATATATATATACACACTAGATGGTGGCCTGATTCTAACACATCTGGTATTCTAGAATATGCATGTCCACGTAGTATATTGCCCAGCCACGTAGTATATTGCCCAGCCACGTAGTATATTGCCCAGCCACGTAGTATATTGCCCAGCCACGTAGTATATTGCTCAGCCACATAGTATATTGTCCAGTTACGTAGTATCATAGAAGATGCAGCGGTGGAAGAAGCAGGGACGCAGCGACAGCAGTAGGTGAGTATACGGGGAGGGGGAGCGCAGCGCTGCGCGATATTTACCTGCTCCTCGTTCCAGTGCGGCTCCGTCTTCAGCATTCTCTGGCAGTGACGCTCAGGTCAGAGGGTGCGGTGACGTAGTCAGTGCGCGCCCTCTGCTGAACGTCAGTGCCGAAGACGGAGCCACACGAGGAGTAGGTAAATATTTCCAGTGCCGGGGTCCTGAGCGAAGAGAGGTGAGTATGTGATTTTTTTTTTATCGCAGCAAAAGCAAATGGGGCAAGTGACTATACAGAGCATCTTATGGAGCCATAACACTTGTGCAGCATTATATAGGGCAAGTGACTATGCGGAGCATCTTATGGAGCCATAACACTTGTGCAGCACTATATAGGGCAAATATCTCTATGGAGCATCTTATGAGGCCCTTATTATTACCCTTTATGGGGCATATTTTAATATGGAGCTTCTAATGGGGCCCATCAAACTTTATGGAGCATTATATGAGGCTCCTGATTCAATATGGATATTCAAAAACACTTAACCTACTGATGTCTCAATTAATTTTACTTTTATTGGTATCTATTTTTACTTTTGAAATTTACCGGTAGCTGCTGCATTTTCCACCTTAGGCTTATACTCGAGTCATTAAGTTTTCCCAGTTTTTTGTGGCAAAATTAGGGGGGTTGGCTTATACTCGGGTCGGCTTATACTCAAGTATATACAGTAACTGGATTTGCTTTTTTTTTTATAAAACTCTGGGGTCAAGTGCCCGTCCCCCCTCCAGCAGGGACTTTGCGCCATTTTTCCGTTTGCCTCAGGCAGCAGAGAGGCTAGGTTCACCCCTGGCAACAGCTATTTCAGTTTCATATATATAATAACTGTTGGACACAGTAATGTTTCTGCCTTGAAATGAGGTTTATTGTACTAACAGAAAATGTGCAATCTGCATTCAAACAAAATTTGACAGGTGCATAAGTATGGGCACCCCACCAGAAAAGTGACATTAATATTTAGTAGATCCTCCTTTTGCAAAAATAAAAGCCTATAGTTGCTTCCTGTAGCTTTTCATGAGTTCCTGGATCCTGGATGAAGGTGTTTTTGAACATTCCTCTTTACAAAACAATTCCAGTTCAGTTAAGTTTGATGGTCGCCGAGCATGGACAGCCCTCTTCAAATGATCCCACAGATGTTCAATGATATTCAGGTCTGGGGACTGGGATGGCCATTCCAGAACAGTGTAATTGTTCTTCTGCATGAATGCCTGAGTAGATTTGGAGCGGTGTTTTGGATCATTGTCTTGCTGAAAGATCCATCCCCTGCGTAACTTCAACTTTGTCACTGATTCATGAACATTATTGTCAAGAATCTGCTGATACTGAGAGGAATCCATGTGTCCCTCAACTTTAACAAGATTCCCGGTGCCGGCATTGGCCACACAGCCCCAAAGCATGATGGAACCTCTACCAAATTTTACTGTGGGTAGCAAGTGTTTTTCTTGGAATGCTGTGTTTTTTGGCCGCCATGCAGAACGCCTTTTTTTATGACCAAACAACTCAATCTTAGTTTCATCAGTCCACAGGACCTTCTTCCAAAAAGAAATTGGCTTCTCCAAATGTGCTTTTGCATACCTCAGCCGACTCTGTTTATGGCGTGCTTGCAGACATGGCTTCTTTCGCATCACTCTCCCATGCAGCTTCTCCTTGTGCAAAGTGCGTTGTATAGTTGACCGATGCACAGTGACACCATCTGCAGCAAGTTGATGCTGCAGCTCTCTGGAGGTGGTTTGAGGATTGTCCTTGACTGATCTCACCATTCTTCTTCTCTGTCTTTCTGATGTTTTTCTTGGCCTGCTACTTCTGGCCTTAACAAGAACTGTACCTGTGTTCTTCCATTTCCTTACTATGTTCCTCACAGTGGAAATTGACAGGTTAAATCTCTGAGACAGCTTTTTGTATCCTTCCCCTGAACAACTATGTTGAATAATCTTTGTTTTCAGATCATTAGACAGTTGTTTTGAGGAGCCCATGATGCCACTCTTCAGAGGAGATTCAAACAGGAGAACAACTTGCAAGTGGCCACTTTAAGGAGCTTTTCTCATGATTGCATACATCTGGCTATGAAGTTCAATGCTCAATGAAGTTAGAAAACAAAAAAAAGTGCTTTAGTAAGTCAGTAAAAAGTAGGTAGGAGTAGTTAAAGCAAGAAAATGATGAGGGTGCCCATACTTATGCACCTGTCAAATTTTGTTTGAATGCAGAGTGCACATTTTCTGTTAGTACAATAAACCTCATTTCAAGGCAGAAACATTACTGTGTCCAACAGTTATTAGATATATGAAACTGAAATAGCTGTTGCAAAAAAAACAATTTTTATAAAAAATTAAGCTTAAGGTTAATAGGGGTACCCAAACTTTTTCATATAACTGTACATGTCCCACAGTGAAAAATTGAAAAACAAATAAAATCTGTGAAAGTTAAAAAACACAGAAAATCACTAAAATCCGTTTCGCTATTCAAAACGCAGTGTTTCTGATAAAAAAAAAAGTACACATAATTGGTATCACCGCATCCGTATCTACCCGCTCTATAACACTGGCATGTTATTTATTCCATTGGGGAACGCTGTAAAAAAAATAATAAAAACACGCCCAAAATTTCACTTTTTCATCACAGTGACTCACAAAAAAGTGAATAAAAATCGATCAAAAAATCATATGCAAAAATAATATGAAATAAATGAGAGCGTCAAAACGTCCCACAACAAACAATCACTTATATGGCTCATTGGGCAAAAATAAAAAAGTTAGATCTCTCAGAATAGAATGATGCAAAAACAAATTCATTTTGCTAAAATATTGTTTTTTGTGTGTAAAAATAGCAAATCATAAAAAACTATATAAATCTGGTATTGCTGTAATCGTACCAACCCAACAAACAGATCAGTCTTATCACTGTTACCACACGCAAAAGAAATAAAATATGAACAATAACTGAAATGCTGGCTTTTGTTCATTCTGTGTCTGAAAAATTTTAATGAAAAGCATTAAAAAAATATTATGTACCCAAAACTGGTACCAAAAAATCTGCAACTCGCCCCACAAAAAATAATCCCTCGCACAGCACTGTTGGCCAAAAAGTATAAAAGTTACAGCTCTGAGAATATGGCTACAAAACACCCACTTTATAAAAAAACATTTTTATTGTGTGATAGCAGCAAAACCTAAAAAACCCAAACTATATAAATCTGGTATCACTGTAATCACACCGACCCAAAGAATAAATCTGCCTCATCACTTATACCGCATGTGAAAAGCGCAAAGATAAAAAAATATTCTTGTACTGCTGTCTATTTGTTCATTCTACCTCCCAAAAATCGGAATAATGCTCGGCTCACATTTATCCTGCGCTCTCCACTGATCGCTTATGTCTGGGTTTATGTGTAAATTCCCCAAAATGGGCATTTCAGGCAAAATCTTAATGGAACCACTCACTTATGAGGCAGATGGAGTCACTTTGGACTAGTCTGTGTTCCAGTCGTGTCCCATCATTTTAGGCATCTTTTTAGCCCACAAGTGTGGGTGACCACAGATCTGTGCATGCCTAAAAAGATGGAGACCACAGGAGCAGAAGCCAAATGAAAAAGGGTCCCTCACCCAAAAAAGGGCAGAGAAATTAATTAATACCAGAGTACCCAGATAAACCACATTGGTTCAGTATACAGAAAATTCACAAATCAAGACAAAAACCACCTGGCCGACTGATCATATCAGGAATAAACCACCTAAAGGAACCTCTCGCACAATACCTAGATTGGTTATTACAACCATTGATGGAACATATACCATCTTTTATAAAAGGTTCTGGAGGTTTTTTGAAGGCATTACAAGACATCGACTGGCAAATAAGTTTTTCTTTATTCTTGATAGATGTGAAAAAAATTGGCATATCCTAAAAACTGATAAGGATTCTCAAAAACCGGGATTGGCTAATCATTTATTTGCATATCGCAGAACACGCAATATTGGAGATATTTTAGTCCACAATCGGTTACTACCTGCTGAAAATAATTGGTTAAAAAGAAATGATCTAAATGGAAACTTTAAATGTGGAAATTGTGCACATTGTCATCGGCACAATATTTCCAACCCCTCCATATTGGCCCAATTACACAGAGTCTCGGACTTCTTATCTTATAAAACAAATTTTGAGGTTTATAACTTATTCTGTCCTTGCTTATTTTATTACATAGGATCTCTATCAACTAGGTTCCGTGAACACTACCGATCCATAATCTTACCAAAGGGTTCTATAAGGCTCATACAACACATACAAGATAAGCACAATTCTAATCCTGAGACGTTGAGATTCGCAAGTTTGGAAGTAGTGCAATATCCACCACAATGTGGTAATCATAATAAAACTTTATTAAAACGGAAGCAGAGTGGATCCTAAAAACAAATGCACAGGGTCCCGAGGCTTAAATGATAGAACAGATCTGTCAGTTTTCCTCTAAAAATTTATAATTTTACGCAGTCTGTGAAAAGAATGTAATTACTACATGTTATTATTCACTAATGTTCGTGGTTTAAATGTATTAACGTTTATTTAGATATTATTGTTAATGGTCCATTCCTTAAAAAGGAAATGACCTCACGTAATTACTCACATGGACCCGTTGAAATGATCACATGCGAAACGTCCGTAGTCCATCTCTTCTCTCCCTGAATGCCTTTTTGACCTGCACATCCATTTTTCATGTCCAAACCAAAAATTGTTAATTAAAGGAACATTCAGCTTCAGTATAGTGAGTGCTGCAATTTTTTCTTCTTCGATAATAACAAAAGCCAAATGAAGTACGAAGTGTCTCCATCTGCCTCATTGTGGGTTTCATCTGAATCACATTTTTGTGGAATTTACACGGAAACCCTGACAAAAGTGCTCAGCGAAAAACACAACAATGTGATCCCAGCCTTATTCTGGAAGCGATCTAATAATATTATGTACCACAAAAATGTTACTAATAAAAACACGAATTTATCCCGCACAAAACCAGCCCACACTCAGGTCCATCATCTGTCACTGTGCTAATAGCTTTAGATTGCTTTTTATTTACCAGGTCGATATATTTTAAAATCTAAAACCAGATAATCCCGTCACGCAAAAATAATCAATAAATTACATTTAACATATTTCTACAATGCAGTGGTAGCTTGAACCAAGACGATTTATTTACTTAACACTGAAAAGGTTGAGTAACTAAGGCAGTGGCGTAACTACCGCGGTCGCAGCGGTCGCCAGTGCGACCGGGCCCGGCAGGTCAGGGGCCCGGGCCCGGCAGGCAGGCTCGGACTGGCAGTGCCTCCCCCGCTCCAGGGCCCCCCCCCCCCCCCCCCGCCGCCGCTGCCGCTGCCTTGAATACTCACCCTGCTCCAGCGATGGTCTCGGCGTCTGCACTGCAGCTCGTTCCTGCTTGAGCGGTCACGTGACACCGCTCATTAAGATCATGAATATGCGCATATTCATGATCTTAATGAACGGTGTCACATGACCGCTCAAGCAGGAAGAAGGTGCTGCGCCGGCGCCGCCGCCTGGAGTCGGGACAGAGCGCGAGGGATGTCGGCACGGCCGTGCAGTGGGAAGACAGGTGAGTATGAGGGCCGGGGGGACGGGGGATGAAGGAGGACATAAGCCGGCGCGCCGAGCAGGAGCGGAGAGATAAGCCTGCATACAGGGGGGAATATAAGCCATGCAGGGGGGAATATAAGCCATGCAGGGGGGGATATGAGCCATGCAGGGGGGAATATAAGCCATGCAGGGGGGGATATGAGCCATGCAGGGGGGGATATGAGCCATGCAGGGGGGAATATGACTATGAGCCATGCAGGGGGGAATATGAGCCATGCAGGGGGGAATATGAGCCATGCAGGGGGGGATATGAGCCATGCAGGGGGGAATATGAGCCATGCAGGGGGGAATATGAGCCATGCAGGGGGGGATATGAGCCATGCAGGGGGGAATATGAGCCGTGCAGGGGGGAATATGAGCCGTGCAGGGGGGAATATGAGCCATGCAGGGGGGAATATGAGCCATGCAGGGGGGAATATAAGCCATGCATACGGGGGGGGGAATATGAGCCATGCATACAGGGGGGAATATAAGCCATGCATACAGGGGCGGAATATGAGCCATGCATACAGGGGGGGAATATGAGCCATGCATACAGGGGGAGATATGAGTCATGCATGCAGGAGGGGTAATATGAGCTATGTATATGGGATAGGAGGGAGATGAGCCATGCATACAGGAGGGGGGTCATTATACAGTATTGAGCATCATGTGTGGCCGTTATACAGTATGGAGCATCATTTGTGGTCATTATACAGTATTGAGCATTATGTGGGATCATTATACAGTATGGAGAACTGTGTGGCCATTATACACTATGGAGCACTATGTGTGGGTGGTCATTATACAGTATGGAGCACTGTCTGGCCATTATACAGTATGGAGCAATGTGTGGCCATTATACACTATGGAGCATCATGTGTGGCCATTATACACTATGGAGCATCATGTGTGGCCATTATACACTATGGAGCATCATGTGTGGCCAGTATACAGTATGCAGCATCATGTGTGGCCATTATACAGTATGCAGCATCATGTGTGGTGGCCGTTATACAGTATTGAGCATCATGTGTGGCCATTATTCTATGGGGGTTACATTGAGTTGTATGACAGGGCTGCAGGGGGGGGCCCATTTGGAAGATCGCACCGGGGCCCCTAACTTTGTAGTTACGCCACTGAACTAAGGTACAATATTAACCCCTTCCCGACCTTTGACGCATACGCTGCGTCATGAAAGTCGGTGCCATTCCGACCCATGACGCAGCATATGCGTCATGGAAAGATCGCGTCCCTGCAGATCGGGTGAAAGGGTTAACTCCCATTTCACCCGATCTGCAGGGACAGGGGGAGTGGTAGTTTAGCCCAGGGGGGGTGGCTTCACCCCCTCGTGGCTACGATCGCTCTGATTGGCTGTTGAAAGTGAAACTGCCAATCAGAGCGATTTGTAATATTTCACCTAAAAAAATGGTGAATTATTACAATCCAGCCATGGCCGATGCTGCAATATCATCGGCCATGGCTGGACACAATAATGTGCACCCACCCCACCCCTCCGATCGCCCCCCCAGCCCCCGATCTGTGGTCTGCTCCCCTCGGTCCTGTGCTCCGCTCCCCCGTCCTCCTGCCCGCTCCCCCCGTGCTCCAATCACACCCCCCGTGCTCCAATCAAACCCCCCGCACTCCGATCCCCCCCCGCACAGCGATTTCCCCCCCCCGTGCTCCGATCCACCCGCCCGCACAGCGATCCCCCACTCCGTGCTCCAATCCACCCCCCGTGTTCCGATCCACCCCCCCCCCGTGCTCCGACGCCCCCCCGTGCCCTGATCACCCCCCCCTTATACTTACCTGGCCTCCCGGGGCCCTTCCGTCTTCTTTCCTGGGCGCCGCCATCTTCCAAAATGGCGGGCGCATGTGCAGTTCGCCCGCCGAATCTGCCGGCCGGCAGATTCGTTCCAGAGTGAATTTTGATCACTGAGATAGGTTATATCTCAGTGATCAAAATAAAAAAAAAAGTAAATACCCCACCCCCCCCCTTTGTCACCCCCATAGGTAGGGACAATAAAAAAAAATTATTTTTTTTTTCCACTAAGGTTGGGGTAAGAACTAGGGTTAGGGTTAGGGTTAGGGGTAGGGGTAGGGTTAGGGGTAGGGGTAGGGTTAGGGGTAGGGTTAGGGTTAGGGTTAGGGGTAGGGTTAGGGTTAGGGGTAGGGGTAGGGTTAGGGTTAGGGGTAGGGTTAGGGTTAGGGTTTTGGTATGTGCAGACGTATTCTGGTCCTCTGCGGATTTTTCCACTGCGGATTTGATAAATCCGCAGTGCTAAACCGCTGTGGATTTATGGCGGATTTACCATGTTTTTTCTGCGCATTTCAATGCGGTTTTACAACAGCGATTTTCTATTTGAGCAGTTGTAAAACCGCTGCGGAATCCGCAGAAAAAAGTGACATGCTGCGGAATGTAAACCGCTGCGTTTCCGTGCAGTTTTTCTGCAGCATGTGTACAGCGATTTTTGTTTTCCATAGGTTTGCATTGAACTGTAAACTCATGGGAAACTGCTGCGGATCCGCAGCGTTTTCCGCAGCGTGTGCACATACCTTTAGAATTAGGCTATGTGCACACGATGCGGATTGGCTGCTGCGGATTCGCAGCAGTGTTCCATCAGGTTTACAGTACCATGTAAACATATGGAAAGCCAAATCCGTTGTGCCCATGGTGCGGAAAATACCGCGCGGGAACGCTGCGTTGTATTTTCCACAGCATGTCAATTCTTTGTGCGGATTCCGCAGCGTTTTACACCTGTTCCTCAATAGGAATCCGCAGGTGAAATCCGGACAAAAAACACTGGAAATCTGCGGTAAATCCGCAGGTAAAACGCAGTGCCTTTTACCCGCGGATTTTTCAAAAATGGTGCTGAAAAATCTCATACGAATCCGCAACGTTGGCACATAGCCTTAGGGCTAGGGTTGGGTTGGAATTAGGGTTGTGGTTAGGGTTAAGGGTGTGTTGGGGTTACGGGTGTGTTGGGGTTAGGGTTGTGATTAGGGTTACGGCTACAGTTGGGATAAGGGTTAGGGGTGTGTTGGAGTTAGAATTGAGGGGTTTCCACTGTTTAGGCACTTCAGGGGGTCTCCAAACGCAACATGGCGCCACCATTGATTCCAGCCAATCTTGTATTCAAAAAGTCAAATGGTGCTCCCTCACTTCCGAGCCCCGACGTGCACCCAAACAGTGGTTTACCCCCACATATGGGGTACCAGCATACTCAGGACAAACTGCGCAACAATTACTGGGGTCCAATTTCTCCTGTTACCCTTGTGAAAATAAAGAAATGCTTGCTAAAACATCATTTTTGAGGAAAGAAAAATGATTTCTTATTTTCACGGCTCTGCGTTGTAAACGTCTGTGAAGCACTTGGGGGTTCAAAGTGCTCACCACATATCTAGATAAGTTCCTTGGGGGGTCTAGTTTCTAAAATGGGGTCACTTGTGGGGGGTTTCTACTGTTTAGCCACATCAGGGGCTCTGCAAACGCAACGTGATGCCCGCAGAGCATTCCATCAAAGTCTGCATTTCAATACGTCACTACTTCAATTCCGAGCCCCGGCATGTGCCCAAACAGTAGTTTACCCCCACATATGGGGTATCACCGTACTCAGGAGAAACTGGACAACAAATATTGGGGTCAAATTTCTCCTGTTACCCTTGGGAAAATTAAAAAATTCTGGGCTAAATAATTATTTTTGAGGAAAGAAAACGTATTTATTATTTTCACGGCTCTGCATTATAAACTTCTGTGAAGCACTTGGGGGTTCAAAGTGCTCACCACACATCTAGATAAGTTCCTTTCGGGGTCTAGTTTCCAAAATGGGGTCACTTGTGGGGGGTTTCTACTGTTAAGCCACATCAGGGGCTCTGCAAACGCAACGTGACGCCCACAGAGCATTCCATCAAAGTCTGCATTTCAAAACGTCACTACTTCACTTCCGAGCCTCGGCATGTGCCCAAAAAGTGGTTTACCCCCACATATGGGGTATCAGCGTACTCAGGAGAAACTGGACAACAACTTTTGGGATCCAATTTCTCCTGTTACCCTTGGGAAAATAAAAAATTCTGGGCTAAATAATTATTTTTGAGGAAAGAAAACGTATTTATTATTTTCACGGCTCTGCATTATAAACTTCTATGAAGCACTTGGGGGTTCAAAGTGCTCACCACACATCTAGATAAGTTCCTTTCGGGGTCTAGTTTCCAAAATGGGGTCACTTGTGGGGGGTTTCTACTGTTAAGCCACATCAGGGGCTCTGCAAACGCAACGTGACGCCCACAGAGCATTCCATCAAAGTCTGCATTTCAAAATGTCACTACTTCACTTCCGAGCCCCGGCATGTGCCCAAACAGTGGTTATCCCCACATATGGGGTATCAGCGTACTCAGGAGAAACTGGACAACAACTTTTGTGGTCAAATTTCTCCTGTTACCCTTTGTAAAATAAAAAATTGCAGGCTAAAAGATCATTTTTGAGAAAATAATTTTTTTTTTTTATTTTCATGGCTCTGCGTTATAAACTTCTGTGAAGCACTTGGGGGTTCAAAGTCCTCACCACACATCTAGATTAGTTCCTTTGGGGGTCTAGTTTCCAAAATGGGGTCATTTCTGGGGGATCTCCAATGTTTAGGCACACAGGGGCTCTCCAAACGTGACATGGTGTCCGCTAATGATTGGAGCTAATTTTCCATTTAAAAAGCCAAATGGCGTGCCATCCCTTCCGAGCCCTGCCGTGCGCCCAAACAGTGGTTTACCCCCACATAAGGGGTATCAGCGTACTCAGGACAAACTGGACAACAATATTTGGGGTCCAATTTCTCCTATTATCCTTGGCAAAATAGGAAATTCCAGGCTAAAAAATCATTTTTGAGGAAAGAAAAATTATTTTTTATTTTCATGGCTCTGCGTTATAAACTTCTGTGAAGCACCTGGGGGTTTAAAGTGCTCAATATGCATCTAGATAAGTTCCTTGGGGGGGTCTAGTTTCCAAAATGGGGTCACTTGTGGGGGAGCTCCAATGCATAGGCACACAGGGGCTCTCCAAACGCGACATGGTGTCCGCTAACAATTGGAGCTAATTTTCCATTCAAAAAGTCAAATGGCGCGCCTTCCCTTCTGAGCCCTGCCGTGTGCCCAAACAGTGGTTTACCCCCACATATGAGGTATCGGCGTACTCGGGAGAAATTGCCCAACAAATTTTATGATCCATTTTATCCTACTGCCCATGTGAAAATGAAAAAATTGAGGCGAAAATAATTTTTTTGTGAAAAAAAAGTACTTTTTCATTTTTACAGATCAATTTGTGAAGCACCTGAGGGTTTAAAGTGCTCACTAGGCATCTACATAAGTTCCTTGGGGGGTCTAGTTTCCAAAATGGGGTCACTTGTGGGGGAGCGCCAATGTTTAGGCACACAGGAGCTCTACAAACGCGACATGGTGTCCGCTAACGATGGAAATAATTTTTCATTCAAAAAGTCAAATGGCGCTCCTTCCCTTCCGAGCCTTACCATGTGCCCAAACAGTGGTTTACCCCCACATATGAGGTATCGGCGTACTCAGGAGAAATTGCCCAACACATTTTAGGATCCATTTTATCCTGTTGCCCATGTGAAAATGAAAAAATTGAGGCTAAAAGATTTTTTTTGTGAAAAAAAAGTACTTTTTCATTTTTACGGATCAATTTGTGAAGCACCTGGGGGTTCAAAGTGCTCACTATGCATCTAAATAAGTTCCTTGGGGCGTCTAGTTTCCAAAATGGGGTCACTTGTGGGGGAGCTCCAATTTTTAGGCTCTCCAAACGTGACATGGTGTCCGCTAAAGAGTGGAGCCAATTTTTGATTCAAAAAGTCAAATGGCGCTCCTTCCCTTCCAAGCCCTGCCGTGCGTCCAAACAGTGGATTACCCCCACATATGAGGTATCAGCGTACTCAGGACAAATTGGACAACAATTTCGTTGTTCAGTTTCTCCTTTTACCATTGGGAAAATAAAAAAATTGTTGCTAAAAGATAATTTTTGTGACTAAAAAGTTAAATGTTCATTTTTTCCTTCCATGTTGCTTCTGCTGCTGTGAAGCACCTGAAGGGTTAATAAACTTCTTGAATGTGGTTTTGAGTACCTTGAGGGGTGCAGTTTTTAGAATGGTGTCACTTTTGGGTATTTTCAGCCATATAGACCCCTCAAACTGACTTCAAATGTGAGGTGGTCCCTAAAAAAAATGGTTTTGTAAATTTCGTTGTAAAAATGACAAATCGCTGGTCAAATTTTAACCCTTATAACTTCGTAACAAAAAAAAATTTTGTTTCCAAAATTGTGCTGATGTAAAGTAAACATGTGGGAAATGTTATTTATTAACTATTTTGTGTCACATATCTCTCTGGTTTAACAGAATAAAAATTCAAAATGTGAAAATTGCGAAATTTTCAAAATTTTCGCCAAATTTCCGTTTTTATCACAAATAAACGCAGAATTTATTGACCTAAATTTACCACTAACATGAAGCCCAATATGTCATGAAAAAACAATCTCAGAACCGCTAGGATCCGTTGAAGCGTTCCTGAGTTATTACCTCATAAAGGGACACTGGTCAGAATTGCAAAAAACGGCAAGGTCTTTAAGGTCAAAATAGGCTGGGTCTTGAAGGGGTTAAAGAATCAGCAAAAGATTGGAAAGCATTTACAATATGAATAGATCAATTCTGAATAAAGAGATGCTTCTAACAATTCTAATGACTTAGCTCTGCTATGCACAATATACAATTACTTTAATTATTAATATCCAATCTAACACCCTGGTCTATGACAAGTCAGAGACTGCCCTGCGGTCAATACTGTTGTCACATAGTCACTATGTCTACAATAATGTGTAATGTACAGGCCCTATCGGAAGACAATGATGCAACTCCGGTAGGCTGCAAGTCTCTTGCTTTTGAGTCACTTCAACAATGTGTTACGCTTGCCACTTCCATCGCCAGAAGCGCAGAAGCACGGCCTTGGCCCCCTCTGAACTGTATTGTACACCTTCAGGTCACAACTCATTCAATTTTCCTAATTCCTCTATCTGGTCTCACCATGGTCTGGGTCCTCTCTGTCCGCTCACAAGGCTCTGGCTCCGTTCACATGGATCCAGCTTGGTTCACTCTGATCTGATTCGTTCCACTTGAATTTGGCTCAGTTCACTTGGATCTGGCTTGTTTCACTCGGATCTAGCTCGGTTCACTCGTATCTGCCTCAGGTCACTCAGATCTGGTTTAGTCCACTCGGATCTGTTTCTGCTCTGTCACTCTTCCTCACTTCAGACTGAGGCATCATTTCATTTGTTTCTTTGACTCTGATGCTTGTGGCTATACGCCAGCTCAGATTCTTCATATGTCTGTCTTGGTACAGATCCAGTTGTCATCTCCTCCCCCTCTCTATTCCTGGGCTGTTTTATATTTCTTAAGTGCAACTCAGCTCTCACATGACCTGGTGTCCCTTCTAATCTCTTCCCTCTAGGAAACTCATGATTCGCTCTATACTTCCTGCTTGCTATATTTTTGTTCCTATTCTTACAATCAATAACAGAAACATGGTGATGTTTACTTACTGCTGTTAAGTTTCAGAGGTCCTCCATTTCCATTTTCACAAGGTTTAGTAGGAGAAAACGGACCCCACAATATGCTACACAGTCAAGCCCCATATGAGGTTTGAAACTACTGTTTGATCATACAGCAAAGCTTGGAAGAGAAGGAGTGCTGTTTGACTTTTGCAGGGCAATTTTGGCTGGAATAGATCATGGATGCCATGTTGCATTTGCAACTCTCTTGAAGGGCCAAAACAGCAGAAAAACAAGTTAAAAAATATGTTCCTTCCACAGAAATAGGAAAAATGGACCCAGCGATTTGTCATCTAACTTCTTCGGAATGCAACAATATTATTTTTAAGCATATAGCAAAGCTTGGAAAAGAAGTGTCATTTTGCTTTAGAAATGTAGATTTTGTTGAAATAGATTGTGGGCGCCGTGTGCGAAGAAATTTAGGTGCCAGAACAACAAACCCCTATATAAAGTGATCTTCTCTTGAAAACTACAGCCATCAAGGAATTTATATTTCGACATTCAAGTGCAGTGAGCATTTTGACAACACAAGTGCATCACAGAATTTTATAACAGTGGGCATACAAATTATAATTTTTGTTACATTACATATTATATTAGTTGAATTTTTTTTCATTTTCTTAAGAAGTTGTTGGAGAAACTAGACACCACAATTTGTTATGCAATTTCTCCTAAAAACAACAATATCCGATATGTCATCAGAAACTACTGTTTGGCCACACAGCAGGGCTCAGAAAGAAGCAGTGCCATTTGATATTGGACAGCAGATTTTGCTGGAATAGTTTGTGGACACAAATTTCAGAGCCTCACAGGTGCCCTAAGTGAGCCTATTTTGGAAATTACAACCCTCTGCAAATTCAACTACAGGTGCAGTGATCCACAGATGTTTTCCAGAAAAAAAGCATGTAAAAAAAGTTAATTTTACAGAGTGAAAAGTTAAAATATATCAGTTTAGTGGTCAATACTTTTTGCCATAGATGTGACCGGTAACTCTGGCTTGGGCACACTACAAAGCACAGAATGGAAAGGGGCCATTTGGATTTTTTTGGGGGGGAGAGAACATATCGCTTTTCTAGAACCTTGTGCTTCCTGTGATGTGGAACTCACCTATATTTCGATTTACAGATAATGGACCTGAGAAGGGACTTGTTTCATGTAGGACAAGTTATAGTTCTTATTGGTAGGATTTCGAGGTATATAACATTTTTTATCACTTTTAAGGTTAACATTTATTCTGTGCTCCAAACTTAAAACTTACATCTGGGTTTCCATCAAAATCCCTCCCCCAAAACAAGATTGAGATTCAACTCCCTTTCATGATTCACTATACTGAGACAGAATGAGACATTTTGGACTTTCTATGGACTCTGTTTCAATGGTTTCCCGTCTTTTTAAGCATGTGCAAATCTAATGTTGGCCAGACTTCTGTGCCTTAAGAAGTCCAAAGTGACACCATCTGCCTCATGATGATGATTTTTTTCCATGCCATTTCATCTGAATCACATTGTTTATTTAGACGGAAACTCTGGCCTAAGTGCTCAGCTTAAGAGCACAGGATGAATGAGAAGCACATGACCTTATACTGATTTTTTGAGGGAAGAATTAATTTTTTGTTTGATATTCACTAGAAAGACAGTTTTATTCTATTGGTCAGTATGATTATACCGTTAATAGATTATACAGTTTTTTTTGCTGTTTGCTATATTTGAGGAATAGCAACATTTTTTTTAATTATGTATAAATAGCTCTCAATTTTTGAGGTTTAGAATGTTATAACCAGTATTATTTTTCCAAACCATCCACTTTAAAGAACCATAGTAGTTATTGCTCACATAGCAAAATATATCACCAATCCTATCCTGTAATACTATATCTTCTGTGTTATAAATAGTTAGAACATTATTAAACACCTAGAGGTTCTTAATTATAGTGTCTGCATTAGCTACTTGGTAACGTATTTGTAGAGGTGCTAGTTGTTATGCATCAGTCTCAACTCCAGTGCCAGGATCTGCTACCTTCCCCTATGGTTGCTGCCCTTAGCTGTGCTCCGTGACGGGTTTCACAAGTTGTATGGCGTTCCTTAGAGATATCATCAACCAAAGCCTTTTAATGCTTAGACTCACATGTGTCTCTGTGTATTGAGTAACCTATGTGTTCAGTTGCTGTGAGCTTTGGAGTTTGCCAACATCTTTTTCGTTCAGCTGCAATCACCTCTGTAAACTTCTGTGATTTCTGCTACTTGTATTTACTGATTTTTTCAGACCTACTGATTAACCATTCACTTGCTTTAAGCATAGCAAACTTTTCAGTTTTGTTCATACTTCAATGGTGCTGCTTCAGTGTATATCTACTCAATAAACTAGTTTTCCTTTTCATCTCTGCTACAGCTTATCCCATGGTCCTGGTCCTCACTATTCCATTTGCAATCCAACAATCCCTGTCTGCTATGCCATGGCCTTTGGTCCACGCTAGTGATTACACAAGTGTTGACCTCTGCCACACATTGTTTTCCCAAATTCACATCTCCATCTTGTATTATTTGTCTCCTGAATCTCATGTGACTGTGTTTATTAAACTAATTTCTTTACAAATACATTAAGAACCACTCACTTACAACTTTATAACTGCATCACCAGTAGAATTTTATTACAAATCCACATGGGACGTATAAGTAACGTTTTACAAAAACATTTCCTAAAGGCGCCAACCAATTAGGTTGGAACATTAGAGTTCAGAGCAGCAATACAAGCAGGACCATGATGTAAAAAGCAGGATGCCAAGAATCAAGTGAACTCACATTGTTCTCGCCTGTAAATAAAGAAACATCAGAAAACGGATGTTATCTATAGGAATGCACAGCACAGTTACACTAAAATAACATGTAATACAGTTTTTACTGATGTATTGTAGATACAAAGTATACTCACAATGTAATCAGATCCCTATTTTTCAAATTTCACACGTGTTACCTTACAGTCTTGGCTGAAAGTGTTTGCACACTTGAAATTCTTTCAGAAAATGAAAAATATAGAATTGAGAGTTCTCAGTGGTTTATACCTTTTAATGGCTAACTGAAAAGATGGTAACAAAGTGCAAGCTTTCGAGACTACTCAGGTCTCTTCATCAGGCATAGACTAAAAGAAATTCTGGAGAATCACATATTTATGCACAACATATCACAGAAAAAAAAACATGGATAAGACAGGTGACATGAAGCAGAATTACAATGAGTGATAAACAGTTATGTCCATAAATATTAGACCAGTGCTTAGATAAGGAATGTTTTATTGTCCTCTGATTGGGGTCTGGTTCTGTTGTGATGACCTCACATGGTCTCAGGGGCAAATTCCTTAGTTCCTTAGTTGATGTAAAAAAACAAATCCATGCGACACATTCATTCCTGCACTAAGACTGTCAAAGGTCATCATCAGTTTATATTCCCATATTCTTCTGTCTCTTTGAGAACCAGACCCCAACAGAACCAGACCCCAATCAGAGGACAATAAAACATTCCTTATCAAAGCACTTGTCCAATATTTATGGACATAACTGTTTATCACTCATGGTAATTCTTGCTTCATGTCACCTGTCTTATCCATGTTTTTTTTTTGTTTTTTTTCTGTGATATGTTGTGCATAAATATGGGATTCTCCAGAATTTCTTTTAGTCTATGCCTGATGAAGAGACCTGAGTAGTCTCAAAACCTTGCAATTTGTTACCATCTTTTCAGTTAGCCATTAAAAGGTATCAACCACTGAGGACTCTCAATTCTAAATATTTTTATATCTACTGGCGAACACGGTACCAAGATATATATCTTTCCTGTTTCAGAGAATGAAGTAATTCTCCCAGAAATGTAATGCAATTACCGTACTCATGTTTTGTTATACACCCTTAATTCCATTGTGTGTATTGTGACAACACAAAAAAATAATTTCACGCAAACCCCCCAAATTGTTTGCACCTTTCCAAAATAGTGGGTAAATAACTTTGTTTCAAGCATGTGATGCGCCTTGAAACTCAACTGTGGCAAGTAACAGGTGTGGGCAACGTGAAAATCACACCTAAAGCCAGATAAAAAAAAGGAGACGTTGACTCAATCTTTGCATTGTATGTATGTGTGGGCCACTCTAAGCATGGAGAACAGAAAGAAGAAAAGATAACTATCTGAGAATTTGAGAACCAAAATTGTTGAAAAATATCAACAACCTCAAGGTTACAAGTTCATCTCCAGAGATCTTGATGTTCCTTTGTCCACGGTGCACAACATAATCAAGAAGTTTACAACCCATGGCACTGTAGCAAATCTCCCTGGATGTGGATGGCGGAGAAATATTGATGAAAGGTTGCATCTAGATAGTCTGGAGGGTGGATAAGCAGCCCCAATGATGTTCCAAAGAAATTCAAGCTGTCATGCAGGCTCAGTGTGCATCATTGTTAGCATGAACTATCCGTTGATATTTGAATTAAATGAATGCTATCTCAGGAGACCCAGGAGGACCCCACTGCTAACACAGAGACATAAAATAGCTAGACTGCAGTTTGTCAAAAATATACTTGAAGCCAAAATCCTTTGGGGAAAGTATCTTGTAGACAGATGAGACCAAAATAGAGCTTTTTGGTAAAGCACATCAGTCTACTATTTGCCAAAGCATGAGGCCTAAAAAGAAAAGAACACCGTACCTACAATCAAATATGACGGAGGTTCAAAGATGTTTTGGGGTTGTTATGCTGCCTCAGCAGTGCCTTCCCTGTGTGCAAGGCATCATGAAATCTGAAGATTACCAAAGAATTTGTGGTTGCAATGTAATGCCAAGTGTCAGAAAGTTGGGTTTGCGTCCTAGGTCATTGGTTTTTCAGCAGGAAAATTGCCCAAAACATACTTCAAGATGAACCCAGAAATGGGTGGAAACAAAGCACTGGAGAGTTCTGAAGTGGTCAACAATGAGTCCGACTCTAAATCCTATTGAAACCCTGTGGAAAGATCTTAAAATTGCTGCTGGGAGAAGGCACCCTTCAAATATCAGAGACCTGTAACAGATTTCAAAATAAGAGTGGTCCAAAATTCCAGTTGAGAGATGTAAGAAGCTTGTTGATTGTTATAGGAAGCGATTGATTGCAGTTATTTAATCCAAAGGGAATGCAACCAAATATTAAGTTGAGGGTGCCAACAATTTTGTGTGGCCGATTTGGGTGGTTTTCTGTGAAATGATGTGTAATTTACTTTTTATTCTCAGTTTTTTTGTGTGTTGTTCCCATACACATAAAGGAAATAAACACGTGTATAGCGAAACAAGTGTAATTGCAATAATTTTCTGTGAGAAATACTCAATTTTGGGGAACAATTTCAAGGGTGCCAACACTTTTGGCCATGACTGTATGTGTTAACAACTTTGGAATGCTTCTACATATGCCTGTGATTCTGAGATTGTTTGTTTATAATGCATTGTACTTTATGTTAGCGATAAATTTAAGTCTATATGTTTTCTGTCTTTTTGTGAAAATATCTGAAAATTGCCAAATATTGTGAAAATTATTATATTTTTAATATTAAAATGTTTACATAGGCACACTACACAAAACAGTTAATAAATAATATACTGTATATCATATGTCTACTTTACATCAATATTATTTTTGAAAAACCCTTTTATTGTAATATGATACTAAAAGGCTTAAAAATTTATCAGCAATTTTTCTTTTTTTTTCAGACAAAATTTACAAAATTATATTTTTTAGGGATTCATTCACTTGTGAGGTACCTTTTATGTGCCTGTGTGTCAAAAATCCAAACCAGACACTATTTTATAATCTTCACCACTCATAGTATTGAAAACCCCACTCTGAAAGTTCATCAACTCACAAGTTTGTTAACCTTTTAGGTGCTTCACAGAAATTAATGCAAAGTAGAATTACATTTTTTCAACAAAAAATGTTGCTTTAGGCTCAATTTTTCATTTTCATAAGGGTAATAAGAAGTAATGGCCCTCAATATGTGCTGCACAATTTTGACCAAAAGCAGCATATTGTGGTTGGAAACTACTGTTTGGGCATGTGACAAGGCTCGCAAGGGAAGGAGTCCAATTTGACTTTTGGAGCGCACATTTGAAATAGATTAGGGGACTTCTGCCAAAGCAGCACATGCCCCCCAAATTCTGCCAAAGCAAAACATGCCCCCCAAAAGGTAACCCCATTTAGAAAATTACACTCCACAAAGAATTCTTCTAGAGGTGTAGTGACCATTAAAAATAATGGTAAAGAAAATCAAAAATTACAATTTTTTCTACTAAAAGTTGTTTCCGGCCCAATTTTTTCATTTACACAAAAATAACAAAGAATTGTTGCGTATTTTCTCACAAGATTCTCCCATTTATGGTGGAATAATACTGTAAGGCCGGAGTCATACTAGCGTACAATACGGACGAGTGCTATGCGAGAAAACATCGCATAGCACTCGGACCAATGTTAATCTATGGGGAAGCTCACATCATTGTTTTTTTCCTCGGGCGTATTCTACGTGCGAGAGATCGCAGCATGCTGCGATTTTATGTGTACATAGGCCGAGTCTCGCCAATGCAAGTCTATGGGTGCGATAAAAAATTGGACACCACACGGACCATCAGTGTGACTTGCAAGATATACGCACACATTTTCCTCAATTCAGCCCAGTGAATCATTAAATTCATTGGCGGAAGAGCAGTAAGAAATGTAAAGCCCTTCGCATGTCATACAGATGTCATACGGATACATAGATACAAAGAAATCTCATCATCGCATTGCAAACGCATTACACACGAATGACCATATGGGGAACATTTGTGCGATTCTATGCAGAGCTCAGAAGATAACCATGCGGTGCCAGAACAGCAGAAACTCCCCACAAGTGACCCTGCTTTAGGCCAGGAACACACTTAATGTATTAAAAATTTGTCCGATTCTCTCAGCCGAGAGTCGCACAGGTGTTCTCCATATGGTCACCCGTGTGTATTCTGTTTGCAATGATGATGCGATTTCCTCGCATCTATGTATCCATATGACATCCATACGACATGCGATTTTAACATGAGCTTTTACATACAGCCAGTAGCGTAGCCACCAGGAGCTGCGCTAATGTAACTGTATCGTTGTGTGCACAGCTCGCCGATACAGTTACATTCTGCGGCAGAGCAGGGAGAACCGATCTCCCTGCTCTGCCATGCGGCCTCTATTGGGCCCCTGAGCAGGTTCAGCTGTATCGGCTGCATGCCGAAACAGCTGACCGCATTGATCAGAGAAGGAACCTTACGCTCCCTCTACCATCATGCCCCTGTCAGCGTCTGATGTCACCGACACTGACACTGACAGCAGGCGTTCGGAGCAGCGGAGGAGCCAGGAAGAAGAGAGGTGAGTATTTATTTATTTATTTTTATGGGGGCTGCCTTATACTACAGAGTCTGACTATGGGGTGGGCTGCCTTATTGCAGAGTCTGCCTATGGGGGAGGCGCTGCCTTATACTACAGAATCTGCCTATGAGGGGGCTGCCTTACACTACAGTCTGCTTATGGGGGCTGCCTTATACTACCTTATACTACAGAGTGTGCCTATGGGGGCTGCCTTATACTACCTAGTCTGCCTATGGGTGCTGCCTTGTGCTATAGAGTCTGCCTATGGGGGCTGCCTTGTGCAATAGAGTCACACTTAATGTATTAAAAATCGGTCCGATTCTCTCGTCCGAGAGTCGCACGAGTGTTCTACATATGGTGATCTATGTGTAATCCATTTGCAATACAATGATGCAATTTCCTCGCATCTATGTATCCGTATGACATGCGATTTAACATGAGCTTTTACAAACAGCCAGTAGCGTAATTACCGAGGGGCAGAGGGAGCAGTGGCCTCGGGCCTCACCCGGATCTACACTACTGTAATTGTATCAGCATGTGCACAGCATGCCTATACAGTTACATTCTGAGGCAGAGCAGGGAGAATCGATCTCCCTGCTCTGCCACCTGGCCGCAATGGGGCCCCTGAGCAGGCAGGGGGCCCAGTGCCAGCAGTGGGCCCCCACCTGTCATTGCACGTTCAGCTGTATCGGCTGCATGCTGATACAGCTGACCGCATTGATGAGAAAAGGAGCATTACGCTCTCTCTTTAATCATCCCCATCAGCGTCTGATGCCACTGACGCCGACACTGACAGCGGGCGCTCGGAGCAGCAAAGAAGCAAGAAGAAGAAAGGTGAGTATTTATTAAATTTTATAGGGGCTACCTTATACTACAGAGTCTGCCTATGGGGGGCTGCCGTATACTAGAGTCTGCCTATGGGGGGTCTGCCTTATACTGCAGAGTCTGCCTATGGGGGTCTGCTTTATTACAGAGTCTGCCTAAGGGGGCTGTTATGTTTGCTAATGACAGGTGTTATGAAGGCAATCCAGAAACACAGTGTGCTTAGCGATCAGAGCGCACACAGTGATCTGACAAATACCCAAAAATACAAGAACGAGCTCTGAGACGTGGAAACTCTGTAGACTGCACACCTGATCCTATCCTAAACACAACTAAAAGCGGCTGTGGATTGCGCCTAACAACTACCTAGGCAACTCGGCACAGCCTAAGAAACTAGCTAGCCTGAAGATAGAAAAATAGGCCTGACTTGCCCCAGAGAAATTCCCCAAAGGAAAAGGCAGCCCCCCACATATAATGACTGTGAGTAAGATGAAAAGACAAAACGTAGGGATGAAATAGATTCAGCAAAGTGGGGCCCGATATTCTAGGACAGAGCGAGGACAGTAAAGCGAACTTTGCAGTCTACAAAAAACCCTAAAGCAAAACCACGCAAAGGGGGCAAAAAAAACCCACCGTGCCGAACTAACGGCACGGCGGTACACCCTTTGCGTCTCAGAGCTTCCAGCAAAACAAAAGACAAGCTGGACAGAAAAAAAGCAACAAAAAAGCAAAAAGCACTTAGCTATACAGAGCAGCAGGTCACAGGAACAATCAGGAGAAGCTCAGATCCAACACTGAAACATTGACAAGGAGCAAGGATAGCAGCATCAGGCGGAGTTAAGTAATGAAGCAGCTAACGAGCTCACCAGAACACCTGAGGGAGGAAGCTCAGAAGCTGCAGTACCACTTGTGACCACAGGAGTGAATTCAGCCACAGAATTCACAACAGTACCCCCCCCTTGAGGAGGGGTCACTGAACCCTCACCAGAGCCCCCAGGCCGACCAGGATGAGCCGCATGAAAGGCACGAACAAGATCGGAAGCATGAACATCAGAGGCAAAAACCCAGGAATTATCTTCCTGAGCATAACCCTTCCATTTAACCAGATACTGGAGTTTCCGTCTAGAAACACGAGAATCCAAAATCTTCTCCACAATATACTCCAATTCCCCCTCCACCAAAACCGGGGCAGGAGGCTCAACAGATGGAACCATAGGTGCCACGTATCTCCGCAACAACGACCTATGGAATACATTATGTATGGAAAAGGAGTCTGGGAGGGTCAAACGAAAAGACACAGGATTGAGAACCTCAGAAATCCTATACGGACCAATAAAACGAGGTTTAAATTTAGGAGAGGAAACCTTCATAGGAATATGACGAGAAGATAACCAAACCAGATCCCCAACACGAAGTCGGGGACCCACACGGCGTCTGCGATTAGCGAAAAGTTGAGCTTTCTCCTGGGACAAGATCAAATTGTCCACTACCTGAGTCCAGATCTGCTGCAACCTATCCACCACAGAATCCACACCAGGACAGTCCGAAGACTCAACCTGTCCTGAAGAGAAACGAGGATGGAACCCAGAATTGCAAAAAAATGGAGAAACCAAGGTAGCCGAGCTGGCCCGATTATTAAGGGCGAACTCAGCCAACGGCAAAAAGGACACCCAATCATCCTGGTCTGCAGAAACAAAACATCTCAGATATGTTTCCAAGGTCTGATTGGTTCGTTCGGTCTGGCCATTAGTCTGAGGATGGAAAGCCGAGGAAAAGGATAGGTCAATGCCCATCCTACCACAAAAGGCTCACCAAAACCTTGAAACAAACTGGGAACCTCTGTCAGAAACAATATTCTCAGGAATGCCATGCAACCGAACCACATGCTGAAAGAACAAAGGTACCAAATCAGAGGAGGAAGGCAATTTAGCCAAGGGCACCAGATGGACCATTTTAGAAAAGCGATCACAGACCACCCAAATGACTGACATCTTTTGAGAAACGGGAAGGTCAGAAATGAAATCCATCGAAATATGTGTCCAAGGCCTCTTTGGGACCGGCAAGGGCAAAAGCAACCCACTGGCACGAGAACAGCAGGGCTTAGCCCTAGCACAAATCCCACAGGACTGCACAAAAGTACGTACATCCCGTGACAGAGATGGCCACCAGAAGGATCTAGCCACTAACTCTCTGGTACCAAAGATTCCAGGATGACCAGCCAACACCGAACAATGAAGTTCAGAGATAAGTTTATTAGTCCACCTATCAGGGACGAACAGTTTCTCTGCTGGACAACGATCAGGTTTATTCGCCTGAAATTTTTGCAGCACCCGCCGCAAATCAGGGGAGATGGCAGACACAATGACTCCTTCCTTGAGGATACCCGCTGGCTCAGATAAACCCGGAGAGTCGGGCACAAAACTCCTAGACAGAGCATCCGCCTTCACATTTTTAGAGCCCGGAAGGTACGAAATCACAAAGTCGAAGCGGGCAAAAAATAACGACCAACGGGCCTGTCTAGGATTCAAGCGCTTGGCAGACTCGAGATAAGTCAAGTTCTTATGATCAGTCAATACCACCATGCGATGCTTAGCTCCTTCAAGCCAATGACGCCACTCCTCGAATGCCCACTTCATGGCCAGCAACTCTCGATTGCCCACATCATAATTACGCTCAGCGGGCGAAAACTTCCTGGAAAAGAAAGCACATGGCTTCGTCACTGAGCAATCAGAACCTCTCTGTGACAAAACCGCCCCTGCTCCAATCTCAGAAGCATCAACCTCGACCTGGAACGGAAGAGAAACATCTGGCTGACACAACACAGGGGCAGAACAAAAACGACGCTTCAACTCCTGAAAAGCTTCCACAGCAGCAGAAGACCAATTAACCAAATCAGCACCCTTCTTGGTCAAATCGGTCAATGGTTTGGCAATGCTAGAAAAATTACAGATGAAGCGACGATAAAAATTAGCAAAGCCCAGGAACTTTTGCAGACTTTTCAGAGATGTCGGCTGAATCCAATCCTGGATGGCTTGGACCTTAACTGGATCCATCTCGATAGTAGAAGGGGTAAAGATGAACCCCAAAAATGAAATTTTCTGCACACCGAAGAGACACTTTGATCCCTTCACAAACAAAGAGTTAGCACGCAGGACCTGAAAAACCATTCTGACCTGCTTCACATGAGACTCCCAATCATCTGAGAAGATCAAAATGTCATCCAAGTAAACAATCAGGAATTTATCCAGATACTCACGGAAGATGTCATGCATAAAAGACTGAAACACAGATGGAGCATTGGCAAGTCCGAACGGCATCACTAGATACTCAAAATGACCCTCGGGCGTATTGAATGCAGTTTTCCATTCATCTCCTTGCCTGATTCTCACCAGATTATACGCACCACGAAGATCTATCTTAGTGAACGAACTAGCCCCCTTAATCCGAGCAAACAAGTCAGATAACAATGGCAAGGGATACTGAAATTTAACAGTGATCTTATTAAGAAGGCGGTAATCAATACACGGTCTCAGCGAACCATCCTTCTTGGCTACAAAGAAGAACCCTGCTCCCAGTGGTGATGACGATGGGCGAATATGTCCCTTCTCCAGGGATTCCTTCACATAACTGCGCATAGCGGCGTGTTCGGGCACGGATAAATTAAATAATCAACCTTTAGGGAATTTACTACCAGGAATCAAATTGATAGCACAATCACAATCCCTATGCGGAGGTAGAGCATCGGACTTGGGCTCTTCAAATACATCCTGATAATCAGACAAGAACTCTGGGACCTCAGAAGGGGTGGATGACGAAATCGACAAAAATGGAACATCACCATGTACCCCCTGACAACCCCAGCTGGATACTGACATGGAATTCCAATCCAATACTGGATTATGGGTTTGTAGCCATGGCAACCCCAACACGACCACATCATGCAGATTATGCAACACCAGAAAGCGAATAACTTCCTGATGTGCAGGAGCCATGCACATGGTCAGCTGGGCCCAGTATTGAGGTTTATTCTTGGCCAAAGGTGTAGCATCAATTCCTCTCAATGGAATAGGACACCGCAAAGGCTCCAAGAAAAACCCACAACGTTTAGCATAATCCAAATCCATCAGATTCAGGGCAGCGCCCGAATCCACAAACGCCATGACAGAAAACGACGACAAAGAGCATATCAAGGTAATGGACAGAAGGAATTTGGACTGTACAGTACCAATGACGGCAGACCTAGCGGACCGCTTAGTGCACTTAGGACAATCAGAAATAGCATGAGTGGAATCACCACAGTAGAAACACAGACCATTCAGACGTCTGTATTCCTGCCGTTCAACTCTAGTCATAGTCCTATCGCACTGCATAGGCTCAGGTTTAACCTCAGGCAGTACCGCCAAATGGTGCACAGATTTACGCTCGCGCAAGCGTCGACCGATCTGAATGGCCAAAGACAAAGACTCATTCAAACCAGCAGGCATAGGAAATCCCACCATGACATCCTTAAGAGCCTCAGAGAGACCCTTTCTGAACAAAGCTGCCAGCGCAGATTCATTCCACTGAGTGAGTACTGACCATTTCCTAAATTTCTGACAATATACTTCTATATCATCCTGACCCTGGCACAAAGCCAGCAAATTTTTCTCAGCCTGATCCACTGAATTAGGCTCATCGTACAGCACTCCGAGCGCCAGGAAAAACGCATCGACACTACTCAATGCAGGGTCTCCTGGCGCAAGAGAAAATGCCCAGTCTTGAGGGTCGCCGCGCAAAAAAGAAATAATAATCAAAACCTGTTGAATAGGATTACCAGAAGAATGAGGTTTCAAGGCCAGAAATAGCTTACAATTATTTTTGAAACTTAGAAACTAAGTTCTATCTCCAAAAAACAAATCAGGAATAGGAATTCTTGGTTCTAACATAGATTTCTGATCAATAGTATCTTGAATTTTTTGTACATTTATAACGAGATTATCCATTGAAGAGCACAGACCCTGAATATCCATGTCCACACCTGTGTCCAGAATCACCCAAATGTCTAGGGGAAAAAAAAAAAAAGTGAACACAGAGCAGAAAAAAAAAAATGATGTCAGAACTTTTTCTTTCCCTCTATTGAGAATCATTAGTTAGGCTCCTTGTACTGTTATGTTTGCTAATGACAGGTGTTATGAAGGCAATCCAGAAACACAGTGTGCTTAGCAATCAGAGCGCACACAGTGATCTGACAAATACCCAAAAATACAAGAACGAGCTCTGAGACGTGGAAACTCTGTAGACTGCACACCTGATCCTATCCTAAACACAACTAAAAGCGGCTGTGGATTGCGCCTAACAACTACCTAGGCAACTCGGCACAGCCTAAGAAACTAGCTAGCCTGAAGATAGAAAAATAGGCCTGACTTGCCCCAGAGAAATTCCCCAAAGGAAAAGGCAGCCCCCCACATATAATGACTGTGAGTAAGATGAAAAGACAAAACGTAGGGATGAAATAGATTCAGCAAAGTGGGGCCCGATATTCTAGGACAGAGCGAGGACAGTAAAGCGAACTTTGCAGTCTACAAAAAACCCTAAAGCAAAACCACGCAAAGGGGGCAAAAAAAACCCACCGTGCCGAACTAACGGCACGGCGGTACACCCTTTGCGTCTCAGAGCTTCCAGCAAAACAAAAGACAAGCTGGACAGAAAAAAAGCAACAAAAAAGCAAAAAGCACTTAGCTATACAGAACAATCAGGAGAAGCTCAGATCCAACACTGAAACATTGACAAGGAGCAAGGATAGCAGCATCAGGCGGAGTTAAGTAATGAAGCAGCTAACAAGCTCACCAGAACACCTGAGGGAGGAAGCTCAGAAGCTGCAGTACCACTTGTGACCACAGGAGTGAATTCAGCCACAGAATTCACAACAGGGGGCTGCCTTATACTACAGAGTCTGCCTATGGAGGGGTCTGCCTTATACTACAGAGTCTGCCTATGGGGGCTGCCTTATTCTACAGAGTCTGCCTATGGGGGGCTGCCTTATACTACAGAGTCTGCCTATGGAGGGGGATGCTGCCTTATACTACAGAGTCTGCCTATGGGGGCTTCCTTATACTACAGAGTCTGCCTATGGGAGGTCTGCCTTATACTGCAGAGTCTGCCTAAGGGGTCTGTCTTATACTACAGAGTCTGCCTATGGGAGGCTGCCTTATGCAAGAGTCTGCCTATGGGAGCTGCCTTATACTACAAAGTCTGCCTATGGGGGTGCTGCCTTATACTACAAAGTCTGCCTATGGGGGCTGCCTTACACTGCAGAGTTTGCCCATGGGGGCTGCCTTATTACAGAGTCTGCCTATGGGGGGCTGCTGTCATGATCCCAATGGCAGGGGATCACAAAAGGACAAGCACACAAAAAACAGAACAAGCTCTAGGGTGATGGAAACTGAGCTGACCGCGATCCTGAACCTAATTCACAACACTAGCAGTAGCCGGGGAACGTGCCTACGATGATTCTAGACGTCTCGCGCCAGCCGAAGGACTAGCTTCCCCTATTAGAAGAAACAAAGACCTCTCTTGCCTCCAGAGAAACACCCCACAGAAATAGCAGCCCCCCACATGTAATGACGGTGAAATGAGAGGAAAGCACATACGTAGTAATGAAAACAGATTCAGCAAAATGAGGCCCGCTAAAACTAGATAGCAGAGGATACAAAAGTGAACTGCGCGGTCAGCGAAAAACCCTACAAAAAACCATCCTGAAATTACCTGAACTCATGTGCCAACTCATGGAACATGAGGAGTAATATCAGCCCACTAGAGCAACCAGCAACAAGGAATCACATAACTGCAAGCTGGACTAAAACAAAAATAAAGCAAAACGTGGAACAGGAAAATCAAAAACTTAGCTTGTCCTGAAGATTACTGAAGCGGAAAGCAGAGGTAACAAGACACACTGATTACATTGATCGCCGGCGAGGAAATGACAAGAAAGCCAGGTTAAATAGGAAACTCCCATATCCTGATAGAACAGGTGGACACCACAGACCGCAGAGAACACAAGTCACCCAGTACCATCTGTAACCACCAGAGGGAGCCCAAAAACAGAATCCACAACAGAACCCCCCCCTTGAGGAGGGGTCACCGAACCCTCACGAGAACCACCAGGGCGACCAGGATGAGCCCTATGAAATGCACGGACCAAATCAGCAGCATGAACATCAGAGGCAACCACCCAAGAATTATCCTCCTGACCAAAACCCTTCCACCTGACCAAATACTGAAGTTTCCGTCTGGAAACACGAGAATCCAAGATCTTCTCCACAACATACTCCAATTCTCCCTCCACCAGCACCGGAGCAGGAGGCTCAAGCGAAGGAACAACAGGTACCTCATACTTCCGCAACAACGACCGATGGAACACATTATGAATAGCAAACGATGCCGGGAGATCCAAACGAAACGACACAGGGTTAAGAATTTCCAAGATCCTATAGGGACCGATGAACCGAGGCTTGAACTTAGGAGAAGAGACCTTCATAGGAACAAAACGAGAAGACAACCACACCAAGTCCCCAACACGAAGTCGAGGACCCACGCGGCGACGGCGATTAGCAAACTGCTGAGCCCTCTCCTGGGACAACTTCAAATTGTCCACCACATGACTCCAAATCTGATGCAACCTATCCACCACCATGTCCACTCCAGGACAATCAGAAGGCTCCACCTGACCAGAGGAAAAACGAGGATGAAACCCCGAATTACAAAAGAAAGGAGAAACCAAGGTAGCAGAACTAGCCCGATTATTAAGGGCAAATTCGGCAAGCGGCAAAAAGGTAACCCAGTCATCTTGATCAGCAGAAACAAAACACCTTAAATAAGTTTCCAAGGTCTGATTAGTTCGTTCCGTCTGGCCATTCGTCTGAGGATGGAATGCAGACGAAAAGGACAAATCAATGCCCATCTTAGCACAGAACGTCCGCCAAAATCTAGACACAAACTGGGATCCCCTGTCAGAAACAATGTTCTCCGGAATCCCATGCAAACGAACCACGTTCTGAAAAAACAGAGGGACCAACTCAGAGGAGGAAGGTAACTTAGGCAAGGGGACCAGATGAACCATCTTAGAAAAGCGGTCACACACAACCCAGATGACGGACATTTTTTGAGAGACAAGGAGATCCGAAATAAAGTCCATGGAAATGTGCATCCAAGGCCTCTTCGGGATAGGCAAAGGTGACAACAATCCACTGGCCTGAGAACAGCAAGGCTTAGCCCGAGCGCAAACTTCACAAGACTGCACAAAAGAACGCACATCCCTCGACAAGGAAGGCCACCAAAAAGACCTGGCCACCAAGTCTCTAGTACCAAATATTCCAGGATGACCTGCCAACGCAGAAGAATGGACCTCGGAGATGACCCTACTGGTCCAATTATCCGGAACAAACAGTCTTTCAGGCGGACAACGATCAGGTTTATCCGCCTGAAACTCCTGCAAAGCACGTCGCAAGTCTGGGAAGACAGCCGACAAAATCACCCCATCCCTAAGGATACCAGTGGGCTCAGAATTTCCAGGGGAATCAGGCACAAAACTCCTAGAAAGAGCATCCGCCTTCACATTCTTTGAACCTGGCAGGTATGAAACCACAAAATCGAAACGGGAGAAAAACAGTGACCAACGAGCCTGTCTAGGATTCAGACGCTTGGCAGACTCAAGGTAAATCAGATTTTTGTGATCAGTCAAGACCACCACACGATGTCTAGCACCCTCAAGCCAATGACGCCACTCCTCAAATGCCCAGTTCATGGCCAAAAGCTCCCGATTACCAACATCATAATTCCGCTCAGTGGGCGAAAACTTTCTAGAAAAGAACGCACATGGCTTCATCACCGAGCAATCGGAGCTTCTCTGTGACAAAACCGCCCCCGCTCCAATCTCAGAAGCATCAACCTCAACCTGAAAAGGAAGCGAAACATCTGGCTGACGCAACACAGGAGCAGAAGAAAACCGGCGCTTAAGTTCCTGAAAGGCCTCCACAGCCGCAGGAGACCAATCAGCAACATCAGCACCCTTCTTAGTCAGATCCGTCAAAGGCTTAACAACACTAGAAAAATTAGTTATGAAAGGACGATAGAAATTAGCAAAGCCCAAGAACTTCTGTAGACTCTTAAGAGATGTAGGCTGCGTCCAGTCACAAATAGCTTGAACCTTGACGGGATCCATCTCAATAGTAGAAGGGGAAAAAATATACCCCAAAAAAGAAATCTTCTGGACTCCAAAGAGACACTTTGAACCT
This sequence comes from Ranitomeya imitator, assembly GCF_032444005.1. NCBI lineage: Eukaryota > Metazoa > Chordata > Amphibia > Anura > Dendrobatidae > Ranitomeya > Ranitomeya imitator. The sequence continues at coordinate 523,954,585 of NC_091285.1, forward strand.
TTTACAAACAAAGAATTGGCCCGCAGGACCTGACCTGCTGAACATGGGACTCCCAGTCATCAGAAAAAACCAAAACATCATCCAAATACACAATCATAAATTTATCCAGATATTCACGGAAAATATCGTGCATAAAGGACTGGAAGACAGAAGGAGCATTAGAAAGTCCAAAAGGCATCACCAAATACTCAAAATGGCCCTCAGGCGTATTAAATGCGGTTTTCCACTCATCACCCTGCTTAATCCGCACAAGATTATACGCACCCCGAAGATCAATCTTAGTGAACCATTTAGCCCCCTTAATGCGAGCGAACAAATCAGTCAACAATGGCAAAGGATACTGATATTTGACCGTAATCTTATTCAAAAGACGGTAATCTATACAAGGCCTCAAGGAACCATCTTTTTTGGCCACGAAAAAAAAACCTGCTCCCAAAGGAGATGAAGATGGACGGATATGTCCCTTTTCCAAGGACTCCTTAACATAATCCCGCATAGCAGTATGCTCTGGCACTGACAGATTGAACAAACGACCTTTAGGAAATTTACTGCCAGGAATCAAATCTATAGCACAATCGCAATCCCTGTGAGGAGGAAGCGAATTGAGCTTAGGCTCCTCAAAAACATCCCGATAATCAGACAAAAATACAGGAACCTCAGAAGGAGTAGATGAAGCGATAGAAATCGGAGGTGCATCATCATGAACCCCCTGACATCCCCAGCTTAACACAGACATCGTTTTCCAGTCCAAGACTGGGTTATGAGTTTGTAACCATGGCAGACCAAGCACTAAGACATCATGTAAATTATACAGTACCAGGAAGCGAATCACCTCCTGATGAACGGGAGTCATACGCATGGTCACGTGTGTCCAGTACTGAGGTTTATTCATAGCCAAAGGTGTAGAGTCAATTCCTTTCAAAGGAATAGGGACTTCCAGAGGCTCCAGACTAAACCCACAGCGGTTGGCAAATGACCAATCCATAAGACTCAGGGCAGCGCCTGAATCCACATAGGCATCGACGGAAATGGCTGATAATGAACAAATCAGAGTCACAGACAGAATGAACTTAGACTGTAAAGTACTAATGGCAACAGACTTATCAACCTTTTTTGTGCGTTTAGAGCATGCTGATATAACATGAGCTGAATCACCACAATAAAAACACAACCCATTTTTCCGCCTATAGTTTTGCCGTTCACTTCTGGACTGAATTCTATCACATTGCATTGTCTCAGGTGCCTGTTCAGAAGACACCGCCAAATGGTGCACAGGTTTGCGCTCCCGTAAACGCCGATCAATCTGAATAGCCATAGTCATAGACTCATTCAGACCTGTAGGCGCAGGGAACCCCACCATAACATCTTTAATGGCCTCAGAAAGGCCATCTCTGAATCTTGCAGCCAGGGCGCACTCATTCCACTGAGTAAGCACCGACCATTTCCGAAATTTCTGACAATATAATTCTGCTTCATCTTGCCCCTGAGAGAGAGCCAATAAAGCTTTTTCAGCCTGAATCTCTAGGTTAGGTTCCTCATAGAGCAAACCCAATGCCAGAAAAAAACGCATCCACATTGAGCAACGCAGGATCCCCTGGTGCCAATGCAAATGCCCAATTCTGAGGGTCACCCCGCAGGAAAGATATTACAATCTTGACTTGCTGAGCAGGGTCTCCAGAGGAGCGAGATTTCAAAGAAAGAAACAACTTGCAATTGTTCCTAAAATTCAGAAAACTAGATCTATCTCCAGAAAAAAACTCTGGGATAGGAATTCTAGGTTCAGACATAGGAGCATGTACAACAAAATCTTGTATATTTTGAACCTTAGCAGCAAGATTATTCAGGCTGGAAGCCAAACTCTGGACGTCCATGATAAACAGCTGAGGTCAGAGCCATTCAAGGATTAAGAGGAGGTAAGATGCAGCAAACTCTGAGGGAAGGAAAAAAAAAAAAAAACTTCCTCAGACTACTTTTCCTCCTACTTCAGCCAATATGATTACCACTTTTCGGGCCGGCGATACTGTCATGATCCCAATGGCAGGGGATCACAAAAGGACAAGCACACAAAAAACAGAACAAGCTCTAGGGTGATGGAAACTGAGCTGACCGCGATCCTGAACCTAATTCACAACACTAGCAGTAGCCGGGGAACGTGCCTACGATGATTCTAGACGTCTCGCGCCAGCCGAAGGACTAGCTTCCCCTATTAGAAGAAACAAAGACCTCTCTTGCCTCCAGAGAAACACCCCACAGAAATAGCAGCCCCCCACATGTAATGACGGTGAAATGAGAGGAAAGCACATACGTAGTAATGAAAACAGATTCAGCGAAATGAGGCCCGCTAAAACTAGATAGCAGAGGATACAAAAGTGAACTGCGCGGTCAGCGAAAAACCCTACAAAAAACCATCCTGAAATTACCTGAACTCATGTGCCAACTCATGGAACATGAGGAGTAATATCAGCCCACTAGAGCAACCAGCAACAAGGAATCACATAACTGCAAGCTGGACTAAAACAAAAATAAAGCAAAACGTGGAACAGGAAAATCAAAAACTTAGCTTGTCCTGAAGATTACTGAAGCGGAAAGCAGAGGTAACAAGACACACTGATTACATTGATCGCCGGCGAGGAAATGACAAGAAAGCCAGGTTAAATAGGAAACTCCCATATCCTGATAGAACAGGTGGACACCACAGACCGCAGAGAACACAAGTCACCCAGTACCATCTGTAACCACCAGAGGGAGCCCAAAAACAGAATCCACAACAGGCTGCCTTATTACAGAGTCTGCCTATGGGGGCTGCCTTATGTTACAGAGTCTGCCTATGGGGGCTGCCTTATTACAGAGTCTGCCTTTGGGGGCTGCCTTATTACAGAGTCTGCCTATGGGGGGCTGCCTTATTACAGAATCTGCCTATGGGGGGCCACCATATGCTACAGGGTCTGCCTATGGGAGGCTGCCATATACTACAGAGTCTGCCTCTGGGTGCTGCCTTGTGCTATAGAGTCTGCCTGTGGGGGCTGCCTTATGCTATAGAATCTGCCTATGGGGGCTGCCTTATGCTATAGAGTCTGCCTATGGGGGTTGCCTTATGCTATAGAGTCTGCCTATAGGGGTGCATTATACAATATAGAGTAGGCCTATGGGGAGTACATTATACTATGTGAAGGCCTATGGGGAGTGCATTATACTATGTGGAGGCCTATGGGGAGTGCATTATACGATATTGAGGACTATCTGGTGCATTATACTATATGGAGGCCTATGGGAAGCGTATTATACTATATACAGTATGCCTATGAGGAATGCATTACATTAAAGAGGCCTATGGGGGTGCATTACACTATATGGAGGAATATGGGGAGTGCATTATACTATATGAAGGACTATGGGGAGTACATTATACAATATTAAGGTCTATCTGGTGCATTAATCTATATGGAGGCTATCTAGGGGGCCATCATACAGTGTGCAGATTACAGTTAGGGGGTCATGATACAGTGCTGGATCCATCATACAGTGGGGGGGCTACTAAGGGGTCAGTATACTGTGTGAGTGGTACTATACACTGAGGGGGCAGTATACTGTGTATAAGAGAGCATCATACTGTGTATAGGGGAGCTGTACAGGGGACGGCTCGGGACATTATTAAATGCAAAGTGGGCACTTATTGTTATAGGGGAACTCAGGTTACTGTGACTGTCAAAGGGGCACAAAGAGGGCATTATTACTTTCTATGGGGCAAAATATGGGCACTGTTTGTGCAGGTTGGGAATAGATGGTGATGGGGCTGGAATATGAGAAGTGAAATGTGTCTTTGTTGCATTCTCTGCAGCTGAGTTGTGGCTGGAAGAAGTTGTCATGTCGATCTGGGCCAGATGGAAAAGACGGGAAAAATGAACGATTCCATCAGAAAGAACGTCAGCGGTAAGTCACCATCTATAACTGTGCTGTGATCGCTTATATGTTCCGTAGGACTGGTATCTACCACTGACCATATGGCGGTAATATCCATGTTGGTCTTTATATAGTGATTATTTTCAGCAACAGAGCAGTCATCTGCTGAGGTTCTCCTCCACTATTAGGGTGCGTCACCCAGTTGTAATCAAGGTTACCTGGTTAGGGGCCCACTCAGAATCCTGAAACCCTGAACCAAAACCCTAGCTACGCCTCTGCATACAACAGTTCTCTGTCATTAACACATCATTATAAAATGAAATATTCTTCAAAACACACACACATATATATACATATATACACTGCTCAAAAAAATAAAGGGAACACTAAAATCCCACATCCTAGATATCACTGAATGAAATATTCCAGTTGTAAATTTTTATTAATTACATAGTGGAATGTGTTGAGAACAATAAAACCTAAACATGATCAAAGTAAATCACAACTAATATCCCACTGAGGTCTGGAGTTGGAATGATGCTCAAAATCAAAGTGGATAATGAAGTTACAGGCTGATCCAACTTCAGTGGAAATGTCTCAAGACAAGGAAATGATGCTCAGTAGTGTCTATGGCCTCCACATGCCTGTATGATCTCCCTACAATGACTGGGCATACTTCTGATGAGGCGGATGGTCTCCTGAGGGATCTCCTCCCAGACCTGGACTAAAGCAAACGCCAACTCCTGAACAGTCTGTGGTGCAACGTGACGTTGGTGGATGGTGCGAGACATGATGTCCCAGATGTGTTCAATCGGATTCAGGTCTGGGGAATGGGTGGGCCAGTCCATAGTTTCAATGCCTTCATCTTGCAGAAACTGCTGACACACTCCAGCCACATGAGGTCTGGCATTGTCCTGCATTAGGAGGAACCCAGGGCCAACCGCACCAGCATACAGTCTACACAGGGGTCTGAGGATCTCATCTCGGTACCTAATGGCAGCCAGGTTAGCTCTGGCGAGCACATGGAGGGCTGTGCGGCTCTCCAAAGAAATGCCACCCCACACCGTTACTGACCCACTGCCAAACTGGTCATGCTGAAGGAGGTTGCAGGCAGCAAATCGCTCTCCACAGCATCTCCAGACTCTGTCACGTCTGTCACATGTGCTCAGTGTGAAACTGCTTTCATCTGTGAAAAGCACAGGGTGCCAGTGGCGAATGGTATTTGGCGGTGACCACAACCCCCATCTGTCGACGTCAGGCACTCAGACCATCCTCATGCAGTCGGTTTCTAACTGTTTGTGCAGACACATGCACATTTGTGGCCTGCTGGAGGTCATTTTGCAGGGCTCTGGCAGTGCTCCTCCTGTTCCCCCTTGCACAAAGGCTGAGGTAGCGGTCCTGCTGCTGGGTTGTTGCTCTCCTATGGCCCCCTCCACATTTCCTGGTGTACTGGCCTGTCTCCTGGTAGTACCTCCAGCCTCTGGACACTACACTGACAGACACAGCAAACCTTCTTGCCACAGCTCACATTGATGTGCCATCCTGGATGAGCTGCACTACCTGAGCCACTTGTGTGGGTTGTAGAATCTGTCTCATGCTACCACGAGTGTGAAAGCACAACCAACATTCAAAAGTGACCAAAACATCATCCAGAAAGTGTCACGCCCGCACATACTTACCCATCTTCTTCCATCCAGCGGCGCACTCGCGATCCCGTTCCTCGCCGCTCTGCTGCTTCTTTCTCTGGCTCCCGGCGTCCAGCATCTTTGCGCATGCGCGGTCGCGTCTCCTCCAGCGCTGAGCCCTCTGGGAGGTCGCGACCCGATAGCTCCGCCCCAACATGGCGGCACCCATCGGCTATTTCTTCCCGGCGTCTTCCTAGGTAAGACGCCTTTGCTTTGTAGGTGCACTGTCTGCCGTCAGTGTCCCTATGCCCTAGGCTCCCCTGTACCAGTGTCTTTTCTCAGCCCAGTCTTTTACTTTGTCTCAGTATCCTGCCAGTCCGTATTCCTGCTGTGTCCTGCCTGTCCGTGTTCCTGCTGTGTCCTGCCTGTCCGTGTTCCTGCTGTATCCTGCCAGTCCGTGTTCCTGCTGTATCCTGCCAGTCCGTGTTCCTGCTGTACCCAGCCAGTCCGTGTTCCTGCTGTACCCAGCCAGTCCGTGTTCCTGCTGTGTCCTGCCAGCCCGTGTTCCTGCTGTATCCTGCCTGTCTGTGTTCCTGCTGTATCCTGCCAGTCCGTGTTCCTGCTGTATCCTGCCAGTCCGTGTTCCTGCTGTATCCTGCCAGTCCGTGTTCCTGCTGTGTCCTGCCAGTCCGTGTTCCTGCTGTACCCTGCTAGTCCGTGTTCCTGCTGTGTTCTGCCGTTCCGTGTTCCAGTCATTTTCAGTTAAGTCTTGTTTTCCTATTATTCCCTGCCATCCTTATAGCCTGTGGTTTCCTTCTTTATCTTGGGTCGCCCCTTTGGCTCTAGCTGTTGTGTCTCCATTCCCTCAAGGTCCTGCTCCTAACACTCCCTGTATAGGGGGTGATTCCATCTGGTCCGCTCGACCCCGGGAGCTCTAGAGTCACGACCCAGAGGGTCCACTCTCGGATTTCTGCCCGAGTACTTACAGAAAGCATTGGTACTGAAATGTGGTCTGTGGTTCCCACCTGCAGAACCACTCCTTTATTGAGTGTGTCTTGATAATTTCCAATAATTTCCATCTGTTCTCTATTCCATTTGCACACCAGCATGTGAAATTGATTGTCAAACAGTGTTGCTTCCTAAGTGGACAGTTTGATTTCACAGAAGTTTGTTTTACTTGGAGTTATATTCTGTTGTTTAAGTGTTCCCCTTATTTTTTTGAGCAGTGTATATATTTACAGTACAGCCAAAAGTTTGGACACACCTTCTCATTGAAAGATTTTTCTGTATTTTCATGACTATGAAAATTGTACATTTACACTGAAGGCATCAAAACTATGAATTAACACGTGGAATTATAAACTTAAAAAAGTGTGAAACAACTGAAATTTTGTCTTATATTCTAGGTTCTTCAAAGTAGCCATCTTTTGCTTTGATGACTGCTTTGCATACTCTTGGCATTCTCTTGATGAGCTTCAAGAGGTAGTCACCGGGAATGGTTTTCACTTCATAGGTGTACCCTGTCAGGTTTAATAAGTGGGATTTCTTGCCTTATAAATGGGGTTGGGACCATCAGTTGCATTGTGTAGAAGTCTGGTGGATACACAGCTGATAGTCCTACTGAATAGACTGTTAGAATTTGTATTATGGCAAGAAAAATGCAGCTAAGTAAAGAAAAACCAGTGGCCATCATTACTTTAAGAAATGAAGGTCAGTCAGTCCGAAAAATTGAGAAAACTTTGAAAGTGTCCCCAAGTGCAGTGGCAAAAACCATCAAGCGCAAACAAAGAAACTGGCTCACATGAGAACCGTCCCAGGAAAGGAAGACCAAGAGTCACCTCTGCTTCTGAGGATAAGTTTGTCAGGCTCACCAGCCTCAGAAGGCTCATTGCAGGTCAACAGCAGCTCAGATTAGAAATCAGGTCAATGCCACACAGAGTTCTAGCAGCAGACACATCTCTACAACAACTGTTAAGAGGAGACTTTGTGCAGCAGGCCTTCATGGTAAAATAGCTGCTAGGAAACCACTACTAAGGACAGGCAACAAGCAGAAGAGACTTGTTTGGGCTAAAGAACACAAGGAATGGACATTAGACCAGTGGAAATCTGTGCTTTGGTCTGATGAGTCCAAATTTAAGATCTTTGGTTCCAACCACCGTGTCTTTGTGCGACGCAGAAAAGGTGAACGGATGGACTCTACATGCCTGGTTCCCACCGTGAAGCATGGAGGAGGAGGTGTGATGGTGTGGAGGTGCTTTGCTGGTGACACTGTTGGGGATTTATTCAAAATTGAAGGCATACTGAACCAGCAAGGCTACCACAGCATCTTGCAGCGGCATGCTATTCCATCCGGTTTGCGTTTAGTTGGACCATCATTTCTTTTTCAACAGGACAATGACCCCAAACACACCTCCAGGTTGTGTAAGGGCTATTTGACCAAGAAGGAGAGTGATGGGGTGCTACGCCAGATGACCTGGCCTCCACAGTCATCAGACTTGAACCCAATCGAGATGGTTTGGGGTGAGCTGGACCGCAGAGTGAAGGCAAAAGGGCCAACAATTGCTAAGCATCTCTGGGAACTCCTTCAAGATTGTTGGAAGACCATTCCCGGTGACTACCTCTTGAAGCTCATGAAGAGAATGCCAAGAGTGTGCAAAACAGTCATCAAAGCAAAAGGTGGCTACTTTGAAGAACCTAGAATATAAGACATAATTTCAGTTGTTCACACTTTTTTGTTAAGTATATAATTCCACATGTGTTATTCACAGCTTTGATGCCTTCAGTGTGAATGTACAATTTTCATAGTCATGAAAATACAGAAAAATCTTTAAATGAGAAGGTGTGTCCAAACTTTTGGCCTGTACTGAATGTGTATATATATATATATATATATATATATATATTAGATAGATAGATTAAAATGATCTGCCGCGTACAGAGTGACAGATTATAATAGAATAAACAGGATAGAAATATACACATAGAATACATATATATATATATATATATATATACATATATATATATATATATATATATATACATATATATATACATGTCAGTAACACACACATATACTGTATATATGTATTTATATTGCACAGAAAGATAGATAGAAGAAAAGCCGGTAATTCATCTGCCGGCTTCTGTAAAATCACTGCAGGAGCCGACAGGATAGAAGAAATGGTTTACATACAGTAAATAGATGTAGAATAGGTAGATATATAGATGTCAGTGACCAATCCAATTAGTAGTGTGTGTCTGCAAATTATGGGACATGTGTATAATTAATAAAAGATTCTTTTGGGGGAAAAAAATGGCATGGACTACCGTGCAATTTTTGAAACCAGCATAGGGAAAACCAGCGCCTGGGGGCTGATATTAATAGCCTAGAAAGGGACCATGGTTATCGCTCCCCCCCCCCGGCTAAAGGCATCAGCTCTTAGTCCCCCCAGAAATGGCTCATCTCTAAAATGCGCCAATTCTGGCACTTAGCCTTGCTCATCCCACTTGCCCTGTAGCGGTGGCAAGTGGGGTAATAGTTGTGGGGTTGATGTCACCTTTGTATTGTAAGGTGACATCAAGCCCACTGCTTAGCAATTGAGAGGTGTCAATAAGACATCTATCCATTACTAATCCTATAGTTGTTACATGTTAAATAAAGACACAGCCAGAATAAAGTCTTTTAATGAATTAAAACACAACACTATTTTCCCATTTTATTCTTATTCCTAATCCATGCAACGCCCTTGATCTCCTGTAAAAAAAATAAAAATAACAAATCAACAATATACCCATCCCTGTCCGTCGTTGTGTCCCACGCAGTAATCCATATCTGGGGAATATACAGTTTTCAACCAGGATGGTGCCAAGATGCGACTGCCCCGGCTGAAAACCACTGGTGAATGAGGAGAAGCCAGTTCTTTTTCCCACGCTCCAGAGCTCAGTGCAGTTCAGGCTGTGAGGGAGCGCAGCCTCAGTGACATCACTGCTAGTCACTGAAGCTCCGCTCTCAGCAGCTCATTCACAAGTGGTTTTCAGCAGGGATGGTCGCATCCTGGCATCGCCCTGGTTGAAAACTGTATATCCTCCAAATATGGACTACTGCGTGCCTTCCCAGGCTATAAACTTCTGCCCCCAGTCGCTGGCTTTCCCTCTGCTGGTTGCTAAAATTGAGCGGTAGCCCATGCCCTTTTTTTCCGTAAAATAATCTTTTATTAATTAAATACATGTCCAGTAATTTGCATACACACTGTACTCATTGTATTTGTCACTGACATCTATATATCTACCTATTCTATATGTATTTACTGTATGTAATCCATCTCTTCTATCCTGCCGGGTCCTGCAGTGATTTTACAGAAGTCGGCAAATTAATTACCGGCTTTTCTTCTATCTATCTTTCTGCGCAATATAAATACATATATATGTGTGTGTTACTGACATGTATATATAAATATATGTATATATTTCTATTCTATCTGTGAGGGTGGGCCAGGGTGGTAGTCATGGCCAAGGACTCCAGCTCCCTCGCACCCTGGCCTCCCCTCACATAAACTTGGTGCTCCTAGTCAGCATACCTGTGTCTTCAGGTCCAGCATCGTCAGGCTCTCTTCTGCGCTACTTGAGGCTGTCTGCAGACGATTTCGCAAAAATTGAGACACAGTCCATTTGAACTTGAAACTGAACATCTTTACTGTTTGCATTTCTCAGCACATCCTAGCATTTCACAGCATTAAACACAGGTTGCACAGCACATGTATCTTCACCTTTCCCTGCACTACTTGCCACGTCCTCTAGTACATTACGGGGTAATAGCGCCTTTGGCGGTACCGTAGCTTCCTCCATATTCAGACTCACTCTATTTGGGGTTCCCCTCGTCCGTTTCGCCCTGGAACGAAGGGAATCAGCTCACGCAATGACCTGCCACATATTGGACAATCTGAGCCCTGTACTCTTCCCACACTGCTTTCTTTCTTCTCCAAACTGCTGCAACACCAATACTTAATACTGCTCTCCGGTCCTAAGGATCCCCCTTGATGGCTGGGTTTCACTGCTTTCTTAACATTGCATGGCACAATGTAGCCTGGGGATGGCTAGCCCAAGTGAGCTGCATGGGTACCCTGGCCCCAACTGACATCTATATAGAAGTCCTTCCTGTCTTATCCACCGTGCCCCTCCTGATTAACTATTCACAAGTTTATCTGTGCCCCCATTTAGTGGCTAAATCAAGCCCTGCGCTTTCCCTATAACAACACATACATGACGGTCATATGTATACACAGCAGAACTTGCAATGGCATAACATTGTACAGACAATTACCTAGGACATATTTAAAGGGGTGGGGCATACAGTAGTTTCTGCCATCCCTTACATATCTATTCTATTCTAACCTGTCAGTGTGATTTTACTGTACACCGCACATGAATTACCAGCTTTTCAAAGGACACCAGTGCGTAAAAAACAGACAGCACTCGTATGCTGTGAGTGCTGTGCATTTTTTTCCTCACACCCATAGACTTGCATTGGCGAGACTCGGCCGATAAACACATAAAATCGCAGCATGCTGCGATTTTACTCGCACGTAGAATACGCCAGAGAAAAAAAAAGCAATGATGTGAGCTTCCCTATAGATTAACATTGGTCCAAGTGCTATGCGATGTTTTCTCGCATAGCAGTCATCCGTATTATACGCTAATGTGACCCCGGCCTTAAAGAGGACCTGCCACCAGGTCAAAAGAGTCCAGTTTTTGCTCTGATATTATTCCTTCCTCTTCCTTGAGCATTCCATTGTTTTGTTTTTTATTAAATCTGCCATATGGTTTCAAAGATATACTTCTTTTTAGTTAGTGATACTTTTATGGTCTTACCAATGAGGCGTTGCTCACCGCAAAGCAGACTAAATGCATTCCCGCAGAGAATCTCATGATCAATGCACCCTTAGTAAAGATCATAAAAATCAGCGACGAATACAAAGGTCCAAATTTCAGAAACATATGACTGATTTAAAAAATAAATAAAAATTGGGATACTATACATTATGAGAATAACATAAAAATAAAAACTGGCCAATTTTGACTTGATGATAGGACCTCTATAAGGTGAGATCATGGACTTGAACTGGAGATGATCACATCAAAATAGATTGTGATCACTCAGCAGTACAGATTGCAGAAGGCAGCAGGCACCGTAGCACCAGGTGCACTAAGAGAGGGAGTACACAAAGGATCACATAGACCACTAAGGCGACGTTCACATTTACGTATATGTGCGCAGCGTATGATCTGCATGCGCAAATGCATGCCGAAACGCATACAAACACATGTTTACACAGCGTTTTTTATCCGCATCAGCTTACACATAACGGCAAAAAAAACGCTGCGTGTGCAGGCATTTTTCGCCTGGGTTTGCGTTGTTTATGCAAATGCGCTTGATATTTACAGAAAACAGTTCCTGTACATGCGCAGTCTGAAGTACACAAGAACATCGAACACATGCGTACACATGTCCTTGCGTACGCATGCGTTCCCATAGACAGTAATGTGCTTTTTTAACGCACTCATCCGCAAGCGCATGCCTGCACATATTTGACGGATTTTTGTTGCCTCCAAAAATGCAACATGTTGCGTTCGCCGTGCCCCGCCGCACACAACGAAACGACACGAGTGCGCAAAAGCATGCAAACGCATGTCCATGCGTACACCATGTTAAATATATGTACGCATGACGCATGCGGATCTATGTGGATCAAACTCTGCCCACAAAGACACAAATGTGAAACCAGCCTAATCCCTGACAGCAGATGTACAGGAGATTCAGTTAACGTATGTTGGATTCCAACATGCCCGATAATTTTGTTCTATCTTGGAATAAGCTTGCTTCTCTTTGTTGACATTGACAGATTGCAACATCAATCCTGCCACATCAATCCTGACAAGGAATGACTCTGAGATGAATATTCTCTTACTAGATGGTGGCCAGATTCTAACGCATTGGGTATTCTAGAATATGCATGTCCACGTAGTATATTGCACAGCCCACGTAGTATATTGCCCAGCCACATAGTATATTGCCCAACCACGTAGTATATTGCCCAGTCACATACTATATTGCCCAGTCACGTAGTATATTGCCCAGCTACATAGTATATTGCCCAGCCACGTACTATATTGCCCAGTCACGTACTATATTGCCCAGTCACGTACTATATTGCCCAGTCACGTACTATATTGCTCAGCCACATAGTATATTGCCCAGCCACGTAGTATATTGCCCAGTCACGTAGTATATTGCCCAGTCACGTACTATATTGCCCAGCCACATAGTATATAGCCCAGCCACGTAGTACATTGCCCAGCCACGTAGTATATTGCCCAGTCACATAGTATATTGCCCAGTCACATAGTATATTGCACAGCCCACGTAGTATATTGCCCAGCCCGCGTAGTATATTGCCCAGCCCGCGTAGTATATTGCCCAGCCCGCGTAGTATATTGCCCAGCAGGCGTAGTATATTGCCCAGCACGCGTAGTATATTGCCCAGCACGCGTAGTATATTGCCCAGCACGCGTAGTATATTGCCCAGCCCGCATAGTATATTGCCCAGCCCGCGTAGTATATTGCCCAGCCCGCGTAGTATATTGCCCAGCGCGCATAGTATATTGCACAGCCTGAGTAGTACATTGCGCAGCCCATGTAGTATATTGCCCAGCCCGCGTAGTATATTGCCCAGCGCGCATAGTATATTGCACAGCCTGAGTAGTACATTGCGCAGCCCATGTAGTATATTGCCCAGCCCGCGTAGTATATTGCACAGCCCACGCAGTATATAGCAATGTGGGCATCATATCCCTGTTAAAAAAAAGAATTCAAATAAAAAATAGTTATATACTCACCTTCCGTTGGCCCCAGGATCCAGGAAGCGTTTACTGACGCTCCTCGCGCGCTCCGGTCTCAAGAGTGCATTGCGGTCTCGCGAGATGATGACGTAGCGGTCTCGCGAGACTGCTACATCATCATCTCGCGAGATCGCAATGCATGGACCGGTTACTGGAGCGTCGCGAGGAGCGGGAAAGGCCCCGGAAGGAGTATATCATGATTTTTTATTTTTTTAATTATTTTTAACATTAAATCTTTTTACTATTGATGCTGCATAAGCAGCATCAATAGTAAAAAAGTTGGTCACACAGGGTTAATAGCAGCGTTAATGGAGTGCGTTACACCGCGGCATAACGCGGTCCATTAGCGCTGCCATTAACCCTGTGTGAGTGCAGACTGGAGGGGAGTAAGGAGCGGGCACTGACTGCGGGGAGGAAGGAGCGGCCATGTTGCCGCCGGACTGCGCCCGTCGCTGATTGGTCGTGGCAATGGTCGTGGGCGTTTTGCCATGACCAATCAGCGACTTGGATTCCATGACAGACAGAGGCCGCGACCAATGAATATCCGTGACAGAGACACAAAGACAGAAGGACAGACAGACAGAAAGATGGAAGTGACCCTTAGACAATTATATAGTAGATATCTTTTTATCAGTTTGATGTAAAATTGCAATGTACAATATCTATTAAGAAGGACGGTACCTTGCAGATCCTGCGGTATGTCCCCATCATACTGAGCACTAGAGATGACTTGTTTTTGTTGATAGCTGAGATGATCATACTGGTCAGGAGTGACTGCTATGGCCTGGTCACTGGTGAAGCAGGAGAGCTGAGCCGGACTGAACACAACCTGCCATCAATAATATCCATTCAGTGCAAATGTACTGCCACTGCTTATACACAAGTACACTAGCCTGCTCTGGTGTCTGTGTGGAAAGGATCCTCAGTGTGCACTAATGTGTCTTGTGCAGGAAGTTTTCATCAAAGCAAAAATATTTTTGGTTAAAAAAATAATTATTAACAAGTTTACTGCTTTGTATAAAGTGTTCCTTTTACACATTATTCACCAGTACACCTAATATAATGATAACAGGTCTGCTTTACACACATACTTACAGCAAACTTTGGTGCTGAAATAAGAGATATTGCATCAGGGGTTAATCCTTGAATCTGATCTCTTATCAAAGATGACAGAACGATGTCTGGGAGGCCAGCTAAAAAGTGTTCATGTGAGAAAAATAAAAGATCGAAGTCAGTAGCATATATATTTAGCAAATATTGAAATGACCCTCCACACCCTATTATGATGGCTGTTTTTTCCACCCCTCAGAGCGGTTACGGATCACTCTTGCCAGCGATTCTGCTGCGCACATCAACAGAGCAGCTCTTCTTTCCGGGCTGCTCTGTCGATCAGGCGTGACTGCTAGTGACATGCTAATTGACAGATGGCTTCTCACAGGCAATGAGGAACAGGCTTTCAATCAGCATGACATTGGTATTCACAACCTATTCTGTGACTATACTAGGCTGCTAGTATAGATGCTTGAGACTTTGTTTCTATGGCTGTCTCTATGTACCAGTACTCACAGGAAGGACCAACACTTGTATTCGTAATATATAGGATTTATTCCATATTCTTCTCAAACACCAAATGTGCCGTGTCATAGCTTAACAGAAGCCTTTTTCATACAGCATACATATTATGTTTGAAAAAGGCTTTTGATAAGCTGACACTCGTCACTTTTGATGACTAAGAAGAATATAAAATAAATCCTATATGTCACGAATAAAGGTGAGTGCCGTTTTTTTGTGCTAATTTGAAGTGGGAAATGCCATCTCTGGACTTGAGCACCACCTCACCTTGAGTGTAGTCTGGGATTATAGCAGTACTCACTCAAAGAGATATCATCAGATAGCTTGAACTCAGCTATAGAGGAACATATGAAGATTCCAGAAGAAGGTTTATTTTCAAGCTGAGTTCTTGTAGTCATGCAAAATTGCAGTAGGTAAAACGACCATTTCTGAACCAGAGGTGCAAGACATGAGGTTCTTAAGATAGCAGATATACAGAGAATGAGAAGAATTGAGGGGATACTGACATCAGCGCTAAGGAGGCAGACTGGGAGAGAGGGAGGACAAACTTCTAAAAGGCAAACCTATTGCATAGCAATGCATCAGCAAGAATACAACATAATAATATATGATCTCCATGTCGTGGGACATCACACGCCTCATCAACAGAGCAGAAGAGAAGCATCTGCTCTGTTTACATGGCGAAAGCAGAATCGCCAGCGGGAGCGTTGTGTGACTGGGCAGAGATTGGTGGTGGACAGAACATGAAGGTAGTTGCCTGTTAGTTCTTAAACCCATAGTAAAAAAAATACATTACTCTCGGAAAACCCCATTAACGTTTTTCAATGACAGCATGGTAAGTGCAAGAATCTTTTCTTTATAAGCTCATTTTTTACACATCCTGTACACATCTTGACTCCATTTCTACCAAGTAGAGAATTCAGCTAGCCAGCAGATTATGCATTAGTGTCTATCTAGTTAAGAATAATAGGATGAACTGAGAAAAGAAAGTGAAGAATAGCAAAGGGCGTCATAATTAGTAAGGTATATGAGTATCTTGCAAAAAGAAACATTGCTTTAGCATACTGTATATTCTGATGAAATTAAAATGTAATGGAAAGACAAGCTATTTAAGTCCTCGATCTCCTGGAACCACTCAGCCTGGTCCTGCTATGAGTGCACCAACAGCTCTATCAGCCGGCTGCATGCATACATATCATGCATAACCAATTATCTTCATTTTCAAAACTAATAAACGTCTATACCAATATAAAGTTATTAGAAATATATACATTTCTGCTGTTTTTACTATTTTAGCAAGGACATTCATTTGAGTTAGCTACCAAATACAAGGACCCTACTATTACTCACCCGCAAGAGTTCCAATCTCAGTGAAGATCTCAGGACCCCATCTGCTAACTAAGCCAAATGCCGAATTATATGTTAAGAGTTCTGCCAAAGTCTCCATCTGAGCCTCAGTGCACTTCAATTTTAAAGTGCCCACAAACACAGCTGCCTGGCTGCAAAAATAAAAAGTAGTAAAATTCTTCAATTAACCTGTCCATACTCCCAGAATCACAGAACTGGGATGTTACAAGTGTGAATGAGGTGTGACAATGCCTGCTCATCTAATTCATAAAAAGATAATTCCAGAAGTGTTCTCCAATCCATGACTCAAGTACATCTCTGAAGACACATGCCAGTTACGAGATGCTGCTAATACTAATTCTTTAAGAGGCAAGCGCCTCTTAATGAATTAGGTGCAACATACTACAGCAAGCCTGTTCACTAAGGATGACTTGCACAATGCCTATCTTAATAAATTGGCCCATAATTGTAATGACTGCTCTGCCAGGGAGTGTTCTGATCCAAGTATGCTTATGAAGATGTTAAAACCGAAGAAAAAACCCGAAACAATGTCCCATGATGAAATATATAACAATATTTATTAAAAGATATATAACAACGTGAGGTAGAGTGAGGAACAAAATACCAAATGAGGGCACTACACCAGGGACATACAAAATTGTAAAGGAGTGGCACCAATAAGACACATATCAGCAATTAATATAAACACAATGGTATAAAAATGTATATATGTGTGCCATAGGTGAAAAACCGTAATCAACAAAATAAACAATATTCCAGGTAAAATACCAAGATGAAAAAGATAATAAAGTGCAAGTGCATAATAGAGGACCCCCTGACGAAGGCAGACGTCGAAACGCACGTCGGGGCAGGGCGCATCCTGGGGACTTCTCCTATACTGCAGCAGTTAAATACCGGGTGGCTTTTTTCCTTGGTACATATATGCTGTTAATACTTGCATTACATACATCTTATTACTGTGCATTAAACCCCCACATCACCGGTTTAGCCACCCCATCTATTATGCACTTGCACTTTATTATCTTTTTCATCTTGGTATTTTACCTGGAATATTGTTTATTTGGTTGATAACAGTTGTTCACCTATGGCACACATATATATATTTTTATACCATTGTACCATTGTGTTTATATTAATTGCTTTTATGTGTCTTATTGGTGCCACTCCTTTACAATTTTGTATGTCCCTGGTGTACCTCATTTGGTATTTTGTTCCCCACTCTACCTCACGTTGTTTTATATCTTTTAATAAATATTGTTATATATTTCATCAGTGGACATTGTTTCAGGTTTTTTCTTCGGTTTTCACTTTAATTTCCGATTTGTCCGTGTCAAATTCCATTGGTGCACATTGGTGGTGATGGTACCCCCTCCTATGTGATTTTCATATGTGTACCGTGCCTTGAGATCTGAGTATTTATGAAGAAGTTAGGATAGACAGCTGTCAATTCACTATGCCAACTACAATCTCGTGTGTGGCCACCTTAGTAAATGTTGCGAGAATAGTATGCTTTTATTATGCTACGGCCGGTACATTTACTTTTATTCAAACATAGAGCATTTTTATTCTATAACTCATCACGGAATGGACAACATCTCCTTTTAAAAAAAAATCATTAATATGTTTAAGGTTGTGTGCCCACGTTGCGCTTTTAATGCGCTTCTGCTGCGTTTTTTGCCATAGCGGAAATGCATAAAAACGCTTAAAAACCGCATTCCCATGCAAACCTATGGGATTCCGCAGTTGCTGTGCCCATGCTGTGGATTTTCCTGCTGTGGAATCGCATAGCTGTAAAATCCGCAGCATGTTCATTATTTCTGTGGAATCGCGGCGATTCTGCAGCCATAGGATTGCATTGAAATGCTCATTTTATGCATGTGGCTATGCCCACCATGTGTAAAGTGAGCGCTTCATGTGCGGATGGTACCCGGGTCTGGAGGAGAGGAGACTCTCCTCCAGGCCCTTGGGAACCATATTTCTGTAAAAAAAAAAAAAAGAATTAAAATAAATAATATGGATATACTTACCTTCTGATGGCCCCCAGAGTCCTCCCGCCTCTCAGCGGTGCATGCGGTGGCTTCCGTTCCCAGGGATGCATTGCGCGAATCACCTGGTCCTTCTCAAATGTCCTTCATGCAAAGCATCCCTGGGAACGGAACGTACTGGGAGCACCGTTGAGAATGGGGGCCGTCGGAAGGTGAGAATAACCATATTTTTTATATTATTTTATTACTTTTATCATTCTATCTTTACTATTGATGCTGCATAGGCAGCATCAATAGTAAAAAGTTGGTCACACTTGCCAAGCACTATGCTTGACAAGTGTGACCAACCTGTCAATCACTTTTCCAAGCGATGCTTCAAATCGCTTGGAAAACGCAAGCATTCTGCAAGCTAAAAACGCTTGGAAAACGCTTGTGTTTTGCGGGAAAACACATGCGAATTCCGCATGCGTTTTACCCACGGCAGGGAGTTGTGGAAATGTTGCGGACATTTCCGCAACGTGGGCACATAGTCTAAAGAGTTTTGCAGTCTCGTGTTTCTATGTCTCTATAAACTTCCAGTCTCACTGCAAAACCATTGTCATTGTATACTCAAGCATTGTAAAAGAAATGCTAGTAAGCAACCAGAACTCTTGGGGATTTATTTTCTTTAACTCCTCCACTCCAAGACCACAGAGTAGATGTCCAAGAGCAGCCAGCTCCATAAGATCCAGGTCCGATGAGCTTTTCTTGTTCTGATGAAGGACACTGAATGTCAATGTTTTCATCTGCAGAAAAAAAATCAGAAAACGATCAAGAATATGAAATGTATTTATTTCCTGATGCTTATATAGCATGAACATATGGTGTAATGCTGTACAGAGATTGTCACAATGATTCGGGAAGTATACAGACAATTTTACTGTAAAAAGACAAAAAGAAAGACTAAAACTATAATTCTCAATCCAATGTGAATTAGCTACAGTTATCATATAGTAACATAGCTTGAAAAATACATAATTCCATCAAATATTATCTTTCTCTACCAGTACCACATTCTCTATCACTTGATTATTTACTACCCAGAATGCCATTTGTTATGAGGAAATCACCCAGCCCTTTTTTTAAAAGCTGTTATAGTGTCTGCTATTACTATCTCTTGTGGTCGTCATTCCCCAGTCTGACTGCTCTAACTGTAAAGAACCCTTTCCTATTTAACTGCCAGAATCTCCTTTCCTCCACAAGTAATGAGTGCACCCTAGTCCTTTGAAAGGTCTTTGGAAGGAATAAGTCATGTGCCAGTCCTTTGTATGGACCTCACATGTATTTATACATGTGAATGAGATCTCTTCTGAGGTGTCTTTTTCTAAGCTAAACAAGCCCAACTTTTCTAACCTCTCATTACAGGAGCGGTCTTCCATCCCTTGGACAATAATAGTCTAGTTGCCCACCTGTAAACTGACTCTAACTTTCCAATATCCTTTTTACGATGTGAAACCCAAAACTGGATCCCATATTCAAGATTATCAGACCTGTTTCCAAGTCCAGTTTTCCATGTTTCCCAATAAAGAAACAACGCCCCAGTCTGAAATATTGATCTCATTGAGGTCCTTCTCAGTCATGAAAGTAACAAGGTGACCGAGCTGAAGAAATTGTGTAGAACTCATAGATTTAACTGGTCCAAACACCTGTAACACAAATAGTGATGAGTGACATGAAAGCTGAGCACAGAAGTATTCAGATGACCAAGAAATTTGACATTGCCGTTAGTCCGCACCCTATGAGACCTCTAAATAAGCAAAATTAGTAATTTTTGTACATGAAGGATTTTTACGTAAAGGGTTGTCTGATCTGAGAAGAAAAGTCTGCAATCGATCTACTGTATGTGACTGCAGACAGCCAAATCATGACAGTGTGTGATGCGTAGGCTTTCACGATTACCCTGTGTGCCCTAGGCGTCTGGGCAGTGACGTGACCACATGAATGTGATTTATATACTTATTTGTGGTCATGTGCCAACTAGTCTCACCCAGCTCCTCTCAATGTTCTTCTACTAAGAAGACCACAGATCTTTCTTCTTAAACCAGACAACTCCTTAAATATATTGTATGCATATTTATGTTTGCATATACTTTTACAATTATTTTCTAAATACATTTTTCCACTGGTGGACACAGACAGAAAAGGGTCCCTGTGAAAGAACAGTAAGTGGGCCTTTCCAGACCAATAGTTCATGATAATGCTCAATTCCACCTGCTTTGGAGATGAAAATGGGCCCCATTACCCCTTGGGCCCTTGTGCGGGTGCACAGGTTGCACCTATGATATGTCCGCCCCTAAATTCTTCCTATAGTGTTAACAGAAGACTTTCTTGTCATAGGAAAGGGGAAGTCTAATGACATCAGGTATAAACTTTCCACCAACAATTTCACTTCTGTAGTGATCCACTATAAGGGAAAAATGACTCAGACTAGTTTGATTGTATGTATCTTTTTTGCTGCTAATGCCAGCATATGTGGTAACAAAGATGTTTATGATGGAATTAGGGGAATATGGTTGTTAGTTTCCCAATACAATGATAAAATACTGCACATCATAATCAGTGACAGTCAGTGTCAGACTGGAGCACCTTGGGCCCACCAGAGAAAATCATTCTTGGGGCCAACTATGTAGCTACATAGAAAAAAATACAAGTCCACCAATTGTGTGGTAAAACACACTAATATCAGGGTATAATATAAGGTAGTACACGTCTTAATTATGTAGCAGGGGTTGGGGTAGCCCCCCTCATAGAATATAATGTAGCCTCCCTCATAGAATATAATGCAGCCCCCTCAAAATAATGTAGCCCCCTCAAAGAATATAATGCAGCCCCCTCTCATAAAATATAATGCAGCCCCCTCTCATAGAATATAATGCAGCCCACCTCATAGAATATAATGCAGCACCCCACAAAATATAATGCAACCCCCTCATAAGGTATAATGCAGTTCCCCCATAGAATATAATGCAGCACCCTCATAGGGTGTAATGCTGCCCGCCTCATATAGTATGATGTAGCCCCCAGAATATAATGTAGTCCCCTGAGAGAATAATGCAGTCTCCCCAACATATAATGTAGACTCCTCATAAAGTGTAATGCAGACCCTCTCATAGGGTATAATGCAGCTCCTCTCCACCTCCATCATTGTTCTCCCCCTCCACCCCATCATTGCCTTCTCACCATCACCTCTATCATTGCCCTTTCCACCACCTCCATCATTGCCTTCTCCCACCACAACCCCCATCATTGCCCATTCCACCACCATCATTGTTTATTCCACCACTACCATCATTATCCTTTACACCACAACCATCATTGCCTTCTTCCACAAAACCCCCATCATTGCCCATTCCAACACCACCATTGTCTTTTTCACCACTACCATCATTGTCCTACACCACAACCATCATTGCTTTCTCCGCCACCAACCCCATTATTGCCCATTTCAACACCCCCATCATTGCCCATTTCAACACCTCCATCATTGCCTCCCCCACCATTTTCATTGTCCTTTCCACCACAACCATCATTGCTTTCTTCCCCACCACCCCATCATTGCCCATTTCACCACCTCCATCATTGCCTCCTTCCCCATCACTCCATCATTGCCAATCTCCAATACACACATCTCCAATACACACAGCACTGCACCACTCTCTCTCACTCATACACACATAAAGCACCGTACCACATACACACACACACCACCGCACCACTCTCTCACACTCACACACAAAGCACCACATACACATAAGCACACACATGCACACGCATGCAGAGAGACACACAGCACCACTCACCTCTCGCAGCACATCCCAGCAGCCTCTTCTTCGGCAGCTTTTTGTCTAAAACAGCAGCGCGCTGAATGATGATGTCGTCCAGCTGCGCTGTCTCAGACAGGAAGCGCCGGGCAGGAAGCAGGATGCCGAGATGTGCTGCAAGACGTGCATGTCTGTATGTGGTGTGGTGCTTTGTGTGTGAGTGTGAGAGAGTGGTGCGGTGGGGGGCTTTACATGCGGGCAGTGTTAGCTGCAGCCTGCGGCTAATGCTACCCACTATTAAAGTGAAATGGTATTCACCTTTCTCCATGCCCATGGGGGCGTGGAGAAGCCTGAATATTAATTTCTCTTTAGCAGCGGGGACAGTCGTGGCTTCCTGTCACCCACTGCTGCTCCACTGGCACAGGGTGGGCCACCTTGACTCAGGGGCCCCATAGCAACTGGCTGGGGGCCACTAGAGCAGTGAGGGCCTTATGCAGCTGCTGGCCAGTATGCCAGCAGTTGTCAGTGCCAGTACGACCCTGGTGACAGTTACTGCCATCTAAAGAGGCATTCTGATCCAATCCACCAAAGGAACCTGCATGTATATCAGAACAAGAGCCTGACATGCCACCATTGGTGGAGAGTTGGTCTGGATTCTCATTCACTTGCATGGAAATTTCAATCACGTCTCCACTAACAGTGCTGTACCCCTGTGGATATACCATAAATGCACACCATGGAAATTTAAAGGGAAGGTGTTGTCAGAAAATTATGTTAATGTCTTTTAACCAGGGTTTTGTGTATATATTTTTTTATTTTGGCATTGTTTTTTTCCACACCATAATCTTTATTAAAAATAAAAATTAGACTTCTTGCAATTGTCATATTTCTCAAGAAGGCTTTCTTCAGACTTCAACTTCCAGTTGTTTGAGACTCTGATGGCATTGAGCAGAGTCAGCTGCGACATTACCTACTGTGATCAGTGGATCATGTATGTATATAGGTGTTATCAATCATTGTAACCCCATCTTATTCAGTTCAGTGTGAAAATTGCAAGATTTCTAATTTTGTTTTTTCATATCATGATAAAATAAAACAACATTGGCAAAACCAAAAACACGTAACATAAAAATATAAATTAAGAATTCATAATTTTTCGACTATACGTTTCCTTTAACCCCTTTACCCCCAAGGGTGGTTTGCACGTTATGGACCGGGCCAATTTTTACAATTCTGACCACTGTCCCTTTATGAGGTTATAACTCTGGAACGCTTCAACGGATCCCAGTGATTCTGGCATTGTTTTCTCATGACATATTGTACTTCATGATAGTGGTAAAATTTCTTTGATATTACCTGCGTTTATTTGTGAAAAAAACGGAAACATGGCGAAAATTTTGAAAATTTCGCAATTTTCCAACTTTGAATTTTTATGCAATTAAATCACAGAGATATGTCACACAAAATACTTAATAAGTAACATTTCCCACATGTCTACTTTACATCAGCACAATTTTGGAACCAAAATTTTTTTTTGTTAGGGAGTTATAAGGGTTAAAAGTTGACCAGCAATTTCTCATTTTTACAACACCATTTTATTTTAGGGACCACATCTCATTTGAAGTCATTTTGAGGGGTCCATATGATAGAAAATACCCAAGTGTGACACCATTCTAAAAGCTGCACCCCTCAAGGTTCTCAAAACAACATTCAAGAAGTTTATTAACTCTTCAGGTGTTTCACAGGAATTTTTGGAATGTTTAAATAAAAATGAACATTTAACTTTTTTTCACAAAAAATTTACTTCAGCTCCAATTTGTTTTATTTTGCCAAGAGTTACAGGAGAAAATGGACCCCAAACCTTGTTGTACAATTTGTCCTGAGTACGCCGATACCCCATAAGTGGAGGTAAACCACTGTTTGGGCGCATGACAGAGCTTGGAAGCGAAGGAGCGCCATTTGACTTTTTAATGCAAAATTTACTGGAATTGAGATGGGACGCCATGTTGCGTTTGGAGAGCCACTGATGTGCCTAAACATTGAAACCCCCCACAAGTGACACCATTTTGGAAAGTAGACCCCCTAAGGAACTTATCTAAGGTGTGGTGAGCACTTTGACCCACCAAGTGCTTCACAGAAGTTTATAATGCAGAACCGTAAAAATAAAATATATTTTTTTTTCACAAAAATTATCTTTTCGCCCCCAATTTTTTATTTTCCCAATGGTAAGAGAAGAAATTGGAACCAAAAAGTTGTTGCACAATTTGTCCTGAGTACTCTGATACCCCATATGTGGGGGTAAACCACTGTTTGGGCGCATGGGAGACCTCGGAAGGGAAGGAGCGCCGTTTGACCTTTCAATGCAAAATTGATAGGAATTGAGATGGGACGCCATGTTGCGTTTGAAGAGCCACTGATGTGCCTAAACATTGAAACCCCCCACAAGTGACACCATTTTGGAAAGTAGACCCCCTAAGGAACTTATCTAGAGGTGTGGTGAGCACTTTGACCCACCAAGTGCTTCACAGAAGTTTATAATGCAGAACCGTAAAAATAAAAAATAATTTTTGTGAAAAAAAATGATCTTTTCGCCCCCAATTTTTTATTTTCCCAATGGTAAGAGAAGAAATTGGAACAAAAAGTTGTTGTACAATTTGTCCTGAGTACGCTGATACCCCATATGTGGGGGTAAACCACTGTTTGGGCGCATGGGAGAGCTCGGAAGGGAAGGAGCGCCGTTTGACTTTTCAATGCAAAATTCACAGGAATTGAGATGAGACGCCATGTTGCGTTTGGAAAGCCACTGATGTGCCTAAATATTGAAACCCCCCACAAGTGACACCATTTTGGAAAGTAGACCCCCTAAGGAACTTATCTAGATGTGTGGTGAGCACTTTGACCCACCAAGAGCTTCACAGAAGTTTATAATGCAGAGCCGTAAAAATAAAACAAACATTTTTTCCCACAAATATTATTTTTTAGCCCCCAGTTTTGTATTTTCCCAAGGGTAACAGGAGAAATTGGACCCCAAAATTTGTTGTGCAATTTGTCCTGAGTGCGCTGATACCCCATATGTGGGGGTGAACCACCGTTTGGGCGCATGGGAAGGCTCGGAAGGGAAGGAGCGCCATTTGAAATACAGACTTAGATGGAATGGTCTGCAGGCGTCACATTGCGTTTGCAGAGCCCCTAATGTACCTAAACAGTAGAAACCCCCCACAAGTGACCGCATATTGGAAACTAGACCCCCAAAGGAACTTATCTAGATGTGTTGTGAGAACTTTGAGCCCCCAAGTGTTTCACTACAGTTTATAACGCAGAGCCGTGAAAATTAAAAAATCTTTTTTTTCCCACAAAACTTATTTTTTAGCCCCCAGTTTTGTATTTTCCCAAGGGTAACAGGAGAAATTGGACCCCAAAAGTTGTTGCCATGTCGCGTTTGGAGACCCCCTGATGTGTCTAAACAGTGGAAACCCCCCCAATTATAACTGAAACTCTAATCCAAACACACCCCTAACCCTAATTCCAACGGTAACCCTAACCACACCTTTAACCCAGACACACCCCTAACCCTAATCCTAACCCTATTCCCAACCGCAAATGTAATCCAAACCCTAACCCTAACTTTAGCCCCATCCCTAACTGTAGCCTTAACCCTAACTGTAGCCTTAACCCTAACTGTAGCCTTTACCCTAACTGTAGCCTTAACCCTAGCCCTAACCCTAGCCCTAACCATAACCCTAGCCCTAACCCTAGCCCTAACCCTAGCCCTAGTCCTAACCCTAACCCTAGCCCTAACCCTAACCCTAGCCCTAACCCTAACCCTAGCCCTAACCCTAGCCCTAACCCTAACCCTAGCCCTAACCCTAACCCTAGCCCTAGCCCTAACCCTAATGGGAAAATGGAAATAAATACATTTTTTTTAATTTTTTTATTTTTCCCTAACTAAGGGGGTAATGAAGGGGGGTTTGATCTACTTTTATAGCGGGTTTTTTAGCGGATTTTTATGATTGGCAGCCGTCACTCACTGAAAGACGCTTTTTATTGCAAAAAATATTTTTTGCGTTACCACATTTTGAGAGCTATAATTTTTCCATATTTGAGTCCACAGAGTCATGTGAGGTCTTGTTTTTTGCGGGACGAGTTGACATTTTTATTGGTAACACTTTCGGGCACGTGACATTTTTTGATCGCTTTTTATTCCGATTTTTGTGAGGCAGAATTAGCAAAAACCAGCTATTCATGAATTTCTTTTGGGGGAGGCGTTTATACCATTCCGCGTTTGGTAAAATTGATAAAGCAGCTTTATTCTTTGGGTCAGTTCGATTACAGCGACACCTCATTTATATCTTTTTTTATGTTTTGGCGCTTTTATACGATAAAAACTATTTTATAGAAAAAATAATTATTTTTGCATCGCTTTATTCTGAAGACTATAACTTTTTTATTTTTTTGCTGATGTTGCTGTATGGCAGCTCGTTTTTTGCCGGACAAGATGATGCTTTCAGCGGTACCATGGTTATTTATATCTGTCTTTTTGATCGCGTGTTATTCCACTTTTTGTTCGGCGGTATGATAATAAAGCGTTGTTTTTTGCCTCGTTTTTTTTTTTTTTCTTACGGTGTTTACTGAAGGGGTTAACTAGTGGGCCAGTTTTATAGGTCGGGTCGTTACGGACGCGGCGATACTAAATATGTGTACTTTTATTGTTTTGTTTTTTTTATTTAGATAAAGAAATGTATTTATGGGAATAATATATATATTTTTTTTTCATTATTCAGGATTTTTTTTTTTTTTTACACAGTTGTAAAAATTTTTTTTTACTTTTTTACTTTGTCCCAGGGGGGGACAATACAGATCGGTGATCTGCCAGTTTGCACAGCACTCTGACAGATCACCGATCTGTCAAACAGCGCTGCAGCGTTACCAAGTGCCTGCTCTGAGCAGGGACTTGGTAAGCCACCTCCCTCCCTGCAGGACCCGGATCCGTGGCCATCTTGGATCCGGGACTTGCTGCAGGGAGGAGGTAAGAGACCCCCGGAGCAACGCGATCACATCGCGTTGCTGCGGGGGTCTCAGGGAAGCCCGCAGGGAGCCCCCTCCCTGCGCGATGCTTCCCTGCACCGCCGGCACATCACGATCATGTTTGATCGCGGTGTGCCGGGGGTTAATGTGCCGGGGGCGGTCCGTGACCGCTCCTGGCACATAGTGCCGGATGTCAGCTGCGATAAGCAGCTGACACCCGGCCGCGATCGGCCGCGCTCCCCCCGTGAGCGCGGCCGATCGCCTATGACGTACTATTCCGTCCTTGTGAAGTAAAGCCCACCCCACATGGACGGAATAGTACGTCTAATGGCAGAAAGGGGTTAAAGGGATATTCCCATGTTTATAAATTTTATGATAGCGTTTGTAAAAACAAGCAATTTTGCAATTTACTGCTTATTAACCCCTTACTGAGAGCCAATTTTGTACTTAATGACTGAGGCAATTTTTACAATTCTGACCACTGTCACTTTATGAGGTTACAGCTCTGCTCTGGAACGCTTGAACGGATCCCGCTGATTCTGAGATTGCTTTTTCATGACAAATTGTATTTCATGTTAGTGGTAAAATTTCTTGGATATGACATGCATTTGGCAAAAATGTTGCAATTTTCAAACTTTTAATTTCTGTGCCCTTAAATCAGTCATATAATAAATAACATATCTCACAAGTCTACTTTACATCAGCACAATTTTGGAAACATCATTTTTTTTGTTAGGAAGTTATAAGGGTTAAAAGTTTACCAGCGGTTTCTCATTTTTCCAACAAAATTTACAAAACCATATTTTTTAGGGACCACCTCACATTTGAAGTGAGTTTGGGGGGTCAATATGACAGAAAATACCCCAAAGTTACACCATTCTAAAAACTGCACCCCTCAAGGTGGTCAAAACCACATTCAAGAAGTTTATTAACCCTTCATGTGCTTCATGAGAAGTAAAGCAATGTGGAAGGAAAAAATGAACATTTTACTTTTTTCACAAAAATTTACTGAGGAACCAAACTTTTTTATTTTCACAAGGGTATCAGGAGAAAATGGACCACAAAATTTGTTGTGCAATGTCTCCTGAGTACGCCAATACCATGTATGTTGGGGAAAGCCACTGTTTGGGTGCATGGAATGGCTCAGAAGGGAGGGAGCAACGTTTGACTTTTTTCATGCAAAATTGGCTGGAATCAATGGTGGCGCCATGTTGCATTTGGAGACCCCTGATGTACCTAAACAATGGAAACCCCCCAATTCTAACTCCGACCCTAATGCAGCCCTACCTCTGACCCTAATCCCAACCCTAACCATAACTCTAACCCCAAATCCCAACACCACCCTAGCCCCAGCACCCCAAATGTAACCCCAACAAAACCATAACTCCAACACAACCGTATCCCCAACACAACCGTATCTCCAACACAACCATATCCCCAACACAAAAGTAATCCAAAAAAATCCTAACTCAAACCCTAACCCGAACACCACAACCGTAACCCCAACACCACAACCATAACCCCAACACCATAACTGTAACCCTAACCATAACCCCAACGCAACCCTATCCTCAACCCTAGCCCCAACCTTAACCCTAGCCCCAACCTTAACCCTAGCCCCAACCCTAACCCTAGCCCCAACAGTAATCCTAGCCCAACCCTAATCCTAGCTCTAACCCTAGCATCAACTCTAACCCTAGCCCAACACTAACCCTAATGGAAAAATGAAAAAAAAATACATTATTTTTTATTTTATTATTTTTACCTAACTAAGGGGGTAATAAAGGGTTTTGATTTACTATTTTTTTATTTTGATCACTGTGATTGGGTCTATCACAGTGATCAAAATGAACCAATAGGAAAAATCTCCTATTGTTGCTGGGTGCCGGCCGGCAGATCTCAGCGGGTGCATTGTGCCAGTGCCCATCATTTTCTTCCCGGAAGATGCCGCCGAGGGCTGGGGGACAGAGCCGGAGGGTCCAGGGATACCGGAGGTACCAGGGGGGCTCAAGGGACCCCATGTGTCCCTCCTCTGGTATGCTAGATTATATCAGAGGAGAAAGAAATAAATGAAAAATCTGACTTTTTTTATTCGGTGAATAATGGAAATCACAACACTGGGGATGGTAAAAATCGACCCGAATTATGTTCTCCGGGGTCTCAGCCAGTAGCCGAGACCCCGTAGATTTATTGATGCAGGGGGGCGATATACCCTCATTTCTCAGCGCAGATAAAAAGTGGAGTTGAGGAATAGGTACCCTTAACTGCTGCCGTTACAAGGCATATCGGCGGACATTAAGGGGTTAAAATTTGCAGTCATTGTTGCAATACTAACACTTTTATTTTGTTAACAGCTCATTGCCCGGGAAAACAACTATCACTGCTGTCTACCTTGTAAGCACTGTGCTGAAACTGGCTGGGATCAAAAGGTAAAAGCTCACCTCAGAGATCCTGGCAAGCATTCAATGCTTACGAGCTAAATAGAAAAGCGATTATAATCTCTGAGCAGGGTTTGCTATTTAGCAGCAGTGGTCGGTTTCCAGGGCAAACAGTTGTACACAAAAGAAAAGTATTAATACCTCAAGATCAGCTGAAAATTTTAATGAACAATAAATTAAAAAAATTATTTGTATCTAAGAGCACTATCTGACAAATCCCATTTATGAAGATGAGAATAACCCTTTATGCTATGTTCACACAATGCGGATTTTGCTGCGGATCCGCAGCGTTTCCGCAGCTGCGGGTCCGCAGCGGTTTCCCATGTGTTTACAGTACAATGTAAACCTATGGGAAATGTAATCCGCAGTGCACATGCTGTGGAAAAAAACACGCGGACACGCAGCGGTTTACATTCCGCAGCATGTCAATTCTTTGTGTGGAATCCGCAGCGGTTTACACCTGCTCCATAATAGAAAACCGCAGGTGTAAAACCGCAGTGGAATCCGCACAAAAACCGTGGTAAATCCGCGATAAATCCGCAGGAAAAACGCAGTGGTTTTGCCCTGCAGATTTATCAAATCCGCTGCGGAAAAATCCGCAGTGGACCATTCTACGTGTGCACATACCCTTAAAGCAAAAAATAAAGACCCTTTATTATAACCAAGGACATTTACCTGCTTTGCTTTTCCTAGGGCAGCTTTTGCTTGATCCACTGAAAAACTCAAATCTTGAGTGATAATTGCCAAACAGCCTTCAAATTCTGACAAAGGCATGCCACTAATCTGAGAGGGGCTCCAGGCTGATGGGAATGTCACTCTCATGTCCACACATTTGGGAATAGGGTCTATGACGACAGATACGAGCATAATAGGACAGTTATCCAGCTACTGCTCATTAACATTAAATTAATATTTTCATGTAAAAAATCATACAAACTTTTCCACATTTTTTCATGCCACACCCACAAACTTAAAGGGCCACTGTCACCCCCCTCCAGCCGTTACAAACTAAAAGAGCCACCTTGTGCAGCAGTAATGCGGCCAGCCACCTTTGGAATCCCCGCCCCGCACTGTGTTATGCTTTATGCACAGTGCGGGGCGGGGATTCCAAAGGTGGCTGGCTGCAATGCCCGCGCAGGCGCAGTCTGCAAGCCTGGCTGGGACGTCAGACGGCCAGAGCTTACTGCGTCTGCGCAGCACAGCAGTACACTGCGCAGGTGCCGGTTTTGAAACGTACACAGCGCTGAGGGGGTGGTGCCAAAAGCGCAGGATGATTGGAGTGACGGCAGAGGAGCGGTTAGAGCTGGGGAGTGAGGACCCGCCTCCCTGGCTAGAAACAGGAATTGTGGCTAAGTATAAAAATGCTTTATTTGGGGTATACTTGAACCTAAAACTAAAAGAGCCACCTTGTTAGAATGCAGCATTACTGCTGCACAAGGTGGCTCTTTTAGTTTATAACGGCTGGAGGGGGGTGACAGTGGCCCTTTAAATGTATTTTATTGGAATTTTATGTGATATATCCACACAAAATAGGAAGTATTTTTGAAGTGTTAAGGAAATTATACATAAATTATTTAAAAAATATAAATCTAAAAATTGTGACGTGCATTTTTATTCAGCCCTCTGATACCTAATAGTCTGATACCCCTAAATAAAATCCTGAGTAACCAATTGCCTCTAGAAGTTACATGATTAGCAAATTGAGTCCACCAGTGTGTAATTTATTCTCAGTATGGCTGCCGTCACACTAGCAGTATTTGGTCAGTATTTTACATCAGTATTTGTAAGCCAAAATCAGGAGTGGGTGATAAATGCAGAAGTGGTGACGTGTTTCCATTATAGCTTTCCCCGCTGTTTGTTCCACTCCTGGTTTTGGCTTACAAATACTGATGTAAAATACTGACCAAATACTGCTAGTGTGACGGCAGCCTATAACTACAGCTGTTCTGTGAAGGCCTCAGAGGTTTGTGTGAGAACATTAGGGATCAGACAGCATCATGAAAACTAAGGAACACAGGAAACAGGTCAGGGATAAAGCTATAGAGAAGAGTAAAGCAGGATTAGGTTATAAAAAGTAGCTCAAGCTCTGCACATCTCACCGACAACTGTTCAATACATCATCCAAAATCGAAGGGGTATAGCACAACTGCACACCCACCAAGATATGGCCGTCCACCTAAACTAACATCCCAAGGAGCTAATTACTTAGAGAAGCAGCCAAGAGGCCCTTGGTCACTGGAGGAGCTGCAGAGATCCACAGCCAAGGTGGGAGAATCTGTCCACAGGACAACTATGTATATTCCACATATCTGGTCTTTATGGAAGAATGGCAAGAAGAAAGACAGTTTTGAAAGCAAGCCATAAGAAGTCCCGTTTGCAGTTTGCAAAAAGACATGTAGGAGACACAGCTAGCACGTGGAAGAAGGTGCTCTAGTCAGATGAGGCCAAAGTAGAACTTTTTGGGGCTAAATGCAAAATGCTATATGTGGCAGAAAACTAACACTGCACATCGCCCTGAAAAGACCAACCCCTCAGTCAAACATGGTGGTAGCAGCATCATGCTGTATGTATGCTTTTTTCAGCAGGGAAAGGGAAGCTGGTCAGAGTTGATGGAAAGATGGATGGAGCTAAACACAGGGAAATACTGGAGGAAAACCTGTTAAAAAGTTAAGACTGGGTTGTAGGTTCACTTTCCAGCAGGACAATGACCCTAAACATATTTCCAGAGTTACAATGGAATGGTTTAAATCCAAGCATAATTATGTGTCTGAATGGCTGTCAAAGTCCAAACCTAAATCTCATTCTGAATCTGTGGAAAGACTTAATTGCGGTTCACAGACACTCTCTATCCAATCTCACTGAGCTAGAGCTAGTTTGCATATGGAGCGCCCGCGAGGGCTGTGGGGTACTCGGGCCGGGTCAGACAGTTCTTAAGGGGGATGTGTCACACAAGCAGGGACCCGGTCCGTGGCCCTGGGCATCCAATAAGAGAGTCAATAAAATAAAAGGGGAAAATAAAGTTTATAGGGGAATTGTTCGTGACGCCACCTGTGGTACTCGGATAGGAATGGCCAACGCTGTTTAACGGGGACCGCTGGGGCTGATGATGATGCAGCAGAGTTGTTACAGCTCCCCACAGGTTACTTACTCCCAGGGCAGTTATGGTGTTAAATGTGATGGTGATTGTTGTGGTGAAGGGCGGATGATGCAGTAATAATTCAGAGGACACAGCAGGGTGCAGTTTCCACACCTTTACTCACAGTTCTTAGATGCAGTCGCCAGCCGGGGTGCTGTGTCCTCCAGGTCTGTGGTCCAGTCAGCTCTCAAGTAATTCGGGGTACACTTTGCCAGAACCCCCTTCTTATGTTCCTTTCCTGGCTGTCTCGCTGTGCTGGCTCCCACCTCTCCTGCCCTGCGCCTTCACACACAGTGTCCCAAGCAAGCAACCTCGGATCCTACGTGGCTGCCTCTTCAGCGCATGCGTGTGGATGTGGCTGTGGCACATACGGATACCACAGCCTCCGGCTTGCTAGCTGAGCCTTGTAGTTCTCCAGTAGTCTTGGGGGGCTGGTTCCCCCACTGCGACCTGGTCCCTCCACCTGGCAATGGTCAGCGTGGATGCGGACCCCATGGGTGGATTCCTCACTACCCATGGCCCTAGGACCCCTTCTTTCTCTTCCTTCTGTAGCTTCACCTTTCTCTAGCTCCCTCTCTCTCGGAGCTCCTTTCTTCATGTCTCACTCCTTCTACTTCATCTCCCAATGTCCCATGTCTGCTCTGCTCTCCTCCTCCCCACAGACTGACTACACACTCTCTTCCAACTGTCACCACCCTTCTTGCCAGAGTGAGATCCCGCCCCTTTTTCTAGGGTCTGCCCATCTTGCCAGGCTAAAGTGATGTGATGTTGAATGCAAGTGTGTGGGTCCTGGGTAGTGCCCCCTCCTTACCCGAGAGCGGAGTCCCACACCTCTAGATGAGGTGCAGTACCTCTGTGGTGACCGGACCTCAGGGGCACCACACATAGATGAATGGGCAAAAATTTAAGCCTCTAGATGGGCAAAGCTGGTAGATATATGACAAAAGACTTTGTCATTGTCTTTGAAATATGACAGTAATTGCAGTGGAAGGTGGTCTTACAAAGTATTGACTGAAGAGGACTGAATACAAATGCATGTCACAATTTTCAGAATTATAGTTTTAAAATAACTAGAACACCATGTATCATTTCCTTTCACAGATACTTGCTACTTTGTGTTGATATATCACATAAAATACTAATAAAACATTTATTTTCAGTTTTTGGATGTAAAGTGAAAATATGTGGAAAAGTTCACAGTGTATGAATACATTTTCAAGCCACTGTATAAGAATTATAAACCATAATACGTAAAATAAATATTATTCCTCATTTCATGAGTCATACACTGCAGTGTCAATATAACATCATACAATATTTATCATTGATAAAACAATTGTCAGCTGGCAAGTCTAGTTATTTTTTAATAAGGCAATAAGAATATTATTATTGCTCCATAATAATTTAGATACCAGTTGCAAATTCTAATCTACACTAGGAAAAAACATCATTCATTATCATTGCCTAAATTCTTGAGACTGGTACCTATATTCTATTTAGTTTTCCAATTAGTGATGAAGGTTCTTCTAGCAGTTTTTGAATAAGACAACTATCCAAAAGTATCTCACCTCGAATGCCTCTAAAACCACTTTTAGTTAGAAAAGAGGCCAAGAACATCTTGTTCCTCCTTGTCTGCTCTTGAGCAACAGAATTTTGAGTGGTGCAAATCTTTCCAATGTCACTGTCTTCCCATTCTCTTTGACTCTCGAATAGCCATTCCAAAATATCTCGTCCCAACACATCCTACAAAACATCAACAGATATTTTTACAAAAAGACACAAACATCCGTGCACATGCATTTAGAAAAGCGCCCATCAAACTCTGAAGTGCTTATTCCTGTTAAAATATATATGTGGTTTAGTGTAAGTGCTGTAATATACTCACCGTCCCACGACCATCCTACAGATCTCTCCAAAAACAAAAGCCCATGTCAGGTTTTCTTAAATCTGACTTGATCAAATAGTTTTGCCAAATCCACTCTCTCTTATATTTGGCATTGTAACCACAGCTGTGGCTGTAATTATAATTCTTTCCAGCAGGTTTAGAGTGCTTCTATGCACATACTGGGGGACACATAATGACCCTCATATATCATTCCCCTCACTGCCTCACACTGTTCTCACTTCTCTTTTTCTGTTTGGAAGTGCTGGTCAGTTTTTTTATATTTATATTTATTTGTGACCCAGAATAGGACCGGAGCGGCACTGGACACTAGAAAAGACAGTAATCGCTGATTATGGTATATTACCGGACTTGCATGACACTACATAAAGTAAAAATAAGCAACTTTACAAATAGAGTTTATGAAGAACAACCTACTATTTTACCTACAGCTCCTATGCAGACCTATACGTCTCCATGGAAACAGACTACACTTGTGTAGTCCTATCCTGCTGTCATGCTAAATGCTTTTTTTTTTAGCAAGAATCTGGGACATCATCACACAGAATCAAGAAGCAATTTTAGGTTCAAGAAAACTTAGAAATCTGCTCTAAGGTGAAAAAAAACAATAGGCAACAGACGACAGAAAAAAGTGAACATTTTAAAATACATATGCATTACAAATAGTAATAAAGCCACACAAATGTGACAACTGCAGAATATTACCTTGCGCAAAAAATGAATGTTTTCTGGTGCTAAATAGAAGATCAGTCTTCCCAGAAGTTGTATATGTGTATGTGACCAATGAGTTGGATTCCTGAGGACAGTAATAGGCATAGTATTAAAATGGTACATGTATATATCAAATCACAAAGTATTATATAATTACACAGTACTATGCAATATCATAATATAACTTAATATTGGAAGAAGAGCTAATTACCTGAAAGGGGTTTTCTGGAAAACACCTGTCACTTGGCTGCAGTTTGTTTAAAAACATTCAAATAAAAGCAGTCCTTTACTCACCCTTCTCAGGTCCAGCACTGCGTCTCCGCCATGGCTCCCATTGATTGTTACTATCTACAGTGCTGATGGCATAGCCCAATTATTGACTGCAGCGCTGTCATGACATCAACGCTGCAGACAATATACAAGTAAATCACTAGTAGTAATGGTGGACACTCAGCACTGGACATAGGGATTATCATTAAAGCACAGGTTGGTTTTTGATTATTTTTTAATCAAACTGCAGCCAAAGAAACTGGAAAATCTCTTTCAAACTGAGATCTTAGTGTATAGATATACACCAATGGGAAAATGAAGGCTGCGTTTACATAAGACAATTTTTGCTTAATTGCAACCAAAGACGTAGTAACAGAGGTAAATTGTCAATACCCCAACAGATCATCTTCGGTTAAAATCCGTCCAAGCTTTCCACTAAATTCCTCAGACAGGCAGTATGACTTCAGCTCTTCCAGGTGGAATAGCAAATGTTTCCTATTAATGCGGGAAATGTCTTCTTCTCCAATAAACCCAACTAACGGTCCCAAGAGATCCAGGTCTTGTGCAGTTATCTCTCCAGACATTGGGATATGCTACAACAAAGGTATGTAATCATTCATCTACTATATAATATTAGAAAACATTTTGAGATCTCTATTCTATATAGTATAAATATTAGTAAAATACACTACATTAAAAGTTACTAACAAACCTTATCATATGCAGTATATATTTAGACAGTAAAAATTCACAGCGTTTTATTGTATCTTAACATTGGAAAATTCATCCCAGAGATAAGCCACCAGCCGAGATGTCTGTTGGCAACTTTCTCATAAACGGCACAGAAGTGCTCAGCGGAACGAATAATCCTGTGTACGGGAGAGAGGGACGAAATGGCTGTCAGCTGAGCGATTGTCCAACGCATCGCTAATGTGTGTAGGGACCTTTAGTCTAATGTGTAAGGCTACCTCTAGTCTGTAACCTTATCTCTATTTCTATCCTTTAAATATAAAACTGTCTCTGATACATTTTATGTCCTTTTGTTGCTAATTTTCAGGTCATAAATACAATAATAAAACAATGAGGTATACCCACTTTTGCACACAAATATATACCTCAAAGACAGACAATGCCCCCTTACCAGGATATGAAGAGCTCTCTGGGCCAGCGTGGACTTTTTATGAAGGGGAAGTTCCATGAAACTCTTTGGATACTTATGAGCATGTTCCAGGAATTGCTTTACCGATTCATTAGAAAGCCTGTCAATAAGTTTAATTCTGGAAAAGTAAGAGAATAATGACACGTTTACATTTCTCCGTACCCTAAACTCATTCAATTGTATTTACTGGATAATAAATAGTTCTGCTAAGTATTGAATTAAAGTTTCTCAACCCTGGTGTTTTAAAGGGAATCTGTCAGTAAGATCCACTCTCCTGAGCCATCTGCATGGCTATGTACGGTAGCTCACAGAAAGTTGAAAAAAAGATACCTTAGTATGTGCGATTTGAGGTCCTGTAACCGAGAAAACCACTTGTTCTTAATATGTAAATAAGCTGTTAAGATCTAAGGGCCGGACACTGATCTGCATAAGAATCTGTCTTCAGAGATTATTTATGGAAGGGAGTTAAAAGATTAGGGAAAGGAAAGATATAGTTGTTGTGTGAATGACGGGTATTTAATGTGCATGGCCATATGTACAACAAAACCTGAGCTCTGAGAATTATGGTTGTATGGGAGTGGTGTTTATTTAGATGCAGCAATATATAGTGTGTAAATTGAGCTCCATAGAAGCACAGTACCTCCATACTGTCATATTGCCGGAGACCAAATGTTTGACAAAAAATAGTGCTGAGACCAGTGACCATAATTTATAAAAGCTGTACTTGATTTACATTGATAAAAAGCATCTGCTTCAGATATC
Source organism: Ranitomeya imitator (assembly GCF_032444005.1). Classification (NCBI taxonomy): domain Eukaryota; kingdom Metazoa; phylum Chordata; class Amphibia; order Anura; family Dendrobatidae; genus Ranitomeya; species Ranitomeya imitator. The sequence goes on from NC_091285.1 coordinate 523,992,138, forward strand.
TAAGCACCTAATGGCCCATTTACATCCAAAAAGAGAACAGGAGAAAGCTATAGCCTTAAAATAATTAACATACTTTATTTCAGACAATTAGTAAACAAAAGAAATAATTCAGATTAAAATAACTAAGCGGAAACAAGGTGCAACTGATATAATCGAACCAGGCTAAGGACAGGCAATGCAAAGGGTCATCAGATATCAAGTATCAAGTATCAAATATGTAAAGTGCGAAGTGCAGATGAAAGCGTGACAATGCTGCTGTTAGCTAGAAAAAATGTTGATGTGCCTTGGTGCACAAATATCAAGCACCAAAAAGGGGCTGGCAATGGATGGACTACAACGCTACACCTAAGTGGAAGTAATCTATGCAGTAGAGTGCGGCCTAAGCTAGGCTCCAGGAGGGTGAGCAGGTCCGAATATAACAAGCATAGGAGATGACCCTAATATAAATGAAGCACAGTGGCAGAGACATTACCTGTAGCCATGGAACGATTCCCCGACGCGCGTTTCGCGTGTAGCTTTTTCTAGGGGTGAGGTGCGGCGATAGCGTGTATGCAGCTTTTATCATAAGCGGACAAAATGGGCAGCGGTTGAGGCGGCGCTCCCGCCGGGGGAATCCGCCGACGTCACTGGGCCTCGGCGTCACGTGGCAACGGCGCACCTCCCCGCTCGACGCGTCAGAGCGGGGAGGCGGCACCGCACCACAAGAGATGCGTTGCCCCAGCAACGCCAGAGCAGGAAGCCCAGCGGGAGCGCACACCTCTGCAAGAGCGGCTTAGGAACATAAAGAGATGTGCGCAGCGGACAGCGACCATGGGGTTGGAAAGGAAATAATGCTGCCTAATGTGCAAAGTTCTGTCAACGGAGGCCAGATAAAGTGGGTGGATTAAGAGTCCACGGGTGGGCCTATGATAGGTTTAAAGTGCATGATATCAAAAGGGAAGGGGTGATGTGGGTGGGACGTGTGTATCTTGAGGGAGGCAGACCTATAAATAAAGAAGGGGGAGATGGCAATTAGTCATGTAATGCTACACATGGAGATCAATGTATAAAAACTAGATACATATAGAAAGTGTATGGAAAATTGTTAGGGAAGAGGATATATTAAAAACATTGCAAAAAAACATTTAAAACAGCACATTATGACGGAAGCATTAACAACATTCCAAAATAAGGGGATGTGTTGTCGACGGCGAGTAGATTATGATGGTGAATTTCGATACAGTCCTTTGGTTCCAACAGCGAATGCCCAGTATGTCCGCAGGACATAACAATTTTCCATACACTTTCTATATGTATCTAGTTTTTATACATTGATCTCCATGTGTAGCACTACATGACTAATTGCCATCTCCCCCTTCTTTTCACCTTCCCTATAACTTACACCTCATCTAGTGTCCCTTTGCAGCTCTTTATTTATAGGTCTGCCTCCCTCAAGATACACACGTCCCACCCACATCACCCCTTCCCTTTTGATATCATGCACTTTAAACCTATCATAGGCCCACCCGTGGACTCTTAATCCACCCACTTTATCTGGCCTCCGTTGACAGAACTTTGCACATTAGGCAGCATTATTTCCTTTCCAACCCCATGGTCGCTGTCCGCTGCGCACATCTCTTTATGTTCCTAAGCCACTCTTGCAGCGGTGTGCGCTCCCGCTGGGCTTCCTGCTCTGGCGTTGCTGGGGCAACGCATCTCTTGTGGTGCGGTGCCGCCTTTCCGCTCTGACGCGTCGAGCGGGGAGGTGCGCCGTTGCCACGTGACGCCGAGGCCAGTGACGTCGGCGGATTCCCCCGGCGGGAGCGCCGCCTCAACCGCTGCCCATCCTGTCCACTTATGATAAAAGCTGCATACACGCTATCGCCGCACCTCACCCCTAGAAAAAGCTACACGCGAAACGCGCGTCGGGGAATCGTTCCACGGCTACAGGTAATGTCTCTGCCACTGTGCTTCATTTATATTAGGGTCATCTCCTATGCTTGTTATATTCGAACCTGCTCACCCTCCTGGAGCCTAGCTTAGGCTGCACTCTACTGCATAGATTACTTCCACTTAGGTGTAGCGTTGTAGTCCATCCATTGCCAGCCCCTTTTTGGTGCTTGATATTTGTGCACCAAGGCACATCAACATTTTTTCTAGCTAACAGCAGCATTGTCACGCTTTCATCTGCACTTCGCACTTTACATATTTGATACTTGATACTTGATATCTGATGACCCTTTGCATTGCCTGTCCTTAGCCTGGTTCGATTATATCAGTTGCACCTTGTTTCCGCTTAGTTATTTTAATCTGAATGATTTCTTTTGTTTACTAATTGTCTGAAATAAAGTATGTTAATTATTTTAAGGCTATAGCTTTCTCCTGTTCTCTTTTTGGATGTATTTACCTATTGTTAAAGCTGCCTTTCCTAGGCATGTATTTTTTCTGAGGTTAATGGCCCATTTATACTGGCTGATAATCTGGAACAAGTCTTCCTAAGAGCTCTTATTTCCCAATTATTGGTGTGTCTAAACAGGCCAGCAATGACCCAATGAATACACAAAATAATTTTTTAGTAGGTGAAATGATTTTTCAGCGTGCCTAAAAGTCATGGTTCTTCATAGGACATCACCAAGTGTAAACAGGACATGTACTGCCGAGAACATTATGTTCCATCTGCACAAAGCGATTGTGTTAATGATGGTTCTGTTTGCACAGATGTGCAATCGGCCTGTCTAAAGAGGCCATTAATCAACTGCCGATCAGCAATTATTCAATAGTCTTGATCTTGTAAATATTGCCATAATATTGGTGTTTTTGCACTTACGGGAGATCAGTGATGAACTCGGGCCCCATCCAGCCAGTGTCTTCCCAGGAAAGTTCAGGTCGCTTTTGAATTTCTTCCAAGATGCACTTCCTCTATGAAAGATAAATAGGGAAATCTTAATGAAAGAAATCTGAAAATGTAGGTGTATTTTTAATCAAACTTCATTTCTTACAAGACTTTTTCGCAGACCACTAGGGATCCCTTGGAGATACTTAACCACATCTCTGATTTCCGATAGGGTGTTTAGTTGCTGCAGATAGTCACATTCAATCCCATTAGCCAGGGTTCCTAGGCTTCTGTTAACATGGAATAGATATTACATTTTTGATTGCAACCCTAGCCTGCAGATAAGCTACAGAACACAAACAGGAGCAGTGTAGTGCTTATTCTCATTGCAATATTTAGTGCTCCTCCTGGAGGTTATCTTATCTCATTACATACAGACTTACAGGATTGTATTCTTGGTCAGGTTTGCACCAGCCTGAATCTTCCTCCAAAGGAATTGAGTCTGCTCCAAAAAATAACAGTGCACGGATTCATTACACATAGTCACTTTAAAGAGGATTTACCACTAAATACATTTATCACCTATCCACAAAATAGGAGATTGCTGGGGTCTCACTGCTGAGAGGCCCACTGATACCGAGAACAGTGGCTCCAAAGTCCCCTGTGTGAAAGAAGAAGTCGTTGTCATGATCCGTTCCAGGGTTTATTAGTGTCTGCCCTTTTTTTAGGAAGTGTCATGTCAAGAGTTAACTTTGCTCTGCCTCATTCTGGGTTCAGGTTTGCTATTTAGCTCCCATGAATCTTGCTGGCAGTGTCAGCTATAGTTCTGCCTTCGGTGTGTGAACCTGACCCTGCTAGTAGCTCCTGATTTGCCCTGCTGTAAACCCTGACTTGTCCTGTGTCTGTTAACTCCCTCTGTCTGCCCTTTTCCTAGCATTTCTCTGTCTGTTTATCTGCTTGATTCTCCGGTTCTGACCTCCTGGCTTGGCTATTTACTTTGTTACTGTTTGTTCCTATTGTACCGTATATTGCCCGTTCTGGTTTACTGATCTCTGGCTACATCCTGACTATCCGTCTGTCTAATCCTATTATACTGTCGTGCTATCTCGTGCATTTGACTAGGCTTGTCTGACCACTCTCTCGCCACTTGGTGGCGTCTGTTCTGCTGTCCTGTGTGTGCAGTCTCACTTTCCTCTCAAGCTCCCCCTGGTGGAGGTTGCACTGTACTGCACTGCAGCAGCCTGACAGTAGTGTACACACAAGACCACTACATCATTCACTTCTTTTAGCCTGACGGAGCGACTATCGTTATCAGTCTCACAGAACTGAATACAATGGTTGGTTGCTGATGCGCACTACTGCTCCATCCACACCGGGTACTTTGAAATCCCTGTTCTCTGAATCAATGAGAGTCCCAATGATTAGGTCCCAGCAATTGTACATTCATTGCTAGAGGTGGGCAAAAAGATTTAAGCAAACCTGGTCCGACGTCCCTTTTGGCCCTTCGTGGTAGCCAAACCATGGCACTGGTCACTTCCGTGCCAGTAATTCTCTGCCCGACATCCAGGAAAACTTTACCATTTATTAGGCTCCTGTGACATCATGATGTTACATGAGACTTAGTCACTAGTGCATCACGTCATAATGTCATGACATCCCAGCGCCTAATAAGTGGCAGAGGAGGCCCTGAGGATCGCCGATGCAGAAATGATCACTGCCAAGGCCTGGGTGTCACTTAGTACTGAACTGGATGCTGGACTAGATTAGTTTGGATCTATTTGCTCATTTCTAGTTATGAACTTTTCTGTGGACAGATGTTACATTTATTTCATATACAAAAAAATATATATTTACTCATCATCTGTATTGGCCCATGTATAAAATACATGTACTGTAATTACAGTATATGCAACGTACTGCATAGTCATTCACAAAGCTACACAGAAAAAATGCAATATACAGTACATATAATATTCACATTATTTACGAGATCTTCTGTAAGAAAATAGCTTGATCAAATGTTATAAACGGCTTTTCTTTAACATCTTTTAGTAAATATTATTTTAGTTAAGTATTCTTTTGAGGTTATCTTTAAATGAAACCCAAAAGTGTTTTATAAAGTCATCACTTTACTGGATGAGGTTGTTACTTGTTGAATTTGGATGTTACATAGAGAGATTCTTTCTAAAACAATCCATATTGTACAGATAAAACCTCAAAAGAACCTGAAAAATTGTCTTTCCAATCTTAGATTTCATGCAATGCTTGTTTCGGTAAAATGCTACTGCAGTTTTGATGCCGTCTTCTGCAGAAAAGCCAGATGTGAATCCAGCAGGAAGAACTACTTATAAGGGTATGTTCACATTCACACTGGGTGTTTTGCTGTTTTTTTTCTGCAGCAAAACCTGATTTCTTGGCAAGAAAGAAGCTGCGGCAAATACGCATGTTTTAGTGTGGTTTTGGTGCATTTTTGTTTGCGTTTTTGTTGCCATTGTTGCGTTTTTTCCCTGCGTTTTTAGGGCTAACTTGGCTCTCTTTGTGCATGCTAATAAAGTTGAGTGGCCCCAGAGGAAAAAAAAACACTTCCTGTAGAACCATACCTCCTTTGAAAGCCGGCAATTCAAGTGCTACTACAGTAAAATCACACTGACAGGTTAGAATAAAATGGATAGAATAGATATATACACATGGAATACATATATATATATATATAGATGTCAATAACACTCATACAGTATATATATAATTGCCTAAGGGTTTTTCCGTCTGTCTGTCTGTCTTTCTGTCTGTCTGTCTGTCTGTCCTGGAAATCCCGCGTATCTGATTGGTCGAGGCCGCCAGGCCACGACCAATCAGAGACCGGCACAGCATCGACGTAGAAATCCCGCGTCTCTGATTGGTCGAGGCCGCCAGGCCTCGACCAATCAGCAACGGGCACAGCGACGATGATGTCATAAAGGACGTAGACATCTCACGTTTCTGATTCAGCGATGGGCACAGTATCGACGTAGATGTCATAATGGTTGCCATGGCGACGATGATGTCATAAAGGTTGCCTCGACCAATCAGCAACGGGCACAGTCTGGAATCATCATTGTCCATATACTACGGGGACATGCATATTCTAGAATACCCGATGCGTTAGAATCGGGCCTGGAAATCCCACGTCTCTGATTGGTCGAGGCCGCCAGGCCTCGAAAAATGAGCGACGGGCACAGCATCAACATAGAAATCCCGTGTCTCTGATTGGTTGAGGCCGCCAGGCCTCGACCAATCAGCGATGGGCACAGCGACGATGATGTCATAAAGGACGTAGACATCCCGCGTCTCTGATTGGTCAAGGCCGCCAGGCCTCGACCAATCAGCAACGGGCACAGCGATGATGATGTCATAAAGGATGTAGAAATCCCACGTTTCTGATTCAGCTACGGGCACAATATCGACGTAGATGTCATAATGGCCTGGCGGCCTCGACCAATCAGCAACGGGCACAGCGATGATGATGTCATAAAGGATGTAGAAATCCCACGTTTCTGATTCAGCTACGGGCACAATATCGACGTAGATGTCATAATGGTTGCCATGACGACGATGATGTCATAAAGGTTGCCTCGACCAATTAGCAACGGGCACAGTCTGGAATCATCATTGTCCATATACTACGGGGACATGCATATTCTAGAATACCCGATGCGTTAGAACGGGCACAGCGACGATGATGTCATAAAGGACGTAGACATCTCACGTTTCCGATTCAGCGATGGGCACAGTATCGACGTAGATGTCATAATGGTTGCCATGGCAACGATGATGTCATAAAGGTTGCCTCGACCAATCAGCGACGGGCACAGTCTGCCGCGAATTCTGGAATCATCATTGTCCATATACTACGGGGACATGCATATTCTAGAATACCCGATGCATTAGAATCGGGCCACAATCTAGTAATTAATAACCAGCAAAGGCTATGCAGAGAACTGCGGGCTGATAGTAATAGCTTCGGAAGGGGCCATGGATACTGATTGATAGCATAGGAAGGGGCCATGGATACCGTCCCCTCACTGGCTAAAAACATCAGCTCTCAACCGCCCCAGAAAAGGCGCATCTTTAGGATGTACCAATTCTGGCACTTATGCTCACTCTTCCCACTTGCCCTGTAGCGGTGGCGACTGGGGTAATAGCTGGGGGGTTGATGTCACCGCCAGGGGACATCAAGCCCCGAGGTTAGTAACGGAGAGGCATCAATAAGACACCCCCATTACTAATCCTATATTTGAATGGTAAATAAAGACACAGCCAGAATAAAGTCCTCTAATTGAAAGAAACACACAGACTCCTTTATTATTCTTAATTAAACCATACTTACAACCACACCTAATTCCTGCAAAGCCCTCGATCTCCTGTAATAAAAGTAAAATAAAAAAGCAACAATATATCCTACCTATCCATTGTTGTGACCCACGCAGTAATCCATATCTGAGGGATATTGTTATGAACTGGTGATTCAGAACCACAATGGACCTAGTGGTTAAGAGCACACAAAGTGACCTGATAGTTACTAATAACATAGGACGAGCTCTGAGACGTGGGAACTCTGCTGACCGCAATCCCTAATCCTATCACACCACACTAGAGGTAGCCGTGGAGCGCTCCTGACCAGACCTAGGCGCCTCGGGCACAGCCTGAGAAACTAGCTAGCCCTGAAGATAGAAAAATAAGCCTACCTTGCCTCAGAGAAATTCCCCAAAGGAAAAGGCAGCCCCCTCACATATAATGACTGTGAGTAAAGATGAAAATACAAACACAGAGATGAAATAGATTTTAGCAAAGTGAGGCCCGACTTACTGAATAGACCGAGGATAGGAAAGATAGCTTTGCGGTCAACACAAAAACCTACAAACAACCACGCAGAGGGCGCAAAAGACCCTCCGCACCGACTAACAGTACGGAGGTGCTCCCTCTGCGTCTCATAGCTTCCAGCAAGCAAGAAAAACCAATATAGCAAGCTGGACAGAAAAAATAGCAAACAAAAGTAACACAAGCAAAACTTAGCTTATGCAGGGCAGACAGGCCACAAGAACGATCCAGGATAGAGAGCAAGACCAATACTGGAACATTGACTGGAGGCCAGGAACAAAGAACTAGGTGGAGTTAAATAGAGCAGCACCTAACGACTTAACCTCATCACCTGAGGAAGGAAACTCAGAAGCCGCAGCCCCACTTACATCCACCAGAGGAAGCTCATAGACAGAACCAGGCGAAGTACCACTCATGATCACAGGAGGGAGCTTGACCACAGAATTCACAACAGGATATACAGTTTTCAACCTGGACGGTGCTAAGATGTGACCGTCCTGGCTGAAAACCACTGGTGAATGAGATGCTATGAGTGCAGCTTCAGTGACTAGCGGTGACTTCACTGATCCTGCGCTCCCTCACAGCCAGAACTGCGGTAACCTCTGGACCATGAGAAAATGGCAGTGCATTTTCCCACAGTCCAGAGATCACCGCAGTTCAGGCTGTGAGAGAGCGTAGGATCAGTGAAGTCACCGCTAGTCACTGAAGCTGCACTCGCAGCATCTCATTCACCAGTGGTTTTCAGCAGGGACAGTCGCATCTTAGCAAAGTCCAGGTTGAAAACTGTATATCCCCCAGATATGGATTACTGCATTGGACACAACAACGGATAGGTATGATATATTGTTGCTTTTTTATTTTACTTTTATTACAGGAGATCGAGGGCTTTGCTGGGATTAGGTGTTTAAATAAAAATGAAAAACTGTGTTTAGTGTTATTTCAAACAAAGGACTTTATTCTTGCTGTGTCTTTATTTACAAACAATACAACTATAGGATTAGTAATGGATGGGTGTCTTATAGATGCCTCTCCATTATTAAGCCGTGGGCTTGATGTCACCTCAAAGGTGACATCAACCCCACAAATATTACGCCACTTGCCACCGCTCCCGGGCAAGTGGGAAGAGCCGGGCAAAGCACCAGAATTGGTGCTTCTATTAGATGTGCCTTTTCTGGGCAGTTGTGGGCTGCTACTTTTATGCTGGGGGGGGGTCAATATCCATGGCCTCTTACCAGCCTGAGAATACCAGCCCCCAGCTGTAAGCTTTAGCTAGGCTGGTTGTAAAAAATAGGGGGGATCCCAAGCCGTTTTTTTTATTATTTATTTAAATAATTTTTAAAAAGCATGAGGACCCCTCTATTCTTGATAACCAACCTTGCTTAAGTTGACAGCTGAGGGCTGCAGCCCCAGCTGTGAGTTTTGTCTGGCTTGTTATCAAAAATAAGGGGGAATCCATGTCGATTTTTTTAATTTAATTATTTATTTATAGCGCAGGAGTGGCAGATGCATACCCCCATTCGCCACACCTGCTCTTGGTGTTATTAGCGGTAGCAGGTGTCTGATGATGGGAGCAGTAGTCCCATCAGCTGATACCAGTGACCAGAGGTAAAGTTTATACCTCCGATCACAGCTGAGCAATCCCGCTGTCTTCTGACAGTGTGGGAACCGCAGCTCTCTGACCGACCAGAAGCAATGTTTGCTGTGCTGCCATGCATATGACAGCGTGTCAAACACTGTATTCTCGGGCCCCCCCCATTCAAGTGAATGGGGTTCGGGTCCACTCTGCTGGATGATAGGTTGTATGGACGCATCATGCAGCTGCCATCTAGAGGTAGCAGAGCCGAGTGTGACGTCACATCCGGCTGTGCCTCCGGGCAAGACTTTTGTACCATCCAGTTTGCGACCGGAGGTTCTCTCTTGGGCACACTAGTCCAGGGTGGGTGGACATTTTGGTACCAAAAGGACATCTGAGTTGCTGGCGAGGACATACTGGTGGCCGCATATGGCTCGTGATGTCGCAGAGTATGTTCGGGCATGTGTCTCTTGCACCAAGAACAAGACTCCTCGGCAACGGCCAGCTGGTTTGCTTTATCCTCTGCCGGTGGCGGACAGGCCCTGGGAGATGGTTGGGATGGACTTTGTGGTGGGCTTACCCAAGTCTCGTAACTGCACCATTATCTGGGTGATCACCGACCATTTTTCCAAAATGGTGCACTTGGTGCCTCTTCCACGGCTACCTTCTGCACGGGCGTTGGCTGTCTTGTTCGTCAAGCATATCTTTCGCCTACACGGTATGCCAGACAAAATTGTTAGTGACCGGGGTCCCCAGTTTGCGTCTCGATTCTGGAGAGAGCTTTGTCGTCTACTCAGTATTGAGTTGAATCTCTCTTCGGCATATCATCCCGAGACGAATGGGTTGGTAGAGAGGGCCAACCAGACCTTGGTCACATATTTACGACATTTTGTTTCTGCCAGGCAGGATGACTGGGCATCCTTGCTACCGTGGGCAGAGTTTGCACTTAACAATGCCGTAGCCGACTCCACCGGTCAGACTCCATTCCTCCTAAATTACGGCCAGCATCCGCGTGTTCCTGTGCCCATGCCTGTGTCTTCTGCTGACTCCAGGGTGGCAGACTGGGCTGTGGAGGCACGGGACATTTGGGACCGCACGCAGGATGCCATTCGGGCCTCCAAGGAGAGAATGAGGTCCTCCGCCGATGTTCATCGGCGCCCCGCTCCGACCTTTGCTCCTGGCGACTTGGTGTGGCTCTTCGCCCGTAACATCAGGCTGCGAGTTGAGTCCACTAAGTTTGCTCCTCGCTACTTGGGTCCCTTCAAGGTTCTCGAACAGGTTAATCCTGTGGTCTACCGTTTGGCTCTTCCTCCACGCTTGGGTATCACCGACACCTTTCATGTGTCCCTCTTGAAACCCGTATACATGTCCCGGTTTTCCGAGTCATCTGCCGGGACATCGGGTTCGTCTACGGACGATTACGAGGTGAACGCTATTTTGGGGTGCAAGGTGGTACGCGGCAAAAAGTTCTATCTGGTGGATTGGAAGGGTTATGGCCCAGAGGACAGGTCATGGGAGCCTGCTGAAAACATTCGGGCCCCACAGCTCATTGCTGCCTTTGAGCGTAGCGAGGCCCAAGGAGGGGGGGCCCTAGGAGGGGGGGTAATGTTAGGTCTCGAGTTCCCGCTTCTGCACAGGGGGAATCTCGAGCCATCTCCGCTGCGGTCTCCCATTCTTATCCAGCCGCAGTGGAGTCTGCTCAGCAGGGACGTCGGTCCCAGCGTCTTGCTCAGTCTCACTCTGTACAGAGAGTTACTGCTGCTTCTTCAGCTTCTGCCATTAAAGCCAGTGCTGGTCAGCAGCGAGCGGACTTCTCTGGGACTAAGTCCTTGTCTGCACACACTGAGCATGCCCAGGGCAAGATCTCCCGTTGGAGATCGAGGGTCATGTGCTCAGGCCCTGCAGCACATTCCATTGGTCCTCTTGGCAGGTCTTGGAAGGGCAAAGTTTCTGTGGCCACTTCCTGTGCTGCAACTATATAAACTGCGCATTACCGCACGGCCATGCGCTAGTGTACATTTGCATATGTGTGTTTGTTGTGAGTGCAAGTCGTCCTTGGATACCCCTTCCCTATTGAATGTCTGTTCGCGGAAGGTGTATGGTTGCTATCTAGCGCCCGACTTATCCTACAGCACGAATCACACATTACAGCGTCCAGTTGCTGTGACCGCCAGTACGGCGCCGTGCACTTCCTCTGTGCTTTCCTTACCCAAGCCTGGGTGGTTAGTGGCGTTCGTCAGTGCGGCACCGCATGCACTCTTGTGCCCTAATATTCTTATCCAGCTTCCTTACACACCCAGTTGCGGTGTTGTGCCAGCAAGGGTCTAATCGGACTTCAATCCTAGTTGGGGTTGGGTTCGCTGACTACTTGCTCGCGCTCTATGTGCGGTACCGCGATCCTGTGACGCAACAGGATCGCTTCCTTCACGCTGGGTGAAGTTTAACCCACGTGTGTATACTTATGAGTACCGCCATATAGTCCGTCATTACTTGGCAGCAGGTTCCATCTCTGCACGGTGGACCCCGGGCTGCGAACGCACCATACTCTATCTGTCTTTGTATTTGGTGCGTTCCGCTAGCCCTAACACCCCTTCTGTAAGTTATTGATGGATGTGGAGAGATAAACCCACTAACATCTGGGTCAGTCCTCAATATTTGCCAATGTTTCTTAAAGATGCCAAACACTTTTTTGGACTGATCATCAAAGGTACCAATGAGACGTGTGGTAGATGTTGCACCAGTCTCAATTTTTGGTATCAGGAGAGACGTCCTGTTAGAGTCCAAGGCTGTCTCAAATGCGGAACCAATCACATCATCGGGGTAACCCCTATCCCTGAAACGATGTTTAAGTTCAGTGGATCTAGATTTAAAATCACTCAGGGACGAACAGTTTCTTCGTAAACGAAGAAACTGTCCCTTTGGGATACCACGTTTCAAAGGGAAGGGATGATGACTCTCCCATCTTAGAAGGCTGTTTGTAGCTGTTGGTTTGCGATAGATGGACGTACCGAGGGAGCCATCACTCAGCCTTTTAATGAAGACATCAAGAAAGGTGATGTTGTCACCCCCTATTTCAAAGGTGAAATAGAGACCTTCCAATGTGGTGTTCAAATAGCTTAGGAAGTCAGAAAAAGAGCAGGCATCTCCTTTCCATAGGATGTCATCTATATATCTGCCCCAGAAAATAATCCTGGGGCACCATGTAGCATCCTCGTCCCTAAAGACAAAAGTGTCTTCCCACCCCCACTGCCAGGTAGGACTTCCGTTAGGGACTTTTTTAGGTCCTATCTAGGGTTCCCGATTTAGGGTCTTCTAGGGATTCCCTAGGGTGAGTCGACGTTGAGTGGGGGCGCCTACCGCAGTAACTTAGGGTGCCAACCTCCACTGATAGGTAGGTCTCAGTGTAGATACTTCCTAGGGCCCTATAGGTACATAATTATATGTTTGTTCTATTTTTGCAGTTTATGGAAAGAGTACTTTTTTAGCGATTATTAATAAAGGTTATTTTTTAGGTATCCTTGTGCAGTGAATAGGCAGTGACCCATATAAAGTTCAAATAAAGTCTTGTTTATTTCACAGCATACTCACAAACCGGAAAAGAAAGCAAACAAGTCCTTCGGTATGCAGCCGGGAAGAAAACAACAGTCCACAATCGTTGCCGTGAACGTACTACACCACTGTGTACACTGGGGTGTCAGGCTTTTCAGGCTCTGCCTGGCCCGTGTTGCTCCACACGGAAAGAGCTCCTCATAAGCCTCCTGCTAGGTCTGACTCCCAGACCAATACTGACACACCCAAACTCTCTTGCAGGTTTTTTTTTTTCTTTCCTCCAGATTCTATGGCCATGGGCCACTATAAGATCTGGGCTAGAGGAAACGGACCGGCCCCACTACCTTCCTGCAATCCGTTTCAAAATAAAAGCCCATACCGGGTTTTCCTGAATAATTTCTGGGCCAAATAACTTGACCCGGTTCACACTCACTTTTATTCTTCCCTGTGTCTCACAGGCAACCTGCTGTGAGCACAGGGCACTCCAGCGGATCTAATATGCTTCTAAGCACATCCTGGGGGATACATAGCGACCCTCGCATATGACACCGGTCACTGCCTCACAGTACAATAAACCTCATTTCAAGGCAGAAACATTACTGTGTCCAACAGTTATTAGATATATGAAACTGAAATAGCTGTTGCAAAAAAAACAATTTTTATAAAACTTTAAGCTTAAGATTAATAGGGGTGCCCAAACTTTTCCATATAACTGTATTTGCAGTGTTTTTTCTCCATCCATTCAAGACAATGGGTGAAAAACGCTGCAAAAACGCTGAAAGAAGTGACATGCTCTCTGTCAAAAAAATGTTGCAAAGCACAAAATCCTGATGACAAAAAAACAATGTGTGTGTAGGAGATTTCTGAAATCTCATAGGCTTTGCTGGTACTGTAAAAAGCAGCTGAAAATTACCATAAAATAACGCAGCAAAAAAACACAGCAAAATCGCCCAGTGCGAACATACCCTAAGTCCTTCATATTTCCCATTCCATTTGAATGCACTTGAATTTAGGAAAAAAATACGGTACATTATTTTCCAAACAAGCACCATGTCAAATTGAAACCACTTTAAAAGTTCAATATTTTGCTCTAATTTTTATGTTGCATCTCATCACCATTTTCAAGATATACAGTGAAAAACAACTCTTTAGTCAGTAGATACCTGCTGTGGCATCCAGGCAACTTCTCCATATAGGCTCATGTTCCGCAGTAATATTTGTGTGTCCAAATGTAACAGTTTCAGTGGTGCAAAGGGAAGAAGACAGGAAAATTGCTCAGACCACAGCTCAACATCTTGGATATGTGCCTATATAAGTAAGAATAAAACAGCTATTTTATATACTGGAGTATATTGGAAGCAACCATTTGTGACATCCTAGCCATATCCCACGATCAATAGAACATTTTGTTATACAGTAGTTATTTGTGCTATTTTGTAACTAAATCTAATACAAAACAAAAATAATAAGAGTGTTGGACACATATTTATCACAGGTACATGTGGAGGACAACAAAACAATAAAATGCATTGCTGCTATCTAGCACCATAAGGTCTCATTTACATGTATAGAGGATAGCCTTTTGATCATTATGGAACTGACCACTGTGACACCTACAGATCAGAACCGAAGCTCTGAAGAGCTTCATCGATCATGCACACCTCCGCTCCATTCATTTTTAATGGCACCGTTTAAAATCCCCGAGCGCAGCATTCCGCTGGTCTTTGGCCATTAAGAATGAATGGAGTGCATGTGCATTTGATTGACAAACTGCTTCATTCACACGGGGCTCTTCAAACCCCCGATACTCGAGATCTGTCGGGTCCCAGAAGTAGGATCCCTTGCAATCATGAAGTTCTTTACTTTCCTATGGATAAAGGATAACTTCAAGAACTTGAGACAATCTATATAAGGCTAGAGCAACAATGATGCCAACTGTACAAATATAGGAAATTTATCATTTGTTTTGCACCTGTTACTGGCACAGTTTTTGTCATTTTTCTTGTTTTGAAGCATTTATAAAAGTTATCTGTCATGGTTTTTATTTTGAGGTCATCAAAAGTGGCAGGACCCCAGCATTTTCCCTAATTTAGCCATATTTATGACTTGTTACATTTTAAAAATGTCTCCGAAAAATGTACAAAGTCACTGCAGTGGGGATGGCATAAAAAGTTCAGCAAATATATATGAAATATAATCATTATTATATTATATATGCAACAGTGTTTATTAAAGCCTGAAATTGGCAAAATATAGGTTGTGGGACAGTAGACATTAGTGATCTGATCTACAGTCATGTACTATGGACCCTGTTAAGGCCGGTTTTGGAAAAAACTGTATCGGAGATATCAGTGTCCGTGTGTCCGTCTGTGTACTATGTGAGGCACACATGTGCCGCCCGTGTGCCACATCAATACCACACAGACGGCCACCGGGGAAGCAGCGCTACAGTAAGTGCTGTTCCCCTGTGTGTGTTGCTGAAGCCGGCTGTCATCCCTTCTCCCCTGCTCAGCCGGCAAGCAGGGGAGAAAGAATTAAAGAACTGACGTGGGGTCACCCCTATATTTTTAAACCAACCCGACAAAACTCACAGGTGTGGGCTGCTATTCTCAGGCTGGTAAGGGGCCATGGATATGGGCCCCCCAGCCTAAAAACAGCAGCCCGCAGCTGCCCAGAAAAGGCGCATCTATTAGATACGCGAATTCTGGGGCTTTGCCCGGTTCTTCCCACTTGCCCTGTAGCGGTGGCAAGTGGGGTAATGAGGGGTTAATGTCACCTTCCTATTGTAAGGTAGCATTAAGCTGTCTTGGTAATGGAGAGATGTCAACAAGACATCTCTCTATTACTAATCCTATGGCTGTTAAAGGGTTAATACAACACCACACAGTAAGAAAATAAGCACAGTTCTGCCATCTTTGCTAGTCTGCCAGTCCAAACAAAGCCCTCAATCTCCAGTAAAAAAATTTAAAACTAAAAAACCAAAAATATACCCATACCTGTCAGTCACACGCCGTTATCCATGTCTGGGGAATGTACAGTTTACAACCCCAGACATTTTATGGTGCCTTGCATACAGTCAATGAACCCAGTGAAAAGGCAGAAAACAACCCCAAAACATATTTGAACCTTCACCATATTTGACTGTAGGTACTGTGTTATTTTCTTTGTAGACCATTATTCCATTTTCAGCAAACAGTAAAATGATGTGCTTTACCAAAAAGCTCAATCTTGGTCTCATTTTCTCCAACTGCAGTCTAGCTTTTTTATGTCTCTGTGTCAGCAGTTGAGTCCTCCTGGGTCTCCTGCCATTGAGTTTCATTTCATTCAAATGTCGACGGATAGTTAGTACTGAAAGTGACGCACACTGAACCTGCAGGACAGCTTGAATTTCTTTGGAACTTGATTGAGGCTGCTTATCCACCATCTATACCATCTATACTATCCTGCTTTGCAACTTTTCAACAGTTTTTCTCTGCGGTCCACGTCCAGGGAGATTAGACATAGTGCTGTAAAGCCGATGTCCCTGCATGATCCCTCCTCCTCCTCCCATCATGGAAGCCGACATGCTCACCACTATGGCCACTCAGTTGTTCCTTTTTCTCCGACTCCTGCTGGGGATTCTGGTTCCCAGGGACTGCACACTTGTGCTGGTCTCACGGCAACACACTTAGGGCACACAAAGCGGCAGTGCACGCACTCCGGAAATGTCCCCAGCCTATAGCTGGGAGACATGGCATCAGGTACCCTTTTGCTGTAGGGAGGTTGCAGTGCCCCAGGGTCCTGGTCATTGCAGTAATGTCATTCTCCTCTAGGGGAGAGTGGTGTTACATTTGGAGGCAAAGAAGAACAACTGCATCCAGGTATCACAAACATGCAACACATTTCACACTCCAGACCACCAGGGGGAGCTGTTGCTCCTATTTATTAGGTCACTCCCCACATAGATATAACTGGTAGTCTGTAGGGAAAGTCAGTTCAGTTCCGGTCAGAGAAACAGAGAGGAAGGAAGCAGAAAGATTTGCTAGAGAGAGAGATTACCAGAAGGGAGCTTGTCATGGGACATCAGCTGAGGCGGAGCAGGTACAATAGGAGAATAGCTGAGCAGATGTTGGAGTCTGCAGCTCCTGGCAAAAAGAGGAAACTGGGAAGGAAAGAACATCGTTCAGTTGCTGACAGAGTGAGCTCCAGACCAGAGTCTGAGGAGGAAAGAAGGTTAAAGGAGCTGTGCATGCCCTCAGAGCTGCAGCTCCTAGAAAGAGACATTGAAGGCAGAACTGTACTGCAGCAAGCGTCCAAGGAAGTCGTAGCAAAGGAGTGGATATCAGAAGGGGACCAGCCCTGCACAGGCTGCCTCCTTCTGAGGTGCAGAAGCCCGGTAGCCGGAACACTGAGGGAGTAATGATCTTTATGCCTTGCTCCAGAGACCGGCAGGACAGCTAATGTCACGTTACCTGTCTGCCCTACACCCAGGAGGCACGGTGGCACCCCTTAGAGGCAGGGGCATGATAGAGACCCTATAAACCGCCTCAAGCCACCAGTCAAATGGGTTTGTCCTATCCTATCCAGGGGACAGAGAGAGACATAACATCTACAACAGTTGTGAGGACCTTATGAGAAGCTTAGCAGTAAGGGACTACAACACTGCAGCGCTAAAGGAAGGCTACTGATTTCCACCTGGACAAGGGGACTCTGGATACAAGGGGACTCTGGAATTGCTTCTAAACCGGCCGGACTCTGCCTGCCCTGTGATCTGGTGTCCTGGACTGTGGATGCTGAAGTCTTCAGTAAAGGTAAAGAGACTGCAACCTTGTGTCCTCGTTCTTCTCTGTGCTTCTCACCATTCACCATCTACACACTGGGAAGCCCTGGGGACATACTTCACCTGTGGGAAGGTATACTATCTAGCTGCCATAACATCACCCCAGCAGACCCCTTTTAAGCAGCGTCGGTCACCCTGACCGAATACCACAGGTGGCGTCACGAACACACACTTTATCCCTTTAAACACCTTTCCCCTTTTTACACGGATGTCCCAGGGCCACGGACGGGGTCAGCCACCGTGACATCCCCCTGTGAACCGCAGGGCCCGGTACCGAGTACCCCGCTGCCCTGACCCAAAGTGCTTGAGCCATCTTTAGTTTCTAGTTAGTGTTTGTACCCACTAGTCTGTTGTCAGGTCCCTGTTCCTGAACCCGTTCTGTCTGAACGTGAACCTGTTCCAAAGTCTATCCTGTCTAAACCTGATCCTGAGTCCTGAACCTGTCTAGTCTGAACCTGTTTCTGTATCCTTTGCCAGCATTTCAGAACCCGTCTTGTCCAAATCCTGAGTCCTTCCCATCTGAATATCCTGTTCTGTCCAAACCTAATCTCGTTCTGTCTGATCCGGCTCCAATATGGATTCTATTCATGTTTCCGAATCCTGTACTGACAGTGACTCCGAGCTTGTGTCTGCATTCCTGACTCTTGGGGTCAGCTGCTGCTGTATCGAGGACTGCCCTGGGGTGGTGCCTGGTGGCTACCTATCAAGCCTAACTCCACCATCAGGGGCTCTAGTAACAACCATGTAGAAGCTTAAACACACCCACAAAGGGTAAGCCCTGCCCGTAGTGCCAGTGGGTCCATTATCTACCAGCATGACCGTGCCATGGGTTGTAAACCTTTTGATTATGTTGCACATCGTGTATAAAGGAATATCAAGATCTCTGGCGATGGACTTGAGATTGGTGATTTTTTTTTTTAACAATTTTAGTTCTTAATTTCTCAGACAGTTCTCTTCTCCTGTATCTGTTCTCCATGCTTTATGTGGCACACACAGACACACAATGCAAAGACTGAGTCATCTTCTCCCCTTTTTATCCGGTTTCAGGTGTGGTTTTCACATTGTCCACATCTGTTACATGCCACATGCAAGTTTGAATGAGCATTACATGCCTGAAACAAAGTTGTTTCCCCGCAATTTTGGAAAGGTGCCAACAATTTTGTTTGACCCATTTTTGTGGCTTTGTGGGAAACGATGTCCAATCTGCCTTTTTTCTGTTTTTGTCTGTGGCTCCAATACACACAAAGGAAATAAACATGTGTATAACAAAACATGTAATTTCGATAATTTTCTGGGAAAGATACTTCATTCTCTAGAACAATTTAAAGCAGTGTTTCTCAACTCCAGTCCTCAAGACCCACCAACAGGTCATGTTTTCAAGAATTCCTTAGTATTGCCCAGGTGATGGAATTAATGCTTTTGCAGGTGATGAAATTATCACCTGTGCAATACTAAGGATATCTTGAAAACTTGACCTGTTGGTGGGTCTTGAGGACTGGAGTTGAGAAACACTGATTTAAAGGATGCCCACACTTTCAGCCATGACAGTATGTAAAAACTTGTATGTATGTTATCTATAAGAATTTACGATATATAATGAGCATCATACCCTTAATGACTGCATTAAAGCTGCTTTCTGAGCAGCAGTCAGTAGAGGCAAAGAAGGACGTAGACACTGACAAGTTTTGGCCATTAGAGAGGTAGAGAGAGAGCGCAAGTGCTCAGGGCTGAGAACGGGAAGCAGGGAGTGCAGCTCACAAATCACCTTCTCTGCAACCTACAAAATAATATAATAGAATTATTTCTTGAATAGCAGAGTGCACAATCGATTTATGATATTATATTTCTCGTTTATAGTAAGGTGCCAACATTGCATAAAAAAGCATTTAGAAAATTAAAATCCAGGCAGATAGGTAAGAAGTAGGTGTTTCAATAGCACTAATATATTATAAAGGATATACGTCAGAGGTACAAATATTATTTTATGGATATGTGGAGAATAAATTCTAAGGCCTCATAAACATGATTGTATTAAAGGGTTATCCTCAACTTGTATATTAAACATCACTCAGATCTCCATTCTCTCCAGTTCCTTGTTGCTGGGGTGGGTAATCCTCTTTGAGTG
This sequence comes from Ranitomeya imitator, assembly GCF_032444005.1. NCBI lineage: Eukaryota > Metazoa > Chordata > Amphibia > Anura > Dendrobatidae > Ranitomeya > Ranitomeya imitator. Next base: position 524,011,873 of record NC_091285.1, read on the forward strand.
ACAGTTTTGGTTAGGTAGCTTTGTCCTACTGCTGAGCTTATGCTACTTTGAAATATTACCAGTCTGTCAGTGATTGTTCTGAAGTCTACACTGGTATCACAATATTGCATAAAGAGATATCAGGTCATTTGAACAAGCACAGGGCTCAAGTGAGCAATGATCAAGCAAACTGCTATGGAAACTGCTGGGTGCTGGTGATTTTGTATGACTGATTACAGGTCAGGAGCTGAGAGGAAGGAGAGCAGCTAACTGATGTATAGAAATCAATGTTCTGGAGAGAATTGTCTGGAATCTCAGGAGTAACCTCAGTGTGTAATTTAATTTACACACACAGTTGGCTAGGATCTGGTTGTCGGTCTTCTTGGCAACAAGCTGTACTCTATGTGAGATAAAAGCTGTCTCAGCAAGACAATACAACTTATTTTCAGACTGCCTGACTGATTATACCAATTTTCTAAACTATGAATACTGTTTTAAAACTCTGCTAACCTCTAAGATGAAAAGAGATTACTCAAAGGCTTGTATGAGATCCTGAAATGTACTTCTATATTCCTCCAATTTCATGGAGAAGCATGCATTGTTTTTTTATGTTGGATTCCTTTGCTTCTCTGGGGAGAATAGCTTGATAATGTGATCAAAATGATTACAAATGGCCCCAAAGACAGATGTGGGTGCATAATTTTCACAAAAAGCAGCAAATACTAGTATCATAGCTTGCAAAATATCTCTCATTATATTTTATTAAAAAAAGTGCCAAAAAACAACCCCCAGCTTAAAATCATGAATACTCTGGCAGGAGTAATAAGTGCATACTGGCAACAACAGTATATTACTGTCATTTCATAGTTGAATAGTGTGCCGCTAGTGACATCTTGTGTCTGCAGAAGTTTGTTACCATCCAGCTGTACTGTGCATAAAGTACATTTATCACCGATGCACAAAAGATGCGATACGTGTATGATCACTGGGGATTCAATCACTGTGATCAATAGTAATCCAAATAATCTGCATAAATTACCCTAGAACTGCTGGAATTTACAATCTCATTCCATATTTTCTGCTGTTACCTGGATTGATAATGTATTTCTTGTTCGTTCGCCAGGCATGTATAGAATGAACATTTACTACACAAGTTTGATCCAAATACCTTAGATCACCTTCATCCAATTGTTCCTCTGTGGGGATTCAAGATGACTACTGTATATGCTAAAATATGTCTGACTTTCCCCTTTCTTGTATTTGTAGCTTGAAAAGATAAATTCACAGAGCTTTTTAAGTGGATTTTGCAGAAACCTCTGCTTCAAATTTCACCTGAAATAAACGCTTCAAATTGTTTGAATAAGCTGTAATGTCTATTGTCTGTACAAGTCCTCTCTATATTGTAAAGTGCTGTGGAATATGTTGGTGGTATATAAATAAAAATTATTATTATTATTATTATTATTATTATTATTAAGCTTCTTATTCATTTTAATGTAAATCTAAGCTGGAACGGTTTTCCTTGTGGAGAGTGCCAAATCGGCATAAGTAGACTCATAGGTCATGCAGTGCTCCTCTGGAAAACTACATATGTAAATATCCTCTTTAGAGAGGAGGAGGACTAGAATTCTTGTGTCACCTTTTGGGGTTAGGAATCCTAAAAGGCAATATTGACCTTGTCAGATGACTTAAAATAAAGTTCAAACCAGACACTCCATTTGGAGACACCTGTTTTGGGGTGTTTGCCACCCATCAGTGCAAAGCAGGAGATATCATATGGCTAAGTGAGAGTCCTCTGACTGGAGATCCAAGGAGGAACGCTTCTCCCTTTGGGAGTGTCAAGCTGGTGTAAGGAGACCATGCAGGGCTCGTCTGGAAAACTAAATATGCAAATAGACCCTTCAGTGAGGAAGGTAACTTGAACTCTCATGCGACTTATTGGAGGCAGCAAGCCTAAAAGTCAATATCAATCTTTTAACAAGCATTGCCACGTGACTTAGGATAAAAAATTTCAGATCACTGAACAAACTTAAAATTTAGACAAGGATAACACAAGTAAACACAAAATGCAGTTTTTAAATGAATGTCTTTATTATTAAGGGAAAATTAAATCCAAACCTTCAGGGCGCTGTGTAAAAAAAGTGATTACATAATCTTTCCTCAAAACATAAATTAACTGCGGTTTATCACATCTTTGGGGAGCTAAGTTCAAATTCTTTAGCCACACACAGGCCGGATTACTGTCACACCTGTTCTCAATCAAGAAATCACTTTAATAGGTCAGGTAGACCAAAAGTCCTCAAAAGTTAGACATCATGCCGTAATCCAAAGAAATTCTGGACCAAATGAGAAACAAAGTAATTGAGATCTATCAGTCTGGAAAAGGTTATAAAGTCATTTCTCAAGCTTTGGGATTCCAGCGAACCACAGTGAGAGCCATTATCCACAAATGGCAAAAACATGGAACAGTAGTGAACATTCCCAGAAGTGGCCAGCTCATCAAAATTATCCTAAGAGTGCTGCGACGAATCATCCTAAAGGCCACATAAGACTCCACAACAACATCCAAAGAACTGCAGGCTTCACTTGCCTCAGTTAAGGTCAGCGCTGGTTCATAAGAAAGAGACTGGGCAAAAATGGCATGCATGGCAAGAGTTCAAAGACAAAAACCACTGCTGAGCAATAAGAACATAAAGGCTCATCTCAGTTTTGCCATAAAACATCTTGATGATCCCCAAGACTTTTGGGAGAATACTCTGTGTACTGATGAGACAAAAGTTGAACTTTTTGGAAGGTGTATGTCCCATTAAATATGGTGTAGAAGTAGCACAGCATTTCAGAAAAGGAACATCATACCAACTGTAAAATAAAGTGGTGGTAGTGTGATGGTCTAGGGCTGTTTTGCTGCTTCAGGATCTGGAAGACTTGCTGTGATAAATGGAACCATGAATTCTGCTGTCTACCAAAAAATCCTCAAGAAAATGTCTGTCCATCTGCGTGATCTCAAGCAGAAGCGCACTTGGATTATGCAGGAGGACACTGATCCAAAACATACCAGCAAGTCCACCTCTGAATTGCTTAAGGAAAACAAAATTAAGATTTTGGAGTGGCCTAGTCAAAATCATGACCTTAATCCGATTGAAAAGCTGCGGCATGACCTTAAAAAGGTGGTTCATGATCGAAAACCCTCCAATGTGGCTGAATTACAACAATTCGGCAAAAATGAATGGGCAAAAATTCCTCCAGAGAGTTGTAAATGACTCATTGCCAGTTATTGAAAACGCTTGATTGCAGTTGTTGCTGCTAAGGGTGACCCAATCAGTTATTATTAGGTTTAGGGTGCAATCACTTTTTCACACAGGACCCTGTAGGTTTGGATTTCCTTTTTCCGTATTAATAAAGACCTTCATTTAAAAACTGCATTTTGTGTTTGCTTGTGTTATCTTTGTCTATTATTTACACTTTTTTAGACAATTGTAACTGCGTAACGATATATGTAACTATGTAGAATGTAGAATGACACCTGAGAAAAAAACCCAATCCATTTCTCACGGATGGTAAATTCTCCGGTTCTCTGGTGGTCCAGTCTAACCCTGGATGAGTGACAGCATCAATGAGATCCTGTTGACTTTAGTTCAGAAAGATAAAGCTCACATTTACTGGGCATTCTCTAACATAACAAAAAACTGAAATTTTGTCAGGCAGTCTGGATTACCAGAATAAAATTACAGTGGATATGTCTTATAATTGTAGTTTCCCTTTAAATCTACAAGAATTACACAATTACTAAGACTAGTTGGTGGTCCACATGTGCACATATATGATGGTCAAAGGAGCCTGCAGATGGGGGAAGATATAAATGAGGAAATAGAAATGCTTAGCACTGGAAATACATTTATGTAGAAAATTATCATTTGCCTGCATTAAATACTTACATTTGATTTTGAAGTAACGTTATTGAGTATTGAAAGTGCCTGGAAAGAATGAGAAAGACAAGCGTTATCCCAACTACCGTATGCGGGAAAGTTATGCTGCATTTACATGTATGAAGAACAAAGTAAGTGAATTGTGTCCTGTAAAATTCATCACACATCACTGACAATACCTGACATTTCCACGTCCACAACACGTATTATCTGTCGTGAAGGTCTTTTTAATTTTTGTGGGTCTTTGCAATAGAGTAGGGGAAATCTCTAACAATATCTAAACCAAACTTCATAGCAAAACACGTTTGGATAAAGATTTACTAGATATTTTAAGGTCATAGCTGCAGCAGAAATTTTTCACTACCTGTACAGTAACTTTATCAAACTCCATACATTTTTGTTTCTTTAAAGGGAATATATCATAAAAAATAAAAACTGGAAAAATGTAAAGTATTTATATTCTAATTAAATAAAATCATTTTTAATGGGAAGAACATTTTTTTCAAAAGTTTTTATATTTTCAGCTTTTTATTGCATATTTTGTGAGGTGGGTGCACAACAAATCCACAATTCAGGTATTTTGGACACAGATGTGGCGATACCAAATATTTTCATTTTTTAAATTTAATTTTAAAGAATTGGAACAGAGAAAAAACTGTGGCACTCACACCCTGTGACTAAAAACTATTTCTTTATTACATACTGGGCGGAGGATACAGCCAGACAGTAAAAAGAGCGCCTGCCATATCACGCTGCCAAGGGCTTCATCTAGGCCTGGCTTATCAATGAGATGTATCTGCATATGTTACTCTATTAACTTAATTGCTAACAGTAGTGCCGACCTATCCTCTCTTCATGTATTTTTAAAGAAGCGTTCCCGTTATTTTTTTCGTTCCTTAAACCTGTGTAAAGTTACATGTATGTAGTGCAGGTGCATTGACATACCCACCGATCGCTGTCTTCATCTTGTTCCAAGCACCTCTCCGGTCCTCTTCTCAGTCACGTGATGGCGACTCCAACCAGCCAGATCACACTATGTTCTATCTGTGAGCCGGAAGTCAATATCAATGTGAGCCTTCCAAGTCACATGACTGAGAGGTGGAGTGAAACTGCTGGGAACCGGGTGAAAACGACAAATGATGAATATATAAATTAACTTAAACCATACTACATACAATTTTAGATAGTTTAGGGAATACAAATATTAACAGGAGTGCTTATTTAATGGAGGAGAAGAGAAAAATATGACTTTATTTTTCACTTTATTTTTCAGTCCCCTAGGGTCTTTGCTCTGCTCAGTCAATCAGAATCAGTGTAAAGCCTCATTCAGATGTCTGTGTAGGGAAAATGTCAGACTGCCCTATGAATGCACACTGCTGCTTCCTTGGACCACCACTCCATGGACCATCTGCCACTGCTCACCACTGAACGCTGCATGAGCAAATTGTACCTCAGCACATAGCACTTGGCTACAATATAGCCACCTTTCTTTATGATGACACTCAACAGCCTTCCATCCATAGATTCTGTCAGTTGCTTGATCTGTTTATGATCAACATTGCGTGCAGTAGCCACCACAGCCTCCCAGACACTGTTCCGAGAGGTGTACTGTTTTCCCTCCCTGTAGATCTCACATTTTATGAGGAACCACAGGTTCTCTATGGGGTTCAGATCAGGTGGACAAGGGAGCCATGTCATTATTTTTTCTTCTTTGAGACCTTTACTGGCCAGCCACGCTGTGGAGTAGTTGGAGGCATGGGATGGAGCATTGTCCTGCACGAAAATAATGTTTTCCTTGAAAGATACTTCTTCCTGTACCACTGCTTGAAAAAGTTGTCTTCCAGAAACTGGCAGTAGGTCTGGGAGTTGAGCTTCACTCCATCCTCAACCCGAAAATGTCCTGCAAGTTCATCTTTGATGATACCAGCCCATACCAGTACCTCACCTCCACCTTGCTGGCATCTGAGTCGGAGCGGAGCGCTCTGCCCTTTACTGATCCAGCCTCTGGCCCATCCATCTGGCCCATCAAGAGTCACTCTCATTTCATCAGTCCATAAAACCTTTGAAAAGTCAATCTTAAGATATTTCTTGGCCCAGTCTTGACGTTTTATCTTATGTTTCTTGTTCAAAGGTGGTCGTTTTTCAGCCTTCCTTACCTTGGCCATGTCCCTGAGTATCTCACACCTTGTGCTTTTTGTTACTCCAGTAACGTTGCAGCTCTGAAATATGGCAAAACTGGTGGCAAATGGCATCTTGGCAACTTCACGCTTGATTTTCCTCAATTCATGGGCAGTTATTTTGCGCCTTTTTTGCCCAACATGCTTCTTGCGACCCTGTTGGCTATTTGCCATGAAACGCTTGATTGTTCGGTGATCACGCTTCAAAAGTTTGGCAATTTCAAGAGTGCTGTATCCCTCTGCAAGACATCTCACAATTTTGGACTTTTCAGAGCCCGTCAAATCTCTCTTCTGACCCATTTTGCCAAATGAAAGGAAGTTTCCTAATAATTAAGCACACCTTATATAGGGTTTTGATGTCATTAGACAACACCCCTTCTCATTACAAAGATGCACATCACCTGATTTACTTAATTGGTAGTTGGCTTTCAAGCCTGAACAGCTTGGAGTAGGACAACATGTATAAAAAGTATCATGTGAGCAAAATACAACTTGCCTAATAATTCGGCACACAGTGCAAATTATATAAATGTATTTGCTTTTTGCAGAGAGAAATAAGTATTTGATCCCCTACTAACCATTAAGAGTTCATTAAGAGAATTTTAAACAAAACAATTCAGATGCAGTTGAAGTTCAGACTTTCAGCTTTCATTTGAGGGTATCCACATTAAAATTGGATGAAGGGTTTAGGAGTTTCAGCTCCTTAACATGTGCCACACTGTTTTTAAAGGGACCAAAAGTAATTGGACAGATTAAATAATTTTAAATAAATTGTTCATTTTTAGTACTTGGTTGAAAACCCTTTGTTGGCAATGACTGCCTGAAAGTCTTGAACTCATGGACATCACCAGACGCTGTGTTTCCTCCTTTTTGATGCTCTGCCAGGCCTTCACTGCGGTGGTTTTCAGTTGCTGTTTGTTTGTGAGCCTTTCTGTCTGAAGTTTAGTCTTTAACAAGTGAAATGCATGCTCAATTGGGTTGAGATCAGGTGACTGACTTGGCCATTCAAGAATATTCCACGTCTTTGCTTTAATAAACTCCTGGGTTGCTTTGGCTTTATGTTTTGGGTCATTGTCCATCAGTAGTATGAAATAACGACCAATCAGTTTTGCTGCATTTGGCTGGGTCTGAGCACACAGTATGGCTCTGAATACCTCAGAATTCATTCAGCTGCTTCTGTCCTGTGTCACATCATCAATAAACACTAGTGACCCAGTGCCACTGGCAGCCATGCATGCCCAAGCCATCACACTGCCTCCGCCGTGTTTTACAGATGATGTGGTATGCTTTGGATCATGAGCTGTACCACACTTTTGCCATACTTTTCTCTTTCCATCATTCTGGTAGAGGTTGATCTTGGTTTCATCTGTCCAAAGGATGTTCTTCCAGAACTGTGATGGCTTTTTTAGATGTTTTTTTAGCAAAGTCCAGTCTAGCCTTTTTATTCTTGATGCTTATGAGTGGCTTGCACCGTGCAGTGAACCCTCTGTATTTACTTTCATGCAGTCTTCTCTTTATGGTAGATTTGGATATTGATACGCCTACCTCCTGGAGAGTGTTGTTCACTTGGTTGGCTGTTGTGAAGGGGTTTCTCTTCACCATGGAGATTATTCTGCGATCATCCACCACTGTTGTCTTCCGTGGGCGCCCAGCTCTTTTTGCATTGATGAGTTCACCAGTGCTTTCTTTCTTTTTCAGGATGTACCAAACTGTAGATTTTGCCACTCCTAATATTGTAGCAATTTCTCGGATGGGTTTTTTCTTTTTTCGAAGCTTAAGGATGGCTTGTTTCTCCTGCATGGAGAGTTCCTTTGACCGCATGTTTACTTCACAGCAAAACCTTCCAAATGCAAGCACCACACCTCAAATCAACTCCAGGCCTTTTATCTGCTTAATTGAGAATGACATAACGAAGGTATTGCCCACACCTGTCCATGAAATAGCTTTGGAGTCAATTGTCCAATTACTTTTGGTCCCTTTAAAAACAGGGTGGCACATGTTAAGGAGCGGAAACTCCTAAACCCTTCATCCAATTTTAATGTGGATACCCTCAAATGAAAGCTGAAAGTCTGAACTTCAACTGCATCTGAATTGTTTTGTTTAAAATTCATTGTGGTAATGTCTGTAACCAAAATTAGAAAAATGTTGTCTCTGTCCAAATACATATGGACTTAACTGTAGTCTCCTTTATAAAAGACTCCTATCCAGATACTAAATTAATCAGTCAGACTCTAACCTCCACAACATGGGCAAGACCAAAGAGCTTTATAAGGATGTCAGGAACAAGATCATAGACCTGCACAAAGCTGGAATAGGCTACAAAATCATAAGTAAGACGCTCGGTGAGAAGGAGACAACTGTTGGTGCAATAGTAAAAAAATAGAAGAAATTCAAAATGACTGTCAATCGACATCGATCTGAGGCACCATGCAAAATCTCACCTTGTGGGGTATCCTTGATCATGAGGAAGGTGAGAGATCAGCCTAAACCTACAAGGGGAACTTGTTAATGATCTCAAGGCAGCTGGGACCACAGTCCCCAAAAAAACCATTGTTAACACATTACACTGTAAAGGTTTAAAATCCTGCAGTGCCCAGAAGGTCCCCCTGCTCAAGAAGGCACATGTGCAGGCCTGTCTGAAATTTGCCAATGAACACCTGGATGATTCTATTGGGAGAAGGTGCTGTGGTCAGAAGAAGAATCAACAATTGAGGTCTTTGGCATTAACTCAACTCGCCGTGTTTGGAGGAAGAGAAATGATGCCTATGACCCAAAGAACACTACCCCCACTGTCAAGCATGGAGGTGTAAACATTATGTTTTGGGGATGTTTCTCTGCTAAGGGCACAGGACTACTTCATCGCATCAATGGGAGAATGGATTGAGCCATGTACTGTAAAATCCTGAGTGACAACCTCCTTCCCTCCTCCAGGACATTAAAAATGGGTCATGGCTGGGTCTTCCAGCAAGACAATGACCCAAAACATACAGACAAGGCAACAAAAGAATGGCTCAAAAAGAAGCACATTAAGGTCATGGAGTGGCCTAGCCAGTCTCCAGACCTTAATCCCATAGAAAACTTATGGAGGGAGTTGAAGCTCCGAGTTGCCAAGCGACAGCCTCAAAAGCGTAATGATTTAGAGATGATCTGCAAAAAGGAGTGGACCAAAATTCCTTCTGAAATGTGTGCAAGTATTGAGTATTGATTGCCAGAGGGATCAAATGCTTATTTCTCACTGCAAAATGCAAATACATTTATATGCTTTATGTGATTTTCTGGATTTTATTTTTGATATTCTATCTCTTAATGTTAAAATTAACCTATGCTTAAAATTATAGACTGTTCATGTCTTTGTCAGTGGGCAAACTTGCAATATCAGCAAGGGATCAATACTTATTTCCCCCACTGTATGTAACCCCAAACTAAGGTGTAGGAAATTATGAAGAGTGATGTAAATGAAGCCAAGTACAAGTACACATATAAGAGCAAAGTTGGCTTAACCTACCAATTTCAGTAGGACTGACCAACTATCTTAGTGTCATAATACTGTAGCAGGATTTTCCATGGCAATGAGCTTCTTCCTTGTCCCTCAAGTTAGGCGGACCCCAGGCTATCCCTGTACCCAAGATTACCCCTGAAGGTGGAGATGCTGGGGTTTTGTACTTGCTATGCTCCTATCTGCACACTGATCTGTCGCCTTCCCCACACAGGGAAGTATGCAAGTGTTTAGGATAACACTAACCTGACAGACAAGGGAACAGACAGGGATAAAAGAAAACTACAATCATACAAGTACATGTACCAAACAACTGAGTGGAAATCAAAGGAAGAGCAGGAGGGATAAACCAAATGAGAGAGGATTAAGATAAACACACAGTATTAAATCCACACATATATCTCCTGTAAGCTACACTAAAGGTACCGTCACACTTAGCGACGCTGCAGCGATACCGACAATGATCCGGATCGCTGCAGCGTCGCTGTTTGGTCGCTGGAGAGCTGTCACACAGACCGCTCTCCAGCGACCAACGATGCCGGTAACCAGGGTAAACATCGGGTAACTAAGCGCAGGGCCGCGCTTAGTAACCCGATGTTTACCCTGGTTACCATCCTAAAAGTTAAAAAAACAAACACTACATACTTACCTACAGCCGTCTGTCCTCCAGCGCTGTGCTCTGCTCTCCTCCTGTACTGTCTGTGTGAGCACAGCAGTCGGAAAGCAGAGCGGTGACGTCACCGCTCTGCTTTCCGGCTGACCGACGCTCACAGCCAGTACAGGAGGAGAGGAGAGCAGAGCACAGCGCTGGAGGACAGACGGCTGTAGGTAAGTATGTAGTGTTTGTTTTTTTTACTTTTAGGATGGTAACCAGGGTAAACATCGGGTTACTAAGCGCGGCCCTGCGCTTAGTTACCCGATGTTTACCCTGGTTACCAGTGAAGACATCGCTGAATCGGTGTCACACACGCCGATTCAGCGATGTCTGCGGGGAGTCCAGCGACGAAATAAAGTTCTGGACTTTCTTCCCCAACCAGCGACAGCACAGCAGGGGCCTGATCGCTGCTGCCTGTCACACTGGACGATATCGCTAGCGAGGACGCTGCAACATCACGGATCGCTAGCGATATCGTCTAGTGTGACGGTACCTTAACTGACTGCTACTAATTCAGAACTCTCATTTCTGATCAAACCAGGAAGTTGTAACCATCAAAATCCCTAGTGTAAGAAGTATGTATACCTGATAGGAGAGGCCAACACAGAACAGCTGATACAATTCAGGAGAAGAGCTCCAGGAGATAGACAGAACTGATTAACCTTTGCAATAACAGAGCAAGGAAAACCTGCACTACTAACAGGAAGGTGAAGCAGATCTACTATGTGCATGGGTTTGTGTAACCAGAAGTCGCAGTCTACTGGCCCCTCCCTGTCACGGTATCCCCGTGACAGTACCCCCTCTCCTAAGAGGGGCCTCCGGACTCTCAGAAACAGGTTTATCTGGATGTGACGTGTGAAAAGACAGGACCAACCTGATTGTATGAACATCAGATGCTGGTACCCACATTATCTCCTCAGGATCGCAACCTTTACAATGTACCAAATATTGAAGAGAATGGCGTACCAAGCAAGAATCGATAATTTTAGCTATCTGGAATTCCAGATTCTCTTTAACAATGACTGGGGAAGGTGGTGGTTGAGATGGTTCAGAGGAAGCAATATATTTTTTGAGAAGAGATCAGTGAAACACATTATGGATCTTGAAAGTGGGTAGCAAAGCAAGGCGAAACACTACTAGATTGATGATTGCTATTATCTTGTAGAGGCCAAAAACCTGGGTCCCAGTTTCCAAGAAGGAACCTTCAACTTTCAACTTAATGTTCTTCAAGGACAACTACACAAAATCACCAACACACAGGTCCAGACCCACCAAGCATTTCTGATCAGCCATCCTCTTATATTTAGACACAATCCTCCTTAAATTATGTTGAGCATAAATATGTGATTCTTCAGAATTTCTTTTAGTCTTTGCCTGATGAAGAGACCTGTGTAGTCTCAAAAGCTTGCAATCTGTTACCATCTTTTCAGTTAGCCATTAAAAGGTATCAACAATTCTAAATATTGTTCAGAGAACACATCCTCAAAATCAAACAGGTATTCCTGGAGAGATCAAGTGGTAACCCTGACATTAATCCCATAGAAAACTTATGGAAGGAGTTGAAGCTCTGAGTTGCCAAGCGACAGCATTAAAATCTTAAAGATTTAGAGAAGATCTGCAAAGAGTGGACCAAAATTCCTCCTGACATGTGTGCAATCCTCCTCACCAACTAAAAAAAGTCTGACTGCTGTGCTTGCCAACAAGGGTTTTGACACCAAGTATTCAGTCTTGATTGCCAGAGGGATCAAATACTTATTTCTCACTGCAAAATGCAAATACATTTATATAATTTATATAATGTGATTTTCTCGAATTTATTTTTGATATTCTATCTCTCAATGTTAAAATTAACCTACCCTACAATTATAGACTGTTCATGTCTTTGTCAGTGGGCAAACTTACAAAATCAGCAAGGGATCAAACACTTATTTCCCCCCACTGTATATGTTTTGCCTAAAATACAATGGAAATTTGTCATAACTTTAGGCTATTTAGAAATCATTTTATATTCAACTTGCTTAACTGTTCACAATAAAAGTAATTTTGACAACGGGTTCCCAAACTTTTACATGGCACTGTAGATATGTAAATAACAATAAAGATATTAACTTTTAAAAAAAAACTAAACATTTTTCTTCAAATGGAAATTAACATTGGCGCATGTATAGCTGCTAATAAAATCTAATTAAAAAAAGAGTATAAAAATATTTATCCCATAGGCCGGCTTCACACTCAGCGTATGAAAATACGGTCCGTTTTTTATGGCCGTAATACGCTGAAAAGTCCCCAAAATAGTGGTCCATAGCTCCTCCGTAGGCAGGGTGTTTCAGCGTTTTTTGCGCATTGGCATCCTCCGTATGTAATCCGTATGTCATCCGTACTGCGTGTTTTTATCACAGGCTTGCAAAATCGACATACGGCTATACAAGGGATCCAAGTGTTAAAAAAACAAACATATATACTGTCTATATATATAAATATATATATGTCAGTAGACACATATATGTATATATATTAATATTTCATCCAGCGCGATATAGCAGAAAGCCGGTAATTCAATTACCGGCTTTTGCTTTCTCCTTCCTAAACCCGACATGATATGAGACCTGGTTTACATACAGTGTACATACATGTCAGTAGTGTGTCTATGCAAAATTTGGCCGTTCTAGCTAGTAAATTAAAAGGTTAAATGGCGGAAGAAATTGGCGTGGGCTCCCGCACAATTTTCTCCGCCAGAGTAGTAAAGCCAGTGACTGAGGGCAGATATTAATAGCCTGGAGAGGGTCCATGGTTATTGGCCCCCCCCTGACTAAAAACATCTGCCCCCAGCCACCCCAGAAAAGGCACATCTGGAAGATGCGCCTATTCTGGCACTTGGCCACTCTCTTCCCATTCCCGTCTAGCGGTGGGATATGGGGTAATGAAGGGTTAATGCCACCTTGCTATTGTAAGGTGACAGTAAGCCAAATTAATAATAGAGAGGCGTCAATTATGACACCTATCCATTATTAATCCAATACTAGTAAAGGGTTAAAAAAAACACACACACACATTATTAAAAATTAATTTAATGAAAAAATCACAAAGGTTGTTGTATTAATTTATTCTACTCTCAATCCACTCACTGAAGACCCTCGATCTGTAAATAAAAAAAAAATAATAACCCAACAATATACATACCTTCCGAGGATCTGTCACGTCTAACGATGTAAATCCATCTGAAGGGGTTAAAATATTTTGCAGCCACGAGCTTTGCTAATGCAACGTTGCTCATGTCTGCAAAACCCCGGAGAATGTAGGTAAAGTAGGTCAATGACCTATATTTACCTGCATTTGCGGTGAGTCGCCCTCTGCTGGCTGTTCCTAGATCGTGGGAACTTTCCTAGAAAGCTCCCTGGCTCGAGTTCATATGAGAACAACCAGCAGAGGGTGCCCTCTTATGATCTCGAGCCTGGGAGCTTTCTAGGAAAGTTCCCACGATCTAGGAACAGCCAGCAGAGGGCGCCTCACCGCAAATGCAGGTAAATATAGGTCATTGATCTACTTTACCTACATTCTCCGGGGTTTTGCAGACATGAGCAACGTTGCATTAGCAAAGCTCGTGGCTGCAAAATATTTTAACCCCTTCAGATGGATTTACATCGTTGGACGTGACAGATCCTCGGAAGGTATGTATATTGTTGGGTTATTATTTTTTTTTTATTTACAGATCGAGGGTCTTCAGTGAGTGGATTGAGAGTAGAATAAATTAATACAACAACCTTTGTGATTTTTTCATTAAATTAATTTTTAATAATGTGTGTGTGTGTTTTTTTTAACCCTTTACTAGTATTGGATTAATAATGGATAGGTGTCATAATTCACGCCTCTCCATTATTAATTTGGCTTAATGTCACCTTACAATAGCAAGGTGGCATTAACCTTCATTACCCCATATCCCACCGCTACACGGGAATGGGAAGAGAGTGGCCAAGTGCCAGAATAGGCGCATCTTCCAGATGTGCCTTTTCTGGGGTGGCTGGGGGCAGGTGTTTTTAGCCAATAACCATGGACCCTCTCCAGGCTATTAATATCTGCCCTCAGTCACTGGCTTTACTACTCTGGCGGAGAAAATTGTGCGGGAGCCCACGCCAATTTTTTCCGCCATTTAACCCTTTAATTTACTAGCTAGAACGGCCAAATTTTGCATAGACACACTACTGACTTTAGTAGTGTGGAATATGCAAAAAAATGGGGATATGAGATGGTTTACTGTATGTAAACCAGGTCTCATATCATGTCGGGTTTAGGAAGGAGATAGCAAAAGCCGGTAATTGAATTACCGGCTTTATGCTATATCGCGCTGGATGAAGTAATAATATATATACATATATGTGTCTCAATGACATATATATATATATATACCTATTCTATGTGTACACATTTATTCTACCTATTCTACTGTAAGCTGTCAGTGTGATTTTACTGTACACCGCACTGAATTACCGGCTTTTCTCTCTAACACCGCTGCGTATTCCTCGCAAGTCACACTGCTGGTCCGTGTGTAATCCGTATTTTTGGGGCTTCCATAGACTTTCATTGACGTTTTATTTGCGCAATACGGTGACAAACGCAGCATGCTGCGATTTTCTACGGCCGTAGAAAGCCGTATAATACTGATCAGGAAAATACGGCAGATAGGAGCAGGGGCATAGAGAATAATTGTACCGTATTTTATGCGAGTTTTACGGACGTAGTTTCTGCGCTCTTACGTCCGTAAAACTCGTTAGTGTGAGGCCGGCCATACACTGAAGTCAGAAATGGAAAAAAAATACCAATATTGACATTTTTTAGAAACTGCAGATGCTTCCAAAAAATTTAATTGAAATGGATAAAAGTGTCACATGTATCCTGTGGTATAAAATAAAACATCAGTTCAACATGCAGAAAACAAAGCCTCACACAAGTCCAACAAAAGAAAAGTAAAAAGTTACGGGATTCATGAAACAGTGACATAGACTAAAAATTTTTAACTTATAAAAAAAAATAAGATTGGTATCAGTGTAATCATATTGTCCAGGAAAATCATAATGCCAGAACATTTAAAAACAAAAAGGAGGAGTTGTGTTTGTTTCGCCATTTCACAGAATTTTTTTTTCTTATTTTCTTATTTTTAAGTACATTATATGAGTGTCAAAGTAAAAAACAGGAGGTTGGATTGGCATTGCATAAATAAAATATCAAAAACTTTATTGTATTAGAATAAAATAGGATATCCAAGAGAACCAAAGATAAAAACAGGTTCACTCCGATGCCTTTCTGGTGTTACAGCTCTTAATCATAGAGTACGCGATATGAATGGTGTCATTCAAAAGTACTGCTGTTTCCACAGGAAAAAAAACGCCTCAATCAGTTTTATGAGTGGAAAAATAAAAAAAGTTATGACTCCTCAAAGAAGGGGAATAAAAGATGAAAGTGCAAACATTAAAAATTGCCCTGAACTTAAGGAGTAAAAGAAGTATGTTGCAAAGACTTGTCATAGCAAACATTTTTTTGCTAATAGTTACCAATTAAATAAATATGTATTGAAATTATTATTTCTTGGGGGACATTAAATAATAGAATTTATTGAACTAGAATCAATAAATTAAAATTAATATGGTGCATATAATTTCTAACTGCAAGATTACTAACCAGCAACTCCCTCCAGAGACATTCATGTAACATACCTGGGCAGTCGAAAGATCTGATGATTGTAGCTGAGGAAGTAGAGAGGTAACATCATTCCTTGGAAGAGACTGGAAGAATGTAACTCCCATTTCAGGAAGCAAACTTCTCCATCTGGTCAACTCCTTAAAGTCTGTTGGCTGTAAATTAGCTCTTTTCAGTAGACTCACTAGGGAGTAAGCCAGCTGAAATGCAAAGTAAGTCATAATAAAAACAAGTAGTGTCATAAGGCAAAGTTTACACCCCAACTATAAAACTAGCAGAATTATTTACGTGTTCACAGCAAAAATATGGCCATTACATAAAGCTAGAACATATTCAATGAGAAAATAGTATATAATAGCTTAGAATTTGTTCTTAAAATTCACGACATTATAATTTCCCTTTACTATCATAAAACTGGGAACACTTAAAGGGGTTGTCCACTTTTGTGGGCAGTTTTTATTTTCTTAAATGCATTTATTTTTAGCTAAAAATATTTTTTTTTTATTGTTTTCAGTAAAAGTTTAAGACCGTTTTTTCTTTTGCAAGCGTTTTTTTCTCTGCACAGTCAACTTTGATATGGTCCGTGATCATAAATCAGCTAAGAAGTGCTCAGAAAAAGACAGGTAAAAGAATTAAAAACTCCCCATTTGGTGCTCACAAACAAATTCCCTTACAAAAAGATCTATTAGATATACATTAAAACCTGAAACCCAACAATAACTAAAACAAAAAGATAAACATAATAAAAACCTTACAGTATAAAGGGTATAAAGGGCAAGTAGATAATACAGCCCGATGTGATACCAAGCAAAAAAAAAAGCACAAAAAATAATACCCTATAGATAAACCTGGTACTTTGTAGAACCTAGCCGTGGAGGTTGGCACACTAAATATCAAACGACATTGGTGCACCAGCTCACTGACCCTAGATCTCCCCTAAATAATCCCTATCAGATACTTACACAAAGAAACATTGTTCATAAATAAACTTTGCCAGCAGATGAGTGAAGAGAATAAAGGCAGTATAGTCACAAAGTAAACATCCAATTCCTTATAATGAGGGTGTAAAAGAATGAATATCTTTTATACCCCACGCGTTTCACCTCTGGATCTGGTCAATCACGGGGCCAGTGGAATACCAGAATAAAGGGTGAACATCACAGGTCCAGTATAGTGTGGGATAAGGGGATTTGTATGTGAGCAATGTGTTAAAGATTCTCATATCACCTGTTTTAGACAAAGTGGGACCCTGGCAAAAGATTAAAGTGGGGCCCCAAATGATCACATATTGCATCATCACACAAGCATTTCGGTTGTATTTAGATGTGCCAATTTCAGGCCGCTAAACGAGTGTGATCGACAATCTTGAAGTCGTTCGATGCTTATTTCTCAGCCTCTTTACACTGGATGAGGAGCAATGATGGGCACAGAACAATCACGAATAGATCAATCTGTCCTCATACATTATCATGTTATTAGCAGCATATCTGCAGTTTTTACCGGGCGATGTGCTGCTGGGAACAGTGATTTCTGTTCCGGCATAAACAGTCCAATCACTCAATGAATAGGCAGCATTTTGCTCGTTTAGTATAATGCATCCCATAGTCCTCCACATAGTATAATGCACTTCCCATAGTCCTTCATATAGTATAATGCATTCCCCATAGTCCTCGATATAGTATAATGTAGGTCCCATATAGTATAACTCAATCCCCATATAGTATAATGCCCTCCCCATGGTCTGTGATAGAGTATAACACAGCCCCCATATAGTATAATGCAACCCATAGCCGTCCACATAGTATAATACACACCCCATAGTCCTCCATATGAAAAATAGAAAACCTGGAGTAAGTAGTCCAAAGAAAAAATGTACTAAAACGTTTTTCTTTATTACATCACAAAATGGCACATAGATTTACAAAAATGCATCATCATAACAATAGTTTATACAGAGAGGGATTTATAACAAAAAATGTGGGTCTCAAAGAACCTGTAATGAGGTGGGTATAGCGTTCATCAACACATACATGCAGTATAATACACATCCCATAGTGCTACATACAGAATAATACACCCCATAGTTCTCCACATAGTATAATACACACCCTATAGTCATCCACATAGAATAATACACACCCCATAGTGCTCCCTACAGTATAATACACATTCCATAGTGCTCCATACAGTATAATACACACCCCATAGTGCTCCATACAGTATAATACACACCCAATAGTGCTCCATACAGTATAGCATACACCAAAATGCTCCATGCAGTATAATACACACCACATACTGCTCAATACAGTATAATACACATCCCATAGTGCTCCACACAGAATAATACACCCCATAGTTCTCCACAAAGTATAATACACACCCCATAGTTCTCCATACAGCATTATATACACTCATAGTCCTCCATATAGTACAGTATAATGCACCTTATAGTCCTCCATATAGTATAACTAGATGGTGGCCCGATTCTAACGCATCGCGTATTCTAGAATATGCATGTCCACATGGTATATTGCCTAACCACGTAGTACATTACCCAGCCACGTAGTATATTGCCCAGCCACGTAGTATATTGCCCAGCCACATAGTATATTTCCCAGCCACATAGTATATTGCCCACCCATGTAGTATATTGCCCAGCCACGTAGTATATTGCCCAGCCACATAGTATATTGCCCAGTCACGTAGTATATTGCCTAACCACGTAGTACATTACCCAGCCACGTAGTATATTGCCCAGCCACGTAGTATATTGCCCAGCCACATAGTATATTTCCCAGCCACATAGTATATTGCCCACCCATGTAGTATATTGCCCAGCCACGTAGTATATTGCCCAGCCACATAGTATATTGCCCAGTCACGTAGTATATTGCCCAGCCATGTAGTATATTGCCCAGCCACATAGTATCTTGCCCAGCCACATAGTATATTGCCCAGCCACGTAGTATATTGCCCAGCCACGTAGTATATTGCCTAGCCACATAGTATATTGCCCAGTGACGTAGTATACAGCACAGAGCCACGTAGTATATTGCACAGCCCACATAGTATATTGCCCAGCCACGTAGTATATTGCCCAGCCACGTAGTATATTGCCCAGCCACGTAGTATATTGCCCAGCCACATAGTATATTGCCCAGCCACATAGTATATTGCCCAGTCACGTAGTATATTGCCCAGCCACATAGTATATTGCTCAGTCACATAGTATATTGCCCAGCCACATAGTATATTGCCCAGCCACATAGTATATTGTCCAGTCACGTAGTATATTGCCCAGTCATGTAGTATATTGCACAGTCCACATAGTATATTGCCCAGTCATGTAGTATATTGCCCAGCCACATAGTATATTGCTCAGCCACATAGTATATTGCCTAGCCACATAGTGTATTGCCCAGTCACGTAGTATATTGCCCAGTCACGTAGTATACAGCACAGAGCCACGTAGTATACAGCACAGACACGTAGTATACTGCCCACTCACGTAGTATATTGGCTAGTCACGTAGTATGCACCATATCCCTGTTAAAAAAAAGAATTAAAATAAAAAAGTTACATACTCACCTTCCGGATCGAAGCGGCCGGTTACCGATGGTCCTCGCGCGCTCCGGTCTGAAGAGTGTATTGCGGTCTCGTGAAATGATGACGTAGCGGTCTTGCGAGACCGCTACGTCATCATCTCGCGAGATCGCAGCATGGACCGGTTACCGGAGCATCGTGAGTGGGAAAGGCCTGTTGTGGATCCGAGGGGCTGACGGACGGTGAGTATATAACGATTTTTTATTTTTTTAATTATTTTTAACATTAGATCTTTTTACTATTCATGCTGCATAGGCCGGATGAATAGTAAAAAGTAGCGTTAATGGAGTGCGTTACACCACGGTCAACGCTGCCATTAACCCTGTGTGAGCGGTGACCGGAGGGGAGTATGCGGGCACCGGGCACTGACTGCGGGGAGGAAGGAGCGGCCATTTTCTTCCGGACTGTGCCCGTCGCTGATTGGTCGTGGCTGTTTTGCCGTGACCAATCAGTGACTTGGATTTCCATGACAGACAGAGGCCACGACCAATGAATATCTGTGACAGACAGACAGACGGAAGTGACCCTTAGATAATTATATAGTACTAGATTGTGGCCCGATTCTAACGCATCGGGTATTCTAGAATATGCATGTCCCTGTAGTATATGGACAATGATGATTCCAGAATTCGAGGCAGACTGTGCCCGTCGCTGATTGGTCGAGGCAACCTTTATGACATCATCGTCGCCATGGCAACCATTATGACATCTACGTCTATACTGTCAGGGCCAGCGTCAGCACCCGGCACACCGGGCAAATGCCGGGGCCCTGGGGAGAGCGGGGGGCCCACTCATGCTGTCATAGATACAGCTGGGAGAGCAGAGCAGGAGATAACATGCTCTCTCCCCCCACAAAGTCACTGCTGGCTGCGTTCTCTTAACCCCTATGTGCCAGCTCTGACACAAGCATCTTCTCACTCAGTCAGTGCAGCCAGGCAGGCACACATAGGGGTTAACAGAAGGCAGCCAGTGTGACATTGTGGGCGGAGAGAGCACGTTCTCTGCTCTCCCCCCTGGGTGGCTGCAGACAGTGCTGAAGTTTATCAGGCAGATTCCGGAGGAGCTCCATCCTTCCAGTGCCTGAGTGAGTGCTATGGTATCCAGCAGTGGTTGCAGTTGTGGCTCAGTCTGCTGCTGTCTGTCTCCGCTGCCTAAAAATGTGTGTGATGTCTGGAGGAGCACCTGGTGGGGTGCAGCCTGCAGCCTGTAGCCGCCCAGCTCACCCAGAATACATGCATGCTGCACCAAACCTGCACCAGTGGGGTAGGAAGAAGCTTAACCCCTTCCCATCTGTATGAAGGTTATTGCTGAACCTTAAAGATAACAATCCGACATGCATAAATGGGGTTAACCAGATGCCAGGAGGAAGGGGAGCTGCTGCCATGGATAAAACTGAGCTGTGGGCTGTACGTTGGGGCCCCGTGGCCCCAGGCTGGTGACTGGAGGGACTCTGCCCAGTGCTGGCATGTAGGTGATTTCTGCTCTGGAGTCTCAGCTTCTCTCCTCCACATCACACTGTGCAGGCACAGCAACATTGGTTGTCTCTGTCCAGGTCCCAGCAGCTGCCACTGCTCCCACCACGGACATGGCATCACTTAACCCTTCCCCTGCAGCCACCGGCAACAAATCCACATTATTCCTTGATTAAATCAGGTTCCAACCCAATAGAGGAGCAGACATTTCCTGCTGCCATTAGGGTCCGGGAGGGGGTGACATTGGCTGCCCTGCTACTCTGTAGTGGGGGGTGACAAGTGTAACATGGGGTAACGATGACAGAGAAATGCACAGGATAATAGTGAGAGCGACAGAGGGCAGTGTATGGTATGGAGCAGTCAGGGGGTGGGCTGCAGGATCCCCCCATACTGTACATGACTGCTCGGGACAGGGAGGCGTTTAATGAGCTTCTAATGACAGGGCACTAATTGTGTCATTAGGGTTTGTGGAAAGGATTCAGCATCAGGTCCCTCATTAATGCCCGAGCCGCCTGTTACTTTGTAACACAGATCTGTTGGGGCCGCAAAACCAAACAACGTTGTTTATGTAGAAAAGTCTTTGTTTCATAGAAAAACTCAAAACAGAAAAGCACCTCTCCTGTATATATACACTGCACAGCACCTTTCCTCCTGTATATATACACTGCACAGCACCTCTCCTGTATATATACACTGCACAGCACCTTTCCTCCTGTATATATACACTGCACAGCACCTCTCCTCCTGTATATATACACTGCAGAATCTACAATAGCTGTCACTCATGTAAGAAGTGAAATCTGGCATTGTACTATACATTTCTCTGCCGTATCTGTGCATCATAAATCGGGGTATGTGTTAAAGGGGGGGGGCCACTGAGACTCTTTCGCCCGGGGCCCTCGAAAACCTGGAGCTGGCCCTGTATACTGTGCCCGTCGCTGATTGGTCGAGGCGAATTCGCGGCAGACTGTGCCCGTCGCTGATTGGTCGAGGCAACCTTTATGACATCATCATCGCCATGCTGTGCCCGTCGCTAATTGGTCGAGGCCGCCAGGGATTTCCAGGACAGACAGACGGAAAAACCCTTAGACAATTATATATATAGATAATGTGCACCACAGTCCTCCATATTGTATAATGCACAATCCATAGTCCTCCACATAGTATACTGTGCCAAATAGTCCTCCATATGGTATAATGCACTTCATATCCCTTCATATAGTATAATGCATCCCCCCATAGTCCTCCATATAGTACAATGCACTGTCCATAGTATAATGCACCCCATGATTCCTCACTTAGTATAATTCAAACCTCATAGTCCTCGATATAGTATAATGCAGGTCCCATATAATACATATAGTATAATGCACTGCCTATAGTCGGATAGAGTAGAATGCAGCCCCCATATAGCATAATGCACCCCTTAGTTTTTGATAGAGTATAAAGCAGCCCTCCTCATAGTATAATGCAGTCACCTCATAGTATAATGCAGCCCTCCACAGTGTATAATCCAGCCTCCTATAAAGTATAATGGAGCCCCCATGGAGTATAATGCAACCCCATAGAGTAAAATGCAGCCCTCATGGAGTATAATGCTGCCTCCATATAGTATAAGGCAGTCACTCCATAGAATATAATGCAGCCCCATATAGTATACTGCAGCCCCTCTCATATAGTATAATACAGCCCCCTGTTATGAACAGGTGATTCAGAACCACAATGGACCTAGTGGTTAAGAGCACACAAAGTGACCTGATAAGTACTAACATAGGACGAGCTCTGAGACGTGGGAACTCTGCTGACCGCAATCCCTAATCCTATTATACCACACTAGAGGTAGCCGTGGATTGCTCCTAACGCTCCCTATGCAACTCGGCACAGCCTGAGAAACTAACTAGCCCTGAAGATAGAAAAATAAGCCTACCTTGCCTCAGAGAAATTCCCCAAAGGAAAAGGCAGCCCCCCACATATAATGACTGTGAGTTAAGATGAAAATACAAACACAGAGATGAAATAGATTTAGTAAAGTGAGGCCCGACTTACTGAATAGACCGAGGATAGGAAAGATAGCTTTGCGGTCAACACAAAAACCTACAAACAACCACGCAGAGGGGCAAAAAGACCCTCCGCACCGACTAACGGTACGGAGGTGCTCCCTCTGCGTCTCAGAGCTTCAAGCAAGCAAGAAAAACCAATATAGCAAGCTGGACAGAAAATATAGCAAACAAAAGTAACACAAGCAGAACTTAGCTTATGCAGGGCAGACAGGCCACAAGAACGATCCAGGAGAGAGCCAGACCAATACTGGAACATTGACTGGAGGCCAGGAACAAAGAACTAGGTGGAGTTAAATAGAGCAGCACCTAACGACTTGACCTCGTCACCTGAGGAAGGAAACTCAGAAGCCGCAGCCCCACTCACATCCACCAGCGGAAGCTCATAGACAGAACCAGCCGAAGTACCACTCATGACCACAGGAGGGAGCTTGACCACAGAATTCACAACAGTACCCCCCCCCCCTGAGGAGGGGTCACCGAACCCTCACCAGAGCCCCCAGGCCGACCAGGATGGGCCAAATGAAAAGCACGAACCAGATCGGCAGCATGAACATCAGAGGCAAAGACCCAGGAATTATCTTCCTGACCATAACCCTTCCACTTAACCAGGTACTGAAGTTTCCGTCTCGAAATACGAGAATCCAAAATCTTCTCCACTATATACTCCAACTCCCCCTCAACCAAAACCGGGGCAGGAGGATCAACGGATGGAACCACAGGTGCCACGTATCTCCGCAACAATGACCTATGGAATACGTTATGGATGGAAAAAGAAGCTGGAAGGGTCAAATGAAAAGACACAGGATTAAGAACCTCAGAAATCCTATACGGACCAATGAAACGAGGCTTAAACTTAGGAGAGGAAACTTTCATAGGAATATAACGAGATGACAACCAAACCAAATCCCCAACACGAAGTCGGGGACCCACACAGCGCCTGCGGTTAGCGAAAAGTTGAGCCTTCTCCTGAGACAATGTCAAATTGTCCACCACATGAGTCCAAATCTGCTGCAACCTATCCACCACAGTATCCACACCAGGACAGTCAGAAGACTCAACCTGCCCTGAAGAGAAACGAGGATGGAAACCAGAATTGCAGAAAAACGGCGAAACCAAAGTAGCCGAGCTGGCCCGATTATTAAGGGCGAACTCAGCCAAAGGCAAAAAAGACACTCAATCATCCTGATCGGCAGAAACAAAACATCTCAGATATGTTTCCAAGGTCTGATTGGTTCGTTCAGTCTGGCCATTTGTCTGAGGATGGAAAGCCGAGGAAAAAGACAAATCAATACCCATCCTAGCACAAAAGGCTAGCCAAAACCTCGAAACAAACTGTGAACCTCTGTCAGAAACGATGTTCTCCGGAATGCCATGTAAACGAACCACATGCTGGAAGAACAATGGTACCAAATCAGAGGAGGAAGGCAATTTAGACAAGGGTACCAAATGGACCATCTTCGAGAAGCGATCACAAACAACCCAAATTGCCGACATTTTTTGAGAGACGGGGAGATCCGAAATAAAATCCATAGAGATATGTGTCCAGGGCCTCTTCGGGACTGGCAAGGGCAAAAGCAACCCACTGGCACGAGAACAGCAGGGCTTAGCCCGAGCACAAATCCCACAGGACTGCACAAATGAACACACATCCCGCGACAGAGACGGCCACCAAAAGGATCTAGCCACCAAATCTCTGGTACCAAAGATTCCAGGATGACCAGCCAACACCGAACCATGAACCTCAGAGATAACTCTACTCGTCCATTTATCAGGGACAAACAGTTTCTCCGCTGGGCAACGGTCAGGTCTATTAGCCTGAAATTTTTGCAGCACCCGCCGCAAATCAGGGGAGATGGCAGACAAAATTACCCCCTCCTTGAGAACACCCGCCGGCTCAGACAAACCCGGAGAGTCGGGCACAAAACTCCTAGACAGGGCATCCGCCTTCACATTTTTAGAGCCCGGAAGGTACGAAACCACAAAGTCAAAATGGGAGAAAAACAGCGACCAACGAGCCTGTCTAGGATTCAACCGTTTGGCAGACTCGAGATAAGTCAAGTTCTTATGATCAGTCAAGACCACCACGCGATGCTTAGCTCCTTCAAGCCAATGATGCCTGTTGTGAATTCTGTGGCTGAATTCACTCCTGTGGTCACAAGTGGTACTGCAGCTTCTGAGCTTCCTCCCTCAGGTGTTCTGGTGAGCTCGTTGGCTGCTTTGTTATTTAACTCCACCTGATTCTGTCTTCCTTGCTCCTTGTCAATGTTCCAGTGTTTGACCTGAGCTTCTGGATCTTTCCTGTGGCCTGCTGCTCTGCTTAGATAAGTGCTTCTTTGCTTTTGTTGCTATCTTTTCTGTCCAGCTTGTCTATTCGTTTTTGCTGAAAGCTCTGAGACGCAAAGGGTGCACCACCGTGCCGTTAGTTCGGCACGGTGGGTCTTTTTGCCCCCTTTGCGTGGTTTTTTGCTTTAGGGTTTTTTGTAGACTGCAAAGTTCTCTTTGCTATCCTCGCTCTATCTAGAATATCGGGCCTCACTTTGCTGAATCTATTTCATCCCTACGTTTGTCTTTTCATCTTGCTAACAGTCATTATATGTGGGGGGCTGCCTTTTCCTTTGGGGTATTTCTCTGAGGCAAGTCAGGCTTGTTTTTCTATCTTCAGGCTAGTCAGCTCCTCAGGCTGTGCCGAGTTGCATAGGTAGTGACAGGCGCAATCCACAGCTGCCTTTAGTTGTGTTTAGGATAGGTTCAGGTATTGCGGTCTACAGAGATTCCACGTCTCAGAGCTCGTTCTATTGTTTTTGGGTTATTGTCAGATCACTGTATGTGCTCTGATTGCTGGCACACTGTGTCACTGGATTGCCTTCATAACAGTACAAGGAGCCAACCTAATGATTCTCAATAGAGGGAAAAAAGAAGTTCTGACATCATTTTTTTTTCTCAGCTCTGTGTTCAGTCTTTTTTTTCCCCTAGACATTTGGGTGTTTCAGGACACAGGTGTGGACATGGATATTCAGGGTCTGTGCTCTTCAATGGATAATCTCGTTACAAATGTACAAAGGATTCAAGATACTATTGATCAGAAATCTATGTTAGAACCAAGAATTCCTATTCCTGATTTGTTTTTTGGTGATAGAACTAAGTTTCTTACTTTCAAAAATAATTGTAAGCTATTTCTGGCCTTGAAACCTCATTCTTCTGGCAATCCTATTCAACAGGTTTTGATTATTATTTCTTTTTTGCGCGGCGACCCTCAGGACTGGGCATTTTCTCTTGCGCCAGGAGACCCAGCATTGAGTAATGTCAATGCGTTTTTCCTGGCGCTCGGATTGCTTTACGATGAGCCTAATTCAGTGGATCAGGCTGAGAAAAATTTGCTGGCTTTGTGCCAGGGTCAGGATGATATAGAAGTATATTGTCAGAAATTTAGGAAGTGGTCAGTACTCACTCTGTGGAATGAATCTGCGTTGGCAGCTTTGTTCAGAAAGGGTCTCTCTGAGGCTCTTAAGGATGTCATGGTGGGTTTTCCTATGCCTGCTGGTTTGAATGAGTCTATGTCTTTGGCCATTCAGATCGGTCGACGCTTGCGCGAGCATAAATCTGTGCACCATTTGGCGGTATTGTCTAAGATTAACCCCTTCATGACCCAGCCTATTTTGACCTTAAAGACCTTGCCGTTTTTTGCAATTCTGACCAGTGTCCCTTTATGAGGTAATAACTCAGGAACGCTTCAACGGATCCTAGCGGTTCTGAGATTGTTTTTTCGTGACATATTGGGCTTCATGTTAGTGGTAAATTTAGGTCAATAAATTCTGCGTTTATTTGTGATAAAAACGGAAATTTGGCGAAAATTTTGAAAATTTCGCAATTTTCACATTTTGAATTTTTATTCTGTTAAACCAGAGAGATATGTGACACAAAATAGTTAATAAATAACATTTCCCACATGTTTACTTTACATCAGCACAATTTTGGAAACAAAATTTTTTTTTGTTAGGAAGTTATAAGGGTTAAAATTTGACCAGCGATTTGTCATTTTTACAACGAAATTTACAAAACCATTTTTTTTAGGGACCACCTCACATTTGAAGTCAGTTTGAGGGGTCTATATGGCTGAAAATACCCAAAAGTGACACCATTCTAAAAACTGCACCCCTCACGGTACTCAAAACCACATTCAAGAAGTTTATTAACCCT
The DNA here is from genome assembly GCF_032444005.1 of Ranitomeya imitator. Taxonomy (NCBI): domain Eukaryota; kingdom Metazoa; phylum Chordata; class Amphibia; order Anura; family Dendrobatidae; genus Ranitomeya; species Ranitomeya imitator. Next base: position 524,039,132 of record NC_091285.1, read on the forward strand.
TCAGGTGCTTCACAGCAGCAGAAGCAACATGGAAGGAAAAAATGAACATTTAACTTTTTAGTCACAAAAATTATCTTTTAGCAACAATTTTTTTATTTTCCCAATGGTAAAAGGAGAAACTGAACCACGAAAGTTGTTTTCCAATTTGTCCTGAGTACGCTGATACCTCATATGTGGGGGTAAACCACTGTTTGGGCGCACGGCAGGGCTTGGAAGGGAAGGAGCGCCATTTGACTTTTTGAATCAAAAATTGGCTCCACTCTTTAGCGGACACCATGTCACGTTTGGAGAGCCCCCGTGTGCCTAAAAATTGGAGCTCCCCCACAAGTGACCCCATTTTGGAAACTAGACGCCCCAAGGAACTTATCTAGATGCATAGTGAGCACTTTCAACCCCCAGGTGCTTTACAAATTAATCCGTAAAAATGAAAAAGTACTTTTTTTTCACAAAAAAATTATTTTAGCCTCAATTTTTTCATTTTCACATGGGCAACAGGATAAAATGGATCCTAAAATGTGTTGGGCAATTTCTCCTGAGTACACCAATACCTCACATGTGGGGGTAAACCACTGTTTGGGCACATGGTAAGGCTCGGAAGGGAAGGAGCGCCATTTGACTTTTTGAATGAAAAATTATTTCCATCGTTAGCGGACACCATGTCGCGTTTGGAGAGCTCCTGTGTGCCTAAACATTGGCGCTCCCCCACAAGTGACCCCATTTTGGAAACTAGACCCCCCAAGGAACTTATTTAGATGCCTAGTGAGCACTTTAAACCCTCAGGTGCTTCACAAATTGATCTGTAAAAATGAAAAAGTACTTTTTTTTCACAAAAAAATTCTTTTCGCCTCAATTTTTTCATTTTCACATGGGCAGTAGGGTAAAATGGATCATAAAATTTGTTGGGCAATTTCTCCCGAGTACGTCGATACCTCATATGTGGGGGTAAACCACTGTTTTGGCACTCGGCAGGGCTCGGAAGGGAAGGCGCGCCATTTGACTTTTTGAATGGAAAATTAGCTCCAATTGTTAGCGGACACCATGTCGCGTTTGGAGAGCCCCTGTGTGCCTAAACATTGGAGCTCCCCCACAAGTGACCCCATTTTGGAAACTAGACCCCCCAAGGAACTTATCTAGATGCATATTGAGCACTTTAAACCCCCAGGTGCTTCACAGAAGTTTATAACGCAGAGCCATGAAAATAAAAAATAATTTTTCTTTCCTCAAAAATGATTTTTTAGCCTGGAATTTCCTATTTTGCCAAGGATAATAGGAGAAATTGGACCCCAAATATTGTTGTCCTGTTTGTCCTGAGTACGCAGATACCCAATATGTGGGGGTAAACCACTGTTTGGGTGCACGCCAGGGCTCGGAAGGGATGGCACGCCATTTGGCTTTTTAAATGGAAAATTAGCTCCAATCATTAGCGGACACCATGTCACGTTTGGAGAGCCCCTGTGTGCCTAAACATTGGAGATCCCCCAGAAATGACACCATTTTGGAAACTAGACCCCCAAAGGAACTAATCTAGATGTGTGGTGAGGACTTTGAACCCCCAAGTGCTTCACAGAAGTTTATAACGCAGAGCCATGAAAAAAAAAAAAAATTATTTTCTCAAAAATGATCTTTTAGCCTGCAATTTTTTATTTTCCCAAGGGTAACAGGAGAAATTTGACCCCAAAAGTTGTTGTCCAGTTTCTCCTGAGTACGATGATACCCCATATGTGGGGGTAAATCACTGTTTGGGCACATGCCGGGGCTCGGAAGTGAAGTAGTGAGGTTTTGAAATGCAGACTTTGATGGAATGCTCTGTGGGCGTCACGTTGCGTTTGCAGAGCCCCTGATGTGGCTTAACAGTAGAAACCCCCCACAAGTGACCCCATTTTGGAAACTAGACCCCCAAAGGAACTTATCTAGATGTGTGGTGAGCACTTTGAACCCCCAAGTGCTTCATAGAAGTTTATAATGCAGAGCCGTGAAAATAATAAATACGTTTTCTTTCCTCAAAAATAATTATTTAGCCCAGAATTTTTTATTTTCCCAAGGGTTACAGAAGAAACTGGACCCCAAAAGTTGTTGTCCAGTTTCTCCTGAGTATGCTGATACCCCATGAGTGGGGGTAAACCACTGTTTGGGCACATGCCGAGGCTCGGAAGTGAAGTAGTGACGTTTTGAAATGCAGACTTTGATGGAATGCTCTGTGGGCGTCACGTTGCGTTTGCAGAGCCCCTGATGTGGCTTAACAGTAGAAACCCCCACAAGTGACCCCATTTTAGAAATTAGACCCCCCAAGGAACTTATCTAGATATGTGGTGAGCACTTTGAACCCCCAAGTGCTTCACAGACGTTTACAACGTAGAGCCGTGAAAATAAAAAATCATTTTTCTTTCCTCAAAAATTATGTTTTAGCAAGCATTTTTTTTTATTCACAAGGGTAACAGGAGAAATTGGACCCCAGTAATTGTTGCGCAGTTTGTCCTGAGTATGCTGGTACCCCATATGTGGGGGTAAACCACTGTTTGGGCACACGTCAGGGCTCGGAAGTGAGGGAGCACCATTTGACTTTTTGAATACGAGATTGGCTGGAATCAATGGTGGCGCCATGTTGCGTTTGGAGACCCCTGATGTGCCTAAACAGTGGTAACCCCTCAATTCTACCTCCAACACTAACCCCAACACACCCCTAACCCTAATCCCAACTGTAGCCATAACCCTAAACACAACCCTAACCGCAACACACCCCTAACCACAACACTGCGTTTTACCTGCGGATTTTCCGCGGATTTCCAGTGTTTTTTGTGCGGATTTCACCTGCGGATTCCTATTGAGGAACAGGTGTAAAACGCTGCGGAATCCGCACAAAGAATTGACATGCTGCGGAAAATACAACGCAGCGTTTCCGCGCGGTATTTTCCGCACCATGGGCACAGCAGATTTGGTTTTTCATATGTTTACATGGTACTGTAAACCTGATTGAACACTGCTGCGGATCCGCAGCCAAATCCGCACCGTGTGCACATAGCCTAATTCTAAAGGTATGTGCACACGCTGCGGAAAACGCTGCGGATCCGCAGCAGTTTCCCATGAGTTTACAGTTCAATGTAAACCTACGGGAAACAAAAATCGCTGTGCCCATGCTGCGGAAAAACTGCACGGAAACGCAGCGGTTTACATTCCGCAGCATGTCACTTCTTTGTGCGGATTCCGCAGCGGTATTACAACTGCTCAAATAGAAAATCGCAGTTGTAAAACCGCAGTGAAATGCGCAGAAAAACCGCGGTAAATCCGCCATAAATCCGCAGCGGTTTAGCACTGCGGATTTATCAAATCCGCAGCGGAAAAATCCGCAGAGGACCAGAATACGTGTGCACATACCGAAACCCTAACCCTAGCCCTAACCCTAACCCTACCCCTAGCCCTAACCCTAACCTGTTATGTTTGCTAATGACAGGTGTTATGAAGGCAATCCAGAAAGACAGTGTGCTTAGCGATCAGAGCGCACACAGTGATCTGACAAATACCCAAAAATACAAGAACGAGCTCTGAGACGTGGAAACTCTGTAGACTGCACACCTGATCCTATCCTAAACACAACTAAAAGCGGCTGTGGATTGCGCCTAACAACTACCTAGGCAACTCGGCACAGCCTAAGAAACTAGCTAGCCTGAAGATAGAAAAATAGGCCTGACTTGCCCCAGAGAAATTCCCCAAAGGAAAAGGCAGCCCCCCACATATAATGACTGTGAGTAAGATGAAAAGACAAAACGTAGGGATGAAATAGATTCAGCAAAGTGGGGCCCGATATTCTAGGACAGAGCGAGGACAGTAAAGCGAACTTTGCAGTCTACAAAAAACCCTAAAGCAAAACCACGCAAAGGGGGCAAAAAAAACCCACCGTGCCGAACTAACGGCACGGCGGTACACCCTTTGCGTCTCAGAGCTTCCAGCAAAACAAAAGACAAGCTGGACAGAAAAAAAGCAACAAAAAAGCAAAAGGCACTTAGCTATACAGAGCAGCAGGTCACAGGAACAATCAGGAGAAGCTCAGATCCAACACTGAAACATTGACAAGGAGCAAGGATAGCAGCATCAGGCGGAGTTAAGTAATGAAGCAGTTAACGAGCTCACCAGAACACCTGAGGGAGGAAGCTCAGAAGCTGCAGTACCACTTGTGACCACAGGAGTGAATTCAGCCACAGAATTCACAACAGTACCCCCCCCTTGAGGAGGGGTCACCGAACCCTCACCAGAGCCCCCAGGCCGACCAGGATGAGCCGCATGAAAGGCACGAACAAGATCGGAAGCATGAACATCAGAGGCAAAAACCCAGGAATTATCTTCCTGAGCATAACCCTTCCATTTAACCAGATACTGGAGTTTCCGTCTAGAAACACGAGAATCCAAAATCTTCTCCACAATATACTCCAATTCCCCCTCCACCAAAACCGGGGCAGGAGGCTCAACAGATGGAACCATAGGTGCCACGTATCTCTGCAACAACGACCTATAGAATACATTATGTATGGAAAAGGAGTCTGGGAGGGTCAAACGAAAAGACACAGGATTGAGAACCTCAGAAATCCTATACGGACCAATAAAACGAGGTTTAAATTTAGGAGAGGAAACCTTCATAGGAATATGACGAGAAGATAACCAAACCAGATCCCCAACACGAAGTCGGGGACCCACACGGCGTCTGCGATTAGCGAAAAGTTGAGCTTTCTCCTGGGACAAGATCAAATTGTCCACTACCTGAGTCCAGATCTGCTGCAACCTATCCACCACAGAATCCACACCAGGACAGTCCGAAGACTCAACCTGTCCTGAAGAGAAACGAGGATGGAACCCAGAATTGCAAAAAAATGGAGAAACCAAGGTAGCCGAGCTGGCCCGATTATTAAGGGCGAACTCAGCCAACGGCAACAAGGACACCCAATCATCCTGGTCTGCAGAAACAAAACATCTCAGATATGTTTCCAAGGTCTGATTGGTTCGTTCGGTCTGGCCATTAGTCTGAGGATGGAAAGCCGAGGAAAAGGATAGGTCAATGCCCATCCTACCACAAAAGGCTCGCCAAAACCTTGAAACAAACTGGGAACCTCTGTCAGAAACAATATTCTCAGGAATGCCATGCAACCGAACCACATGCTGGAAGAACAAAGGTACCAAATCAGAGGAGGAAGGCAATTTAGCCAAGGGCACCAGATGGACCATTTTAGAAAAACGATCACAGACCACCCAAATGACTGACATCTTTTGAGAAACGGGAAGGTCAGAAATGAAATCCATCGAAATATGTGTCCAAGGCCTCTTTGGGACCGGCAAGGGCAAAAGCAACCCACTGGCACGAGAACAGCAGGGCTTAGCCCTAGCACAAATCCCACAGGACTGCACAAAAGTACGTACATCCCGTGACAGAGATGGCCACCAGAAGGATCTAGCCACTAACTCTCTGGTACCAAAGATTCCAGGATGACCAGCCAACACCGAACAATGAAGTTCAGAGATAAGTTTATTAGTCCACCTATCAGGGACGAACAGTTTCTCTGCTGGACAACGATCAGGTTTATTCGCCTGAAATTTTTGCAGCACCCGCCGCAAATCAGGGGAGATGGCAGATACAATGACTCCTTCCTTGAGGATACCCGCTGGCTCAGATAAACCCGGAGAGTCGGGCACAAAACTCCTAGACAGAGCATCCGCCTTCACATTTTTAGAGCCCGGAAGGTACGAAATCACAAAATCGAAGCGGGCAAAAAATAACGACCAACGGGCCTGTCTAGGATTCAAGCGCTTGGCAGACTCGAGATAAGTCAAGTTCTTATGATCAGTCAATACCACCACGCGATGCTTAGCTCCTTCAAGCCAATGACGCCACTCCTCGAATGCCCACTTCATGGCCAGCAACTCTCGATTGCCCACATCATAATTACGCTCAGCGGGCAAAAACTTCCTGGAAAAGAAAGCACATGGTTTCATCACTGAGCAATCAGAACCTCTCTGTGACAAAACCGCCCCTGCTCCAATCTCAGAAGCATCAACCTCGACCTGGAACGGAAGAGAAACATCTGGCTGACACAACACAGGGGCAGAACAAAAACGACGCTTCAACTCCTGAAAAGCTTCCACAGCAGCAGAAGACCAATTAACCAAATCAGCACCCTTCTTGGTCAAATCGGTCAATGGTTTGGCAATGCTAGAAAAATTACAGATGAAGCGACGATAAAAATTAGCAAAGCCCAGGAACTTTTGCAGACTTTTCAGAGATGTCGGCTGAATCCAATCCTGGATGGCTTGGACCTTAACTGGATCCATCTCGATAGTAGAAGGGGTAAAGATGAACCCTAAAAATGAAACTTTCTGCACACCGAAGAGACACTTTGATCCCTTCACAAACAAAGAATTAGCACGCAGGACCTGAAAAACCATTCTGACCTGCTTCACATGAGACTCCCAATCATCTGAGAAGATCAAAATGTCATCCAAGTAAACAATCAGGAATTTATCCAGATACTCACGGAAGATGTCATGCATAAAAGACTGAAACACAGATGGAGCATTGGCAAGTCCGAACGGCATCACTAGATACTCAAAATGACCCTCGGGCGTATTGAATGCAGTTTTCCATTCATCTCCTTGCCTGATTCTCACCAGATTATACGCACCACGAAGATCTATCTTAGTGAACCAACTAGCCCCCTTAATCCGAGCAAACAAGTCAGATAACAATGGCAAGGGATACTGAAATTTAACAGTGATCTTATTAAGAAGGCGGTAATCAATACACGGTCTCAGCGAACCATCCTTCTTGGCTACAAAGAAGAACCCTGCTCCCAGTGGTGATGACGATGGGCGAATATGTCCCTTCTCCAGGGATTCCTTCACATAACTGCGCATAGCGGCGTGTTCGGGCACGGATAAATTAAATAATCGACCTTTAGGGAATTTACTACCAGGAATCAAATTGATAGCACAATCACAATCCCTATGCGGAGGTAGAGCATCGGACTTGGGCTCTTCAAATACATCCTGATAATCAGACAAGAACTCTGGGACCTCAGAAGGGGTGGATGATGAAATCGACAAAAATGGAACATCACCATGTACCCCCTGACAACCCCAGCTGGATACCGACATGGAATTCCAATCCAATACTGGATTATGGGTTTGTAGCCATGGCAACCCCAACACGACCACATCATGCAGATTATGCAACACCAGAAAGCGAATAACTTCCTGATGTGCAGGAGCCATGCACATGGTCAGCTGGGCCCAGTATTGAGGTTTATTCTTGGCCAAAGGTGTAGCATCAATTCCTCTCAATGGAATAGGACACCGCAAAGGCTCCAAGAAAAACCCACAACGTTTAGCATAATCCAAATCCATCAGATTCAGGGCAGCGCCCGAATCCACAAACGCCATGACAGAAAACGACGACAAAGAGCATATCAAGGTAATGGACAGAAGGAATTTGGACTGTACAGTACCAATGACGGCAGACCTAGCGGACCGCTTAGTGCGCTTAGGACAATCAGAAATAGCATGAGTGGAATCACCACAGTAGAAACACAGACCATTCAGACGTCTGTATTCCTGCCGTTCAACTCTAGTCATAGTCCTATCGCACTGCATAGGCTCAGGTTTAACCTCAGGCAGTACCGCCAAATGGTGCACAGATTTACGCTCGCGCAAGCGTCGACCGATCTGAATGGCCAAAGACAAAGACTCATTCAAACCAGCAGGCATAGGAAATCCCACCATGACATCCTTAAGAGCCTCAGAGAGACCCTTTCTGAACAAAGCTGCCAGCGCAGATTCATTCCACTGAGTGAGTACTGACCATTTCCTAAATTTCTGACAATATACTTCTATATCATCCTGACCCTGGCACAAAGCCAGCAAATTTTTCTCAGCCTGATCCACTGAATTAGGCTCATCGTACAGCAATCCGAGCGCCAGGAAAAACGCATCGACACTACTCAATGCAGGGTCTCCTGGCGCAAGAGAAAATGCCCAGTCTTGAGGGTCGCCGCGCAAAAAAGAAATAATAATCAAAACCTGTTGAATAGGATTACCAGAAGAATGAGGTTTCAAGGCCAGAAATAGCTTACAATTATTTTTGAAACTTAGAAACTTAGTTCTATCTCCAAAAAACAAATCAGGAATAGGAATTCTTGGTTCTAACATAGATTTCTGATCAATAGTATCTTGAATTTTTTGTACATTTATAACGAGATTATCCATTGAAGAGCACAGACCCTGAATATCCATGTCCACACCTGTGTCCAGAATCACCCAAATGTCTAGGGGAAAAAAAAAAGTGAACACAGAGCAGAAAAAAAAAAAAAAAATGATGTCAGAACTTTTTCTTTCCCTCTATTGAGAATCATTAGTTTGGCTCCTTGTACTGTTATGTTTGCTAATGACAGGTGTTATGAAGGCAATCCAGAAAGACAGTGTGCTTAGCGATCAGAGCGCACACAGTGATCTGACAAATACCCAAAAATACAAGAACGAGCTCTGAGACGTGGAAACTCTGTAGACTGCACACCTGATCCTATCCTAAACACAACTAAAAGCGGCTGTGGATTGCGCCTAACAACTACCTAGGCAACTCGGCACAGCCTAAGAAACTAGCTAGCCTGAAGATAGAAAAATAGGCCTGACTTGCCTCAGAGAAATTCCCCAAAGGAAAAGGCAGCCCCCCACATATAATGACTGTGAGTAAGATGAAAAGACAAAACGTAGGGATGAAATAGATTCAGCAAAGTGGGGCCCGATATTCTAGGACAGAGCGAGGACAGTAAAGCGAACTTTGCAGTCTACAAAAAACCCTAAAGCAAAACCACGCAAAGGGGGCAAAAAAAACCCACCGTGCCGAACTAACGGCACGGCGGTACACCCTTTGCGTCTCAGAGCTTCCAGCAAAACAAAAGACAAGCTGGACAGAAAAAAAGCAACAAAAAAGCAAAAGGCACTTAGCTATACAGAGCAGCAGGTCACAGGAACAATCAGGAGAAGCTCAGATCCAACACTGAAACATTGACAAGGAGCAAGGATAGCAGCATCAGGCGGAGTTAAGTAATGAAGCAGTTAACGAGCTCACCAGAACACCTGAGGGAGGAAGCTCAGAAGCTGCAGTACCACTTGTGACCACAGGAGTGAATTCAGCCACAGAATTCACAACACTAACCCTACCCCTAACCCTACCCCTACCCCTACCCCTAGCCCTAACCCTAACCCTAACCCTACCCCTAACCCTACCCCTAACCCTACCCCTAACCCTAACCCTAACCCTATTCTAACATTAGTGGGAAAAAAAAAATGTCTTTATTTTTTTATTGTCCCTACCTATGGGGGTGACAAAGGGGGGGGGGTCATTTATTATTTTTTTTATTTTGATCACTGAGATATAATCTATCTCAGTGATCAAAATGCACTTTGGAACGAATCTGCCGGCCGGCAGATTCGGCGGGCGCACTGCGCATGCGCCCGCCATTTTGGAAGATGGCGGCGCCCAGGGAGAAGACGGACGGGACCCCGGCTGGATCGGTAAGTATGATGGGGTGGGGGGGACCACGGGGGGGGGGGGGATCGGAGCACGGGGGGGGGGAATCGGAGTGCGGGAGGGGTGGAACGGAGCACGGGGGGCGTGGAACGGAGCACGGGGGGGCTGGAATGGAGCACGGGGGGGTGGAACGGAGCACCGGGGGGGGTGGATCGGAGTGCAGGGGGGGTGATTGGAGCACGGGGGGGTGATTGGAGCACGGGGGGAGCGGACAAGAGCACGGGGGGGAGCGGAGCACTGGACGGAGGGGAGCCGGAGCAGTGTACCGGCCAGATCGGAGGGCTGGGGGGGCGATCGGTGGGGTGGGGTGGGGGCACACTAGTATTTCCAGCCATGGCCGATGATATTTCAGCATCGGCCATGGCTGGATTGTAATATTTCACCCGTTATAATAGGTGAAATATTACAAATCGCTCTGATTGGCAGTTTCACTTTCAACAGCCAATCAGAGCGATCGTAGCCACGAGGGGGTGAAGCCACCCCCCCTGGGCTAAACTACCACTCCCCCTGTCCCTGCAGATCGGGTGAAATGGGAGTTAACCCTTTCACCCGATCTGCAGGGACGCGATCTTTCCATGACGCCGCATAGGCGTCATGGGTCGGAATGGCACCGACTTTCATGACGCCTACGTGGCGTCATGGGTCGGGAAGGGGTTAAACCTGAGCCTATGCAGTGCGATAGGACTATGACCAGAGTTGAACGGCAAGAACACAGACGTCTGAATGGTCTGTGTTTCTACTGTGGTGATTCCACTCATGCTATTTCTGATTGTCCTAAGCGCATTAAGCGGTTCGATAGGTCTGCCGTCATTGGTACTGTACAATCCAAATTCCTTCTGTCCATTACCTTGATATGCTCTTTGTCATCGTATTCTGTCATGGCGTTTGTGGATTCAGGCGCTGCCCTGAATCTGATGGATTTGGATTATGCTAAACGTTGTGGGTTTTTCTTGGAGCCTTTGCGGTGTCCTATTCCGTTGAGAGGAATTGATGCTACACCTTTGGCCAAGAATAAACCTCAGTACTGGACCCAGCTGACCATGTGCATGGCTCCTGCACATCAGGAAGTTATTCGCTTTCTGGTGCTACATAATCTGCATGATGTGGTCGTGTTGGGGTTGCCATGGCTGCAAACCCATAATCCAGTATTGGATTGGAACTCTATGTCGGTATCCAGCTGGGGTTGTCAGGGGGTACATGGTGATGTTCCATTTTTGTCTATTTCATCATCCACTCCTTCTGAGGTCCCAGAGTTCTTGTCTGATTATCAGGATGTATTTGAAGAGCCCAAGTCCGATGCCCTACCTCCGCATAGGGATTGTGATTGTGCTATCAATTTGATTCCTGGTAGTAAATTCCCTAAAGGTCGATTATTTAATTTATCTGTGCCCGAACACGCCGCTATGCGCAGTTATGTGAAGGAATCCCTGGAGAAGGGACATATTCGCCCATCGTCATCACCACTGGGAGCAGGGTTCTTTTTTGTAGCCAAGAAGGATGGTTCGCTGAGACCATGTATTGATTACCGACTTCTTAATAAGATCACTGTTAAATTTCAGTATCCCTTGCCATTGTTATCTGACTTGTTTGCTCGGATTAAGGGGGCTAGTTGGTTCACTAAGATAGATCTTCGTGGTGCGTATAATCTGGTGAGAATCAGGCAAGGAGATGAATGGAAAACTGCATTTAATACGCCCGAGGGTCATTTTGAGTATCTAGTGATGCCGTTCGGACTTGCCAATGCTCCATCTGTGTTTCAGTCTTTTATGCATGACATCTTCCGTGAGTATCTGGATAAATTCCTGATTGTTTACTTGGATGACATTTTGATCTTCTCAGATGATTGGGACTCTCATGTGAAGCAGGTCAGAATGGTTTTCCAGGTCCTGCGTGCTAATTCTTTGTTTGTGAAGGGATCAAAGTGTCTCTTCGGTGTGCAGAAAGTTTCATTTTTGGGGTTCATCTTTTCCCCTTCTACTATCGAGATGGATCCGGTTAAGGTCCAAGCCATCCAGGATTGGACTCAGCCGACATCTCTGAAAAGTCTGCAAAAATTCCTGGGCTTTGCTAATTTTTATCGTCGCTTCATCTGTAATTTTTCTAGCATTGCCAAACCATTGACCGATTTGACCAAGAAGGGTGCTGATTTGGTTAATTGGTCTTCTGCTGCTGTGGAAGCTTTTCAGGAGTTGAAGCATCGTTTTTGTTCTGCCCCTGTGTTGTGTCAACCAGATGTTTCTCTTCCGTTCCAGGTCGAGGTTGATGCTTCTGAGATTGGAGCAGGGGCGGTTTTGTCACAGAGAGGTTCTGGTTGCTCAGTGTTGAAACCATGTGCTTTCTTTTCCAGGAAGTTTTCGGCTGCTGAGCGTAATTATGATGTGGGCAACCGAGAGTTGCTGGCCATGAAGTGGGCATTCGAGGAATGGCGTCATTGGCTTGAAGGAGCTAAGCATCGCGTGGTGGTATTGACTGATCATAAGAACCTTACTTATCTCGAGTCTGCCAAGCGCTTGAATCCTAGACAGGCCCGTTGGTCGTTATTTTTTGCCCGCTTCGATTTTGTGATTTCGTACCTTCCGGGCTCTAAAAATGTGAAGGCGGATGCTCTGTCTAGGAGTTTTGTGCCTGACTCTCCGGGTTCATCTGAGCCGGCGAGTATCCTCAAGGAAGGAGTCATTGTGTCTGCCATCTCCCCTGATTTGCGGCGAGTGTTGCAAAAATTTCAGGCGAATAAACCTGATCGTTGTCCGGCGGAGAAACTGTTCGTCCCTGATAGGTGGACTAGTAAAGTTATCTCTGAACGTCATTGTTCGGTGTTGGCTGGTCATCCTGGAATCTTTGGTACCAGAGAGTTAGTGGCTAGATCCTTCTGGTGGCCATCTCTGTCACGGGATGTACGTACTTTTGTGCAGTCCTGTGGGATTTGTGCTAGGGCTAAGCCCTGCTGTTCACGTGCCAGAGGGTTGCTTTTGCCCTTGCCGGTCCCAAAGAGGCCTTGGACACATATTTCGATGGATTTCATTTCTGACCTTCCCGTTTCTCAAAAGATGTCAGTCATTTGGGTGGTCTGTGATCGCTTTTCTAAAATGGTCCATCTGGTGCCCCGTGGTTAAATTGCCTTCCTCCTCTGATTTGGTGCCTTTGTTCTTCCAGCATGTGGTTCGTTTGCATGGCATTCCTGAGAATATTGTTTCTGACAGAGGTTCCCAGTTTGTTTCGAGGTTTTGGCGAGCCTTTTGTGGTAGGATGGGCATTGACCTGTCTTTTTCCTCGGCTTTCCATCCTCAGACTAATGGCCAGACCGAACGAACCAATCAGACCTTGGAGACATATCTGAGATGTTTTGTTTCTGCTGACCAGGATGATTGGGTGTCCTTTTTGCCGTTGGCTGAGTTCGCCCTTAATAATCGGGCCAGCTCGGCTACCTTGGTCTCTCCATTTTTCTGCAATTCTGGGTTCCATCCTCGTTTCTCTTCAGGACAGGTTGAGTCTTCAGACTGTCCTGGTGTGGATTCTGTGGTGGACAGGTTGCAGCAGATCTGGACTCAGGTAGTGGACAATTTGGCCTTGTCCCAGGAGAAGGCTCAACTTTTCGCTAATCGCAGACGCCGTGTGGGTCCCCGACTTCGTGTTGGGGATCTGGTTTGGTTATCTTCTCGTCATATTCCTATGAAGGTTTCCTCTCCTAAATTTAAACCTCGTTTTATTGGTCCTTATAGGATTTCTGAGATTCTCAATCCTGTGTCTTTTCGTCTGACCCTCCCAGACTCCTTTTCCATACATAATGTATTCCATAGGTCGTTGTTGCGGAGATAAGTGGCACCTATGGTTCCATCTGTTGAGCCTCCTGCCCCGGTTTTGGTGGAGGGGGAATTGGAGTATATTGTGGAGAAAATTTTGGATTCTCGTGTTTCTAGACGGAAACTCCAGTATCTGGTTAAATGGAAGGGTTATGCTCAGGAAGATAATTCCTGGGTTTTTGCCTCTGATGTCCATGCTCCAGATCTTGTTTGTGCTTTTCATGTGGCTCATCCTGGTCGGCCTGGGGGCTCTGGTGAGGGTTCGGTGACCCCTCCTCAAGGGGGGGGTACTGTTGTGAATTCTGTGGCTGAATTCACTCCTGTGGTCACAAGTGGTACTGCAGCTTCTGAGCTTCCTCCCTCGGGTGTTCTGGTGAGCTCGTTGGCTGCTTTGTTATTTAACTCCACCTGATTCTGTCTTCCTTGCTCCTTGTCAATGTTCCAGTGTTGGACCTGAGCTTCTGGATCTTTCCTGTGGCCTGCTGCTCTGCTTAGATAAGTGCTTCTTTGCTTTTGTTGCTATTTTTTCTGTCCAGCTTGTCTATTCGTTTTTGCTGAAAGCTCTGAGACGCAAAGGGTGCACCGCCGTGCCGTTAGTTCGGCACGGTGGGTCTTTTTGCCCCCTTTGCGTGGTTTTTTGCTTTAGGGTTTTTTGTAGACTGCAAAGTTCTCTTTGCTATCCTCGCTCTATCTAGAATATCGGGCCTCACTTTGCTGAATCTATTTCATCCCTACGTTTACTTAACTCCGCCTGATGCTGCTATCCTTGCTCCTTGTCAATGTTTCAGTGTTGGATCTGAGCTTCTCCTGATTGTTCCTGTGACCTGCTGCTCTGTATAGCTAAGTGCCTTTTGCTTTTTTGTTGCTTTTTTTCTGTCCAGCTTGTCTTTTGTTTTGCTGGAGGCTCTGAGACGCAAAGGGTGTACCGCCGTGCCGTTAGTTCGGCACGGTGGGTCTTTTTGCCCCCTTTGCGTGGTTTTTTGCTTTAGGGTTTTTTGTAGACTGCAAAGTTCTCTTTGCTATCCTCGCTCTATCTAGAATATCGGGCCTCACTTTGCTGAATCTATTTCATCCCTACGTTTGTCTTTTCATCTTGCTAACAGTCATTATATGTGGGGGGCTGCCTTTTCCTTTGGGGTATTTCTCCGAGGCAAGTCAGGCTTGTTTTTCTATCTTCAGGCTAGTCAGCTCCTCAGGCTGTGCCGAGTTGCATAGGTAGTGACAGGCGCAATCCACAGCTGCCTTTAGTTGTGTTTAGGATAGGTTCAGGTATTGCGGTCTACAGAGATTCCACGTCTCAGAGCTCGTTCTATTGTTTTTGGGTTATTGTCAGATCACTGTATGTGCTCTGATTGCTGGCACACTGTGTCACTGGATTGCCTTCATAACAGATGCCACTCCTCGAATGCCCACTTCATTGCCAGCAACTCTCGATTGCCAACATCATAATTACGCTCAGCAGGCGAAAACTTCCTGGAAAAGAAGGCGCATGGTTTCATCACCGAGCCATCAGAACTTCTTTGCGGCAAAACAGTCCCTGCTCCAATCTCAGAAGCATCAACCTCGACCTGGAACGGGAGCGAAACATCTGGTTGACACAACACAGGGGCAGAAGAAAAACGATGCTTCAACTCTTGAAAAGCTTCCACAGCAGCAGAAGACCAATTGACCACATCAGCACCCTTCTTGGTTAAATCAGTCAACGGTTTAGCAATACTAGAAAAATTATTGATGAAGCGACGATAAAAATTAGCAAAGCCCAGGAACTTTTGCAGACTCTTCAGAGATGTCGGCTGAGTCCAATCATAAATGGCCTGAACTTTAACAGGGTCCATCTCGATAGTAGAAGGGGAAAAAATGAAACCCAAAAATGAAACCTTCTGAACACCAAAGAGACACTTTGACCCCTTCACAAACAAAGAATTCGCACGCAGGACCTGGAACACCATTCTGACCTGCCTCATGTGAGACTCCCAATCATCCGAGAAGACCAAAATATCATCCAAGTATACAATCAGGAATTTATCCAGGTACTCTCGGAAGATGTCATGCATAAAGGACTGAAACACTGATGGAGCATTAGAAAGCCCGAATGCCATAACCAGGTACTCAAAATGGCCCTCGGGCGTATTAAATGCTGTTTTCCATTCATCGCCCTGTTTAATGCGCACAAGATTATACGCACCACGAAGATCTATCTTGGTGAACCAACTAGCCCCCTTAATCCGAGCAAACAAATCAGACAGCAGCGGCAAGGGGTACTGAAATTCGACCGTGATTTTATTTAGAAGGCGGTAATCAATACAAGGTCTCAGCAAACCATCCTTCTTGGCCACAAAAAAGAACCCTGCTCCCAATGGCGACGACGACGGGCGAATATGACCCTTCTCCAAGGATTCCTTTACGTAACTCCGCATAGCGGCGTGCTCAGGCACAGACAAATTAAACAGTCGACCTTTAGGAAACTTACTACCAGGAATCAAATCGATAGCGCAATCACAATCCCTTTGCGGAGGTAGGGCACTGGACTTGGGCTCATCAAATACATCCCGGTAATCCGACAAGAACTCTGGGACCTCAGAAGGGGTGGATGATGAAATAGACAGAAATGGAACATCACCATGTACCCCCTGACAACCCCAGCTGGATACAGACATTGATTTCCAATCCAATACTGGGTTATGGACTTGTAGCCATGGCAACCCCAACACGACCACATCATGCAGATTATGCAACACCAAAAAGCGAATATCCTCCTGATGCGCAGGAGCCATGCACATGGTCAGCTGGGTCCAGTACTGAGGCTTATTCTTGGCCAAGGGCGTAGCATCAATTCCTCTCAATGGAATAGGATACTGCAAGGGCTCCAAGAAAAACCCACAGCGCCTAGCATACTCCAAGTCCATCAAATTCAGGGCAGCGCCTGAATCCACAAATGCCATGACAGAATAGGATGACAAAGAGCAGATCAAATTAACGGACAAAAGAAATTTCGACTGTACCGTACCAATGGTGGCAGAGCTAGCAAACCGCTTAGTGCGCTTAGGACAATCGGAGATAGCATGAGTGGAATCACCACAGTAAAAACACAGCCCATTCCGTCGTCTGTGTTCTTGCCGTTCAGCTCTGGTCAAAGTCCTATTGCATTGCATAGGCTCAGGTTTATACTATGATAATACCGCCAAATGATGCACAGTTTTACGCTCACATAAGCGTCGATTGATCTGAATGGCCAAAGACATAGACTCATTCAGACCAGCAGGCATAGGAAATCCCACCATGACATCCTTAAGGGCTTCAGAGAGACCCTTTCTGAAAATTGCTGCCAGAGCACATTCATACCATTGAGTGAGCACAGACCACTTCCTAAATTTCTGACAATATATCTCTACCTCATCCTGACCCTGACACAGAGCCAGCAAGATTTTCTCTGCCTGATCCACTGAATTAGGTTCATCATAAAGCAACCCGAGCGCCAGAAAAAACGCATCAATATCACATAATGCAGGATCTCCTGGCGCAAGGGAAAATGCCCAGTCTTGAGCGTCGCGACGTAATAAAGAAATAATGATCTTTACTTGTTGAACTGGGTCACCAGAGGAGCGGGGTTTCAAAGCCAGAAATAGTTTACAATTATTTTTGAAATTCAGAAACTTAGCTCAATCTCCAGAAAATAACTCAGGAATAGGAATTTTAGGTTCTAACATAGGATTCTGAACCACTAAATCTTGAATGTTCTGAACACTTATAGCGAGATTATCCTTCAAAGAGGACAGACCTTGAATGTCCATGTCTACACCTGTGTTCTGAACCACCCTGATGTAAAGGGGAAAAGAAAGACAAAACACAGTGCAAAGAAAAAAAAATGGTCTCAGAACTTCTCTTTTCCCTCTATTGAGAAGCATTAGTACTTTGGGCCTCCAGTACTGTTATGAACAGGTGATTCAGAACCACAATGGACCTAGTGGTTAAGAGCACACAAAGTGACCTGATAGTTACTAACATAGGACGAGCTCTGAGACGTGGGAACTCTGCTGACCGCAATCCCTAATCCTATCATACCACACTAGAGGTAGCCGTGGATTGCGCCTAACGCTCCCTATGCAACTCGGCACAGCCTGAGAAACTAACTAGCCCTGAAGATAGAAAAATAAGCCTACCTTGCCTCAGAGAAATTCCCCAGAGGAAAAGGCAGCCCCCCACATATAATGACTGTGAGTTAAGATGAAAATACAAACACAGAGATGAAATAGATTTAGCAAAGTGAGGCCCGACTTACTGAATAGACCGAGGATAGGAAAGATAGCTTTGCGGTCAACACAAAAACTTACAAACAACCACGCAGAGGGGCAAAAAGACCCTCCGCACCGACTAACGGTACGGAGGTGCTCCCTCTGCGTCTCAGAGTTTCCAGCAAGCAAGAAAAACCAATATAGCAAGCTGGACAGAAAATATAGCAAACAAAAGTAACACAAGCAGAACTTAGCTTATGCAGGGCAGACAAGCCACAAGAACGATCCAGGAGAGAGCCAGACCAATACTGGAACATTGACTGGAGGTCAGGAACAAAGAACTAGGTGGAGTTAAATAGAGCAGCACCTAACGACTTAACCTCGTCACCTGAGGAAGGAAACTCAGAAGCCGCAGCCCCTCTCACATCCACCAGCGGAAGCTCATAGACAAAACCAGCCGAAGTACCACTCATGACCACAGGAGGGAGCTTGACCACAGAATTCACAACAGCCCCCTATATATTATAATGCAGCACCCCTCATAGAGTATAATGCAGCCCCCATAGAATATAATGTAGCCCCCATAGAACAAAATGTAGCCTCATAGAATAAAATGTAGCCCCCCTGTATTATTGCCAACACATACTCACTGATCTATATATATATATATATATATATATATATATATATTTATTTAAAAAATACAATACTCACCTCTCCTCATTCCCCTGCTGATCCTGGCTCTGCAGAGCGTCTCAGTAGTTGCACTGCCAGCACACAGCGGGTGCATGATGACATCACTTCATCGCGCACTCGCTGTGTCAAGGGTAGAGGGGAATGATGTTGGAGGGACACTGTCCTCCATTATTGCTTTCAACTGTATCAGCACAGCATCTATGATGCCGATACTGTTTAATGCGGTGGGGGCGGCGCTGCCGCCAGGTGGGCCCCCTGACTCACAGGACCCATAGTAGCCATGTGATGTACCGCTATTAGCGGCATGCCACTGGCTAAGGGCCCATGGGTGTGCGGGGGCCCAAGGAAGCTGCTTACTCTATCTGCCCCTTATGCTGGCCCTGCATACCACTATATGTAAGGTTAGACAAACTCCCCATTGGGTCATCATAGGGTGCTGAGTGATGATTCTCAGCAAAGAATTTACACAGCCAATACTAACCAATCAATCCAGTGATGATGCTTTTTGTGACATAAACCCATGGCGCTGGGCGGTAGCCGTGGGCGAGGTACTTGTACTTCATGCCCCACCACACTGGTGGCTGGGTGTGTGGACTTTAGTTTTGATGGTGATATGCCCTTGCAGACAGCATGGTGCCATTGTTATCCGCTGACCAGGACCAGATATTGCAAAGTTCAATGAGAGAGGTCATAGTTCATAAATAAACATTTTTTTCTGAACAATAACTTTGTAGAAACTATGTATAACAGATAGTAGGCATTCATCTTCATGGACTTTTCACTTATTACATGGAACATTATCACACACTTCTTCCTTCTCCTAGAGTACTCTCGTTTTCCACTTCACTTAGCACTTCTTCTTAGCTCTATCCTAGGTCATCCCCAATAATGGCATCAGTCCAACAGTCCAGCAACCAAAAGTCCTATACTTTCACCCGCGGCTCCGCATTCTTCTCCCCGGGGGGGGAAGGGGGGGGGAGGGGAGGGCGTTTTCTATGCCAATATGGCTGCTACTGAGCTTTCCATTTCAATGATACCTCACCACATGGGGCATTTCCTGTTCATCTCTTTTATTTTTACTTCTTCGTTCAGGTACATATACTTCTTACCTTCCTCTCTTTCATGCTGGACCGACTCCAGACTGTGGCTCACTTCTCAGAATGATCTTACTATCTGCTGAGCGGTCGTTCCCTGGACTGGACTGGAGTTACTATGGGTAATCAACCTTTTATTTAACTCACATTTTACATGCTATTTGGTGCAGCATTCTAACATAGCGTATATGTAGCGCTTATTTTTGAATGGAACTGCCCTATTTTACAAAAAAAAATCCTTTTCTTCCTCTACATGCAGGTTAAAGGCTTACTTTTGTTTCATGTCACGACTATAGGATTATACATACCGTATATACTCGAGTATAAGCCGACCAGAGTATAAGCCGTCCCCCCTTATTTTGCCACAAAAAACGGAAAACTTATTGACTCGAGTATAAGCCTAGGGTAGGAAATGCAGTAGGTATCGGTGAATTTCAAAAATAAAAATAGATGCTCCATACCGTTCATTATTGCCCCATAGATGCTCCATATAAAGCTGTGCCACATATAATGCCCTGCACCGTTCATTATGGCCCCATAGATGCTCCATATAAAGCTGTGCCCCATATATAATGCTCTGCACCGTTCATTATGGCCCCATAGATGTTCCATATAAAGCTGTGCCCCATATATAATGCTCTGCACCGTTCATGGCCCCATATATGCTCCATATAAAGCTGTGCCATATGGAATGCTCTGCACCGTTCATAATGGCCCCATAGATGCTCCATATAAAACTGTGCCATATAGAATGCTCTACACCGTTCATTATGGCCCCATAGATGCTCCATATAAAGCTGTGCCACATATAATGCTCTGCACCGTTCATTATGGCCCCATAGATGCTCCATATAAAGCTGTGCCATATAGAATGCTCTGCACCGTTCATTATGGCCCCATAGATGCTCCATATAAAGCTGTGCCACATATAATGCTCTGCACCGTTCATTATGGCCCCATAGATGCTCCATATAAAGCTGTGCCCCACATATAATGCTCTGCACCGTTCATTATGGCCCCATATAAAGCTGTGCCCCATATAGAATGCTCTGCACCATTCATTATGGCCTCATAGATGCTCCTTATAAAGCTGTGCCACATAGAATGCTCTGCACCATTCATTATGGCCCCATAGATGCTCCATATAAAGCTGTGCCCTATATGCTCTGCACCGTTGATTATGGCCCCATAGATGCTCCTTATAAAGCTGTGCCATATAGAAAGCTCTGCACCGTTGATTATGGCCCCATAGATGCTCCTTATAAAGCTGTGCCCCATATAGAATGCTCTGCACCGTTGATTATGGCCCCATAGATGCTCCTTATAAAGCTGTGCCCCATATAGAATGCTCTGCACCGTTCATTATGGCCCCATAGATGCTCCTTATAAAGCTGTGCCCCATATAGAATGCTCTGCATCGTTCATTATGGCCCCATAGATGCTCCTTATCAAGCTGTGCCATATAGAATGATCTGCACCGTTCATTATGGCCCCATAGATGCTCCATATAAAGCTGTGCCACATATAATGCTCTGCACCGTTCATTATGGCCCCATAGATGCTCCATATAAAGCTGTGCCCCACATATAATGCTCTGCACCGTTCATTATGGCCCCATATAAAGCTGTGCCCCATATAGAATGCTCTGCACCATTCATTATGGCCCCATAGATTCTCCTTATAAAGCTGTGCCATATAGAATGCTCTGCACCATTCATTATGGCCCCATAGATGCTCCTTAGAAAGCTGTGCCATATAGAAAGCTCTGCACCGTTGATTATGGCCCCATAGATGCTTCTTATAAAGCTGTGCCCCATATAGAATGCTCTGCACCGTTGATTATGGCCCCATAGATGCTCCTTATCAAGCTGCCCCATATAGAATGCTGCTGCTGCTGCTGCTGCAATAAAAAAAAAAAAATCACATACTCACCTCTCTTGCTCAGGACGCCGGCGCTTTCAATATTTACCTGCTCCTCGTTCGGCTCCGTCTCCAGCACTGACGCTCAGCAGAGGGCGCGCACTCACTACGTTACCGCGCCCTCTAACCTGAGCGTCACTGCCAGAGGACGCTAGAGACGGAGCCGCACTGGAGTGAGGAGCAGGAAAATATTGCACAGCGCTCCCCTCCCCGTATACTTACCTGCTCCCGGCGCGGTCCCTGCTTCTCCCACCGCTGCATCTTCTTGCTGTGTTGAGCGGTCACAGTTACCGCTCATTTTCAGTCATGAATATGCGGCTCCACCTCTATGGGAGGTGGAGCCGCATATTCATTTCTGTAATGAGCGGTACCATGTGACCGCTCAATACAGGAAAAAGATGCAGCGCTGGAAGAAGCAGGGACTGCAGGGACCGCGCCGGGAGTAGGTAAGTATAACTAGACAGCCCCCGCTCCCCCTCCCCTGCTGACCCCCGGGTATGACTCGAGTATAAGCCGAGAGGGGGACTTTCAGCCCAAAAAAATGGGCTGAAAATCTCGGCTTATACTCGAGCATATACGGTATATGTCCACTTGGACTTTGTCTTTAGTGCTGCACCATATAGGTCGAGGGTAGCGATCACTCAGTTTTTTCACCATTCAGGATCACACTTTTTTCCAAACAAATGTAATATTTATTTTAATAATTGTATTGTTTTTTACATCATTATTTTCTGTTTGTCTATTTAATAAATGTTTTTTTAAATATACAAAGACTCAGGTTCTCCTATTTCAAAATAAAAAAACAGAACTTAGACACCTTGTTCAGCTTCCGATCATTGCAAAACCACCATTCTCCATCTGGTTTTGGCACAAAGACTATTGGACAGAACCAGCCACTCTTGGATTCCTCGATGACTCCCAGGCTCAACATCCGCTTCACCTCTTTTGAGATCACTTCTCAGCGGGCTTCAGAAATCCAATAAGGCTTCAAGTTGACCCTGACATGAGGCTCCGTTAGGACCTCATGTTCAATAACCTTCGTACAACCTGGCAGTTCAGAGGAGAGGTCCCTGTTCCGCTGTGGCATCTCCCGGCACTGTTGCTTTTGGGCACATGATATCGTCTCTGCCACCATAACTTCCCCCATGTCAACTTCAGATTTGGCCACCAAACATGGAGCTTCCATGGGCTCCCTATCTCGCCATGGCTTAATCAGGTTGACAGGGTATACCTGGTAGAGCTTCATTCTCTCTGGTTGGTGGACTTTATAGTTGACATCTCCAGCCTTTTCAACTACTTCATAGGGGCCCTGCTACTTGGCCATGAATTTGCTCTCCACCATAGGTACCAGCACCAGTACTCGATCCACAGGGTCGAAGTGTCTCACCCTCGCTGACCTACTGTACACTCTCGACTGTGCTTCTTGTGTTTTGAGGTGGTGTTCTCTCACAAGGTGCATCACCTTGGCAATCCTCTTGTGCATCTGGTCCACATGCTCGATCACATTCAGGTAGTGTAGACTCTGCCTCCCACGTCTCTTTGAGGAGTCCATGGGGGTGTCAGCCACACAACAGTTCAAAAGGGGAGAATCCAGTAGATGCCTACGGGACTTCTCTGATGGAGAAAAAGGTACCGTAGTAGATAGTCCCAGTCCCAGACATCCTTCTCTATGACCTTCTTCAACATGGCCTTAAAGGTTTTATTGAACCTCTCTACCAAGCCATCCATCTGCGGATGGTAGACTGAGGTCCAGAGTTGTGTGATTTACAGGGTTTTGCACAACTCTTTCATCACCTTTGACATAAACGGAGCCCTTTGCTCCATCAGTATCTCTTTAGGCAACCCCATTCTCGAGAAGACATGGACCACCTCTCGGGGAATACACTTGGTGGAGGAATTACATAGTGGAATGGCCTCTGGGTATCGCGTAGCATAGTCCAGTACCACCAGGGCCGTATTTGCCACTAGGCACTCGAGGGCACGTGCCTAGGGCGGCGACATTGTGGGGGGGCGGCACCTGGGCAAGGATTTTTTTTTTTAGTCACAAATGCGACCGACCGCAAAACCCCGCCCCCCCGCTCGCCTCCCCGCGCCCCCCCGCCTCCGCATCCCACCCACCGTGACCCTCCTTGAAGACGATACTCACCTGCACCAGCCTCCAGCGATGCCTGTTCTCACCATCTGTAGCGCGTCCTCCTGAGTGAGCGGTCACATGGTACGGTTGGTACCAGTCATTAAGGTCATGAATATGCGCATATTCATGACCTTATTGAGCAGTATCACATGACCGCTCACTCAGGAAGAAGGCACCTGCGGCGGGACAGAGCGCCAGAGGGATGTCGGCGGCTGCGGCGCGCGCGGTGTGTGGGACAGGCAGAGCTGACAGGTGAGTATGAGGACGGATGGGGGGCGATGAAGTGCTGCAGGGAGGAGGGGGGGCGATGAAGTGCTGCAGGGAGGGAGGGGGGGCGATGAAGTGCTGCAGGGAGGGAGGGGGGGGCGATGAAGTGCTGCAAGGAGGGAGGGGGGGCGATGAAGTGCTGCAGGGAGGGAGGGGGGCGATGAAGTGCTGCAGGGAGGGAGGGGGGGCGATGAAGTGCTGCAGGGAGGGAGGGGGGGCGATGAAGTGCTGCAGGGAGGGAGGGGGGGCGATGAAGTGCTGCAGGGAGGGAGGGGGGGCGATGAAGTGCTGCAGGGAGGGAGGGGGGGCGATGAAGTGCTGCAGGGAGGGAGGGGGGGCGATGAAGTGCTGCAGGGAGGGAGGGGGGGCGATGAAGTGCTGCAGGGAGGGAGGGGGGGCGATGAAGTGCTGCAGGGAGGGAGGGGGGGCGATGAAGTGCTGCAGGGAGGGAGGGGGGGCGATGAAGTGCTGCAGGGGGGGGGGGGGGCGATGAAGTGCTGCAGGGAGGGAGGGGGGGCGATGAAGTGCTGCAGGGAGGGAGGGGGGCGATGAAGTGCTGCAGGGAGGGAGGGGGGGCGATGAAGTGCTGCAGGGAGGGAGGGGGGGCGATGAAGTGCTGCAGGGAGGGAGGGGGGGCGATGAAGTGCTGCAGGGAGGGAGGGGGGGCGATGAAGTGCTGCAGGGAGGGAGGGGGGGCGATGAAGTGCTGCAGGGAGGGAGGGGGGGCGATGAAGTGCTGCAGGGAGGGAGGGGGGGCGATGAAGTGCTGCAGGGAGGGAGGGGGGCGATGAAGTGCTGCAGGGAGGGAGGGGGGGCGATGAAGTGCTGCAGGGAGGGAGGGGGGGCGATGAAGTGCTGCAGGGAGGGAGGGGGGGCGATGAAGTGCTGCAGGGAGGGGGGGGGCATTGAAGTGCTGCAGGGAGGGAGGGAGGGGGGGCGATGAAGTGCTGCAGGGAGGGAGGGGGGGCGATGAAGTGCTGCAGGGAGGGGGGGGCGATGAAGTGCTGCAGGGAGGGAGGGGGGGGCGATGAAGTGCTGCAGGGAGGGAGGGGGGGGCGATGAAGTGCTGCAGGGAGGGAGGGGGGGGCGATGAAGTGCTGCAGGGAGGGAGGGGGGGGATGAAGTGCTGCAGGGAGGGAGGGGGGCGATGAAGTGCTGCAGGGAGGGAGGGGGGGCGATGAAGTGCTGCAGGGAGGGAGGGGGGGCGATGAAGTGCTGCAGGGAGGGAGGGGGGGCGATGAAGTGCTGCAGGGAGGGAGGGGGGGCGATGAAGTGCTGCAGGGAGGGAGGGGGGGGCGATGAAGTGCTGCAGGGAGGGAGGGGGGGGCGATGAAGTGCTGCAGGGAGGGAGGGGGGGCGATGAAGTGCTGCAGGGAGGGAGGGGGGGGCGATGAAGTGCTGCAGGGAGGGAGGGGGGGCGATGAAGTGCTGCAGGGAGGGAGGGGGGGCGATGAAGTGCTGCAGGGAGGGAGGGGGGGCGATGAAGTGCTGCAGGGAGGGAGGGGGGCGATGAAGTGCTGCAGGGAGGGAGGGAGGGGGGGCGATGAAGTTCTGCAGGGAGGGAGGGGGGGCGATGAAGTTCTGCAGGGGGGGGGGTGATGAAGTTCTGCAGGGAGGAAGGGGGGGCGATGATGTTCTGCAGGGAGGGAGGATGATGGGAGGGAGGGGGGGCGATGATGTTCTGCAGGGAGGGAGGGCGATGATGTTCTGCAGGGAGGGGGGCGATGATGTTCTGCAGGGAGGGGCGATGTTCTGCAGCTGTCGCGGTCCTGTAGAGTTATCGGACATGTTTGTCTTCTCTATTGGGCGCAGATGGAGCAGATAACGGCAGACGACCCCCATCCTCCGCGGAGTCCCGTCCACACTGGGAGATCCCGCGTCCGCAGTCGCTTGTGCCGGTGCCACCCGCGCGGATCAGCGCCGTCCTCCCGCGGAAATATCCGGTGATCAGACAGCGAGGCTTCTACTATGATATTCTGACCTATAGCGCCGCTCCTCTGGTGAAAGTGAGTGCAGGCGTCACATGACCGGCAGCCGCGTGCTATACTGCACGTGTCCACGGCTACAGAGCGCTCTGTCCCCGCCATTCTCCGGTGTCTCCTGGTGCTGCAGCTTCAGCCGCCATTTCCATTACATTGCAGGATTTCAGCGCCGGACCGAGCGTTCAACTGAATCTCCTGAGACAAGTGGACGAGGAGCGCAACACCCCGAAAGGTGAGCGGAGGATACAATGTAACAACCACAGGAAGGTAGACCCCGGCAACCAGATCCAACAGTCACAATAGGAGATGTCACAGCTCACCTCCTCCTCCTCCTTAAAGGGAACCTGTCACCCCCAAAATCGCGAGGTAGGCACACCGGCATCAGGGGCTTATCTACAGCATTCTGGAATGCTGTAGATAAGCCCCTGATGTATCCTAAAACATGAGAAAAAGACGTTATATTATACTCACCCAGGGGCGTTCCCGCTGTTGGTCCGGGTCCGGCGCCTCCCATCTTCATCAGATGACGTCCTCTTCTGGTCTTCACGTCGCAGCTCCGGCGCAGGCGTACTTTGCCTGCCCTGTTGAGGGCAGAGTAAAGTACTGCATTGCGCAGGTGCCGGGAAAGGTCAGAGAGGCCCGGCGCCTGCGCACTGCTGTACTTTGCTCTGCCCTTAACAGAATGCTGTAGATAAGCCCCTGATGCCGGTGGGCTTACCTCACCCGCGATTTTGGGGGTGACAGGTTCCCTTTAACACCCTCCCATAGAAGTGAATGGTCCCCACAATACAGTCTGATGTTACTTACATATTACAGTGTCACCCGGGCTCAGTACATGGGGTGTCGCGCCCGTCACCCGAGCTCAATACATGTGGTGTCTCGCCCGTCACTCGGGCTCAGTACAGTCATGGTCAAAAGTATTGACACCCCTGCAATTCTGTCAGATAATACTCAGTTTCTTCCTGAAAATGATTGTAAACATAGTTACATAGTTATTAAGGTTGAAGGAAGACTATATGTCCATCTAGTTCAACCCATAGCCTAACCTAACATGCCCTAACATGTTGATCCAGAGGAAGGCAAAAAAAAACCATGTGGCAAAGAGTAAGCTCCACATTGGGGAAAAAAATTCCTTCCCGACTCCACATACGGCAATCAGACTAGTTCCCTGGATCAACGCCCTATCAAGGAATCTAGTGTATATACCCTGTAACATTATACTTTTCCAGAAAGGTATCCAGTCCCCTCTTAAATTTAAGTAATGAATCACTCATTACAACATCATACGGCAGAGAGTTCCATAGTCTCACTGCTCTTACAGTAAAGAATCCGCGTCTGTCATTATGCTTAAACCTTTTTTCCTCCAACCGCAGAGGATGCCCCCTTGTCCCTGTTTCAGGTCTATGATTAAAAAGATCATCAGAAAGGTCTTTGTACTGTCCCCTCATATATTTATACATTAAAATAAGATCACCCCTTAGTCTTCGTTTTTCCAAACTGAATAGCCCCAAGTGTAATAACCTATCTTGGTATTGCAGACCCCCCAGTCCTCTAATAACCTTGGTCGCTCTTCTCTGCACCCGCTCCAGTTCAGCTATGTCTTTCTTATACACCGGAGACCAGAATTGTGCACAGTATTCTAAGTGTGGTCGAACTAGTGACTTGTATAGAGGTAAAATTATATTCTCCTCATGAGCATCTATGCCTCTTTTAATGCATCCCATTATTTTATTTGCCTTTGTAGCAGCTGCCTGACACTGGCCACTGAATTTAAGTTTGTCATCCACCCATACACCCAGGTCTTTTTCATTGACGGTTTTGCCCAGAGTTTTAGAATTAAGCACATAATTATACATCTTATTACTTCTACCCAAGTGCATGACCTTACATTTATCCCCATTAAAGCTCATTTGCCATTTATCAGCCCAAGCTTCTAGTTTACATAAATCATCCTGTAATATAAAATTGTCCTCCTCTGTATTGATTACCCTGCAGAGTTTTGTGTCATCTGCAAATATTGAAATTCTTCTCTGAATGCCCCCTACAAGGTCATTAATAAATATGTTAAAAAGAAGAGGGCCCAATACTGACATCTGTGGTACCCCACTGCTAACCGCTACCCAGTCCGAGTGTGCTCCATTAATAACCACCCTTTGTTTCCTATCCCTGAGCCAGCTCTCAACCCACTTGCACATATTTTCCCCTATCCCCATTATTCTCATTTTATGTATCAACCTTTTGTGTGGCACCGTATCAAAAGCTTTTGAAAAGTCCATATACACTACATCCACTGGGTTCCCTTGGTCCAATCCGGAACTTACCTCTTCATAGAAACTGATCAAATTAGTCTGACATGAACGGTCCCTAGTAAACCCGTGCTGATACTGGGTCATGAGGTTATTCCTCTTCAGATACTCCAGTATAGCGTCCCTTAGAATGCCCTCCAGGATTTTACCCACAGTAGAGGTTAAGCTTACTGGCCTATAGTTTCCGAGTTCAGTTTTTGTTCCGTTTTTGAATATTGGCACCACATTTGCTATACGCCAGTCCTGTGGCACAGACCCTGTTATTATGGAGTCTTTAAAGATTAAAAATAATGGTCTATCAATGACTGTACTTAATTCCTGCAGTACTCGAGGGTGTATCCCATCCGCGCCCGGAGATTTGTCAATTTTAGTGATTTTTAGACGCCGCCGCACTTCCTGCTGGGTTAAGCAGGTGACATTTAATTGGGAATTTTTATCACTAGACATTTTGTCTGCCATGGGATTTTCTTGTGTAAATACTGATGAAAAAAAGTCATTTAGCATATTGGCTTTTTCCTCATCCTCATCCACCATCTCACCCAGACTATTTTTAAGGGGGCCAACACTATCATTTTTTAGTTTCTTACTATTTATGTAGTTAAAGAATATTTTAGGATTATTTTTACTCTCTCTGGCAATGAGTCTCTCTGTCTCAATCTTTGCTGCCTTGATTTGCTTTTTACAGAATTTATTTAATTTTCTGTATTTATTTAATGCCTCCTCACTACCTACTTCCTTTAATTCTCTAAATGCTTTCTTTTTGTCACTTATTGCACCCCTTACAGCGCTATTTAGCCATATTGGTTTCCTCCTATTTCTAGTATGTTTATTCCCATACGGTATATACTGTGCACAGGTCCTATCCAGGATGCTAATAAACGTCTCCCATTTTCTTTGTGTATTTTTGTGTCTCAGGATATCGTCCCAGTTAATTGCACCAAGATCCTCTCTCATCCGTTGGAAATTTGCCCTCCTGAAGTTTAGTGTCCTTGTAACCCCCTCTACTACACATCTTTTTAAAGGATACATGAAAACTTATTATTTTCTGATCGCTATTTCCCAAGTGACCCCCAACCCTTATATTTGATATGCGGTCTGGCCTGTTGGTTAGTATTAGGTCTAGCAGTGCCCCCCTTCTTGTTGGGTCCTGAACCAGTTGTGAAAGGTAATTGTCTCTCATAATTGTCAAAAACCGATTACCTTTGCTGGAACTGCAGGTTTCTGTTCCCCAATCTATTTCAGGGTAGTTGAAGTCCCCCATAATAATGACTTCTCCTTGAGTCGCAGCTTCATCTATTTGCTTTATGAGGATATTCTCCATTGCTTCCATTATTTTTGGAGATTTATAACAAACCCCTATCAGTAATTTATTATTTTTTCCCCCTCCCCTTATCTCCACCCACAGGGATTCTACATTTTCATTAAATTCACCTATATTATCGCGCAGGATGGGTTTTAAGGATGATTTTACATATAGACACACCCCTCCCCCTCGCTTATCTGTACGGTCATTTCTGAACAGGCTATAGCCCTGCATGTTAACAGCCCAGTCATGGCTCTCATCCAGCCCCGTTTCAGATATCCCCACCATGTCATAATTATGCTCCAACAACATTAGTTCTAATTAGTCCATTTTGTTGGCGAGGCTTCTGGCATTAGTATACATGCACTTTATGTTCCTCTCTGTACTTCTATTTCTTAAATTATTAACTGTTCTGACCCCACCCCCCATGCCACCGCCACCCCCAACTTCCTTATTTGTGCCCAGGTCTCTGTCTGCACTATCTTCCCCTCCTATAAAATGAATACCCTCCCCCCCAATTCCTAGTTTAAACACTCCTCCAACCTTCTAGCCATTCTCTCCCCCAGCACAGCTGCACCTCCCCATTGAGGTGCAGCCCGTCCCTAGCGTAGAGCCTGTAGCCAACTGAGAAGTCGGCCCAGTTCTGCAGGAACCCAAACCCCTCTTTCCTACACCAATTCTTGAGCCACTTATTAACCTCCCTAATCTCCCGTTGCCTCTCTGGCGTGGCACGTGGTACCGGCAGTATTTCGGAAAATACCACGTTGGAGGTCCTTGCTTTCAGCCTGCAGCCTAATTCCCTGAAATCATCTTTAAGGACCTTCCACCTACCTCTAACTTTGTCATTAGTGCCAATGTGCACCATGACCGCTGGGTCCTCACCAGCCCCTCCCAATAATCTGTCCACCCGATCAGCGATGTGTCGGACCCGAGCGCCAGGTAGGCAGCACACCGTTCGACGATCCCTGTCTTTGTGACAGATTGCCCTATCTGTTCCCCTAATAATTGAGTCGCCCACTACCAGCACCTGTCTGGCCTGCCCTGCTCTCCTATTTCCCTCCTTACTGGAGCAGTCACTCCTCCGGCTTTCAGAGGACATGCCTGGCTGCAGCAGTGCTACCCCTGTACTGGCACCCCCCTCATCTGCCAACTTAGCAAACTTATTGGGGTGTTCCAGATCAGGACTAGCCTCCCTGGCACTCTTCCCTCTACCCCGCTTCCTAACTGTCACCCAGCTTGCTACTTCATTGTCCTGCAGCTCCATCCCACCATCCCCCCCCTCATCTGTCCCATTGAGCGTCTGCTCCGTGAGCAGAAGACTCCTCTCCATATTGTCTATGGATCTCAGTGTTGCCAGCTGCACATTTAGAGTCAGAATCTGGGTTTCCAAATGCACAACGTGCTCACATCTCGCACAGCAGTATGCACCCTCGATCGGCTGCTCAAGGACTGCATACATGTGGCAAGATGTGCACTGGATGGCATTAACAATCGTGGAGCACATTTCCTAATGGGGATTGCACCAGACATAGTAACATAGTAACATAGTAACATAGTTAGTAAGGCCGAAAAAAGACATTTGTCCATCCAGTTCAGCCTATATTCCATCATAATAAATCCCCAGATCTACGTCCTTCTACAGAACCTAATAATTGTATGATACAATATTGTTCTGCTCCAGGAAGACATCCAGGCCTCTCTTGAACCCCTCGACTGAGTTCGCCATCACCACCTCCTCAGGCAAGCAATTCCAGATTCTCACTGCCCTAACAGTAAAGAATAGAGTTGAGCGACCTTGACCTTTTTAGAGTCGAGCCGGGTTTTGCGAAACCCGACTATGTCCAAAGTCGGGTCGAGTGAAATCGGCCGATTATGACGTAAAGTCGGGATCGACCGAAACACGAAACCCAATGCAAGTCAATGGGGCAGCATAGTCGGCAGTGAGTGGGGGCCAGGAAAACACCTAGAGTGCCCATTTTAATGTCAAAACCATCCATTCTTCTTAATGAAGCTTGTCAAGCGTAATTTACCTTAAAATAATTGGAAGGCATTTGAAATTGGGGGTCATTTGGCTAAAGTTGTGGGGGGTAGGGCTGGTTCAAGTAATTAGTGGGCCCAGTAAATCTGGACCACGTCACGGCAGTGGAGCAGGGAGAGGTAAGTATTTCAACTTTGCAAGTGCTGTGATCCTGAGCAAGCAGGGGGGGGGCCCACTCGTTGGCATTGGCACTGGCACAGGGCCCCTCAAAGTACAGCGGTGTGTTTGCACGGCGGGGGCGCCTCCCACCGGCAGCAACACTTTTGCGTACTATGAGAGGCCCTGTGCCAGTGACGTCGCCAACTAGTATTCCTCCCCCCACCTGATGAAGGAACCTGCACTTTCATCTGCACCTTCCTCTTTGTCCCCGTGTAAGGTGGTATGGTATGCGGGAAGAGCAACCTGACTTTCAGCAGGGTCACAATGTTGTTGTGTAGCGTGCACGGGGAATGTTGCGTTATGGGTCAATGTACCAGCAGACTCATCTATCACTGGCTGGGCAATGGGCACGATGAAGTGGAAACACAGATATAGGCCCAAAGAAGAAAGTGGGCTAAATGCAGTTCAAAATTGGTAACACAGGAATAACCAGGGGGCATTGCAGTGGAGGACAACTGGAATGAGAGGCTGACACAGAGAGTAGGGCCAAATCAGTAAGTAGTCGAAATGCAGTTCAAAATTGGCAACCGTAGTAAACAGGCGGCACAGCTTTGTTCAGTGGAGGAGAACAGCAAGGAGTGGCAGACACCGATAGTAGGCCCCAACCCAACTAGTAGGCCAAATGCAGTCTAACATTAACAACTACTTAACGAGAGGCTGAAAATGGAATTTCAGGACAGGAAACCAGGAGAACAGCAAGGAGTGGCAGACACCGATAGTAGGCCCCAAACCAACTAGTACGCCAAATGCAGTTGTTCCATTTAACCACAATTTAATGAGAGCCTGAAGATAGAAGCTCAGGAAAGGCAACCTGGGGAACACCTTGGAGTGTAACACAACCTCTCTCTACACCACGGAAGGGCTGATTCTTAGGAAGGAAGGCTGTTGTAAATAAGCATTGCGCGTCCGAGGGTGATTATATTCTTATTCGGTATCTACTCACCCTCGGACGCGCCATGCTTCTTGATTTGTAATTAATGTTTATTTGCAATGTGCTTTTGACTTACTCAATTATTTTTTTAATTATTGATTTTATTAAATTAATAGTTTAACATCTTATTGGAAATAATTTAAAGGAGACGCGACAGGACAACACTCGGTGGATGCCATATCTGTGTTAACAACTCCAAAAAACTTTCAGTTAACTTCTTGCAGGAGAAAGAAATTGTAGCTGTTGGACCTTTGTAGTACAGTTCCAGATATTTGTTGTGTGTTTGTTTTGATTGTTAAAATGTCTGCATTTGAGATCTCAACACGATCTTATTTTTTATAATCAAATTAATTTTTTAAATATTTTATTAGGTTGGTTCAAGGGGTACACGGGCCGCAGTAGACAGGTCAGTGGAGGCCTAGTGGAAGGAGGGACCACAGACAGGCATCGAAGGCCTAAAATAATAACACATGGCTGTAGGCAATTTTAAATTGGTTCCAGGGGTACACGGGCAGCAGTGCCCTGGTCAGTGTAGTAGTAGTTGAAAGAATGGACCGCAGACAGGCATCGAAGGCCTAAAATAAAAAAATTGGGCTGGCTGTAGGCAATTTTAAATTGGTTCCAGGGGTACACGGGCAGCAGTGGTGTGGTCAGTGGAGGCCTAGTGGAAGGAGTGACCGCAGACAGGCATCGAAGGCCTAAAATATTAACACATGGCTGTAGTCAATTTTAAATTGGTTCCAGGGGTACTTGGGCAGCAGTGCCCTGGTCAGTGTAGTAGTAGTTGAACGAATGGACCGCAGACAGGCATCGAAGGCCTAAAATAAAAAAATTGGGCTGGCTGTAGGCAATTTTAAATTGGTTCCAGGGGTACACGGGCAGCAGTGGTGTGGTCAGTGGAGGCCTAGTGGAAGGAGTGACCGCAGACAGGCATCGAAGGCCTAAAATAATCACACATGGCTGTAGGCAATTTTAAATTGGTTCCAGGGGTACACGGGCAGCAGTGGTGTGGTCAGTGGAGGCCTAGTGGAAGGAGTGACCGCAGACAGGCATCGAAGGCCTAAAATAATAACACATGGCTGTAGGCAATTTTAAATTGGTTCCAGGGGTACACGGGCAGCAGTGGTGTGGTCAGTGGAGGCCTAGTGGAAGGAGTGACCGCAGACAGGCATCGAAGGCCTAAAATAATAACACATGGCTGTAGGCAATTTTAAATTGGTTCCAGGGGTACACGGGCAGCAGTGCCCTGGTCAGTGTAATAGTAGTTGAAAGAATGGACCGCAGACAGGCATCGAAGGCCTAAAATAAAAAAATTGGGCTGGCTGTAGGCAATTTTAAATTGGTTCCAGGGGTACACGGGCAGCAGTGGTGTGGTCAGTGGAGGCCTAGTGGAAGGAGTGACCGCAGACAGGCATCGAAGGCCTAAAATAATCACACATGGCTGTAGGCAATTTTAAATTGGTTCCAGGGGTACACGGGCAGCAGTGGTGTGGTCAGTGGAGGCCTAGTGGAAGGAGTGACCACAGACAGGCATCGAAGGCCTAAAATATTAACACATGGCTGTAGTCAATTTTAAATTGGTTCCAGGGGTACTTGGGCAGCAGTGCCCTGGTCAGTGTAGTAGTAGTTGAAAGAATGGACCGCAGACAGGCATCGAAGGCCTAAAATAAAAAAATTGGGCTGGCTGTAGGCAATTTTAAATTGGTTCCAGGGGTACACGGGCAGCAGTGGTGTGGTCAGTGGAGGCCTAGTGGAAGGAGTGACCGCAGACAGGCATCGAAGGCCTAAAATAATCACACATGGCTGTAGGCAATTTTAAATTGGTTCCAGGGGTACACGGGCAGCAGTGGTGTGGTCAGTGGAGGCCTAGTGGAAGGAGTGACCACAGACAGGCATCGAAGGCCTAAAATATTAACACATGGCTGTAGTCAATTTTAAATTGGTTCCAGGGGTACTTGGGCAGCAGTGCCCTGGTCAGTGTAGTAGTAGTTGAAAGAATGGACCGCAGACAGGCATCGAAGGCCTAAAATAAAAAAATTGGGCTGGCTGTAGGCAATTTTAAATTGGTTCCAGGGGTACACGGGCAGCAGTGGTGTGGTCAGTGGAGGCCTAGTGGAAGGAGTGACCGCAGACAGGCATCGAAGGCCTAAAATAATAACACATGGCTGTAGGCAATTTTAAATTGGTTCCAGGGTTACACGGGCAGCAGTGGTGTGGTCAGTGGAGGCCTAGTGGAAGGAGTGACCGCAGACAGGCATCGAAGGCCTAAAATAATCACACATGGCTGTAGGCAATTTTAAATTGGTTCCAGGGGTACACGGGCAGCAGTGCCCTGGTCAGTGTAGTAGTAGTTGAAAGAATGGACCGCAGACAGGCATCGAAGGCCTAAAATAAAAAAATTGGGCTGGCTGTAGGCAATTTTAAATTGGTTCCAGGGGTACACGGGCAGCAGTGGTCTGGTCAGTGGAAGTCTAGTGGAAGGAGTGACCGCAGACAGGCTTCGAAGGCCTAACATAACAAACTTGGGCTGGCTGTAGGCACTTTTAAATTGGTTCCAGGGGTACATGGGCAGCAGTGTATGGTCAGTGGAAGTCTAGTGGAAGGAGTGACCGCAGACAGGCTTCCAAGGCCTAACATAACAAACTTGGGCTGGCTGTAGGCACTTTTAAATTGGTTCCAGGGGTACACGGGCAGCAGTGGTCTGGTCAGTGGAAGTCTAGTGGAAGGAGTGACCGCAGACAGGCTTCCAAGGCCTAACATAACAAACTTGGGCTGGCTGTAGGCACTTTTAAATTGGTTCCAGGGGTACACGGGCAGCAGTGGTCTGGTCAGTGGAAGTCTAGTGGAAGGAGTGACCGCAGACAGGCTTCGAAGGCCTAACATAACAAACTTGGGCTGGCTGTAGGCACTTTTAAATTGGTTCCAGGGGTACATGGGCAGCAGTGGTCTGGTCAGTGGAAGTCTAGTGGAAGGAGTGACCGCAGACAGGCTTCCAAGGCCTAACATAACAAACTTGGGCTGGCTGTAGGCACTTTTAAATTGGTTCCAGGGGTACACGGGCAGCAGTGGTCTCGTCAGTGGAAGTCTAGTGGAAGGAGTGACCGCAGACAGGCTTCCAAGGCCTAACATAACAAACTTGGGCTGGCTGTAGGCACTTTTAAATTGGTTCCAGGGGTACACGGGCAGCAGTGGTCTGGTCAGTGGAAGTCTAGTGGAAGGAGTGACCGCAGACAGGCTTCGAAGGCCTAACATAACAAACTTGGGCTGGCTGTAGGCACTTTTAAATTGGTTCCAGGGGTACACGGGCAGCAGTGGTCTGGTCAGTGGAAGTCTAGTGGAAGGAGTGACCGCAGACAGGCTTCGAAGGCCTAACATAACAAACTTGGGCTGGCTGTAGGCACTTTTAAATTGGTTCCAGGGGTACACGGGCAGCAGTGGTCTGGTCAGTGGAAGTCTAGTGGAAGGAGTGACCGCAGACAGGCTTCGAAGGCCTAACATAACAAACTTGGGCTGGCTGTAGGCACTTTTAAATTGGTTCCAGGGGTACATGGGCAGCAGTGTATGGTCAGTGGAAGTCTAGTGGAAGGAGTGACCGCAGACAGGCTTCCAAGGCCTAACATAACAAACTTGGGCTGGCTGTAGGCACTTTTAAATTGGTTCCAGGGGTACACGGGCAGCAGTGGTCTGGTCAGTGGAAGTCTAGTGGAAGGAGTGACCGCAGACAGGCTTCCAAGGCCTAACATAACAAACTTGGGCTGGCTGTAGGCACTTTTAAATTGGTTCCAGGGGTACACGGGCAGCAGTGGTCTGGTCAGTGGAAGTCTAGTGGAAGGAGTGACCGCAGACAGGCTTCGAAGGCCTAACATAACAAACTTGGGCTGGCTGTAGGCACTTTTAAATTGGTTCCAGGGGTACATGGGCAGCAGTGTATGGTCAGTGGAAGTCTAGTGGAAGGAGTGACCGCAGACAGGCTTCCAAGGCCTAACATAACAAACTTGGGCTGGCTGTAGGCACTTTTAAATTGGTTCCAGGGGTACACGGGCAGCAGTGGTCTGGTCAGTGGAAGTCTAGTGGAAGGAGTGACCGCAGACAGGCTTCGAAGGCCTAACATAACAAACTTGGGCTGGCTGTAGGCACTTTTAAATTGGTTCCAGGGGTACATGGGCAGCAGTGGTCTGGTCAGTGGAAGTCTAGTGGAAGGAGTGACCGCAGACAGGCTTCCAAGGCCTAACATAACAAAATTGGGCTGGCTGTAGGCACTTTAAATTGGTTCCAGGGGTACATGGGCAGCAGTGTATGGTCAGTGGAAGTCTAGTGGAAGGAGTGACGGCAGACAGTCTTCGAAGGCCTAACATAACAAAATTGGGCTGACTATAGGCACTTTTAAATTGGTTCCAGGGTAACACGGCCAGCAGTGGCCTGGTCAGTGTAGTAGTTGTAGAAAGAAGGGACCGCAGACAGGCTTCGAAGGCCTAACATAACAAAAATGTCAAAACAATGGTATTGTCAGTGCCAGGCATTGAAGGATGTCAGCGCCTAGACTACACATTGGTGAAGCTGTGAGAGATAATTTTGCTAGTGGTAGAGCACTGTTTGAGCTGGGGGGGGAACTGGCTTGTGGCCGGCGGTACAGGCACAGGGCCCCTCATATTACAACGGTGTGTCTGACGTTGGGTGCGCACCACCACCGCCAGAGACACTTTATTGTACTATGAGGGACCCAGTGGCAGTGCCGTCGACCAAAAGCGGCCACACCCACCTCTTCAGACAAACAGCACTCTCAAGGGTCCAAGCGCAAAGTGGCGATAGCACGGCCCCGTGTGGGGAGTTTGGCCATTTCGTGAGGTGGAAACATGTCGTATGCTGGACAATCAGGTGAAGAAAATTACGAGATTGGAAAAGTCATTCAGAATAGTCCACAGGCAAGACCTTTTCATAGGAAAGCTAGGTGTCAGCCGGGCAGGGTGGGGCAAAAGATTTTGAAATCCAGTTGTGGTTCATTTTAATGAAGGTTAGATCATCTACATTTTGGGTAGCCAGACGAGTCCTTTTTTCTGTTAGTATTGAACCTGCAGCACTGAATACTCTTTCTGATAGGACACTAGCTGCCGGGCAAGCAAGCTCCTGCAATGCATATTCTGCCAATTCTGGCCAGGTGTCTAATTTGGATGCCCAGTAATCAAATGGGAATGACGGTTGAGGGAGAACGTCGATAAGGGATGAAAAATAGTTTGTAACCATACTGGACAAATGTTGTCTCCTGTCACTTTGAATTGATGCTGCAGTACCTGTCCTGTCTGCGGTCATAGAAAAATCACTCCACAACCTGGTCAGAAAACCCCTCTGGCCAACGCCACTTCTGATTTCTGCCCCTCTAACACCTCTGGTCTGCTGGCCCCTGGAGCTCGTGTGAGAACGATCACGGGCGCTGTGTGCAGGGAATGCCAGAAGCAAACGGTCAACAAGAGTTGATTGTTTTGTTGCTAATATTAGTTACAAGTTCTCATGTGGCATAATATTTTGCAATTTGCCTTTATAGCGAGGATCAAGGAGGCAGGCCAACCAGTAATCGTCATCGTTCATCATTTTTGTAATGCGTGTGTCCCTTTTGAGGATACGCAAGGCATAATCCGCCATGTGGGCCAAAGTTCCCGTTGTCAAATCTGCGGTTGTGCTTGGTTGAGGGGCAGTTGCAGGCAAATCTACGTCACTTGTGTCCCTCAAAAAACCAGAACCCGGCCTTGCCACGCCACCAATTTCCCGTGCCCCCGGGAAAGCTTCCTCATTAAAAATATACTCATCCCCATCATCCTCCTCATCCTCCACCTCCTCTTCGCCCGGTACCTCGTCATGTACACTGCCCTGACCAGACAATCGCTGACTGTCATCAAGGCTTTCCTCTTCCTCTGGTGCAGACGCCTGATCCTTTATGTGTGTCAAACTTTGCATCAGCAGACGCATTAGGGGGATGCTCATGCTTATTATGGCGTTGTCTGCACTAACCAGCCGTGTGCATTCCTCAAAACACTGAAGGACTTGACACATGTCTTGAATCTTCGACCACTGCACACCTGACAACTCCATGTCTGCCATCCTACTGCCTGCCCGTGTATGTGTATCCTCCCACAAAAACATAACAGCCCGCCTCTGTTCGCACAGTCTCTGAAGCATGTGCAGTGTTGAGTTCCACCTTGTTGCAACGTCTATGATTAGGCGATGCTGGGGAAGGTTCAAAGAACGCTGATAGGTCTGCATACGGCTGGAGTGTACAGGCGAACGGCGGATATGTGCGCAAAGTCCACGCACTTTGAGGAGCAGGTCGGATAACCCCGGATAACTTTTCAGGAAGCACTGCACCACCAGGTTTAAGGTGTGAGCCAGGCAAGGAATGTGTTTCAGTTGGGAAAGGGAGATGGCAGCCATGAAATTCCTTCCGTTATCACTCACTACCTTGCCTGCCTCAAGATCTACAGTGCCCAGCCACGACTGCGTTTCTTGCTGCAAGAACTCGGACAGAACTTCCGCGGTGTGTCTATTGTCGCCCAAACACTTCATAGCCAATACAGCCTGCTGACGTATGCCAGTAGCTGCCCCATAATGGGAGACCTGGTGTGCAACTGTGGCAGGTGCGGATGGAGTGTTTGTGCGACTGCGGTCTGTGGACGAGCTCTTGCTTCTGCAGGAGGACGAGGAGGAGGAGGAGGAGGAGGGGGTGCGAACGGCTACAGACAACTGTTTACTAGACCGTGGGCTAGGCAGAACTGTCCCAAACTTGCTGTCCCCTGTGGACCCTGAATCCACCACATTTACCCAGTGTGCCGTGATGGACACGTAACGTCCCTGGCCATGCCTACTGGTCCATGCATCTGTTGTCAGGTGCACCTTTGTGCTCACAGATTGCCTGAGTGCATGGACGATGCGCTCTTTAACATGCTGGTGGAGGGCTGGGATGGCTTTTCTGGAAAAAAAGTGTCGACTGGGTAGCTCGTAGCGTGGTACAGCGTAGTCCATCAGGTCTTTGAAAGCTTCGCTTTCAACTAACCGGTAGGGCATCATCTCTAACGAGATTAGTCTAGCTATGTGGGCGTTCAAACCCTGTGTACGCGGATGCGAGGCTAAGTACTTCCTTTTTCTAACCATAGTCTCATGTAGGGTGAGCTGGACTGGAGAGATGGAGATCGTGGAACTAGCGGGGGTGCCGGTGGACATGGCAGACTGAGAGACGGTGGGAGATGGTATTGTTGCCGCCGGTGCCCTAGATGCAGTGTTTCCTACTACGAAACTGGTGATTCCCTGACCCTGACTGCTTTGGCCTGGCAAAGATACCTGCACAGATACAGCAGGTGGTGCGCTAAATGGTGGTCCTACACTGCCGGAAGGGATGTTGCGTTGATGACTAGCTTCATTGGCCGAGGGTGCAACAACCTTAAGGGACGTTTGGTAGTTAGTCCAAGCTTTCAAATGCATGGTGGTTAAATGTCTATGCATGCAACTAGTATTGAGACTTTTCAGATTCTGACCTCTGCTTAAGGAAGTAGAACATTTTTGACAGATGACTTTGCGCTGATCAATTGGATGTTGTTTAAAAAAATGCCAGACTGCACTCTTTCTAGCATCGGATACCTTTTCAGGCATTGCAGACTGAGCTTTAACCGGATGGCCACGCTGTCCTCCACCAGGTTTTGGCTTTGCCACGCGTTTTGGGCAAGATACGGGCCCGGCAGATGGAACCTGTGGCGATGTTGATGCCTGCTGCGGCCCCTCCTCCTCCTCTGCTTCAGAACTGCTGCCGCCTGCACCCTGTTCCCCCAATGGCTGCCAATCGGGGTCAAGAACTGGGTCATCTAATAACTCTTCTTGTACCTCCTGCGCAACTTCGTCTGTGTCACCGTGTCGTTCGGTGGTATAGCGTTCGTGATGGGGCAACATAGTCTCATCAGGGTCTGATTCTTGATCAGCACCCTGCGAGGGCAATGTTGTGGTCTGAGTCAAAGGACCAGCATAGTAGTCTGGCTGTGGCTGTGCGTCAGTGCACTCCATGTCAGATTCAATTTGTAATGGGCATGGACTGTTAACTGCTTCACTTTCTAAGCCAGGGACGGTATGTGTAAAGAGCTCCATGGAGTAACCCGTTGTGTCGCCTGCTGCATTCTTCTCTGTTGTTGTTTTTGCTGAAGAGGACAAGGAAGTGACTTGTCCCTGACCGTGAACATCCACTAACGACGCGCTGCTTTTACTTTTACCAGTTTCACGAGAGGAGGCAAAAGAGCTAGAGGCTGAGTCAGCAAGATAAGCCAAAACTTGCTCTTGCTGCTCCGGCTTTAAAAGCGGTTTTCCTAATCCCAGAAAAGGGAGCGTTCGAGGCCTTGTGTAGCCGGACGACGAACCTGGCTCCACAGCTCCAGACTTAGGTGCAATATTTTTTTCCCCACGACCACCTGATGCTCCACCACTACCACTACCCTCATTACCAGCTGACAATGAACGCCCCCGGCCACGACCTCTTCCACTAGACTTCCTCATTGTTTTAAAAACGTAACCAAACTAACGTTATTTGTTGCAGTCACACAACTTACACGGTGAGCTATAACTTCAGTATGATTTAGCTACCCCTTTACAGGTTGGTGAGACCACAGCGAAAATCAGGCCCAATGTTACACACTCTTTTTTTGGTGGCTGCAAATTAGAGAGATGCCCCACACGCAGGACTGTCACTGAAGCACAAATGTTAATATTAATGTCACACTATTATTTTTTTTTTATTTTTTTTTTTTCAGGAACACTTTAGAAACCCCCCCAAAAAAAAAACATTGATTTTTGCAGGGAGAATTTAGAAAACAAATGTAACAAACTAT
Source organism: Ranitomeya imitator (assembly GCF_032444005.1). Classification (NCBI taxonomy): domain Eukaryota; kingdom Metazoa; phylum Chordata; class Amphibia; order Anura; family Dendrobatidae; genus Ranitomeya; species Ranitomeya imitator. The sequence goes on from NC_091285.1 coordinate 524,080,414, forward strand.
ATGCTTTCTATGGGCCACTGAGTGAGAGATGACGCACACAGGAATCAGGAGTGGCACACAAGCCCAGAGGCCAATATTTTTCTACCAATGATTGATGGAGTTATTTTCTCTGGTAGATTTTGGAACCCAAATCAAGGAAAAAAAATATAGGCTTTCTATGGACCACAATTGGAGAGAGAGAGAGAGAGAGAGATGGCACACCCAGGAGTCAAGACTGGCACACAAGCAGAAAGGCCAATATTAATCTCCCACTGTTTTTTTTTTTTTTTTTTTTTTTTGTCAGGGAGACTTTAGAAAAAAAAATAATAAAAAAAATATGATTTTATCAGGAAGAATTTAGAAACCAAATAAAATAAAATGATTTTTTCAGGGAGAATTTATAAAACAAATAAAACCAAAAATAGGCGTTCTATGGCCCACTGACTGAGAGATGACGCACCCAGGAGTCAAGACTGGCACACAAGCAGAAAGGCCAATATTAATCTCCCACTGTTTTTTTTTTTTTTTTTTTTTTTTTCAGGGAGACTTTAGAAAAAAAAATAATAAAAAAAATATGATTTTATCAGGAAGAATTTAGAAACCAAATAAAATAAAATGATTTTTTCAGGGAGAATTTATAAAACAAATAAAACCAAAAATAGGCGTTCTATGGCCCACTGACTGAGAGATGACGCACACAGGAATCAGGAGTGGCACACAAGCCCAGAGGCCAATATTTTTCTACCAATGATTGATGGAGTTATTTTCTCTGGTAGATTTTGGAACCCAAATCAAGGAAAAAAAATATAGGCTTTCTATGGACCACAATTGGAGAGAGAGAGAGAGAGAGAGATGGCACACCCAGGAGTCAAGACTGGCACACAAGCAGAAAGGCCAATATTAATCTCCCACTGTTTTTTTTTTTTTTTTTTTTTTTTTTCAGGGAGACTTTAGAAAAAAAAATAATAAAAAAAATATGATTTTATCAGGAAGAATTTAGAAACCAAATAAAATAAAATGATTTTTTCAGGGAGAATTTATAAAACAAATAAAACCAAAAATAGGCGTTCTATGGCCCACTGACTGAGAGATGACGCACCCAGGAGTCAAGACTGGCACACAAGCAGAAAGGCCAATATTAATCTCCCACTGTTTTTTTTTTTTTTTTCAGGGAGACTTTAGAAAAAAAAATAATAAAAAAAATATGATTTTGTCAGGAAGAATTTAGAAACCAAATAAAATAAAATGATTTTTTCAGGGAGAATTTAGAAAACAAATAAAACCAAAAATAGGCGTTCTATGGCCCACTGACTAAGAGAGAGAGAGAGAGATGGAACGCTTAGTACTGGCACACAAGCCCAAAGGGCAATATTAATCTCCCTTTTTTTTTCCAGGGAGAATTTCTAAAACCCCCCAAAAAAAAAAAATAGGCTTTCTATGGCCCACTATTTGTGAGAGAGATGGGACGCTCAGGACTGGCACAGATGACACGCTCAGGACTGGCACAGAAGCCCAGAGGCCAATATTAATCTCCCTTTTTTTCTGGGAGAATTTATAAAACCAAAAAAATATTTAAATAGGCTTTCTATGGCCCACTATTTGTGAGAGAGATGGCACGCTCAGGACTGGCACAGATGGCACGCTCACAACTGGCACACAAGCCCAGAGGCCAATATTAATCTCCCTTTTTTCAGGGAAAATTTATAAAACCAAAAAAAAAATTAAATAGGCTTTCTATGGCCCACTATTTGTGAGAGAGATGGCACGCTCAGGACTGGCACAGATGGCACGCTCACAACTGGCACACAAGCCCAGAGGCCAATATTAATCTCCCTTTTTTCAGGGAAAATTTATAAAACAAAAAAAAAAAATTAAATAGGCTTTCTATGGCCCACTATTTGTGAGAGAGATGGCACGCTCAGGACTGGCACAGATGGCACGCTCACAACTGGCACACAAGCCCAGAGGCCAATATTAATCTCCCTTTTTTCAGGGAAAATTTATAAAACAAAAAAAAAAAATTAAATAGGCTTTCTATGGCCCACTATTTGTGAGAGAGATGGCACGCTCAGGACTGGCACAGATGGCACGCTCACAACTGGCACACAAGCCCAGAGGCCAATATTAATCTCCCTTTTTTTCAGGGAGAATTTATAAAACCAAAAAAAAAATTAAATAGGCTTTCTATGGCCCACTATTTGTGAGAGAGATGGCACGCTCAGGGCTGGCACAGATGGCACGCTCAGGACTGGCACACAAGCCCAGAGGCCAATATTAATCTCCCTTTTTTTCAGGGAGAATTTATAAAACCCCAAAAAAAATAAAATAGGCTTTCTATGGCCCACTATTTGTGAGAGAGATGGCACACTCAGGACTGGCACACAAGCCCAAAGGCCAATATTAATCTCCCACTGTATTTTTTATCAGGGAGAATTTATACACCCCACAAAAAAAAATACAGAAAAATGAAAAGGCTTTCTATGGCCCACTATGTGAGAGAGATGGCACACACAGGGATGGCACTCTAGCAGAAATGCCAAATTGCCAATCTTAATCTCCCACCAAAAAAAAAAAAAAAAAAAACACAGGGAATGTCCTACAATTACTATCTCCCTGCCTGCAGTAATCTCAGCCAGGTATGGCAGGCAGCTACTATCTCCCTGCCTGCAGTAATCTCAGCCAGGTATGGCAGGCAGCAATAAGGAGTGGACTGATGCACAAATGAAATAAAAAGTGTGGACAAACAAAAAAGATAGCTGTGCAGAAAGGAAGGAACAAGAGGATTTGTGCTTTGAAAAAAGCAGTTGGTTTGCACAGCGGCGTACACACAGCAATGCAGCTATCAGGGAGCCTTCTAGGGCAGCCCAATGAGCTACAGCGCTGAGGGGAAAAAAAAAAAAAAAAAACTTCCACTGTCCCTGCACACCGAGGGTGGTGTTGGACAGTGCAAATCGCTGCAGCACAAGCGGTTTTGTGGTTAATGGACCCTGCCTAACGCTATCCCTGCTTCTGACAAAGCGGCAGCAACCTCTCCCTAAGCTCAGATCAGCAGCAGTAAGATGGCGGTCGGCGGGAACGCCTCTTTATAGCCCCTGTGACGTCGCAGACAGCAAGCCAATCACTGCAATGCCCTTCTCTAAGATGGTGGGGACCAGGACCTATGTCATCACGCTGCCCACACTCTGCGTTTACCTTCATTGGCTGAGAAATGGCGCTTTTCGCGTCATTGAAACGCGACTTTGGCGCGAAAGTCGCGTACCGCATGGCCGACCCCGCACAGGGGTCGGATCGGGTTTCATGAAACCCCGACTTAGCCAAAAGTCGGCGACTTTTGAAAATGTTCGACCCGTTTCGCTCAACCCTAGTAAAGAATCCTCTTCTATGTTGGTGGAAAAACCTTCTCTCCTCCAGACGCAAAGAATGCCCCCTTGTGCCCGTCACCTTCCTTGGTATAAACAGATCCTCAGCGAGATATTTGTATTGTCCCCTTATATACTTATACATGGTTATTAGATCGCCCCTCAGTCGTCTTTTTTCTAGACTAAATAATCCTAATTTCGCTAATCTATCTGGGTATTTACGTAAAAAAGGAGAAAACATGGAGTTTGTTTAAAAATTATACAAAAAATCTTTAATTACATATACCAAAACACTAATACAAAAAATATATATATACTAACGAACAAACATGAAAGAAGATGATGTGTAGATGCCTAAAAACATGTACAGCGAGCCACATATCCATGAAATAGTATAACACATAATATATAGCAACAGGTGCAGGAGCACCAACCCGCCTAACGACTCCCAGAGTAGATCAAAATACCAGAATCACCCCCTCTGATAAATTAGTCCATGCTCCATTGCCAAGAACCTAGTCCCCTCAATCAGGGATCTGTCTCCATAGACCGTATTGTAACAGCCAGAGCGGGGGAATGAGTGTAAGTAGGAGAAGGAGGAAGGTATGGATGTAACCTCACCAGTGGCCACGCTGCCCGAACGTCCCCGACGCGCGTTTCGCCGCTTCTTAGCCCTGCTTTCTCAAGGGGAAGTGTGGTACAATCTTCCTTTGAGGACCTTAAGTATCCTAGGATACCGGTCATGTGCGCGTCACATGACCTGGGCTAATTCAGCACTGCCTGATGACGGCGCATGCGCCCGCCGTCACTATGGAAACACCCGCACCCCCGCCGCCCGGACCTGCCCGAAGTGCAGCCGCGAGTGAGTACACAGTGTCTCAGTCGCGTGCCACACCAGGACTGCGCCGGACCGCAAGAGGCGGGGGCCCGTGACAGGCGCGCGCACGCGCACCACAGTGTGAAGTGTGCCCTAAGTATTACCAGTACTAGGAAAAGCCATATATAAAATACAAAAACAGATCTTAAAATCCAAAACAGTGTCCGGAAATCCAAATGGCTTGTGTGCAATTTCGCTGACGCCTCCATAATATATTCAAGTCCATAATGTATACTAGCGATCCATGCATAACTTCTAACTTCTTTATGTTAATGCTTTCGTGGATTATTTCCGAAGTCCATAACATATGAAATATAATCATCAAAGTCCATACATGACACTGTAGTCCCAGAGGGGATCCCATTTAAGAAAAATACAAAACCTGTATACAAGACAAAACAGTTAAAATCAAAACCACACAAACAGTTAAAAGTACAAAAAACAGAGGGATTACTAAGGGGCCGCCCCATAATTTCCAATCATAAGAAGGGACCAAAATTAAGTGCCTCATTAAGTCCAGCTGGTTTCATAGTGCCTAGTGTGACAATCCATTTTAATTCCCGTTGGGCGAGGAGTTTTTTTATGTCACCTCCTCTAATGCCTGTATGCACCACATCTATACCCCTCACCATAAAGTCCTTAGGGTTACAGTTATGCACTAACCTAAAATGCTTAGGTATTGTTTTAAGTGTTGTCACATCATCAACTAGCCTTGCCGCACTGATGTCCCGTACGTGCTCCCTTACACGCACTCTCAATTCACGTGACGTCAGTCCTATATAGACTAGGGAACAACTGCATGTCGCGTAGTAGATCACATTAGAGGTATTGCACGAAAGGCCTTTAATGACCTCGCGTAGGTCAAAAAATCTTAGAGACCTCTTGGTGTCCAGCCACTATGTGGCGCTAAGTACCAATCCATTCGGTATGACACATCAAGTTAAAGGCTCTTTTAAGTGCGGGCACTGTGTAGCCTGTGTTAATATGGTCCGAACTACAACCTTCTGCTCAGCGGATAGTAAGAGGGAATATCAGATAAGGGAATTTATCTCGTGCAATACCTCTAATGTGATCTACTACGCGACATGCAGTTGTTCCCTAGTCTATATAGGACTGACGTCACGTGAATTGAGAGTGCGTGTAAGGGAGCACGTACGGGACATCAGTGCGGCAAGGCTAGTTGATGATGTGACAACACTTAAAACAATACCTAAGCATTTTAGGCTAGTGCATAACTGTAACCCTAAGGACTTTATGGTGAGGGGTATAGATGTGGTGCATACAGGCATTAGAGGAGGTGACATAAAAAAACTCCTCGCCCAACGGGAATTATAATGGATTGTCACACTAGGCACTATGAAACCAGCTGGACTTAATGAGGCACTTAATTTTGGTCCCTTCTTATGATTGGAAATTATGGGGCGGCCCCTTAGTAATCCCTCTGTTTTTTGTACTTTTAACTGTTTGTGTGGTTTTGATTTTAACTGTTTTGTCTTGTATACAGGTTTTGTATTTTTCTTAAATGGGATCCCCTCTGGGACTACAGTGTCATGTATGGACTTTGATGATTATATTTCATACGTTATGGACTTCGGAAATAATCCACGAAAGCATTAACATAAAGAAGTTAGAAGTTATGCATGGATCGCTAGTATACATTATGGACTTGAATATATTATGGAGGCGTCAGCGAAATTGCACACAAGCTATTTGGATTTCCGGACACTGTTTTGGATTTTAAGATCTGTTTTTGTATTTTATATATGGCTTTTCCTAGTACTGGTAATACTTAGGGCACACTTCACACTGTGGTGCGCGTGCGCGCGCCTGTCACGGGCGCCCGCCTCTTGCAGTCCGGCGCAGTCCTGGTGTGGCACGCGACTGAGACACTGTGTACTCACTCGCGGCTGCACTTCGGGCAGGTCCGGGCGGCGGGGGTGCGGGTGTTTCCATAGTGACGGCGGGCGCATGCGCCGTCATCAGGCAGTGCTGAATTAGCCCGGGTCATGTGACGCGCACATGACCGGTATCCTAGGATACTTAAGGTCCTCAAAGGAAGATTGTACCACACTTCCCCTTGAGAAAGCAGGGCTAAGAAGCGGCGAAACGCGCGTCGGGGACGTTCGGGCAGCGTGGCCACTGGTGAGGTTACATCCATACCTTCCTCCTTCTCCTACTTACACTCATTCCCCCGCTCTGGCTGTTACAATACGGTCTATGGAGACAGATCCCTGATTGAGGGGACTAGGTTCTTGGCAATGGAGCATGGACTAATTTATCAGAGGGGGTGATTCTGGTATTTTGATCTACTCTGGGAGTCGTTAGGTGGGTTGGTGCTCCTGCACCTGTTGCTATATATTATGTGTTATACTATTTCATGGATATGTGGCTCGCTGTACATGTTTTTAGGCATCTACACATCATCTTCTTTCATGTTTGTTCGTTAGTATATATATATTTTTTGTATTAGTGTTTTGGTATATGTAATTAAAGATTTTTTGTATAATTTTTAAACAAACTCCATGTTTTACTCCTTTTTTACGTATTGATATATATGGAGGTTTATAGAGTGACCAATCAACTGGTCAAGGTCACAATATGAGTCTGGAATTAGTTATACTTCTATCTGGGTATTGTAGTTCTCCCATCCCTTTTATTAATTTTGTTGCCCTCCTTTGTACTCTCTCTAGTTCCATTATATCTTTCCTGAGCACCGGTGCCCAAAACTGGACACAGTACTCCATGTGCGGTCTAACTAGGGATTTGTACAGAGGCAGTATAATGCTCTCATCATGTGTATCCAGACCTCTTTTAATGCACCCCATGATCCTGTTTGCCTTGGCAGCTGCTGCCTGGCACTGGCTGCTCCAGGTAAGTTTATCATTAACTAGGATCCCCAAGTCCTTCTCCCTGTCAGATTTACCCAGTGGTTTCCCATTCAGTGTGTAATGGTGATATTGATTCCTTCTTCCCATGTGTATAACCTTACATTTATCATTGTTAAACCTCATCTGCCACCTTTCAGCCCAAGTTTCCAACTTATCCAGATCCATCTGTAGCAGAATACTATCTTCTCTTGTATTAACTGCTTTACATAGTTTTGTATCATCTGCAAATATCGATATTTTACTGTGTAAACCTTCTACCAGATCATTAATGAATATGTTGAAGAGAACAGGTCCCAATACCGACCCCTGCGGTACCCCACTGGTCACAGCGACCCAGTTAGAGACTATACCATTTATAACCACCCTCTGCTTTCTATCACTAAGCCAGTTACTAACCCATTTACACACATTTTCCCCCAGACCAAGCATTCTCATTTTGTGTACCAACCTCTTGTGCGGCACGGTATCAAACGCTTTGGAAAAATCGAGATATACCATGTCCAATGACTCACCGTGGTCCAGCCTATAGCTTACCTCTTCATAAAAACTGATTAGATTGGTTTGACAGGAGCGATTTCTCATAAACCCATGCTGATATGGAGTTAAACAGTTATTCTCATTGAGATAATCCAGAATAACATCCCTCAGAAACCCTTCAAATATTTTACCAACAATAGAGGTTAGACTTACTGGCCTATAATTTCCAAGTTCACTTTTAGAGCCCTTTTTGAATATTGGCACCACATTTGCTATGCGCCAATCCTTCGGAACAGACCCTGTCGCTATAGAGTCCCTAAAAATAAAAAATAATGGTTTATCTATTACATTACTTAGTTCTCTTAGTACTCGTGGGTGTATGCCATCTGGACCCGGAGATTTATCTATTTTAATCTTATTTAGCCGGTTTCGCACCTCTTCTTGGGTTAGATTGGTGACCCTTAATATAGGGTTTTCATTGTTTCTTGGGATTTCACCTAGCATTTCATTTTCCACCGTGAATACCGTGGAGAAGAAGGTGTTTAATATGTTAGCTTTTTCCTCGTCATCTACAACCATTCTTTCCTCACTATTTTTTAAGGGGCCTACATTTTCAGTTTTTATTCTTTTACTATTGATATAGTTGAAGAACAGTTTGGGATTAGTTTTACTCTCCTTAGCAATGTGCTTCTCTGTTTCCTTTTTGGCAGCTTTAATTAGTTTTTTAGATAAAGTATTTTTCTCCCTATAGTTTTTTAGAGCTTCAATGGTGCCATCCTGCTTTAGTAGTGCAAATGCTTTCTTTTTACTGTTAATTGCCTGTCTTACTTCTTTGTTTAGCCACATTGGGTTTTTCCTATTTCTAGTCCTTTTATTCCCACAAGGTATAAACCGCTTACACTGCCTATTTAGGATGTTCTTAAACATTTCCCATTTATTATCTGTATTCTTATTTCTGAGGATATTCTGAGGACAGAACAGTTCAATAAAAAAAAAAAAAAATAAATATAAAGTATTAATAAAAATCAGACAGCAATTCAGTAATTCCTCCCTTGGAAACTCCCTGACTCCAAAGTCACTGAATCACAAGTCACACTTACCGCCGTCCACACTTACACTCAGGCCACACTCAGCTCGCTCACACTCGCTCTGCTGAAGATTTATAGATTTTTTTTTTCTAGTTCCCCTCAACAGCAATCAACCTTGCTGTTCAAATGCACTTCCAAATTTTTTGGTATTATTATCTTCATTTAATTTGTCTTAAATGAAAAAACACAAAAGAGAATGAAGCAAAAAGCAAAACATTGATCATTTCACACAAAACTCCAAAAATGGGCCAGACAAAAGTATTGGCACCCTCAGCCTAATACTTGGTTGCACAACCTTTAGCCAAAATAACTGCGACCAACCGCTTCCGGTAACCATCAATGAGTTTCTTACAATGCTCTGCTGGAATTTTAGACCATTCTTCTTTGGCAAACTGCTCCAGGTCCCTGATATTTGAAGGGTGCCTTCTCCAAACTGCCATTTTTAGATCTCTCCACAGGTGTTCTATGGGGTTCAGGTCTGGACTCATTGCTGGCCACCTTAGAAGTCTCCAGTGCTTTCTCTCAAACCATTTTCTAGTGCTTTTTGAAGTGTGTTTTGGGTCATTGTCCTGCTGGAAGACCCATGACCTCTGAGGGAGACCCAGCTTTCTCACACTGGGCCCTACATTATGCTGCAAAATTTGTTGGTAGTCTTCAGACTTCATAATGCCATGCACACGGTCAAGCAGTCCAGTGCCAGAGGCAGCAAAGCAACCCCAAAACATCAGGGAACCTCCGCCATGTTTGACTGTAGGGACCGTGTTCTTTTCTTTGAATGCCTCTTTTTTTCTCCTGTAAACTCTATGTTGATGCCTTTGCCCAAAAAGCTCTACTTTTGTCTCATCTGACCAGAGAACATTCTTCCAAAACGTTTTAGGCTTTTTTAGGTAAGTTTTGGCAAACTCCAGCCTGGCTTTTTTATGTCTTGGGGTAAGAAGTGGGGTCTTCCTGGGTCTCCTACCATACAGTCCCTTTTCATTCAGACGCCGACGGATAGTACAGGTTGACACTGTTGTACCCTCGGACTGCAGGGCAGCTTGAACTTGTTTGGATGTTAGTCGAGGTTCTTTATCCAACATCTGCACAATCTTGTGTTTAAATCTCTTGTCAATTTTTCTTTTCCGTCCACATCTAGGGAGGTTAGCCACAGTGCCATGGGCTTTACACTTCTTGATGACAATGCGCACGGTAGACACAGGAACATTCAGGTCTTTGGAGATGGACTTGTAGCCTTGAGATTGATCATGCTTCCTCACAATTTGGTTTCTCAAGTCCTCAGACAGTTCTTTGATCTTCTTTCTTTTCTCCATTCTCAATGTGGTACACACAAGGACACAGGACAGACGTGGCCATTATACAGTATGGAGCACTGTGTGGCCATTATACAGTATGGAACATCATGTAGGGCCATTATACAGTATGTGGAGCACTGCATAGCCATTGTACAGTATGAAGCACTGCGTGGCCATATTTTTTTTTGTTTTAATGTATATGAAACAGTGTGATCAGCAGTGCTAAATGGGTGTGGTTGGGACTTGGATATGGGTGTGATTAGTTGTGAAATGGGTGTGGTCAGAGGTGTGGCCTAAAATTTGACGCGGCGCACTAAGTGCACCGCAACCTTTAGACCTTTTTCCCTTCAAAAGTTGGGAGGTATGGCACCGCATTTCCCAGATCACACCAAGTACCGCAAATCCCATAGGGAATGAATGAAACCAAACGCAGTGTTGCCGTAAGTGATCCGTTACGTGGCAGATGCAGAAAAACTGCCTGATCTGCTGCAAACGGCTACTTTCACATCAGCGATTCTTCCCAAAGTCACTGCCGATAGTGTCATACTCACCAGAGGGGGAGGCAGCGCTAAAAGTGCCTAGGGCAGCAGAAACTCTAAATACGGCCCTGAGTACCACCAATATATACTGATGTGCTCAGGCGGACTTGATCAGGGGTCCCACTAGATCCATGGCTTTGTGATCAAGTGGCATCTCAATAATGGGCAACGGCACTAAGGGGCTACAAAAGTGGGCCACTGGGGAGGTCAGCTGGAAGGTAGGACAGGACCTACAGAAATTCACAATATCTCAGTGACAACCGGGTCAGTAGAACCTCTGGAGGATCCTTTCTTGGGTTTTTTCCATGCCCAGGTGACCACCCAACACATGTCTAACACTCTGCGTCTGTATGGTGCAGGCACCAGTAGCTGTTCAATTACCTCCCCTCTAAGCTTGATGACCCGATATATCAACTCTCCATTCATGGCAAAATATGAGTATTGGGTGTCAGCCCCTGGCTCTTGAGCAACACTAATAAGTACCGTGATATTATAAAATGCCCCTTTTAGAGTTAAATCCCTGGGTTGGGAGATTCCACAGTTTCCCCCGGACACCTCCAGCTCAAGGACGTTGGCCTCAGTGGATGCTGCCTCATCCTCATCGCCGACCAGCACACAAAATGGAAACCTGTCATCTGCAGCCTGTGACTCGGTTTCTTTGGGAGCAACCTGGCTGTTGTCCGGACAACCAGATGTTCCCCCTCTCCCCCACAAGTCCCAAAATAATGCAAAGTCCCCCCTATCATAATAGGGTGCAATAGGTCCTTGACCATGCTGACCTCATGGGACTCGGTGCCACAGTTTGTATTTATGAATACTTGGGCCACAAGGTAGTCCATAACGTCGACATGGATACAGCAGACACCCACCCTCTTTCCAGGAATGAGTCGGTGGGGAATTGTGGCCCTCACTAGGGTTACCAAACTCCCAGAGTCAAGCAGACCAGTCATTTGCACCCCATTTACTATCACGAGGTATGACTGCGGTCCCTCACCTGGTTATGGGGCAATGGGGTATGACACCTCCAACAAATTATACTATTGGATGGGGACTTTGTCTCAGATATCTCCTGGGCTCATGGATGTCCCACCCCCTTTTTGGTGTCTGCCCCCCTTTGGGAACACCAGTGTGGGGATGCTCCAAACCTTGCTTCCCCAAGGAACACTCGACCGCTTGGTACCTCTCTACCAGGCTCACTAGGTCATTGGCATTACGGGGATCTCCATGGGCAACCCAGGATTGCATCGGCCTTGGTAGGGAGTGCATAACCTGCCCATGACAACCTTCTCCACCATCTGTGCTGGGGAGGAGAATTCAGGAGGTTTGTCACTGCGATAAGCCCAATGGCGCACCCATTGCGCCCTGACAGTCAGAGTCACTCCTAAGCATGCCAAGATCTCCGCCTTTAACTTGGTATCCATAAACAAAAAGAAAATGGTTCCAGCTTCAGTAAAATCATGAAAATTTATTCCAACTTTTAAAATGGAGAAACAACTCCTGGGACAGCACCATAGCACATGCGAGGTAGGCAACGCGTTTCGACCGACACAGCGGTCTTTATCACAGCTGATCTACTCACTGATTCCTCAGGTATAAAAAGAACCAGGAACCAATAAAATGATAGTGAGTCCTCACATGACCCGAAGGTCCTAAATACTAACAATGAACCTCTATATAAAATGCGTAAATTTGTGCAAAACTAACAATTAAATACACATAAACATATAGAAAAATACACACATACAATATTTCTAAAGTTAATGCAAAAAATACAAAAATAGCAAAAAATAAGATTGAAAAATGAAAAAAAAATGTATAAAAAATGCATGAAAACTTTTTACAATACATGAAGAGACTATCAATAATGGAACATTAATTCATTCCTTCTATTTAGACCATTAGGAAACCTAGTGCCAAGGTTAAAAATCCAAAAAGCCTCCCTGTTTAACAACATTCTCTGAATGTCACCTCCTCGTGAAGGTTTTTTTATTTTCTCAATCCCTGTTACTCCCAATGATATTGTACTGCGAGAATGGTCATCAATAAAATGTTTGGCTGCTGCTGAAACAGTGCGACTATTATTTAAAGTACAGGAGATATCGTATAGATGTTCTGATATCCGAATTTTTCAGTTTTCTAGTTGTACAGCCAATATATGTTTTATCGCAGTCAACGCAATCAATCTTATATACGACACATTTTGTGTTGCAGTTAATAAAGCTTTGAATTTTGTGCAGGCTATTATTTTCTGCGGTGCCAAATGATTTAGTGGTCACCAGGTGTTTGCACGTAGTGCAATTAGTCACATTACATTTGTAGCTCCCTGTACACTTGAGCCATGTGCTACTGCGTTTTTGAGACAAAAAATTATTGGGAGACAATTTGTTACCAAGAGTAGGTGCTCTTCTGGCTACAATATTAAACCCTTCACTCAATATTTGGGAGAGAATGCGATCTTCATATAAGATAGGGATGGCTTTATTTATAATAGTTTTAATTTTATTAAATTGTGGGCTGAATTGTAAACAAACGAATGGTTTATTCATGACACTGTTTTTATTGATTAATTTCTTTGGCGTTGGTTTTAAACATTTCTTTGGGGGATTTGTCCCTGAACACATAGGGTTACTTTGCGATTTTGTATCGTTATTTACTAGATGTAACGCTCTATTCAGCATCCAATTTGGATATCCACGATTATGGAATTTCTTACAGGATTTTACAAGATCGTTTTGAAGTTCAGCATTATTGTTACAATTTCGTTTTAACCTAGTGAATTCACCTACAGGGATGGATTTGACAGTATGTTTGGGATGGCTACTTCGGGCATGTAGGATGGTGTTGCCTGCTAATGGTTTAATATAGGTTCTTGTGGAAATTAATTTGTTTGGAACACCTGTTAATTCTAAATCCAGAAAGGAAATTTTGGTTTCAGCATGGACACATGTAAATTTTAAAACGAACGCGTTGCCTACCTCGCATGTGCTATGGTGCTGTCCCAGGAGTTGTTTCTCCATTTTAAAAGTTGGAATAAATTTTCATGATTTTACTGAAGCTGGAACCATTCTCTTTTCGTTTATGGAATCCTACTGCGTCTTGTCAGGACGAAGTTCCGGGCTTCTTGCAATGATCGGTGAGCTGGCTTTTGCCGTATATTCTGTTTTTAACTTGGTATACTCTTTTGTGTCCTGCAACACTAAGCCATAATATGCCTTCTGCGGTTCACCTGTTAAATATGGCGCCAGAACGTCCGCCCGTTGTCCGCATTCTCCACCAATTGTAAATGATCTAAGCATACCCAAAGGGTTCCATTATTCTATCTGGGGCCAAAAAGTCTAAAAAGGTCCTATAAATTTATGGAATCATATTGCCAATAGAAATACTCCCATGCTCAAAAAAGTTAAATCTTTATTAGCATTACTTACACATCAAAAAAACGCCAATATTTAAAAACAGTTAAAAATGAGTCAGACTGCTGAGATAAATAGCAGGTAAGTATAAATTAATTGTGTTTGTCTTTGAGAAGTGTTGATCATTTAGGAAATTCACAATTATTTGCAAAAAACTATTTTAAAGAGATTTTTAAGAAACTAGAGACAAATATGGAGAAATGGTATACCATTAATCATTATACAGGATGGGCCATGTATATGGATACACCTAAATAAAATGGGAATGTTTGGTGATATCAACTTCCTGTTTTTGGCACATTAGTATATGGGTGGTGATGACCATGGCGGACATTTTGAAGTCAGCCATTTTGAATCCAACTTTATTTTTTCCAATGGGAAGAGGGTCATATGACACATCAACCTTATTGAGAATTTCACAAGAAAAATAATGGAGTGGTTAGTTTTAACATATTTTTATTCTTTCATGAGTTATTTACAAGTTTCTCTTTGTTTACAGCCATTGACATGTCGCAGAGGTTAACACATGAGGAGCGGATAGCAATTGTTTTGATGTCTGGTCATTGCAGCAGATTTCAATGCAAAACACCCTACGCAAGAATACTGTCACCATTCCCATGTTATTTAGGTGTATCCATATAAATGGCACACCCAAAAAAGTTTGCCTCATCACACCCAAAAAAGTTTGCCTCATCACTGAACATAATGTTCTGTGTAAACTGAGGGTCATGTTACAATTTTTGTTTTGCCCATTGTGCAAGTTCAAATTCAGGGCGGGTGCTCAAGGACTGTTCAGCCCAGTCACTAGACATGAACATCATTGAGCATGTTTGGGGTAGGATGAAAGAGGAAGCTTGGAAGACAAAACCAAAGAATCTAGATGAACTCTGGGAGGCATGCAAGACTGCATTCTTTGCTATTCCTGATTACTTCATTAATAAATTGTATGAATCATTGTTGAACCGCATGATGCAGTCCTTCATGCTCATGGAAGTTACTCAAAATATTAAATATGACTCTAATAGCACCACAACTTCATTCACCAATGTTACGCAACATACAATGTCTACAAGTAGTATTCAACCCCCTGCAGATTTCGCAGGTTTAATAAAATGCAAATAAGTTAGAGCTTTCAAACTTCAAACAAGAGCAGGATTTATTAACAGATGAATAAATCTTACAAACCAAAAAGTTTTGTTGCTCAGTTAAATTTTTATAAATTTTAAACATAAAAGTGTGGGTCAATTATTATTCAACCCCTAGGTTTAATATTTTGTGGAATAACCTTTGTTTGCAATTACAGCTAATAATAGTCTTTTATAAGACCTGATCAGGCCGGCGCAGGTCTCTGGAGTTATCTTGGCCCACTCCTCCATGCAGATCTTCTCCAAGTTATCTAGGTTCGTTGGGTGTCTCATGTGGACTTTAATCTTGAGCTCCTTCCACAAGTTTTCAATTGGGTTAAGGTCAGAAGACTGACTAGGCCACTGCAACACCTAGATTTTTTGCCTCTTGAACCAGGCCTTGGTTTTCTTGGCTGTGTGCTTTGGGTCGTTGTCTTGTGGGAAGATGAAATGACGACCCATCTTAAGATCCTTGATGGAGGAGCGGAGTTTCTTGGCCAAAATCTCCAGGTAGGCCGTGCTATCCATCTTCCCATGGATGCGGACCAGATGGCCAGGCCCCTTGGCTGAGAAACAGTACCACAGCATGATGCTGCCACCACCATGCTTGACTGTAGGGATGGTATTCTTGGGGTCGTATGCAGTGCCATCCAGTCTCCAAACGTCACGTGTGTGGTTGGCACCAAAGATCTCGAGTCCTCCAAGTGATCATGAGCAAACTGTAGACGAGCCTTGACATGACGCTTTGAAAGTAAAGGTACCTTACGGGGTCGTCTGGAACGGAGACCATTGCGGTGGAGTACGTTACTTATGGTATTGACTGAAACCAATGTCCCCACTGCCATGAGATCTTCCCGGAGCTCCTTCCTTGTTGTCCTTGGGTTAGCCTTGACTCTTCGGACAAGCCTGGCCTCGGCACAGGAGGAAACTTTCAAAGGCTGTCCAGGCCGTGGAAGGCTAACAGTAGTTCCATAAGCCTTCCACTTCCGGATGATGCTCCCAACAGTGGAGACAGGTAGGCCTAACTCCTTGGAAAGGGTTTTGTACCCCTTGCCAGCCTTGTGACCCTCCACGATCTTGTCTCTGATGGCCTTGGAATGCTCCTTTGTCTTTCCCATGTTGACGATGTATGAGTGCTGTTCACAAGTTTGGGGAGGGTCTTAAATAGTCAGAAAAGGCTGGAAAAAGAGATAATTAATCCAAACATGTGAAGCTCATTGTTCTTTGTGCCTGAACTACTTCTTAATACTTTAGGGGGACCAAACAGAATTCTGGTGGGTTGGGGGGTTGAATAATAAATGACCCTCTGAAAAGACTTTTCACAATTTAAAAAAAAAATAAACAAAGAAATAACATTCTTTTTTGCTGCAGTGCATTTCACACTTCCAGGCTGATCTACAGTCCAAATGTCACAATGCCAAGTAAATTCCAAATGTGTAAACCTGCTAAATCTGCAGGGGGTTGAATACTACTTGTAGGCACTATATATTTGTATTTTAAGTTAGTTATTTGTTTGAATATCACATTACTTTCTGTTGGAGACAAAACTTTTGTCTTGCCAAAATCTGACCATTCTGTGTCCATTAACTGATCAATATTTCTGCATTGATGCCAATTTATTTTCTTAACCTAAACAAAATTTTGGAGGGTTTCAGCTTTCAAAAGAATAATTTATACAACCAATCGATGAATTTAACGTCGGGTTATAAGCTTTTATTTACATAACATGGATAAGCGACATAACTTCTGTCAGGAAGTGTATATTTCTTATATTCCTACATTTTCTATATATTTTAATATATTTCTAACAAAGTCATTTGAGGTCTTGTTTTTTGCGGAACAAGTTGACATTTTTATTGGTACTATTTTCGGGCACATAACATTTTTTGATCATATTCTATTCCGATTTTTTGGGGGAGGCAGAAGTAACAAAAACCAGGAACTCAGAGTTTACATTTTTTATGCCATTCATCATGTAACATAGTAACATAGTAACATAGTTAGTAAGGCCAAAAAAAGACATTTGTCCATCCAGTTCAGCCTATATTCCATCATAATAAATCCCCAGATCTACGTCCTTCTACAGAACCTAATAATTGTATGATACAATATTGTTCTGCTCCAGGAAGATATCCAGGCCTCTCTTGAACCCCTCGACTGAGTTCGCCATCACCACCTCCTCAGGCAAGCAATTCCAGATTCTCACTGCCCTAACAGTAAAGAATCCTCTTCTATGTTGGTGGAAAAACCTTCTCTCCTCCAGACGCAAAGAATGCCCCCTTGTGCCCGTCACCTTCCTTGGTATAAACAGATCCTCAGCGAGATATTTGTATTGTCCCCTTATATACTTATACATGGTTATTAGATCGCCCCTCAGTCGTCTTTTTTCTAGACTAAATAATCCTAATTTCGCTAATCTATCTGGGTATTGTAGTTCTCCCATCCCCTTTATTAATTTTGTTGCCCTCCTTTGTACTCTCTCTAGTTCCATTATATCCTTCCTGAGCACCGGTGCCCAAAACTGGACACAGTACTCCATGTGCGGTCTAACTAGGGATTTGTACAGAGGCAGTATAATGCTCTCATCATGTGTATCCAGACCTCTTTTAATGCACCCCATGATCCTGTTTGCCTTGGCAGCTGCTGCCTGGCACTGGCTGCTCCAGGTAAGTTTATCATTAACTAGGATCCCCAAGTCCTTCTCCCTGTCAGACTTACCCAGTGGTTTCCCGTTCAGTGTGTAATGGTGATATTGATTCCTTCTTCCCATGTGTATAACCTTACATTTATCATTGTTAAACCTCATCTGCCACCTTTCAGCCCAAGTTTCCAACTTATCCAGATCCATCTGTAGCAGAATACTATCTTCTCTTGTATTAACTGCTTTACATAGTTTTGTATCATCTGCAAATATCGATATTTTACTGTGTAAACCTTCTACCAGATCATTAATGAATATGTTGAAGAGAACAGGTCCCAATACCGACCCCTGCGGTACCCCACTGGTCACAGCGACCCAGTTAGAGACTATACCATTTATAACCACCCTCTGCTTTCTATCACTAAGCCAGTTACTAACCCATTTACACACATTTTCCCCCAGACCAAGCATTCTCATTTTGTGTACCAACCTCTTGTGCGGCACGGTATCAAACGCTTTGGAAAAATCGAGATATACCACGTCCAATGACTCACCGTTGTCCAGCCTATAGCTTACCTCTTCATAAAAACTGATTAGATTGGTTTGACAGGAGCGATTTCTCATAAACCCATGCTGATATGGAGTTAAACAGTTATTCTCATTGAGATAATCCAGAATAACATCCCTCAGAAACCCTTCAAATATTTTACCAACAATAGAGGTTAGACTTACTGGCCTATAATTTCCAGGTTCACTTTTAGAGCCCTTTTTGAATATTGGCACCACATTTGCTATGCGCCAATCCTGCGGAACAGACCCTGTCGCTATAGAGTCCCTAAAAATAAGAAATAATGGTTTATCTATTACATTACTTAGTTCTCTTAGTACTCGTGGGTGTATGCCATCCGGACCCGGAGATTTATCTATTTTAATCTTATTTAGCCGGTTTCGCACCTCTTCTTGGGTTAGATTGGTGACCCTTAATATAGGGTTTTCATTGTTTCTTGGGATTTCACCTAGCATTTCATTTTCCACCGTGAATACCGTGGAGAAGAAGGTGTTTAATATGTTAGCTTTTTCCTCGTCATCTACAACCATTCTTTCCTCACTATTTTTTAAGGGGCCTACATTTTCAGTTTTTATTCTTTTACTATTGATATAGTTGAAGAACAGTTTGGGATTAGTTTTACTCTCCTTAGCAATGTGCTTCTCTGTTTCCTTTTTGGCAGCTTTAATTAGTTTTTTAGATAAAGTATTTTTCTCCCTATAGTTTTTTAGAGCTTCAATGGTGCCATCCTGCTTTAGTAGTGCAAATGCTTTCTTTTTACTGTTAATTGCCTGTCTTACTTCTTTGTTTAGCCACATTGGGTTTTTCCTATTTCTAGTCCTTTTATTCCCACAAGGTATAAACCGCTTACACTGCCTATTTAGGATGTTCTTAAACATTTCCCATTTATTATCTGTATTCTTATTTCTGAGGATATTGTCCCAGTCTACCAGATTAAGGGCATCTCTAAGCTGGTCAAACTTTGCCTTCCTAAAGTTCAGTGTTTTTGTGACTCCCTGACAAGTCCCCCT
This sequence comes from Ranitomeya imitator, assembly GCF_032444005.1. Classification (NCBI taxonomy): domain Eukaryota; kingdom Metazoa; phylum Chordata; class Amphibia; order Anura; family Dendrobatidae; genus Ranitomeya; species Ranitomeya imitator. Next base: position 524,099,666 of record NC_091285.1, read on the forward strand.
AGTGAAAGACAGGTGAAACTGTACAATATTGTGGTCGCTATTTCCTAGATGCCCGACCACCTGCAGATTTGTTATTCTGTCAGGTCTATTAGATAGTATTAGGTCTAAAAGTGCTGCTCCTCTGGTTGGATTCTGCACCAATTGTGAAAGATAATTTTTCTTGGTTATTAGCAGAAACCTGTTGCCTTTATGGGTTTCACAGGTTTCTGTTTCCCAGTTAATATCCGGGTAGTTAAAGTCCCCCATAACCAGGACCTCATTATGGGTTGCAGCTTCATCTATCTGCTTTAGAAGTAGACTTTCCATGGTTTCTGTTATATTTGGGGGTTTGTAACAGACCCCAATGAGAATTTTGTTACCATTTTTCCCTCCATGAATTTCGACCCATATGGACTCGACATCCTCATTTCCTTCGCTAATATCCTCCCTTAAAGTGGACTTTAGACAAGACTTTACATAGAGACAAACCCCTCCTCCTCTCCGATTTTTACGATCCTTTCTAAACAGACTGTAACCCAGTAAGTTAACTGCCCAGTCATAGCTTTCATCTAACCATGTTTCGGTTATTCCCACTATGTCAAAGTTACCTGTAGATACTTCTGCTTCTAGTTCTTCCATCTTGTTTGTCAGGCTTCTGGCGTTTGCGAGCATGCAGTTTAGAGGATTTTGTTTTGTTCCAATCTCCTCGCTGTGGATTGTTTTAGAAATGTTCTTACCTCCCTTCTGAGTATGTTTTCCTGGATCTTCTTTGTTCAAGTCTAATGTTTTTCTTCCCGTCCCCTCTTCTTCTAGTTTAACGCCCTCCTGATGAGTGTAGCGAGTCTTCTGGCGAATGTGTGTTTCCCAGGTTTGTTGAGGTGTAGTCCGTCTCTGGCGAGGAGTCCATCGTACAAGTAATTCACACCGTGGTCCAGGAATCCGAATCCTTGTTGTCTGCACCATCGTCTTAGCCAGTTGTTTGCATCAAGGATCCTGTTCCATCTCCTGGTGCCATGCCCGTCTACTGGAAGGATAGAAGAAAAAACTACCTGTGCATCCAGTTCCTTTACTTTCTTCCCCAACTCTTCAAAGTCTTTGCAGATTGTCGGTAGGTCCTTCCTTGCCGTGTCATTGGTGCCAACATGTATCAGAAGAAATGGGTGGACGTCCTTGGAGCTGAAGAGCTTTGGTATCCTATCGGTCACATCCTTGATCATCGCACCTGGAAGGCAGCATACTTCTCTTGCAGTTATGTCCGGTCTGCAGATGGCTGCTTCTGTGCCTCTCAGTAGTGAGTCTCCCACCACCACCACTCTTTGTTGCTTCTTGGCTGTACTTTTTGCTGTCACTTGTTGCTGTGTGCCCTTTTCTTTTTTGCTTGCTGGTATTGTTTCATCCTTAGGTGTGCCATCTTCATCCTCTACAAAGATTTGATATCGGTTCTTCAGTTGTGTGGTTGGTGATTTCTCCATGGTCTTCTTGCTTCTTTTGGTCACATGCTTCCACTCATCTGCTTTTGGAGGTTCTCTGACACTTTTTTCACCTTCTGTGACCAGTAGAGATGCTTCTGTTCTGTCTAGAAAGTCTTCATTCTCTTTGATGAGTTTCAAAGTTGCTATTCTTTCTTCCAGACCCCGCACCTTTTCTTCTAAAAGGGCCACTAGTCTACACTTCTGACAGGTGAAATTTAATTCTTCTTCTGGTCGATCTGTGAACATGTAGCACATGCTGCAGCTCACCATGTAGGTTGTCACATCTGCCATGTTGCTCCTAGATCCTGCTGACTTGCTGTGTGTTTTCCTTCTTGTGTAATCTAGTCAGCCAAGCTCTCTTGCATTAATGTCCTACAGGCAAAATTTACGGCGCGCGGTTTGGTGATTCTTTCCAAGCAGCAGGTCCCGGCTGTACCCAACGATCTTCTAGCTTAGGGAGACTCTTCGCTTTTCCCAGAAAGCACCTGGAATATGCAAATTAGCCTCCTCAAGCTTGAATCCCTGGTTTGGTGATTCTTTCCAAGCAGCTGGTCCCGGCTGTACCCAACGATCTTCTAGCTTAGGGAGACTCTTCGCTTTTCCCAGAAAGCACCTGGAATATGCAAATTAGCCTCCTCAAGCTTGAATCCCTGGTTTGGTGATTCTTTCCAAGCAGCTGGTCCCGGCTGTACCCAACGATCTTCTAGCTTAGGGAGACTCTTCGCTTTTCCCAGAAAGCACCTGGAATATGCAAATTAGCCTCCTCAAGCTTGAATCCCTGGTTTGGTGATTCTTTCCAAGCAGCAGGTCCCGGCTGTACCCAACGATCTTCTAGCTTAGGGAGACTCTTCGCTTTTCCCAGAAAGCACCTGGAATATGCAAATTAGCCTCCTCAAGCTTGAATCCCTGGTTTGGTGATTCTTTCCAAGCAGCTGGTCCCGGCTGTACCCAACGATCTTCTAGCTTAGGGAGACTCTTCGCTTTTCCCAGAAAGCACCTGGAATATGCAAATTAGCCTCCTCAAGCTTGAATCCCTGGTTTGGTGATTCTTTCCAAGCAGCTGGTCCCGGCTGTACCCAACGATCTTCTAGCTTAGGGAGACTCTTCGCTTTTCCCAGAAAGCACCTGGAATATGCAAATTAGCCTCCTCAAGCTTGAATCCCTGGTTTGGTGATTCTTTCCAAGCAGCTGGTCCCGGCTGTACCCAACGATCTTCTAGCTTAGGGAGACTCTTCGCTTTTCCCAGAAAGCACCTGGAATATGCAAATTAGCCTCCTCAAGCTTGAATCCCTGGTTTGGTGATTCTTTCCAAGCAGCTGGTCCCGGCTGTACCCAACGATCTTCTAGCTTAGGGAGACTCTTCGCTTTTCCCAGAAAGCACCTGGAATATGCAAATTAGCCTCCTCAAGCTTGAATCCCTGGTTTGGTGATTCTTTCCAAGCAGCTGGTCCCGGCTGTACCCAACGATCTTCTAGCTTAGGGAGACTCTTCGCTTTTCCCAGAAAGCACCTGGAATATGCAAATTAGCCTCCTCAAGCTTGAATCCCTGGTTTGGTGATTCTTTCCAAGCAGCAGGTCCCGGCTGTACCCAACGATCTTCTAGCTTAGGGAGACTCTTCGCTTTTCCCAGAAAGCACCTGGAATATGCAAATTAGCCTCCTCAAGCTTGAATCCCTGGTTTGGTGATTCTTTCCAAGCAGCTGGTCCCGGCTGTACCCAACGATCTTCTAGCTTAGGGAGACTCTTCGCTTTTCCCAGAAAGCACCTGGAATATGCAAATTAGCCTCCTCAAGCTTGAATCCCTGGTTTGGTGATTCTTTCCAAGCAGCTGGTCCCGGCTGTACCCAACGATCTTCTAGCTTAGGGAGACTCTTCGCTTTTCCCAGAAAGCACCTGGAATATGCAAATTAGCCTCCTCAAGCTTGAATCCCTGGTTTGGTGATTCTTTCCAAGCAGCAGGTCCCGGCTGTACCCAACGATCTTCTAGCTTAGGGAGACTCTTCGCTTTTCCCAGAAAGCACCTGGAATATGCAAATTAGCCTCCTCAAGCTTGAATCCCTGGTTTGGTGATTCTTTCCAAGCAGCTGGTCCCGGCTGTACCCAACGATCTTCTAGCTTAGGGAGACTCTTCGCTTTTCCCAGAAAGCACCTGGAATATGCAAATTAGCCTCCTCAAGCTTGAATCCCTGGTTTGGTGATTCTTTCCAAGCAGCTGGTCCCGGCTGTACCCAACGATCTTCTAGCTTAGGGAGACTCTTCGCTTTTCCCAGAAAGCACCTGGAATATGCAAATTAGCCTCCTCAAGCTTGAATCCCTGGTTTGGTGATTCTTTCCAAGCAGCAGGTCCCGGCTGTACCCAACGATCTTCTAGCTTAGGGAGACTCTTCGCTTTTCCCAGAAAGCACCTGGAATATGCAAATTAGCCTCCTCAAGCTTGAATCCCTGGTTTGGTGATTCTTTCCAAGCAGCTGGTCCCGGCTGTACCCAACGATCTTCTAGCTTAGGGAGACTCTTCGCTTTTCCCAGAAAGCACCTGGAATATGCAAATTAGCCTCCTCAAGCTTGAATCCCTGGTTTGGTGATTCTTTCCAAGCAGCTGGTCCCGGCTGTACCCAACGATCTTCTAGCTTAGGGAGACTCTTCGCTTTTCCCAGAAAGCACCTGGAATATGCAAATTAGCCTCCTCAAGCTTGAATCCCTGGTTTGGTGATTCTTTCCAAGCAGCTGGTCCCGGCTGTACCCAACGATCTTCTAGCTTAGGGAGACTCTTCGCTTTTCCCAGAAAGCACCTGGAATATGCAAATTAGCCTCCTCAAGCTTGAATCCCTGGTTTGGTGATTCTTTCCAAGCAGCTGGTCCCGGCTGTACCCAACGATCTTCTAGCTTAGGGAGACTCTTCGCTTTTCCCAGAAAGCACCTGGAATATGCAAATTAGCCTCCTCAAGCTTGAATCCCTGGTTTGGTGATTCTTTCCAAGCAGCTGGTCCCGGCTGTACCCAACGATCTTCTAGCTTAGGGAGACTCTTCGCTTTTCCCAGAAAGCACCTGGAATATGCAAATTAGCCTCCTCAAGCTTGAATCCCTGGTTTGGTGATTCTTTCCAAGCAGCTGGTCCCGGCTGTACCCAACGATCTTCTAGCTTAGGGAGACTCTTCGCTTTTCCCAGAAAGCACCTGGAATATGCAAATTAGCCTCCTCAAGCTTGAATCCCTGGTTTGGTGATTCTTTCCAAGCAGCTGGTCCCGGCTGTACCCAACGATCTTCTAGCTTAGGGAGACTCTTCGCTTTTCCCAGAAAGCACCTGGAATATGCAAATTAGCCTCCTCAAGCTTGAATCCCTGGTTTGGTGATTCTTTCCAAGCAGCTGGTCCCGGCTGTACCCAACGATCTTCTAGCTTAGGGAGACTCTTCGCTTTTCCCAGAAAGCACCTGGAATATGCAAATTAGCCTCCTCAAGCTTGAATCCCTGGTTTGGTGATTCTTTCCAAGCAGCTGGTCCCGGCTGTACCCAACGATCTTCTAGCTTAGGGAGACTCTTCGCTTTTCCCAGAAAGCACCTGGAATATGCAAATTAGCCTCCTCAAGCTTGAATCCCTGGTTTGGTGATTCTTTCCAAGCAGCTGGTCCCGGCTGTACCCAACGATCTTCTAGCTTAGGGAGACTCTTCGCTTTTCCCAGAAAGCACCTGGAATATGCAAATTAGCCTCCTCAAGCTTGAATCCCTGGTTTGGTGATTCTTTCCAAGCAGCTGGTCCCGGCTGTACCCAACGATCTTCTAGCTTAGGGAGACTCTTCGCTTTTCCCAGAAAGCACCTGGAATATGCAAATTAGCCTCCTCAAGCTTGAATCCCTGGTTTGGTGATTCTTTCCAAGCAGCTGGTCCCGGCTGTACCCAACGATCTTCTAGCTTAGGGAGACTCTTCGCTTTTCCCAGAAAGCACCTGGAATATGCAAATTAGCCTCCTCAAGCTTGAATCCCTGGTTTGGTGATTCTTTCCAAGCAGCTGGTCCCGGCTGTACCCAACGATCTTCTAGCTTAGGGAGACTCTTCGCTTTTCCCAGAAAGCACCTGGAATATGCAAATTAGCCTCCTCAAGCTTGAATCCCTGGTTTGGTGATTCTTTCCAAGCAGCTGGTCCCGGCTGTACCCAACGATCTTCTAGCTTAGGGAGACTCTTCGCTTTTCCCAGAAAGCACCTGGAATATGCAAATTAGCCTCCTCAAGCTTGAATCCCTGGTTTGGTGATTCTTTCCAAGCAGCTGGTCCCGGCTGTACCCAACGATCTTCTAGCTTAGGTAGACTCTTCGCTTTTCCCAGAAAGCACCTGGAATATGCAAATTAGCCTCCTCAAGCTTGAATCCCTGGTTTGGTGATTCTTTCCAAGCAGCTGGTCCCGGCTGTACCCAACGATCTTCTAGCTTAGGGAGACTCTTCGCTTTTCCCAGAAAGCACCTGGAATATGCAAATTAGCCTCCTCAAGCTTGAATCCCTGGTTTGGTGATTCTTTCCAAGCAGCTGGTCCCGGCTGTACCCAACGATCTTCTAGCTTAGGGAGACTCTTCGCTTTTCCCAGAAAGCACCTGGAATATGCAAATTAGGCTCCTCAAGCTTGAATCCCTGGTTTGGTGATTCTTTCCAAGCAGCTGGTCCCGGCTGTACCCAACGATCTTCTAGCTTAGGGAGACTCTTCGCTTTTCCCAGAAAGCACCTGGAATATGCAAATTAGCCTCCTCAAGCTTGAATCCCTGGTTTGGGAAAAGTGATAAGACAACTTTATTTTTGGGGTCAGTACGATTACAGTGATAGCACATTTTTTTTATGTTTTGCCGCTTTTACACAATAAAAACTATTTTATTGAAAAAATGTTGTTGCATCGCTTTATTTTGAGAGCTGTAGCTTTTTTATTTCTCCAACGATGAAGTTGTATAGTGGCTTGTTTTTTGAGGGACAAGATGACGTTTCCAGAGATACAATTTTTATTTACATTTGTCTTTTTGATCGCCTTTTTATTTTACTTTTTCTCTAGGAGTATGATGAAAAACCATACTTTGCCACATTTTTTTAAGGCATTCTCTCTAAGGGTTAACTACAGTTACAGTTTTCGGTTCGTTCTGGATGTGGCGACAGGGCTGCCACTAGAAATTTCGGGGCCCCATACTGGCAAAATTTTCGGGGCCCCCTTGAGACTCCGCCCAGGCTCCACCCCAGCCCCGCCTCCAGGCTCCACCCCAGCCCCGCCTCCAGGCTCCACCCCTCAAACTGTCCACAGTCCCACCGCTCTCTCTTGGAAAAACTCCACTTCTCACCAATCACACATTAACAGTTCCCATCACCAGATCACACATATAGCAGGCAGCTTTTGTTTTGGCCAAAAGATTTTTTAAGCCGCCACTATAACACGGTAGACACTTTTGGCCAGGCCCTACTCTGCTGTAACCTATTAAATATTTGTTAAAATATGCAATACAATTTAGGTATATTTTTATTTATTTTTCAATTTTTAAAATGCCCAATAATATCACATAGAAGGAACAAATACCACAACACCATGACCAGATGACATATTACCACCACAGTGATCGAATAATATCACATACAAGGAACAAATACCACAACACCATGTCCAGACCACATATTACCACCACATAGTGACTGAATACTACAATTCTGATCAGTAATTTTTAAAAAAGCACCATACTATCACCATAAGTGCCATTATACACAGGAGATCTGTACTTAGTATGCAGTGTCTGTGTACAGATAATATAGTGATCACTAGTGAAATTATACACAGGAGCTCTGTATACAGTGTATAGTGTCAGTGTATAGGTAACACACTGACTCACCAGTGACGTCTCTAGGTGAAGTCCTTCATCTTTCATCCAGCACAGACCGCCATCATTTCATCCAGCCAGGACTTCTCTCTGCAGGAAATAACACAGTTATCTCGAGCTCCGCTTGCAGAACACATTACTTAATTTTTCACAACTTCTACATTACACCACATGAAGAAGGCGACATAGTATCACTCTATACAGTAACAGGACCGCCCCCCATTTAAAACAGTATACTCAAACAATAAAATAAATACATCACTGCAGTAATAATATCCCTAAATTAGCCCCTATGGTATTAATAATATCACCCAGCCTGGCCCCGTGTGTCTCATTCCTGGCGTCAGCCAGATATTCTCCCATCCTGCCCTCATGAGTATCCATTCTGCCCCATATGATCTCCTTATCCTGCCCCATATGATCGCCCCATGTGATCTCTCCATCCTGCCCCATCTGTCTCCATCATATCCATCCTGCCCCATGATCCTGCACGATCTGTCTCCAATTCTGCCCCCAGTGTCTCCAATCATGCCCCATGTCTCCATTCTGCCCCCTATGTCTCCAACCATGCCCCCATGTCTGCAATCCTGACACTTGTCTCCAATCATGCCCCCTGTGTCTCCATTTGCCCCATCTGTCTCCAATCCTGCCCCATCTGTCTCCAGTCATGCCCCCATGTCTTTCATCCTGCCCCGTGTCTCCAATCATGCCCCGTATCTCCATTCTGCCCCGTGTCTCGCATTCTGCCCCTGGGTCTCACAGTCTGCCCCTGTGTCCAGCATTCTGCACCTGTCACTGTGTCCAGCATTCTGCCCCTGTCACTGTATCCAGCATTTCTGCCCCACTGTGTCCAGCATTCTGCCCCACTGTGTCCAGCATTCTGCCCCACTGTGTCCAACATTCTGCCCCACTGTGTGTCCAGCATTCTGCCCCACTGTGTGTCCAGCATTCTGCCCCACTGTGTCCGGCATTTCTGCCCCACTGTGTCCGGCATTTCTGCCCCACTGTGTCCGGCATTTCTGCCCCTGTGTGTCCACCATTCTGCCCCACTGTGTCTGGCATTTCTGCCCCTGTGTGTCCACCATTCTGTCCCACTGTGTCCAGCATTTCTGCCCCACTGTGTCCAGCATTCTGCCCCTGTGTGTCCAGCATTCTGCCCCACTGTGTGTCCAGCATTCTGCCCCACTGTGTCCGGCATTTCTGCCCCACTGTGTCCGGCATTTCTGCCCCACTGTGTCCGGCATTTCTGCCCCATTGTGTCCAGCATCCTGCCCCACTGTGTCCAGCATTTCTGCCCCACTGTGTCCAGCATTTCTGCCCCACTGTGTCCAGCATTTCTGCCCCACTGTGTCCAGCATTTCTGCCCCACTGTGTCCAGCATTTCTGCCCCACTGTGTCCAGCATTTCTGCCCCACTGTGTCCAGCATTTCTGCCCCATTGTGTCCAGCATCCTGCCCCACTGTGTCCAGCATTTCTGCCCCACTGTGTGTCCAGCATTCTGCCCCACTTGTTGTGAATTCTGTGGTCACAAGTGGTATTGCAGTCTCTGGGCGTCCTCCCTCAGGTGTTTTGGTGAGCTCGTTGGCTGCCTTGCTATTTAGCTCCACCTGAGTCTGTCTTCCTTGCTCCTTGTCAATGTTCCAGTGTTGGATCTGAGCTACTGCATCTTTCCTTGGGCCTGCTGCTCTGCTAGATAAGTGCTTCTAGTTTGTTTTCTGTTTTTTCTGTCCAGCTTGTTATTATCTTTTGCTGGAAGCTCTGAGAAGCAAAGGGGTGCACCGCCGTGCTGTTAGTTCGGCACGGTGGGTCTTTTTGCCCCTTTGCGTGGTTTTCGTTTTAGGGTTTTTTGTAGACTGCATAGTTCTCTTTGCTATCCTCGCTCTGTCTAGAATATCGGGCCTCACTTTGCTGAATCTATTTCATTCCTACGTTTGTCTTTTCATCTTGCTAACAGTCATTATATGTGGGGGCTGCCTATTCCTTTGGGGTATTTCTCTGAGGTAAGTCAGGCTTGTATTTCTATCTTCAGGCTAGTCAGCTCCTCAGGCAGTGCCGAGTTGCATAGGTAGTGATAGGCGCAATCCACTGCTGCTTCCAGTTGTGTGAGGACAGTTCAGGTACTGCAGTCTACAGAGATTCCACGTCTCTGAGCTCGTCCTATTGTTTTGGGTTATTGCCAGATCTCTGTATGTGCGCTGATTACTGCACGCTGTGTTGCCTGATTGCCAGCCATAACAGTACAAGGAGCCCATTCAATGATTTCCAATAGAGGGAAAAAAGAAATCCTGACATCATTTTTTTTTCTTAGCTCTGTCTTCAGTCTTTTTTTTCCCCTAGACATTAGAGTGCTTCAGGACACAGCTGTGGACATGGATATTCAGGCTCTGTGCTCCTCAGTGGATAATCTCGTTGTAAATGTACAAAAGATTCAAGATACTATTGATCAGAAATCGATGCTAGAACCAAGAATTCCGATTCCTGATTTGTTTTTTGGTGACAGAACTAAGTTCCTGAGCTTCAGAAATAATTGTAAGCTATTTTTGGCCTTGAAACCTCATTCTTCTGGTAATCCTATTCAACAGGTTTTGATTATTATTTCTTTTTTGCGCGGCGACCCACAGGACTGGGCGTTTTCTCTTGCACCAGGAGATTCTGCATTGAGTAATATTGATGCATTTTTCCAGGCGCTGGGATTGCTTTACGATGAGCCTAATTCAGTGGATCAAGCTGAGAAAAATCTGCTGGCTTTATGCCAGGGTCAGGATGATGTAGAACTATATTGTCAGAAATTTAGAAAATGGTCAGTACTCACTCTGTGGAATGAATCTGCACTAGCGGCTTTGTTCAGAAAGGGTCTCTCTGAAGCTCTTAAGGATGTAATGGTGGGATTTCCTATGCCTGCTGGTTTGAATGAGTCTATGTCCTTGGCCATTCAGATCGGTCGTCGCTTGCGCGAGCGTAAATCTGTGCACCATCTGGCGGTATTGTCTGAGAGTAAGCCTGAGCCTATGCAGTGCAACAGGACTATGACTAAAGTAGAACGGCACGAACACAGACGTCTGAACAGACTGTGTTTCTATTGTGGTGATTCTACTCATGCTATTTCTAATTGTCCTAAACGCACTAGGCGGTTCGATAGCTCTGCCGTTATTGGTACTGTACAGTCCAAATTCCTTTTGTCCATTACCTTAATGTGCTCTTTGTCATCATATTCTGTCATGGCGTTTGTGGATTCAGGCGCTGCCCTGAATCTGATGGATTTGGATTATGCTAAACGTTGTGGATTTTTCTTGGAGCCTTTGCGGTGTCCTATTCCGTTGAGAGGAATTGATGCTACACCTCTGGCCAAGAATAAGCCTCAGTACTGGGCCCAGCTGACCATGTGCATGGCTCCTGCACATCAGGAAGTTATTCGCTTTTTGGTACTGCATAATTTGCATGATGTGGTCGTGTTGGGGTTGCCATGGCTACAAACCCATAATCCAGTATTGGATTGGAACTCTATGTCGGTAACCAGCTGGGGTTGTCAGGGAGTACATGGTGATGTTCCATTTTTGTCTATTTCGTCATCCATTCCTTCTGACATCCCAGAGTTCTTGTCGGACTTTCAGGATGTATTTGAAGAGTCCAAGTCTGATGCCCTTCCTCCGCATAGGAATTGTGATTGTGCTATCGATTTGATTCCTGGTAGTAAATTCCCTAAGGGTCGTTTATTTAATTTGTCCGTACCTGAACACACCGCTATGCGCAGTTATGTGAAGGAGTCCCTGGAGAAGGGACATATTCGCCCATCGTCGTCACCATTGGGAGCAGGGTTCTTTTTTGTAGCCAAGAAGGATGGTTCGCTAAGACCGTGTATTGATTACCGCCTTCTTAATAAGATCACTGTTAAGTTTCAGTATCCCTTGCCATTGATTTCTGACTTGTTTGCTCGGATTAAGGGGGCTAGTTGGTTTACTAAGATTGATCTTCGTGGTGCGTATAATCTGGTGAGAATCAGGCAGGGAGATGAATGGAAAACGGCATTTAATACGCCCGAGGGTCATTTTGAGTATCTGGTGATGCCGTTCGGACTTGCCAATGCTCCATCTGTTTTTCAGTCTTTTATGCATGACATTTTTCGTGAGTATCTGGATAAATTCTTGATTGTTTACTTGGATGACATTTTGATCTTCTCAGATGATTGGGAGTCTCATGTAAAGCAAGTCAGAATGGTTTTCCAGGTACTGCGTGCTAATTCCTTGTTTGTGAAGGGATCAAAGTGTCTCTTCGGTGTGCAGAAAGTTTCATTTTTGGGGTTCATCTTTTCCCCTTCTACTATCGAGATGGATCCGGTTAAGGTTCAGGCCATCCAGGATTGGACTCAGCCGACATCTCTAAAAAGTTTGCAGAAATTCCTGGGCTTTGCTAATTTTTATCGTCGCTTCATCTGTAATTTTTCTAGCATTGCCAGACCATTGACCGATTTGACCAAGAAGGGTGCTGATTTGGTTAATTGGTCTTCTGCTGCCGTGGAAGCTTTTCAGGAGTTGAAGCGTCGTTTTTGCTGTGCCCCTGTGTTGTGTCAACCTGATGTTTCTCTTCCGTTCCAGGTCGAGGTTGATGCTTCTGAGATTGGTGCAGGGGCGGTTTTGTCACAGAGAGGTTCTGGTTGCTCAGTGTTCAAACCATGTGCTTTCTTTTCCAGGAAATTTTCTGCTGCTGAGCGTAATTATGATGTGGGCAACCGAGAGTTGCTGGCCATGAAGTGGGCATTCGAGGAGTGGCGTCATTGGCTTGAGGGTGCTAAGCATCGCGTGGTGGTTTTGACTGATCATAAGAACCTTACTTATCTTGAGTCTGCCAAGCGCTTGAATCCTAGACAGGCCCGTTGGTCGTTATTTTTTGCTCGTTTTGATTTTGTGATTTCATACCTTCCGGGCTCTAAAAATGTGAAGGCGGATGCTCTGTCTAGGAGTTTTGTGCCCGACTCTCCGGGGTTATCTGAGCCGGCGAGTATCCTCAAGGAAGGAGTCATTGTGTCTGCCATCTCCCCTGATTTGCGGAGAGTGTTGCAGAAATTTCAGGCTAATAAACCTGATCGTTGTCCGGCCGAGAAACTGTTCGTCCCTGATAGGTGGACTAGTAAAGTTATCTCTGAACTTCATTGTTCGGTGCTGGCCGGTCATCCAGGAATCTTTGGTACCAGGGAGTTGGTTGCTAGATCCTTTTGGTGGCCGTCTCTGTCGCGGGATGTGCGTGCTTTTGTGCAGTCCTGTGGAATTTGTGCTAGGGCTAAGCCCTGCTGTTCACGTGCCAGTGGGTTGCTTTTGCCCTTGCCGGTCCCGAAGAGGCCTTGGACACATATTTCGATGGATTTCATTTCTGACCTTCCCGTTTCTCAAAAGATGTCTGTCATTTGGGTGGTCTGTGATCGCTTTTCTAAAATGGTCCATCTGGTGCCCTTGGTTAAATTGCCTTCCTCCTCTGATTTGGTGCCTTTGTTCTTCCAGCATGTGGTTCGTTTACATGGCATTCCTGAGAATATTGTTTCTGACAGAGGTTCCCAGTTTGTCTCAAGGTTCTGGCGAGCCTTTTGTGGTAGGATGGGCATTGACCTATCTTTTTCCTCGGCCTTCCATCCTCAGACTAATGGCCAGACCGAACGAACCAATCAGACCTTGGAAACATATCTGAGATGTTTTGTTTCCGCTGACCAGGATGATTGGGTGTCATTTTTACCGTTGGCTGAGTTCGCCCTTAATAATCGGGCCAGCTCGGCTACCTTGGTCTCTCCATTTTTCTGCAATTCTGGGTTCCATCCTCGTTTCTCTTCAGGACAGGTTGAGTCTTCGGACTGTCCTGGTGTGGATTATGTGGTGGACAGGTTGCAGCAGATCTGGACTCAGGTAGTGGACAATTTGACCTTGTCCCAGGAGAAGGCTCAGCTTTTCGCTAATCGCAGACGCCGTGTGGGACCCCGACTTCGTGTTGGGGATCTGGTTTGGTTATCTTCTCGTCATATACCTATGAAGGTTTCCTCTCCTAAATTTAAACCTCGTTTTATTGGTCCGTATAGGATTTCTGAGATTCTCAATCCGGTGTCTTTTCGTCTGACCCTCCCAGACTCCTTTTCCATACATAATGTATTCCATAGGTCGTTGTTGAGGAGATACGTGGCACCTATGGTTCCATCTGTGGAGCCTCCTGCCCCTGTTTTGGTGGAGGGGGAATTGGAGTATATTGTGGAGAAGATTTTGGATTCTCGTGTCTCTAGACGGAAACTCCAGTATCTGGTCAAATGGAAGGGTTATGCTCAGGAAGATAATTCCTGGGTTTTTGCCTCTGATGTCCATGCCCCAGATCTTGTTCGTGCCTTTCATGTGGCTCATCCTGGTCGGCCTGGGGGTTCTGGTGAGGGTTCGGTGACCCCTCCTCAAGGGGGGGGTACTGTTGTGAATTCTGTGGTCACAAGTGGTATTGCAGTCTCTGGGCGTCCTCCCTCAGGTGTTTTGGTGAGCTCGTTGGCTGCCTTGCTATTTAGCTCCACCTGAGTCTGTCTTCCTTGCTCCTTGTCAATGTTCCAGTGTTGGATCTGAGCTACTGCATCTTTCCTTGGGCCTGCTGCTCTGCTAGATAAGTGCTTCTAGTTTGTTTTCTGTTTTTTCTGTCCAGCTTGTTATTATCTTTTGCTGGAAGCTCTGAGAAGCAAAGGGGTGCACCGCCGTGCTGTTAGTTCGGCACGGTGGGTCTTTTTGCCCCTTTGCGTGGTTTTCGTTTTAGGGTTTTTTGTAGACTGCATAGTTCTCTTTGCTATCCTCGCTCTGTCTAGAATATCGGGCCTCACTTTGCTGAATCTATTTCATTCCTACGTTTGTCTTTTCATCTTGCTAACAGTCATTATATGTGGGGGCTGCCTATTCCTTTGGGGTATTTCTCTGAGGTAAGTCAGGCTTGTATTTCTATCTTCAGGCTAGTCAGCTCCTCAGGCAGTGCCGAGTTGCATAGGTAGTGATAGGCGCAATCCACTGCTGCTTCCAGTTGTGTGAGGACAGTTCAGGTACTGCAGTCTACAGAGATTCCACGTCTCTGAGCTCGTCCTATTGTTTTGGGTTATTGCCAGATCTCTGTATGTGCGCTGATTACTGCACGCTGTGTTGCCTGATTGCCAGCCATAACACCCACTGTGTCCACCATTCTGCCCCTGTGTGTCCAGCATTTCTGCCCCTGTGTGTCCAGCATTCTGCCCCACTGTGTCCACCATTCTGCCCGTGTGTCCAGCCTTTCTGCCCCTGTGTGTCCAGCATTCTGCCCCACTGTGTCCACCATTCTGTCCCACTGTGTCCAGCATTTCTGCCCCACTGTGTGTCCAGCATTCTGCCCCACTGTGTCCACCATTCTGCCCCTGTGTGTCCAGCATTTCTGCCCCTGTGTGTCCAGCATTCTGCCCCACTGTGTCCACCATTCTGCCCCACTGTGTCCAGCATTTCTGCCCCTGTGTGTCCAGCATTCTGCCCTACTGTGTCCACCATTCTGCCCCTGTGTGTCCAGCATTTCTGCCCCTGTGTGTCCAGCATTCTGCCCCACTGTGTCCACCATTCTGCCCGTGTGTCCAGCATTTCTGCCCCTGTGTGTCCACCATTCTGCCCCACTGTGTCCAGCATTCTGCCCCACTGTGTCCACCATTCTGCCCCACTGTGTGCGGCATTTCTGCCCCTGTGTGTCCAGCATTTCTGCCCCTGTGTCCATCATCCTGCCCCCCGGGCCCCCCTGGATCGCAGCAGCTCTCAAAGAAAAAAAAAAACACAACTTCTTACCTGGCCAAGCTCCAGCGCCGGGTGAAGCTCCCTCTCCAGGCTCCACACAGACGCACTCGCCGCCGGGCCCGGCGGCTGACAATGACGTCAGACGCCGGCGACGCCGGCGAGTGCGCACTGCGGCCCTATTCAGCCGCCAGCCTCAGACTGGCTGGCGGCTGTTAACTATTGACGTGCGGGCGCGGGCCCGCACGTCAATAGTGTGCCGCTGCCGCAGCGCCTGCAGGGGGGGCCCGGTGACCAGATGAGACGGGGCCCGATGCGGGCCCCCTCTGCTCACCGGGCCCCATACGCCAGTCACGGCTGTCATGCCCTGATGGCGGCCCTGTGTGGCGATACCAACTATGTGTCCTTTTTTGTTTGTTTTAAAAATACTTATTTACATGTATTTTTTATTATTATTATTTTGTGATTTTTTATTATGTCTGCAGATTTTTTTTTTTTTACTTAGTCCCTCTCTATGTGACTTGCACCTTTTTCAATTTGATCGCTGGTATAAAGTATTACAATGCTTTATATTTTTCATTGCTGCACTGACACAAGCTTCTTGGACCATGCTCTGAGCATGGTCTAAGATGCTTTCCACAGCTTGTTGAACTGAGGGGTCGTAGGGTCACGATGGCAATGATCGGGCTTCCTCTCCCTGCCTTCTAAATGCTGCGATGGATATCGATTCCAGTATTTAGGGAGTTAAACAGCCAGGGATGGTGCTGTCACCGCAGGAGCTCGGCCATTAGCAGTGTCGATCTCCTGCAGTGATCTGGTGGGTGCCGCTCAGCTGTCAGTGTTTACACCCAGTGACAGTTTTAGCCCCTAGCGGACATAGTACGTCATGACACGGGAACTGACACCCACTCATGACATGCTATGTCCATCATTGGTCGTACATAGGTTAATGGTGTAGCAGCCTCTGTGGCCTTTCAGAAAATGTGTGTATATACTGACTGACATGTGACACTTAGATTGCACACAGGGAACTTCCTTTCACTAAGCATATTATGAAGGTAATTGGTTATAACAGAAATTTTTAGGGGTTTCGTCGCAAAAGGGTTGAATACATATGCACATACCAATTTTGAGTTATTTGATCCCATAAATGTAATTTATGCGTACATTTTTCTCACTTCACTTCACCAACTTAGACTTTTTAGTGCTGATGTATCACACACAAATTGGATTACAAAAATCTTTACACACAGGTTGCAATGTAAGAAAATAGGTAAAAAGCCAAGGGGGTGAATACTTTCGCAAACTAATGTACATAGGACTAAAATGCAGCAATTCAGGTTTCTTGTCATGCAATGACAACTTACTCGTCCACGATGGGATAGTGTCCTCTGTGAAACACACTCAAGCAGTTTCTTCTCCACTGTTCCTAGTGGGTAGTGAAAGGGCTGAAAACTTTGCAGGTCCTCGTATGTCAAGTAGCAAATGAGATGACCAAGCCTGAAACATTTAATTGAAACTACCTAAAACCAGCTCATAAATGTACATGGCATATGGAAATCATCAGACTTTGCTACTAACACATTGATGCAAGCAGAACAATTCACTGAGGAACACAATTTTTTAGGAGTTAGGTCAGACAACTGTTCTTAATTAATTTTTGGATGCTGAATCCAGAAATGATCTCAGTTTTTCTCTATCACGTCAAGTTTTTGAACTATAGGATTTTTGTCTTCTCAAAACTATGTAAACTACTGTACCTAAAAAGTGTTGTTGTTTTTTTAAATAGTACAAATATGAACAAAAAATGAAATATATAGGAAATAGGCATGACAAAGTTGTGACTACTCTTACAAGTTGCCACGTAGCTCTATATGAGTCGAATTGTAATCAGATAACAAGTCTTATTACAGATATCAGTGCAATTGTGCTTCTCTGGCACGTAAGTTGTGTAGGAAAAACTTGACGTGCTAGAAAAAAACTGACTACATTTTTGGAATCAGCATGCCAATTTTAGTATAAATCAGCTCAAAAACCTAACTCAACAGAAAATGTTTTTCAAATTGTTCCCCTGTGGAGAGCGTCTATAACCTATGATCTTGAGTAATTACAGGGCAAATGGGAGGTAAGGTTACTTATGCCTGAAATGGTAGTCCTATACATTTTTTTTATTATTCTGTATCAACAATCACCAAATGCAAGCTCATGAGGTGTTTAACATTGAAAATGAAAATACAAATACAACTCACTGCCACCGTCCACTATCTCCCATTTGAATCCACAGCTGACATAGAATGTATTGTAACTGTTTGCATTAGGCGTATGGCATTGATTATTACCCTATTCCATTTGCAGATGTCATGAGAAAGGAGTATCAGGCATATTGGATTCCAACATGCTCAATCCTTTGTTCAAATGTAAGATAAGCAGCTGCCAAAGGAGTCTGGCATAGGCCTTTTCCTCTCTGTCCATAAAAAAACACGTGCTTGGATTTGTATGAGCATTCAGTTGGATGAAAAACATAAGGTGGGCTGCGCTGCTGGAGAAAATCGATTATTCAACAAAGATGATGATAAAGGGTTTTTATTCTTAACGCATTTTAACGCCGTGTTGGTGTCTTTATCAAGTGAAAAAAACAAATGTGAGCTTTGTATGAGAAAATTCAGAGGAACAGACATTGGCTGGACATCCAGGGAAAAAAACGAAACGACCACACCAGCAAATACTTCGGCTGGATGTGTGTCCTTGGGCGCACATTCTGCTAAAGTGTATTGCAGCATACACACCCATCAGGAAGGTAAGAGTAATCATTTAGATTTTTTTAAATCAGTGAGTACAAGGTGCCCGTGGCCATTCTACTACATGGATGACTATGGGGAGTGCATTATACTATATGGAGAGTATGGAGGGTGCATTATACTAAATGGAGGACTATGTGCTGTGCAATATACTATATGGAGAACTATGGGGAGAGCATTATACTTTTGCTATGGAGCACCATGACTTCTATGTTCACCCCTGATGAGTATAATGGTTTATTTTTTTGTATACATTAAAGAACAATGGCAGATCGGGGGACATATACCAGAATGGGGGATATATATACCAGAAAGGGGCCCAGAATAAGGAACATACATCGGAATTGAGTATATATGCCAGGATAGGGCCAGGACGAGGGATATAAATACCAGGATGGAGGGCATATATATACCAGGATAACGGACATATATACCAGGATAGAGGACATGTATATAATCAGGATGGGATTTGGCCCTGGTGCAAGATTTGCAGACTATGCAAAGCTAGGAGAGATAGCTAATACTAGAGAAGACAGAAAAAGGATTCAGAAGGATCTAGATAAGCTTGAACAATGGGCAGCTACTAATAGAATGATATTTATCTGGGCAAGAAAAACTAAAATTACATCTATAGAATGGGAGGAACAGAACTAAGCAACAACACATGTGAAAAAGACTTGGGTACTGTGGAGCGCCCACTAGGCTTGTGGGGTACTCGGGCCGGGTCCGGTGATACTTAAAGGGGAAGGTCATAGCAGCGGTGGCCCGGTCCGTGGCCCTGGGCGTACAATTAAAGGGGATGAAGTGTAGTGGCAAATAAAGTCTATGGAGAAATGTTCGTGACGCCACCTGTGGTACTCGGCCAGCGATGGCCGATGCTGCTTAAAGGGGACCACTGGGGCTGATGGTGTTGCAGCAGAGTTGGTATTGCTCCCCACAGATAGAGCTTAGTCCCCAGGGCTACCGATGCAGTTAGTAAGGTATAATAGATGGTGAGGTGAAGGACTGAGGGTGCAGGAAATAATTGGAGGACACAGGTATTGCAGTTTCCTTTACCTTTTACTGGTGAAATTACAGGTGCAGTCCGGGGCACAGGTTACAGTTGTTGATGGGGTCCGGGCAGCTTTGGAGTATTTTAGGATCCACCTAGCCAGGTGGGTTCGGAAGCCTTCCTTTTGTGCTGTGCTTTCTGTCCCTTGCTACCTGAAGCTTTACACAAGTTCCTCTTAGTGTCTGTTTCTCCTAACCCGTATGGTTGACAGCATGAGCCTTTCATGGCCACTGTCTGGCAGCCCCAGGCTCCTGCTTTGCTGTGGTGCTTCCAGGTGTCAGATGGGTCAGGAGACCTGTAATCTCCTGCCCTCCGGCTCTAGTTGCTGGGCCTTTAGTACCCTTGCAACCACGGACTCCGGTGTCTGGTTTCTTGTGTGCTTAATCCTGGGAAGAGCTCAGTTATAGCTCTATTCCCAGTTTCTCTCCACACACGCTTCCTTTCCCTTCAGTGTCTCACATTAAACTCACTAACTCCGCCTCCAGACCAGAACGTATAGGGAAGTTCCCCTGAAAACTGGTCTGGAGTTAGGAAGGTGTTGTATGTTTGTGTTACCTGCCAAGGGGATCCTTCCTTACTCCCAGACATGACATCACCACCCCGTGAGGAAGGCAATGCCATTGTAGAAACCGGACTCCTGGGGTGCCACATTCCCCCATAGTACAATTCAGTACTCCCAGACTGAGGAAACATAAAGAAGAACATGTTAACAGGTGAACAATTGTAAAAGGGTTACAGAGTTTCAAAAATATAAAAATTTACAAAAACCAAAACACCACAGTAATAATTGGCCAATGAATTAAGTTCCTGGGGGGCAATACTGGTCCATTTGTGTTACCCTCCTGACTTTTGAGTTTCCTCGGTGGGAACCGGCCCAACCCACCTGATGTATCGTCCCTGGGCGTGGCTACAGGACACTCTGTTGGTGGGTCTGGTCTTCGGCCACGCCAGCGGTTTATTTTCTAGGCCAAACTGAGGTAACCATGTACAAGAAAGGTCCTGACCACACATAGTCCTGTGGTCCATTTGTCCTTTAACAGGTTATTATGCATGTTTAAAAGTTCTTACAGTAGTCTCTGTAACATAGTTAGTTAGTTAGTTAGTAAGTAAGGTTCTGATGCTTTAACGGTTTAAAGGTTCTGTAGGTTCTGATGCTTTAACGGTTGCTAACTTATACATTCAAACTTATTTTTATTAGTATTACAGTGACATTTTAGTCCCTATATCCGGCTTGGATCTGACCTCTGGTACTACGGGTAGATCTACGCAGTACAGGTATTGATAGTGTCCTAACCAGATTCACTATACTTGCTACCACTGGTGTAGTGTGCTCACTATTGGCTACGCTACGGGTGATTCTACGTAGCACAAGTATACCTGATCTCCTACGACTCTCTTGCTCCGCTGCTGGTGTGGCGTCTGTTGCTTGAGCTCACCGGTCTTCAGGCTGGTCTTGAGTCACTTCTCTTTCTGGCACTACTAGCTGGGGAAAGGTCAAGACAGGTACTACGATGGCTTGGTTTACCTGAGTCCATGACTGGGGAAAGTTTCCAAGAAAGGTATGAATTTTCTCTTCCTCCTCTTCTATGGATTGAGGGTCATCTTGGTTTTCTTCGTTGCTTTTCAGTTGGTCAGGGCATATCTTCAGATGATCTCTTGATACGGCTGCTGAGGTTTCTCCTCCATTTTTACTGACAATGCATACCTTGGTATTATCAAAGTTTGAAGGCATGATGGTGTATGGTTCAGCTTCCCACTGATCATCTAGTTTGTGCATTCTTCTCTTTCTTTTGAGAACTTGTTCTCCTGGTACTAAAGGAGTAACCGGAGCTTGTTAGTTGTAGCTTTTTTCTTGTCTTTGCCTGGGTGGCAACAAACTTTTCTCTACACTTTCTTGAACTTTGTGGTATTGCTGCTGCCGCTCTATTGCTCTGTATCCCAGTCTGTATCTGGTGATGTTGTGTCAGGTGTTAAGACTCCCATGTTGAAGTCAACAGGTAAGTTGCCAGGTCTCGCTCTCATCAGGTAGGCTGGAGTGCAGTTGGTAGAGTTCACCGGGATATGGTTGTATAGGTCAACCAAGTCCAGCAACTTCTCTGGCCACAGGTTTCTCTCTTCCAGGGGCAAGGTCTTCAACAGGTCAATTACCACCTGGTTCATTTTCTCGCACATGCCATTTGTCTGCAGATGGTATGGTGTTGTTCTGATTTTCTTGCATCCGTACAGGTTACAGAGCTCCTGGAACACTTCTGCCTCAAAGGCTGGGCCTTGGTCGGTGAGTACCTTTTCAGGGTAACCGTATGGTCGACAAAAGTGTTGTTGAAATGCCTTGGCTGATGTCTTCGCTGTTTGGTCCTTAACAGGCACGACCACCAGGAACCTTGAGTAATGGTCCACTATGGTGAGGGGGTAGACATAACCTGACTGGCTTGGGGTTAGCTTCACACGATCCAAGGCTACCAGTTCAAGTGGTTGTTTGATGACTATGGGTTGTAGGGGAGCCCTCTGGCTGTTATGGTCTTTCTTGCGCAGGTTGCATGGGCCACACTCTCGACACCACTTCTCAATGGCTCTTCTCATGCCAATCCAGTAGAATCTCTCACGAAGTAAGACTTCCAGCTTCTTCTATCCGAAGTGTCCTGCTCCATCGTGGTACGCTTCCAAGACCATTGGCGCATCCCGCTTCGGGACTACCACCTGCCAGACCAGTTCATGAGTGCGTGAGTTGATGTTCCTCCGACACAATTTACCCTCATAGATGAACAGCTTGCACTTTTCTTTCCACAACTGTTGGGTCTCTTCTGGAACATCTGGACCAGGGTGTGAATCAGCCTGTGTCAGCAATTCCTTTGCCAGGCGGACTGCCGGGTCGCTGTCTTGTGTCTCTGCCCATCCATGGTGGGGCAACGGGTTCAACATGGCTTCTTGCCTGCCATAGCGCTTGTTCCTCATGCAGTGGGAGCACTGGGTTGCCTCTCGGCGGTGGAAGGCTGGTAACTTGATTTCTTCTAGCTTTTCCAGGTCTTCTCCCACATCTGGTAAATTGGGCATCCTGGACAGCGCATCAGCATTAGCGTTCTTATGCCCCGCTCGGTACTGGATAGTAAACTCGTAGTTGGACAACCGGGCCATCCATCGCTGTTCCAATGCACCCAGCTTTGCGGTTTCCAGGTGGGTCAGTGGATAATTGTTCATGATGACAGTAAACTTTGCTGAAGCCAGGTAACGTTTGAATTGCTCGGTCACAGCCCAGACTATGGCGAGAAACTCCAATTTGAAGGAACTATAGTTGTCGGGGTTCCTTTCAGCTTCCTGCTGGTGTAGGCAATCACTCTTTATCTGCCTTTCTGTACTTGTGACAGCACGGCTCCTAATCCCACATTGCTGGCATCGGTGTAGAGTATGAATGGTTAGTCGTAGTTAGGGTAGGCCAGGACTTCGTCTCCTGTGAGAGCCAACTTCAACCATGTGAAGGATTCTTCCAACCTGTCATTCCACTCGAATGTAGGATACTTATTCTTGGCCTTCTTGGATTGGCCCACTAGCAGGTCTTGCAGGGTTGCAGCTATCTTGGTAAAGTCCTTGATGAATCTCCAGTAGTAGCCTACCAACCTGAGGAACTGCCGTACTTCATGAATGGTGTTGGGTTTTGGCCAGTTACTGATAATGGTGACTTTGTCACGGTCTGGTGCCACGCTTACCATGCTTACTACGTGGCCTAGGTACTGCACCTTGGGCTTCAACAGATGGCACTTGGATGGCTTCACTTTCAGGTCAAAGTTGGACAGGGCTTTAAACACCTCGGCCAGGTGCTTCAAGTGGTCTTCATAGATTTTGGAGAAAACGATGATGCCATCCAGGTACAACAGAACGGTTTCAAAGTTCTTGTGCCCGAGGAAACACTCCATCATCCGCCGGAACATCCCTGGTGCATTGCATAGTCCGAACGGAATGTAGTTGAACTCGGAGAGGCCCATTGGTGTCATGAAGGTGGTCTTCTCTTTATCCGCCTGTGCCACGGGAAACTGCCAATACCCACTGGTGAGATCTAAGGTAAAGAAATAGTTAGCCGTTTTTAGTGCAGCTAATGATTCCTCTATCCTGGGTAACGGGTAGGCATCCTTATATGTAATGTGGTTTATCTGCCTGTAGTCAACACACATTCTCATTGTACCATCTTTCTAACGAGGACTAATGGAGCTGCCCAGGCGCTACAACTGTCTCTGATCATTCCAGTCTCCTCTAATCTCCCGTAAGATACCCTTGGCACATTGATAGTGAGCTGGAGGTACAGGCCGGCACCTTTCTTTAATGGGCGGATGATCTCCAGTGGGGATATGGTGTTGGACCCCTTTTACCTGCCCAAAGTCTAGTGGGTGTTTGCTGAATACCCGCTCATATTCTTGGACCACCCGGTAAGCCCCATGCTTTTGGTGCAAAGGGGTGGAGTCAGTGCCTACGTGTAACTTCTAAAACCAATACTCTCGCTGTCCTGCAGAGCCATTGTCCTCCACGTTGTCGGATGGGACCAACGGTTCTGTTGCTTGTATTGCATTGTTACTGACAGTAAACAGTTTAGCAAGGGTGACATATCGGGGTAAATAGACCTCTTTCTCTCCACAATTCATTATTGGTACCCTCCCCTTGAGGACATCAACTACCCTACTGGCTGTCAGGATGGTGGGTCTACTATCAGAATACACAGGTTCTACCAGGGCATAGTGATCTTGACCCCTGAGGCCTATTGCTGCCCGACACCAAATCAACATTTCACTCCTGGGGGGTATTGCAATGGGGATTGAATCACTCACACTGATTCTGCTGACTTCTCCACCAGACAGTTCTACCTGTTTTCTCTGCATCAGGGCTTTGATCTCTTTTTGCAGGACACGCTGCTCACTGGAACCAGCAGTTTTGGCTACCTTTTGCAACAAAACAATAACCTCGCCAAGACAGTTTTCTATCACATTAGTAAGGTCATCATTGGGTTGCATTCTCGCCGATCAATATCTACAATTACCAAACCTTGGGCTTTCAACTCTACCCGCCCCATCTTAATGGTAACCTCCTTATACCCCACTTGTGGCAAAGGCTGACCATTGCTGGTAACTATTGTCAGATCATTATCTGGGCCATGGGTAATATCAGAGTCAGCCCAGTACCGTTTGTAAAGAATACATGGCATAGTCGTCACCCGGGAGCCTGTGTCCAGTAAAGCGTTCATTGAGATGCTGTCAATCACAATTGGGAGGACCGGTTGTCCTCTGACGTACTTGGCTTGCCAGCTTTGTGGGCCTGGTCATCCTACTCCTGGGGGTTGGCCCTCTGCCCCAGGGGTTGCTCATTTAAATTG
Organism: Ranitomeya imitator; assembly: GCF_032444005.1. Taxonomy (NCBI): domain Eukaryota; kingdom Metazoa; phylum Chordata; class Amphibia; order Anura; family Dendrobatidae; genus Ranitomeya; species Ranitomeya imitator. The sequence continues at coordinate 524,123,896 of NC_091285.1, forward strand.
CAGAATATTGCGATGTGTCCCACCTTGCTGCAGCGGCGACAAGTGGGTCATCAGTCCTGGTCGTAGCAGTCGTTGTCTCTCCCTCTGGTCGGTGGTATTCTCTTCTGCTGTCGCCACAGGACATCATCTGGACTGGTTGCCAGCTGGATCTTCTCCTTTGCGGACACTTGCATGGACTGCATGGTCTTGGCTAGTGCTGACACGCTTTTGGCCAGTTCCTGAACCTGGAGATGAAGTCTTGCAACAGGGTCATTATCTAGGGTCTGTGCGTCGGCCTCAACGGGGGCCTGAGGAAAGGATGCTGCTTCCTGTTGGTATGTAATTTCTGGGAGCCTAGGGGGTGCTATGCGGCTGGAATTTGGTTCATGCAGCACCCAGATGGCCGTATCGTTAAAGTGTGCTAAGTCCAGGTCAGGGTTCTGTAGGACCAAGATGCACAGCTGTGTCCTGTAGGTGCTGGACAGGAGTCCCTCAATAAACTGCTCCTTTAATATTCTGTCTCTATCTTGCATGCTGTCAGGGTAAACCTGCTTAATGGCTCGCAGTGCCTCCTGGAGATTAAGGGCATAGTCCTGTATACTGTCCTTCACCCATTGTTTGCACCCAAAGAATCTCATTTTGATCTCTGCTGCAGTGCGGGTGTCAAAGGTGTCCTTCAGCCTGGCCAAAATTTGATTAACAGTCCTTTTATCAGTGTCCTGCCAGGACTTTACCTCCCTCTGAGCTGCACCAGTTAGCTGGCGAGTTAGGATGCTGACCTTTTGATTCCCAGACAGGGGGTACACTTCAAACAAACTGCAGAGTCTCCCCTTAAAATCACTCAGGGTGTGTAACTCCCCTGAGTACTGTGGTAACCAGGCTGCTCCCTGTATGTACGGCATCGATAGCGGCATTATGGAGGCTGTAACTGTGGCTACCGCTGGATCCAGACGGTTTATGGAGGCTGCAGTTGCAGCTGGATCTGGCTGCATCATGGGGGCTGTGGCCACCGCTGGGCCTGGAGGCATTATTGGGGCTGCGACCGCCGCTTGGTCTGGATGTATCATGGGCGATGCAACTGCGACCGCCGCTGAATCTCCACCCAGATTGGACATGTTCCTTCTCCTCCTCTAGTTAACTTCAGCCAGGCCCTACGTTCTGTTACCGCTGTGAGTGGCTGCTCCACCGGTGATCTGGATGGTGCTCTTTTCGGTTCTCCAGTCTGGGGCTTCCTGCTTTTTCATCCATGCACCCAGAGCATGGAGCGCAGCTTCCTTTCGCGCTCTTTTATTTAGCTCTGCCCATAAAGACACACCTCCTTGGCTCCTTGCATGCCGTGTGGCGTGGCAATGGCGGTTATCACCCAGCTCAATAAAGTTTATGGCACACAGGACCCAGTAGTAATGGGCTGCGAATCCTGTTCGTGATGCCAAGATTGGAGCGCCCGCTAGGACTGTGGGGTACTCAGGCCAGGTCTGGCGGTACTTAAAGGGGAAGGTCACGGCAGCGATGACCAGGTCCGTGGCTCTGGGCATACAATTAAAGGGGATGAAGTGTAGTGGAAAATAAAGTCTATGGAGAAATGTTCATGACACCACCTGTGGTACTCAGCCAGGGATTGCCGACGCTGCTTAAAGGGGACCACTGGGGCTGATAGTGTTGCAGCAGAGTTGGTATTGCTCCCCACAGGTAGAGCTTTGTCCCCAGGGCTACCGATGCAGCTAGTAAGGGATAATAGATGGTGAGGTGAAGGACTGAGGGTGCTGGAAATAATTGGAGGACAGAGGTATTGCAGTTTCCTTTACCTTTTACTGGTGAAATTGCAGGTGCAGTCCGGGGCACATGTTACAGGTGTTGATGGGGTCCACTCCGCCTGGGAGTATCTTGGCATCCACCTAGCCAGGTGGGTTCGGAAGCCTTCCTTTTGCGCTGTGCTCTCTGTCCATTGCTGCCTGAAGCTTTACACAAGTTCCTCTTAGTGTCTGTTTCTCCTAACCCATATAGTTGACAGCATGAGCCTTTCATGGGCACTGTCTTCTCACTGGCAGCCCCAGGCTAATGACTTGCTGTGGTGCCTCCAGGTGTCAGATGGGTCAGGAGACCTGCAATCTCCTGCCCTCTGGCTCTAGTTGCTGGGCCTTTAGTACCCATGCAACCACGGACTCCGGTGCCCGGTTTCTTGTGTGCTTAATCCTGGGAAGAGCTCAGTTATAGCTCCATTCCCAGTCTCTCTCCTCACACACTTCCTTTCCCTATAGTTTCTCACAGTAAACTCACTAACTCCGCCTCCAGACCACAACTTATAGGGAAGTTCCCCTGAAAACTGGGCTTAGAGCTCCCCCTTCTTGTCTGAAGTTAGGAAGGTGTTGTACGTTTGTGTTACCTGCCAAGGGGATCCCTCCTTACTCTCAGGCATGACTTCCCCCCCCCGGGAGGAAGGCAATGCTATCATGTCAACCAGACTCCTGGGGTGCCACAACTGTGTCCAGATCTGGGCACCGCACTTTAAAGAAGACATCGAAAAACTGGAGCAAAGTATGTCCTACGAGGAATAGTTAAAGGATCTAGGAGTGTTTAGCTTGCAAAAAAAAAGGTTAAGAAGAGACTTAATAGCTATCTACAAATATCTGAAAGGAAGTCACAGTGTAGAGGGATCATCATTATTCCCATTTGCACATGGAAACACGAGAAGCAATGGAATTAATCAGAATGGGAGAATATACAGTTTAGATATTAGAAAAAACTTTTTGACAGTGAGGGCGATCTATGAGTGGAACAGGCTGCCACAAGAGGTAGTGAGTTCTCCTTCAATGGAAGTTTTCAAACAGAGGCTGGACAGACATCTGTCTGAGATAGTTTAGTGAATCCTGCATTGAGCAGGGAGTTAGACACGATGACCCTGGAGGTCCCTTCCAACTGTAACATTCTATGATTCTATGAAAACTTGATTTAAACGATAGTTGATATTCTGATGACACATTCTCTGTAAGTCCCAGACAACCTCTTTAAGAATTTTGGCATTATCTTACATGGAATCTGTCACTAGGTTTTTGCTACCTCATCTGACAGCAGCATGATGTAGGAAAAGAGACCCTAATTCCAGCGATGTGTCACTTAGTTTACTGGGTGCAGCAGTTGTGATACAATCAGAGTTTTTAGATGTAACGTGTATCAGACCTCAGAAAGCTAACCCCGTTCTTACCACAGCTTTCTGTGTACATTGTGTATTAACAGAAAGTTGCTAATCAGTGCTGGTGGCATGGTTGGACCAGGATGCACATAGGAGCTAGTCTGGCAGTGATAATCTCCTACTGATAAAACATTTATTGTATTGAACAAATGCACACAGCCTAATGAGTGTTAAATCCCTAAATCATGCCTACCTTAAACTTCCCCCAGATTACTTAGCGAAAACCTGCTGACAGATTCCCTTTTTGATTCAAACCAAACCAAAATCGTACCAAAAGCCCTTCAAATAGGCACAACCTCATAAACCATGTATTAATACTGCATTTTTGATCAGATATTTGGGGAAATCCATTGCATACCCTTTAGTATCACTTTTTCAAAAGTGATATGGATCCATTTCTATTAAAGGGAACCTGTCCCCAGGTTTACCTCATATGAGATATGGCCACCAGCTTTCAGTGCTCATGTACAGCATACTAATATGCTCTTTATATGCCCCCGATCCGGCCTGCAACAAAAGAAAACCACCTTTTATTATAATAACCTAGGGGATGGTTGGTTCAGAGGGGTGTCGCTGTTCCTGGTCCGGTGCCTCCCTTCTTCTTTCGATGCTGTCCTCCTTCTGTGCACTGTGTGGATGACAAGTGCTATGTCATCAACATGGTGTTCCCCAGCATCGTGCTCCAGCGTAGGCATTCTTTTCTGCCCTTACCAGGCCGCGTCTCATGCGCCCTGCAGTATTTTACTCTGCACTGGTCAGGGCAGGGAGGTATGCATGTGCAGGAGCGTGATGCCAGGGAACCCTTTGTGGGTGATGTAGCACTCATCATAAACATGAAGCACAGAAGGAGGAAGGCATCGAAAGAAGAAGAGAGGCGCCGGACTAGGACCAGCGACACTCCTCAGACCCGAATGCCCCATGTGAGTATAATAAAAGATATTTTTATTTTGTTGCAGGCCAGTTCGGGGGCATATACACTGCATAGTAGTATGCTGTATATAGGACTGAAAAGTGGTGGCTGTATCTCATATGGGTAAACCTGATGACAGGTTCACTTTAAGACTTCTTTCATAGTCCTGATGGACCCCGTTCATGATTAACTTCAGGGGTTGTTAAGTGTAGTCCTATTTTGTTTGCAGAGTTTAGCCTATTTGGCGCCCCTGAGGTCCGGTCGCCAGAGGTACTGCACCTCATCCAGAGGTGTGGTACTCCACTCTCGGGTAAGGAGGGGGCACTACCCAATGCCCACAGACTTGCATACAACATCACATCACCTCAACCTGGCAAGTTGGGCCGACCCCCGAAAAAGGGGTGGGATCTCACTCAGGCAAGAAGGATGGTGACAGTTGAAGGGGAGTGTGTAGTCAGTCTGTGGGGAGGAGGAGAGCAGAACAGACGCGAGGAAAGGAGCTCCCAGAGAGACGGAGCTAGAGAAAGGTGAAGCTACAGAAAGAAGACAAAGAAGGGGTCCTAGGGGCATGGGTAGTGAGGAACTACAAGGCTCAGCTAGCAAGCCGGAGGCTATGGTATCTGTATGTGCCACATCCACACATATTCGCTGAAAAGGCAGCCAAATAGGACCATGAGGACCAGAAAGTCATCGCCCGACAAGATCCGAGGTTGCTGGCTTGGGACACTGTGTGTAAAGGTGCAGGGCAGGAGAGGTGGGAGCCAGTGTAGCGAGATGGCCAGGAAAGGAACATAAGAAGGGGGTCCTGGAAAAGTGCACCCAAATTACCTGGGAGCTGGCTGGATCACAGACCCAGAGGACACAGCACCCCAGCTGGTTGCTGCATAAAGAACTGTGAGTAAATCTGTGAAAACTGCATCCCGCTGTGTCCTCTGAATTATTTCTGCGTCACCTGTTGTAGTGCAACTACAACATCCACCATTGACATTACCCCATAACTACCCTGGGGCCTAGCTCTACCCGTGGAGAGCTGTACCAACTCTGCTGCATCACCATCTGCCCCAGAGGACCTGAACTGCAGCATCGGCCACCACCTCATTGCCGAATACCACGGGTGCCGTCACGAACAATCTCCCCATAAACTTTATTCCCCTTTAATTTCATTGACTCTTTTATTGGATGCCAGGGCCACGGACAGGGTCACTGCTGCCATGTCCATATCCCTTTAAGGACCGGCCCGGTACCGAGTATCCCCACGGCCCTGGTGGGCGCTCCACCTACACCCGCCAATAATTCATCTTTTATATAGGAAATTTGTGTGGTTCCAACATGTGAGAAAACAAAGATGTCCCCAGATATGGAGTATATAGATAATGACATCATACCTTTCTACTTTGTCTACATCTTGGCTTGTGTTCATGAGGCTTTGTGCCACATAACGGCCCTGTATCATCCCCAGGTTCACATCTTTCCAGCCATCTGCCAGCAATTTAATCTGAGTGCACAAAAGAAATGATTAGTACAACTGTCAGTACCTAGATAGCGTCTCTAAGTCGTCATTTGTACACTTCCCCAACACAATAATCCTATGTATAATGCATTAGTCGATGTGTTATCATGACTTTTATCACATTATAATCACAGTCAGAGGACAATTAATAGGGCACGATGCCCATCCCTATAAATATTGCATAGCCACGTGTTTGTTTATACAGTGATCCGACCTGAGTCTTTTATGACAAGCAGTAAATCACTGACTTATAAGTAAATTACTAAAATAATTGCAAATGATCTCCCCATCCTATTCAATCATTTTCAATCCTTCATAATTTGTGAACTTATTCTATAATACCCTATAGTATGAGGTAAAACCTGTAACATTTGCATGCCTATATTATGAAAAAGAAGCACAAACCTGATCAGCGCTGAGTTGTACAAAATGGCAAAAGGGCAGGTATGGGAGAAGTGGTTGTATAGACCTCAGAAAGTGTGGTGGCCATGATGGGACATCACCAAACATGTCAGCTTGCAGAAAATGCTTAGCAAAAGCACGCTTCTGAGTGATCTTCATTACTTGACTGTGGATTTTTATTGCATCTAATCTAGAAAAAATGATCACTTTTCAATACAGTATAAATCTACATAGGTGATAATTTACTGAGGAACGTTGAGCTGCACTACACTGACTGAAAGATCTGTTCAATATAGCAGGGCTGGCGTCAGCACCCGGCGCACCCGTGCAAGTGCCGGGGCCCTGGCGAGACGGGGGGCCCATTTAAGGTAGTAACGGTATGGTACTATACTACACTGACGCGCTCCTAGGGGGCCCCCACAGCCGGACTACATCCGGCGCAGCTGTGCTGTGTGTATTAGTATTACATTAACTCCGTGATCTCTGTCTCCCAGCCAGGACTCGGAGGCAGAGCCATCCCCGGCAACAGGCGCAGCACAGAGCTCTCTCTGTGACTGAGTTTCACTGCGCAGCTGCTGGAATACTCACCACACCATCACCATGGATACGAAGAGTCACTCCCGGGCCAGCGGTCGTCTGTGTCATCACTTCCAGGTGAGCTCAGAGATCGTCTACCGTCCAGCGCCAAGCAGAAAGACGACGACGAGCAGCCAGCAGTCAGTGAACGGTGCACCCGGGCCATCCCTGTGTTCACAACGGAGGCGATGGCGTGACGGTGAAAGCAGTGAGTCTTCCTTCCAAGTTTCAGGCTGGTCCCAAACCAAAGCATTGCGGGGGGATGCAGCCTGGGACATGGTGCGACTGTACGGGGCCACCACAGACCTACAGTATGGCATCTGAGTGATGCTGGGTGTGGGTGGTACTTATGGACTATAAACTACATGGCTGGCTGTGCTATATACCACGTGGTCTGCCTGTGTTATACACTACGTGGGCTGTTTTATATACTACATCATGGGGCTGTGCTATATACTATGTGGGCTGTGTTATATACTACATGGCTGTGCTATATACTACGTGACAGTGTTATATACTACGTGGGCTGTGTTATATACTTCGTGGCTGTGTTATATACTGCGTGGGCTGTGTTATATACTACGTGGCTGTGTTATATACTACGTGGGCTGTGTTATATACTATGTGGCTGTGTTATTTACTATGTGGGCTGTGCTATATACTACGTGGCTGTGTTATATACTGCGTGGGTTGTGTTATATACTGTGTGGCTGTGTTATATACTGCGTGGGCTGTGTTATATACTATGTGGCTGTGTTATTTACTACGTGGGCTGTGCTATATACTACGTGGCTGTGTTATATACTGCGTGGGCTGTGTTATATACTGTGTGGCTGTGTTATATACTGCGTGGCTGTGTTATATGCTACGTGGCTGTGCTATATGCTACGTGGGCTGTGTTATGTACTACGTGGTTGTGTTATATACTGCGTGGCTGTGTTATATGCTACATGGGCTGTGTTATATACTATGGCTGTGTTACATAATACGTGGCTGTGCTATATGCTATGTGGCTGTGTTATATGCTATGTGGCTGTGCTATATGCTACTTGTGTTGTGTTATATACTAAGTGGGCTGTGTTATATGCTACATGGCTGTGCTATATGCTACGTGGGCTGTGTTATATACTATGTGGGCTGTGTTATATGCTATGTGGCTGCGCTATGTTTCTCTGCTGTATCTGTGCATCATGAATCGTGGTATGTGTTAAAGGGGGGGCCCACTGAGACTCTTTTGCCCGGGGCCCTCAAAAACCTGGAGCTGGCCCTGCAATAAAGGCCCCTTTACACAAGAAACACTTTTCAAACCAGAGATAATGTTGTTGGTGGTTTGTCTTTGTTAGACTCTTGCTCCAATGGAACAATGCCTTCATGAAAAATGTTTCAAAGAGCTAAATTTTTTATTTATCAATTGCATGACGGATAAACATCAATGGGCAAGACGTAATGACAATTGGCCAGTGTAAATAGTCCTTTACTCAAATGTACCATTCACAAAAAAGAGTTGTGTCAACTGTTTTGCCCATGCACATTATATATTTGTCAGTATCCCAATTTCATTAGCTAGTGAACCCCAAAAAATGGATTTCAACATAGATACAAAATAATCTATAGCAAAAAGAGGTTTCGAATAGAGTTGAACCGATCAAATAATGTAATTAGAGTCCGATAGGTGCAGAATTTGGACCTCTCTCCTTGTGTTCTCAATCTTACAAGGACATACATGATTCCCCCTCCTCCATTACATAGTAATGTCCCCAGGCTGGTATGTATTTCCCTCATCTTGGCCCCATCCTGGTATATATGCCCCCCATTCTGGTTTATTTGTTCCCCATCCTATATATGTCAACTGTTCTTCCACTAATGTTTAATGCATAAGAAAAATGAACAATTCTACTCACCTTGCCCTTGCTCCAACGCCACACGATGTCCTCTTCTGTGAATACTACATAATAGACCTAATCAGGAGAAAATGACTCTGTCGTACAAACTGTGGTCCGCTGAGAACCGCTGATGTTTATTTTTGATTACCAAGGTAGGGACCACCACTGTACATACAAGGTATGATAAACTGTAGATGTCATAGCTGCAGAGCATTATAGGGAGGCCTGCGTGGCAGCACAAAATAACATTAGAATGTTCTTTGATGCTTCAGCAGTGTGGGAAATGGTCGCAGGTAAATTTTATATGTAAATCGTGAATTGGATTTCAGAGTGTTTAAATTTATGTGAAACTGCGAATTTCAGAAAATTTGACTCAAACTTGATCATACGTGGATCGATCTGCTCATCTCTAATGTGTGACCATCGCTTACTGTCCTTTCTTCACTGAGAATATAAATGTATGCTCGAGCAAGCTTGTAGCAAACTCTGTTAATCAATCTATTAATACACAGTACGATATGGAACAATATTATAAAGACCCTATAAATATAAACATAAAAAAACACTATATGGTAATGCAAAATAAATCATCTTACTTACACACTCTGGTTGACCAAAAGAGTTATTGGGAAGTTCACAATGTCAGATATGGACATGAAAGGTATGAACTGGGAAAGGTCCACAAATATCTGAGGTGTCAATAATGTAAACTTCTGAATCACCATTGAAGTTAAGGTCTGTAAATCCCTTTCATCAGGATGGGTCATCTAGAGAGAGGGGAAAATGTAATCAGAAAGTGATGGAGTCGTTGCTAAAATGTTAACACAATTGTTGGAGAAAATTAAAGTCACAGTTTATCATATCTGTCAAAATTTCTTTCCAAAACTCCTTACCCTTCTAGCTACATTGAACGGTTTATAAAAATATATTCATGATGTGTTCTCACCTGAATTCTTGGCCAAGATCGATGCATCAATGAGATGAAACGCTCCACTGCATCATTCTCTGCTGATAACAGTACATTCTGGAAACCCCTAGGCATTTGGAGATATTCCTGCCATGAGGATGTGCCATGCCAATAATAACCAAGAGGAAAAATCAAAAGAAATATGCCAGAAAAAAAAATTGGAACAGTATATTGTTTAATTTTACCAATATTTGGGAACATTTAACCATATGCCTTCATGTCTATTCTCTAAACTGCATAGTATTTACAGCATAAGGGTCCATGCAAGAGAAACTTATAAAGAGCTTCTCCAATGGCTTGCTAGCAAATCCATCACCAATGTTCAGTATTTAGTAGATTATCAACATCTAGCCTTTCTGAAGAATAGCGCACTGATAGACCTTTCTTGTACCTCTGTATGCCAAGTCTAGTGTACGTCTAATCATGGCATTAAATACTGGATGCTGTAATACACAGTGGAGTGGAGCACAGCTCTGTGCTGGAGCACTGCATGGCTCTACAGGACGAAATGTGTAACCATAAACCCTACATTAGGGCATACCTACGCATTGGAACAACGCAGTCAACACAACAAAAAAAGGTAAAGAGCGGCAAAATCAGGTGATATCAACGAATTTTACAATAGTACTTGAGCTCAATTTTTTTGAGCAAGTGACAGGTCCTGTTTAACTAAAATGGTTCCTTAAATGAGCAGAAGTATCTAGGTACAATACCTGGAGGAGTATTTCAAGTGCAGTAGCATTTTCCTCCTTTTGGATGAGGTCCCATAACACAGGCTGTCAGACAAAATAAAAACATTAACATACTGTATGTTCACCTATTTTCTTTTAAAATGTCTCCAAAATGCCACTTGATTAATAATTTCTTGATGTGAATTAGATTTAAGAGCAAACCTCCTAAATATTCAGACATAGTTTTGGGGATGCATTTATGTAAGGGGGAAGGCATTTATTGACATTTTATTCTAAGTACATTATTTCAAAGTGCCTTGCAGTTAAACATTGCAGTTAGAAAGGGCATGAGACAGGTAAGACATTTATAGAATCCTATTCCCAGTACATTTGGACGGCATCAAATATTCACCATATGCATTTGTATAATATATTATATCCTGGCTGTTGCATTCACTCATATCCACCGTCTTTGCACTAACTCTTTACACTCCATCTTTATCAGCCCCTGTGTCCTTTCCTCTCCTATGTACAGCACTCACTCTCTTTTAACATTGTTAAATTGCACAGATTAATTCTGTCCAACCATCCAACACAAGAGATCCTCTCACAAATCACTTAACCATCTGCTCACTCTTTCTATCCTCCTTCTCCTAGTCGCAGGAGAAATCTCTCCCAACCCTGGCCCCTCATGTTATAGTAAGTCAAACCCCTCAACTGCTGCACTCAGAAACCCCTCAAATCTCATTAATATTCCCTACATGCCTTCTGTCTCTTTTAATTGTGCCCTCTGGAATTCTTGCTCAGTGTGTAATAAACTCTCCTTCATCCATGACTTCTTCCTTTCTGATTCTCTTAACCTTCTGGCTCTTATTGAAACCTGGATCCAGCAGTCAGATACCATCGCTCCTGCTCTTTCATATGGTGGACTACACATTTCTCATACCCCAAGATCGGACAACAGAGCAGGTGGAGGTGTTGGTCTGCTCCTATCACCTAAATGTACCTTTCAGATTATCCCTCAAGTACCCTCACTTATCTTCCCTTCTTTTGAGGTCCATGCTGTCAGACTCTACATCCTCGCACGTCAATAGGTGAAACTGCCACAGTGCCGGTAGGGGCCCGGTGAGCAGATGAGACGGGGCACGATGCAGGCCCCCTCTGCCCACCGGGCCCATATGCCAGTCAGGGCAGTAATGCCCTGATGGCGGCGGGCAATCTGAGCGGTAACCCAGGGCCCCCCCACACCACTGGGCCCTGGGCTACCGCCCAGATTGACCCTATTATAATCCGCCCCTGGCTCCAGGTGTGCCAAACGTCTAACAGAAGAAGAAGTAATCAGGCTCCTTGCATCTCCTCACCCTACTACTTGCACCAGTGATCCTATTCCATCACATCTCCTCCAGTCCATTTCCCCAGCTGTCACCACTCACCTAACAAAAGTATTCAACCTCTCCCTTTCTTCTGATATCTTTCCCCCCTCATTTAAGCATGTCATCATACATCCATCACTTAAAAAAACTATCCCTCAACCAAAACTGTGCTGCTAGCTATAGTTCAGCATGGCTGGGAACACAGCCTCAGTGACCGGAGGTAACCTCGATGATGTCACCGCCGGTCACTGAGGCTGAGCTCACAGCAGATCAGTGACCAGTAGTTCTCAGCCTGGATGGTCGCATTTTGGAACCGTCCAGGCTGAAAACTATTTCTCCCCCAGAAATGGATAATGGCGTGGGACAGAAAGACCGACAGGTGAGGGATATTGTTAATTTGTTTTGTAGTTTTATTCCAGGAGAACGAGGGCTTCAGTGGAATAGGTGTTATTTGAGGATAACTGTGTTTGTTATTTTTACATAAAAAAGGAAAACTGTGTTTTGTTTTATTTCTAATAAAGGACTTTATTCTGTCTGTGTCTTTATTTACCATGCAACTAAAGGATTGGTAATGCATAGGTGTCTATTAGACGCTTCTCCATTACTAAGCCATGGGCTTGATGTCCCCTGACAATACAAAGGTGACATCAACCCCACAAATATTGACCCCACTTGCCACCGCTATAGGGCAAGTGGGAAGAGCCAGGGAAAGAACCAGTATTAGCACATCTAATAGATGTGCCTTTTCTGGGCAGCTGCGGGCTGCTATTTTTAGGCTGGGGGGGAAATATCCATGGCCCCTTACCAGCATGAGAATACCGGGCCCCCAGCTGTCTGCTTTAGCAAGGCTGACTGTCAAAAATAGGGGGGACCCCAAGCCATTTTTTTAAATTATTTATTTAAATACTTAAAAAATACGGAGTGGCAACCCCTCTATTCTTGGTAAGTAGCATTGCTGAAGCTGACAGCTGAGGGTTGCAGCCCCCCCCAGCTGTGAGTTTTGCCTGGCTGGTTAACAAAAATACAGGGGAACCCATTCCGTTTTTTTTTTTAAATTATTTATTTACAGAGCAGGAGCCGGATAATGAATACTCTCACCAGCTGCTCCTGCTCTCGCCGTTATTAGCGGCAGCAGGTGTCAGATGATGGGAGCAATTGTCCCATCAGCTGACACCAGGGACCGGAGGTGAACTTTATACCTCCAATTACAGCTGAGCTCTCACGCTGTCTTTTGACAGCGTGGGAACCACGGTTCTCTGACCGGTGTGGATGATTTGACCATCGATGAGAAGCAGTGTTTGCCGCGCTGCCATGCATATGACAGCACGACAAACACCCAGTGTTCAGGCAGCCGAACTCGAACAGTAACACGAACTTCCTGGTGAAGTCCGTGTTCCGTGTCTGTGCCTGAACAGTAGGTGTTCAGTATGGACACTCAACGTTACTGTTCGGGTTCGCCCATCTCTACTCAGAAGCAGACAAGACGTCATTTTATGAAAACTTTATAGGGTGAGTATTAAACAACCACTGAGCGGATCCCTTCACTTCAGGTATCATATTAATCAGCATCACAGTGCTATTATGGCCATGCCTTTAGTTTATAGGACTCAATCCTGCTGACAGGTTCCCTTTAAGTAAAAACCTAATAATCATTGTATATAATTAAAAATTAAAAAAATGTTTATGTCTAAGGACATGATTCTTATAAACAGTCCTTTTAATGAAACAAATCTGTTAGACAGAAAAAGTACGCACACTAGGGATTTTTGACTAAGCATATGGACAAGAAATAGAGATGTTACCAACAATTCACATTCTGCAAGTCAAAAACTAATAGTCAACATCTCTAATGTTTTACCACCTTTATACGTCTGTTCCTCTAAGTAACTTGATCATAATAATAATAAAAAAATATATATTTTATAGATAAGCAATTACGTAATGAATCTTTATGTGAGAAAACAAGTTAGGTATTGTAATACATAAAAGTAATGTTTGGACATAGTTTTTAAACTGAAAAGATAACTTACGCTAAAGCAGCTCAGGAGATCTTCCTTGTCAGATACACTGTCCTCATTTTCTAGATACAATTCGACAGTGTGCAGGATGCTCATTGAGGAGTTCATCTTGAAAGAAGTCCAGAAAGAGCTATTATCCAGCAGGCTAGAGAGGAGAATGGCCTCTCCAAGTCTATCCCTCGCTTCCTTACCTATCTGATCCGAGTCTGAGAGAGAGAAGAGAAAATCCAGCATCTTAAGGAGATACTGTACATTTGAAGCCCAGCCATGGGATTCACTGTCACACTGGGAAAGCTGAGAAACCAGACCTAAGATGTAGGAAATGGGATTTTTGCACAGTTGTGAGGAATCAAAGCTTGAGGACACTGGGAGAACATCTGCAAGTCTCTGAAGGAAACATTTGCCATCAAAAGAAATGTTTTTCCAACACTGATCCACAATCCAGGGATGAAATGGTTTAAGGGCAAAATACAGAGTGGCATTTCGGCACACAAGATCCATAAAATCTTGGATATTTATCCCTTTACATTCTTCGACCAAAGTAACATTGCTGAAATTGTTGCTGTCCCATGCTTTGTAATTGCAAGTAGTTATATTTATCATATTTGATTTTATCATGTGACTATTACAAAGTCCGGACACCCATGTTTTACTGTCTTCCGACATGCCAGACAGTGAGTCATTGCTGCACAGTTTCTCCATCATGATTGTTTTATTTTCAAATAGACATGTTTTCAAAGACTTGGGGTTCATGGATATTCCCTGCCACACATCTGAACATCGGATGTTTTTCCTCTTTTCCCTCGTCGCCTCAGAGCTATTGTACACATTAGTACATAGGTCAACCATTAGTGGTGATTCTTGGTTGTGTATTGGAAAAGAGGTGTTTTTGCAAACAGTGATATTAAATTCAGTTGGGAAATATTCCCTGCACACCCATACCCAAAAAGAATCTTCTTCCATAGATGTCAGGTACCAAGCTGCATCAGAGCAGGCAACCTGTAGATCATATAAAGTGTCTATAGAGTATCCTGTGGCATTATACACATTACAATACAGAAACACTGTGAAGTTGGAGACACCTGGCAGTCCTGGGATTGTGTCATTGCATACAGCCTCTAATACTTCAGTATAAGACTGCATTTCTTCCGAAAAATCAGTCTGTGACCTCTTGGTAATATTATGTGCTGAATCTAGATTTTTTTCGGCAGGCTTACTGCATGTCAGGATTGGAGGACTTGATGGGAAACTTGCTGATGTAAAACCAAGAGACTGGGTGTTCCAAGAAATATTTTGTTTTATGCCCCTGTGTCAAAAAAGGAAAAAGAGTTGAGCAAAAAGATTTGCAGCACACGGGTCCATTAGCCACATCGGTTGTCTGTGGATGCAGGATAGGAGCCCTGAGAACGTCCTCCTACATACCCGCATTCCCGGTGTCTCTACTGATTAGTAGGTCTGGTGCAACGCCATCACTGCTATGTGACTAATCAATGGTGTTAAGTCTGGTCTACTAATCGAAGAAAGCACAGAGGATGCCAGCAGGTAGGAGGAGGTTTGCAAGACACTAGTTTAGAGGCCCTCTAATACCGACATGGCTGTTGGACCAAGGTTCAGCAAATGTTTTGATCATTTTTTATGGATCTGTTTCTTATGAGGTTGTCCAGTTTAGGCAACCGATATGATCAAATAGCTTTAGGGAATTCTAAGTTCTTTATGGTATGTAGAGGGGTAATAAACAACATCTCTTACTCTGCAACATATGTCCTTCATTAGACAGGCACCCTATTCATTTGAATAGGCCACTAAGGCGCATGCCCAATACCTGCTGATATTTTTCTGTGCATGAGTTCTGTCATGCACATCTTGATGAAACGTCACCAGCAACGTCAGTGGAGCTGGAAAATCCTATCAATGCTTGCTTTACATAAATTGTTGAGATCAGATTATCACGCTAAAAGTGTTTGAACTCTTAGACCATAATTCTTACAGAAGCTGTACCAAAAACTACAACTGCCTCCATGACCTATAATACGATTTAAAGGGGTATTCCTAGTTCCAAGATCCTGTAGGTGTAATAATAATATTAGCAACTACCTCTAATTAGAAATGTAGTATAGTTTCTTTGTGTCTCTGTCATCATGTGCAGGGCTTTGCAGAACCTTAGGTATCCATGGTTAGGACCACTAGCAACTGGCTAACTGTCACCATATCAGTGGTCGTAACCATGGATATGCAAGGTCCTCCAATGACTGCACATGAGGAAAGACATAGCGAATCAGAAAAACTATATTACATTTATAATTGGAGGTATTTGCTATGCTAATATTATTATTACACCTACTACATATTGAGATAGGATCTTGGAGATGGGAATACCCTTAATGAGAAGTTTTTAGGAAGTTGTTTTTGTTGTGGTTTTTTAAATGCACTAAAAATACTTGTGTCAAGAAAGCCATAGACTAAAAAAACAAAGCCACATGTGTCTAGGTGAAATCTTGGGAAATTTACTTGTGCTAAATTAAACTTTTTTTTTTTGGGGGGGGTGCGATAGTACCGTGTTCCTTAACAGATCCAGAGAGAAAGGTTAGCTAATAGCAACAAAATATTGTAAATTTATAATCAGCCATGTTGACCTTGAAGAACATTTTGAGGAACATTGCATAAAATCTCTATTGTATTTCTGAAGTGTTCTCTTTTCATCTTACCATAATAGTAACTGTTGCAGATTACCTGTGAAATTAAGAAAATGTTGTCTTTAAGCTTCTGATTTTGACAAACAGCAGAACTGGGAATTATTCAGCTCTAATTTACATTCTTCTATAAATGACTCACCTACTGAGCATCTTCCATTCTGATCAGCGTGAGGTATTCCAATTACTGAAGACACCCTGTGCATTAATGTTCCTGCCATGCGGGAAACTTTCCGATTCAAGTTGTCATATACAGACTTTTCCATTCTTTTCATGAGACTGTACCGCAGGTCTTCTAATACTTCCCAAACAACATCCCCTGGAGCCATATCTGAGTCAGAAACTTTGGTTCCTTTTTCCTTTTCCCTGGAACGATATAATATTTCTAAGACATTTTGTACTTCCTCTTGTGCTGACCCAGGACTCGGTATACTGTAGTTGGAATTTTTTTCTTTCAAGGATTCAACAAGCATGCTAAAAGGCCTAAAATTCCCATGTGATGCAACAGAAGTCCCAGACTGTACATTCACTACTGGTCTCCAGTTATTGGCCTCGAATGGAAGCAGGAGCTTTGCAACCTGCTCAGGAAGGAAACCACAGTTACGGTGACCCACAAGGGAACATAAAACTCCTTGAATTGTTGTACTAGTCTGACTTAGGGTACCACCTAGGAAAGCTTGAAATAGTGTATCCAGCAGCCCGCTGAGTATTTCCCAATTCTGACCTAAAAGCTGAACAGCATTCTGGCTGCTGCTAATCGATCTAAACATGTTCTGTATGAAGCTTAGCAGAACGCTCCAGTTTTGACTTCCTCTCAGAGAAACAAGAAAATCCTGAAGCTTTATAAGTGGCAGCGCTGAAGACCTCTCTGCTGGACCCTGGAGAAACTGATTAACTAAGTTACCCCATCTTTCAGCCTCTTGCTCACGAGGTTCTTGATTTTGCAAATATGTTGAAATATTGTGTAAGAATTCAGACAGACGGTTTTGTTTTGCTTTGTGTTTTGGAGAAATGAAGAATGATGGAGATTGGTCTTGTGTAGTCCACAAGGATTCAAACTTAAGAGCCATTTTATCCAGTAAAGCTTGTATATCCACAGCATTTAGTTTTGTCTTCAAATTAGACACAATGGAAGGAGGATGCCTCAATTTCAATTTCCAGATAGAAAGGATCTTTTCAAAATTGCTTCGTTCTAATACTTGGCTCTCTGTATTAGTCAAGAAGACAAACATACTTACTGTTATCTGCTTTATATACATCGTATACATATACCAATATATATCAGTAATACATGCACATATTCCACTTGCAATAGTATACCTATATATTTGAGACATATCTGACCAACTATGTTGTGTATTCATGGTAAAACAAAACCCATACATACTCAATAAAACACAAACACAATAGATGGAAGAAAATGGCTGTAATGTTTATTCAGGGTAACCAATTGAGCTTTCTAATAAATAGATAAATTAATTAATAGATAGAATAACCATAAATAAAACATCTAATCAACCAATCCATTCAGAGATCTGGGCAATTTTCCCTCAAATAAAACATCATGACGAGGAAAAACAATAAAATTATATTCTTGGGGGAGGGAGGGTTGGATCTTCTCTTCTTCATAATGATGAATGAGAGAAATAGCCCAGAAGTGGGCCTTGTATAGAACAAATTCTCTTGTTTTTTTTTTCAAATCCACTAATGAGATTACAGGAAAAATGCACCAACAGATGAGGTCATAGCTGGAAACAACCTGCTAGTGGATCTCCACAGCTTACTGGGTTGACCTTTGACCCTGCCCTGAAAGCCATTACCAATAAAAAGCTATTAAAGACACGATGAACAAAGGTGATTAATTCTGGGTCTGTGTTACCATGAGACCCCACCCCTTTATTATTTCTATTTTTTTCAGGGGAGGTAGCACAAAACCCATACATACTCAATAAAAACACAAACCCAATAGATGGAAGAAAATGGCCTTGATGTTTATTCAGGGTAACCAAATGAACTTTCTAATAAATAAATAAATTGATAGACAGAATAACCATAAATAAAACCTCCAATCAACCAATCCACCCAGAGAGCTGGGCGATTTTCCAAAATGCCATGACTCAAAGAGACATGGCCGCCCAAAACTCGGCAGCCATTTTTCAACCATTGATTGGAAATCCAAATTAAAAATGGCCAATCCAATATCTGAAAGGTGAACCATGTCATGCCTATAAATTCCCAGGATAAAGCATTCTAGATCCATGTGTCTAAAAGAAAAATCATTAACCAAAGGCATGAAGCTCTCCATTCCCTAATTAACCCTTCTCTGAATTTTCTCTAAGAACGATAATTTACTCCTGGACCATAGTAATCTAGAAACGATCTCAGAAAAAAACAAAACCAGAATGAGGGAACTCAAACTTAAGACTAGAAAAATCCTTCCTCATTATAGCTAATAAATCAAGAGTTTTCATTTTTCCGAGGTCCTTCCCACCCAGGTGAAAAATAATAAGATCGGGATAAGGAAAGCAAATAGCTAAATTCTTGAGTTCCGTGATTAAATTTATCCACTTCATTCCCCTTATACTGCACCAAAAAATCTGAACTGAAGAGGAATTAAAGGACAAGTTATCAGTATAGGACCTCTGGCTAGCTCTCTTCTGTGCCCAGAATATAAAAGAATGTCCAACAATCCAAACTACCCGGGGACCTGAAAGTGAATGTGAAAATTAATAATCATCGAGATCATGACGAACATATAATTTAACCAGACTCCCATCTGCCTACCTTCATAATTTTGCCATCGCACAGACCCAACCTAGAAGCTTCCGTAGCTGCACCGATTCGAAAAGAATGGGATGTAATTTTAAGGCCGTCTTTTCCAAGGATACATAAACATTTTTTAAGAACGGCATTGAATTGGTAAATGGTAGCCGGTTCAATATCCATGTGAATAAATAAAAGGCCTATCACATTAGGCCTCCTCGCCAATCCTCTCTTTGTATTGGCACTGGACAAATTACTGAGTCAGGAATAGAATCGAGTCTTACTCTCGAGCCCCTACCCAATTGATCAGTTCTTGAATTCCTTATGAATAATGTTAAATAAAAATCTTTAAGTGAAACATCCGAAAACAATAACCTGGAGGGTTTGGATTTTTTTTGCTAAAAAGAATTCACCTACTATAAGGGCTCCAAAAAAAGCTAAGCAAAAAGCTGAACTAAATAAACACATTTGTCCCTCAATAAAGCAAAAGATATAGGGCGTCTAGCGTCCGCCTTGTTGTTGCCTCTCTTAAAACCGTTTAAGAACTGCTTTATTGGGAATAAGCTGGTTAGAGGGGGTTTACTGATTAGCTTCAAAAAGAATGATACCCCGGCCAAAGATTTTGATAATGCTGAATAAGATAGGCCTTTATTAATCAAAAACTCAGCAAAGTTCACCCCTGAAATAGGAGAAGATACTGCACAGATAAAATTGGTCAGAAATTAACCCACTGTTGCCATGCGGCAGAATAATCGGCCCATGATCTAACAGCTAGAGAATGTTTGATGAAATGAGGAATCAACTCAAAATTATGTCCCAAACAAGCTGGGGGCAGGGTGTTGCTTCTTCGTCGGCGTCTGGTGCCTGCTGGTGAAATACCGACCACTGGCGGTGACAATGAAAATTAACATTTTTTTGCTCGTCCCCAATCTAGCCTTAAGCCAGATATTACATTTCAAACAGTACAAAACTAGCTGTCTGATAATCCTAGATGCCCATATGTTTTTTGAGAAGAGGGTATTAATAGAAAAAAAAGGCTGAAAAGATTAGGATTCTAGAATCGCGCATAACAGAGACCCATAAGTGAATGCCTACAAAAATTGAAAAAAGTTAGAGTATTACGGGATTTTTAGTTACGTGATCGGCTACCCAGCTTTCTGGCCAATGATGAACGGACCAATAGGAGGAGAATAAGATTCCGTAACCTATGGACGTATGAGTAGAAAAAATAAAAGGTAAAAAGTCTGCCAAAATAAATAGGCTCTGCCAGCAAGATCTACTGTTGAAAGTGGAAAGGAAATCTAGCCAGATTTTAACATCCTCTTTTAAATCTAAGCAGACTCTGATATGAGAACCAGGAGACAAAAGACCTTTTGTGGCGTCATGAAGGCGCCTAGAAAAGGCACGGCATATAGGAATAATTAGCAAAGCAAAATTTAATAAGCCTAGTAGCGATTGAAGTTTCTTAAGAGTAATCTTTTTCTTGAATAAAAATCCCGATAACGCATTTCTTAATTTAAGAATCTTTTTTTCCGGAAGTCTGCATTCCATTTTAGATGAATCTAGGGTTATGCCCAGAAAGTCTAAAGAATGAGTTGGTAAAACCATTTTCTCCAGGGCAATTGGAATGCCAAAATACTGACACATTGACATAGATTTATTCAATAAATGCATGCAGTTCTGTGACCCGGGGGGGCCACTAGAAAGAAAATTGTCGAGGTAATGTAGAATGCCTGAATAATGGGAATCCGATTCTATGACCCAATGCAAAAAGGAAGAAAAAGTTTAAAAATAAAAACAAAAGAGGGAAAAACCCATGGGCATGCATCTATCAAAGAAAAAACTATTATCAAAATAGAACCTGTTGTGAATTCTGTGGCCAAGCTCCCTCCTGTTGTCGTGAGTGGTACTTCGGCTGGTTCTGTCTATGAGCTTCCTTTGGTGGATGAGAGTGGTACTGCGGCTTCTGAGTTTCCTTCCTCAGGTGATGAGGTTAAGTCGTTAGGTGCTGCTCTATTTAACTCCACCTAGTGCTTTGATCCTGGCCTCCAGTCAATGTTCCAGTATTGGTCTTGCTTTCTCCTGGATTGTTCCTGTGGCCTGTCTATCCTGCATAAGCTAAGTTTTGCTTGTGTTATTTTTGTTTGCTATTTTTTCTGTCCAGCTTGCTATATTGGTTTTTCTTGCTTGCTGGAAGCTCTGGGACGCAGAGGGAGCACCTCCGTACCGTTAGTCGGTGCGGAGGGTCTTTTTGCCCCCTCTGCGTGGTTGTTTGTAGGGTTTTGTGTTGACCGCAAAGCAATCTTTCCTATCTTCGGTCTGTTCAGTAAGTTGGGCCTCACTTTGCTAAATCTATTTCATCTCTGCGTTTGTATTTTCATCTCAACTCACAGTCATTATATGTGGGGGGCTGCCTTTTCCTTTGGGGTATTTCTCTGAGGCAAGGTAGGCTTATTTTTCTTTCTTAGGGCTAGCTAGTTTCTCAGGCTGTGCTCGAGGCGCATAGGACTGGTCAGGAGCGCTCCTCGGCTACCTTTAGTGTGGTTGGATGGGATTAGGGATTGTGGTCAGCAGAGTTCCCACGTCTCAGAGCTTGTCCTATGTTTTTGGTAATTGTCAGGTCACTTTGTGTGCTCTGAACTACAAGGTCCTTTGTGGTTCTGAATCACCTGTTCATAACAGTACTGGAGGCCCAAAGTACTAATGCTTCTCAATAGAGGGAAAAGAAGTTCTGAGACCATTTTTTTTTCTTTGCACTGTGTTCTGTCTTTCTTTTCCCCTTTACATCAGGGTGGTTCAGAACACAGGTGTGGACATGGACAGTCAGGGTCTGTTCTCTTTGATGGATAATCTCGCTATAAATGTACAGAACATTCAAGATTTAGTGGTTCAGAATCCTATGTTAGAACCTAAAATTCCTATTCCTGAGTTATTTTCTGGAGATAGAGCTAAGTTTTTGAATTTTAAAAATAATTGTAAACTATTTCTGGCTTTGAAACCCCGCTCCTCTGGTGACCCAGTTCAACAAGTTAAGATCATTATTTCTTTATTACGTGGCGACCCTCAAGACTGGGCATTTTCCCTTGCGCCAGGAGATCCTGCATTATGTAATATTGATTTGTTTTTTCTGGCGCTCGGATTGCTGTATGATGAACCTAATTCAGTGGATCAGGCAGAGAAAAATTTGCTGGCTCTATGTCAGGGTCAGGATGAGATAGAGATTTATTGTCAGAAGTTTAGAAAGTGGTCCGTGCTCACTCAATGGAATGAATGTGCGCTGGCAGCTATTTTCAGAAAGGGTCTCTCTGAAGCCCTTAAGGATGTCATGGTGGGATTTCCTCTGCCTGCTGGTCTGAATGAGTCTATGTCTTTGGCCATTCAGATCGGTCGACGCTTGCGTGAGCGTAAATCTGTGCACCATTTGGCGGTATTATCTGAGCATAAGCCTGAGCCTATGCAGTGTGATAGGACTTTGACTAGAGCTGAAAGGCAAGAACACAGACGTCAGAATGGGCTGTGTTTCTACTGTGGTGATTCCACTCATGCTATCTCCGATTGTCCTAAGCGCACTAAGCGGTTCGCTAGGTCTGCCACCATTGGTACGGTACAGTCGAAATTTCTTTTGTCCGTTACTTTGATCTGCTCTTTGTCTTCCTATCCTGTCATGGCATTTGTGGATTCAGGCGCTGCCCTGAATTTGATGGACTTGGAGTATGCTAGGCGCTGTGGGTTTGTCTTGGAGCCCTTGCAGTGTCCTATTCCATTGAGAGGAATTGATGCTACGCCTTTGGCCAAGAATAAGCCTCAGTATTGGACCCAGCTGACCATGTGCATGGCTCCTGCGCACCAGGAGGATATTCGCTTTCTGGTGTTGCATAATCTGCATGATGTGGTCGTGTTGGAGTTGCCATGGCTACAAGTCCATAACCCAGTATTAGATTGGAAATCAATGTCTGTGTCCAGCTGGGGTTGTCAGGGGGTACATGGTGATGTTCCATTTCTGTCTATCTCATCATCCACCCCTTCTGAGGTCCCAGAGTTCTTGTCTGATTACCGGGATGTATTCGATGAGCCCAAGTCCAATGCCCTACCTCCGCATAGGGATTGTGATTGTGCTATCGATTTGATTCCTGGTAGTAAGTTTCCTAAGGGTCGACTGTTTAATTTATCTGTACCTGAGCACGCCGCTATGCGGAGTTACGTGAAGGAGTCCTTGGAGAAGGGTCATATTCGCCCGTCATCGTCGCCATTGGGAGCGGGGTTCTTTTTTGTGGCCAAGAAGGATGGTTCGCTGAGACCTTGTATTGATTACCGCCTTCTAAATAAAATTACGGTCAAATTTCAGTACCCCTTGCCGCTGCTGTCTGATTTGTTTGCTCGGATTAAGGGGGCTAGTTGGTTCACCAAGATAGATCTTCGTGGTGCATATAATCTTGTGCGTATTAAACGGGGCGATGAATGGAAAACAGCATTTAATACGCCCAAAGGCCATTTTGAGTACCTGGTTATGCCATTCGGGCTTTCTAATGCTCCATCAGTGTTTCAGTCCTTTATGCATGACATCTTCCGAGAGTACCTGGATAAATTCCTGATTGTACACTTGGATGATATTTTGGTCTTCTCGGATGATTGGGAGTCTCATGTGAAGCAGGTCAGAATGGTGTTCCAGGTCCTGCGTGCGAATTCTTTGTTTGTGAAGGGGTCAAAGTGTCTCTTTGGTGTTCAGAAGGTTTCATTTTTGGGGTTCATTTTTTCTCCTTCTACTATCGAGATGGACCCTGTTAAAGTTCAGGCCATTTATGATTGGACTCAGCCAACATCTCTGAAGAGTCTGCAGAAGTTCCTGGGCTTTGCTAATTTTTATCGTCGCTTCATCAATAATTTTTCTAGTATTGCTAAACCGTTGACTGATTTAACCAAGAAGGGTGCTGATGTGGTCAATTGGTCTTCTGCTGCTGTGGAAGCTTTTCAGGAGTTGAAGCGTCGTTTTTCTTCTGCCCCTGTGTTGTGCCAACCAGATGTTTCGCTTCCGTTCCAGGTCGAGGTTGATGCTTCTGAAATTGAAGCAGGGGCTGTTTTGTCGCAGAGAAATTCTGATTGCTCGGTGATGAAACCATGCGCCTTCTTTTCCAGGAAATTTTCGCCTGCTGAGCGAAATTATGATGTTGGCAATCGAGAGTTGCTAGCCATGAACTGGGCATTTGAGGAGTGGCGTCATTGGCTTGAAGGAGCTAAGCATCGCGTGGTGGTCTTGACTGATCACAAGAAGTTGACTTATCTCAAGTCTGCCAAACGGTTGAATCCTAGACAGGCTCGTTGGTCGCTGTTTTTCTCCCGTTTTGACTTTGTGGTTTCGTACCTTCCGGGCTCTAGGAGTTTTGTGCCCGATTCTCCGGGTTTGCCTGAGCCGGCGGGTATTCTCAAAGAGGGGGTAATTTTGTCTGCCATCTCCCCTGATTTGCGGCGGGTGCTGCAAAAATTTCAGGCTAATAGACCTGACCGTTGCCCAGCGGAGAAACTGTTTGTCCCTGATAGGTGGACGAATAAAGTTATCTCTGAGGTTCATTGTTCGGTGTTGGCTGGTCATCCTGGAATCTTTGGTACCAGAGATTTGGTGGCTAGATCCTAGAAAAGGCACGGCATATAGGAATAATTAGCAAAGCAAAATTTAATAAGCCTAGTAGCGATTGAAGTTTCTTAAGAGTAATCTTTTTCTTGAATAAAAATCCCGATAACGCATTTCTTAATTTAAGAATCTTTTTTTCCGGAAGTCTGCATTCCATTTTAGATGAATCTAGGGTTATGCCCAGAAAGTCTAAAGAATGAGTTGGTAAAACCATTTTCTCCAGGGCAATTGGAATGCCAAAATACTGACACATTGTCATAGATTTATTCAATAAATGCATGCAGTTCTGTGACCCGGGGGGGCCACTAGAAAGAAAATTGTCGAGGTAATGTAGAATGCCTGAATAATGGGAATCCGATTCTATGACCCAATGCAAAAAGGAAGAAAAAGTTTAAAAATAAAAACAAAAGAGGGAAAAACCCATGGGCATGCATCTATCAAAGAAAAAACTATTATCAAAATAGAACCTGTTGTGAATTCTGTGGCCAAGCTCCCTCCTGTGGTCGTGAGTGGTACTTCGGCTGGTTCTGTCTATGAGCTTCCTTTGGTGGATGAGAGTGGTACTGCGGCTTCTGAGTTTCCTTCCTCAGGTGATGAGGTTAAGTCGTTAGGTGCTGCTCTATTTAACTCCACCTAGTGCTTTGATCCTGGCCTCCAGTCAATGTTCCAGTATTGGTCTTGCTTTCTCCTGGATCGTTCCTGTGGCCTGTCTATCCTGCATAAGCTAAGTTTTGCTTGTGTTATTCTTGTTTGCTATTTTTTCTGTCCAGCTTGCTATATTGGTTTTTCTTGCTTGCTGGAAGCTCTGGGACGCAGAGGGAGCACCTCCGTACCGTTAGTCGGTGCGGAGGGTCTTTTTGCCCCCTCTGCGTGGTTGTTTGAAGGGTTTTGTGTTGACCGCAAAGCAATCTTTCCTATCTTCGGTCTGTTCAGTAAGTTGGGCCTCACTTTGCTAAATCTATTTCATCTCTGCGTTTGTATTTTCATCTCAACTCACAGTCATTATATGTGGGGGGCTGCCTTTTCCTTTGGGGTATTTCTCTGAGGCAAGGTAGGCTTATTTTTCTTTCTTAGGGCTAGCTAGTTTCTCAGGCTGTGCTCGAGGCGCATAGGACTGGTCAGGAGCGCTCCTCGGCTACCTTTAGTGTGGTTGGATAGGATTAGGGATTGTGGTCAGCAGAGTTCCCACGTCTCAGAGCTTGTCCTATGTTTTTGGTAATTGTCAGGTCACTTTGTGTGCTCTGAACTACAAGGTCCTTTGTGGTTCTGAATCACCTGTTCATAACAAGAACCCAAAGGAATTCAAGCCATCTGGATGTAACGGGAGGAGTCTAAATACAGATTTAATATCCATCTTGGACATTAATGTACTTTGGCAGAATTTTCTAAGTAAATCGACTGCCGAATCAAAAGAAGGAGTAGCTAACTGAACACAAAGAGTTATCTACTTCGTCGTTTAGAGAAAGACCATAGGTGTAAGGTAAATGATGCATTAAGCGGTAAGAGCCTGGATCCTTTTTAGGGACAACACCGAAGAGGGGAGATACGAAAATCCGGAAAGGTTGGAGAATGAAAGGGACCTAGTTCCAACTCTTTGTAAATTTTCCCTTGCTATATCTGGGTATCTCAACAGGGAGAGTAAATTATTAACCAATTTGAAACCCGTCCCTTTAAAAGGGGGATATAAAATCCTTGAGAAAAACCCTCATATAGCGAATCCCTACTCTCCTGATCTGTATACCTGTCTAGTCATGCTACTTTTTTCCATTTTCACTGGTGTCGGAGCTTTTGAAATTAAATACTCTAATTGAAGACTGTGTGTGTTCTGTTTTCTAAGCCAGGATATGCCTCCAAAATTACGATAGGCTTCTAAAATTATGTCAACATGTTGTAAAAGTCCACTACATAAATGTTAGGTGCTGGGATTCTTCCACTGCATAGGTTAGATCCCAAACCTTGTCTGCCTCTGTGGTCTCCCATTCTGCTTCGGCCACAGTGAGAGCTGCTCAGCAAAGACATCAGTCTCAGCGTCTTGCCCAGACTCGTGCTGTTCGCTTGATTACTGCAGGCTCTCCAGCCAAAGCTATATTAACTAGCAATAGGCAGCGGCAAGCAGGCGTTCCAGAGGCTAAATCAAGAAACCACTCTACTAAGCATGCTCGTGAAGTGGCGACCTCTCATTGGTGGTTGGTAGTCAGCTGCTCGGGTGATGTGGCAGTTCCAGATTGGTCCATGAGCAAGGTTTTGTCTGACTGGACTTGAACAGGAATGTGCAAAAGGTTTCCTGGCGCACGTGTTGGCGCGCTAAGATAATTTATGCCTTGTACGTTGGTAGATACGTTACCACTCTGTGTGTGCATGTGTGCCACTTCTAACATGGTGATTGTGTGTCTAGGCAGCCGGAGTAGGGAGGGAACTCCCACTTGGCTTAGCACTTGACTCCGGGCGGCTCAAGTCGTGTGTGCGGTTAGCACAGCCGAGTGTCTGAGCGAGCATAACCACCAGCTTAGACTTCCCTGGGAGGTAGCTATAGGGACTCCAACTAGCGTCATTACTGCTTTACTCCTGTGATGTCTAACAGGGTAAAGCTCTGAGTGCTTTCTTCTTTGTACTGCTCTGTGGTGCAACAGAGCTAGGTACTTAGCGCTCTGTTGACACTGAGTGACCTTTAAAGGGACTCTGTCACCTGAATTTGGCGGGACTGGTTTTGGGTCATATGGGCGGAGTTTTTGGGTGTTTGATTCACCCTTTCCTTACCCGCTGGCTGCATGCTGGCTGCAATATTGGATTGAAGTTCATTCTCTGTCCTCCGTAGTACATGCCTGCGCAAAGCAATCTTGCCTTGTGCAGGCGTGTACTATGGAGGACAGAGAATAAACTTCAATCCAATATTGCAGCCAGCATGCAGCCAGCGGGTAAGGAAAGGGTGAATCAAACACCCAAAAACTCCGCCCATATGACCCAAAACCAGTCCCGCCAAATTCAGGTGACAGGTTCCCTTTAACTCGGTGTGTTTATAGTGCTAGCTCGTAGCTTCGCTCCGCCATTGTTCACTAGCTGCAGTTTTTCATCACTGCACAGTGGACCCTGGGTTGCAATCACACTTTATCATAATTTATATTTAGTGTGATCTGCGAACCCTAACTGTATCTTAGCACCAGGGTCTGGCTAGCAGTGGTGGATGATCAGCATTTACAGTGATACATCCAGCAGCTGTAGGGCAGGTTAATAATAATAAATAATAATCTTTATTTTTATATAGCGCTAACATATTCCGCAGCGCTTTACAGTTTTTGCACACATTATCATCACTGTCCCCGATGGGGCTCACAATCTAGAATCCCTATCAGTATGTCTTTGGAATGTGGGAGGAAACCGGAGTGCCCGGAGGAAACCCACGCAAACACAGAGAGAACATACAAACTCTTTGCAGATGTTGTCCTGGGTGGGATTAGAACCCAGGACCCCAGCGCTGCAAGGCTGCTGTGCTAACCACTGCGCCACCGTGCTGCCCACAGGTTGTCCGCTCTAGAGCACACGACTACAGCAGTGGATGCTACCGCAGTAGCGGCTCATGCAGCCAGTGAAGCTGTGTCCAGAGTTTCCACTGCCACCTCTGTTCCGTCTCTCATGCACTTCCCTTGCCCAATAACTTCTCGGGGGACAGCAAAGTCTGTTGGGGATTCGTAAACCAGTGCGCTATTCATTTGGAGCTACTGGCGTCACGTTTCCCTTCAGAGCGGGCTAAGGTGGGGTTTGTGGTCTCTTTATTAACGGACTGTGGGCAATGACCATGTGGTGCAGAGCATCTCTCACTTTTTGAACACTCTGAAACAGGTCCTCTTAGGACCTCGTGTTACCACGTGCTAGGGTATTTTCTAAGTTAGAGCTACATGGTGCGTACCACTTAATACGTATTTGAGAAGGGGATGAATGGAAGACCGCGTTTAACACCCGGGATGTTCATTATGAATATCTGGTAATGCCGTTCGGTCTCTGTAATGCTCCTGCCGTCTTCCAAAACTTTGTTAATGACATCTTTGTAACTCGGTGTGTTTATAGTGTTAGCTCGCAGCTTCGCTCCGCCATTGTTCACTAGCTGCGGTTTTCCATCACTGCACGGTGGACCCCGGGTGGTGATCACACTTTATCATAATTTATAGTTAGTGTGATCCGCAAACCCTAACAATAAGTTAGGTAACTTTTCACCGAGAATAGAAGAGTAAATGGAAAAGGCCTGGAGCCAATTATTAAAAGATCTAAGAGCTCCTCACTTCCTGTTATCGGTATTGGATTTATCCTCTCTCTTTTCAAATTTACCGAGCTGCTCTTTCCGAGGTAAAAGGGAGAGCAGATTGACATAATGTCTGCCCCAGATAAGGTCCTTAACCGAGGCAGTCAAATTAAAACCTAAAGGAGAAAGTTCGCAAGTAAGCTTTTCTTTCAAAAGAATTTGAGGGACCGTGCTGTCATTGCTAAAATGGGAACTGGCAGCATCAGATTTATGCTGAATGGCTATAGAGAAAGAAGGATTAGCTGCTTCACCTAGAGCTTCAGTGAAAGCATCCTTAAAAATTGATCTGAGGCTAGAGTGGGAGACAGACAGGGGTACATCGAAAATCTCACCCTTACTGGAAAGACTGAGGTCCTGGTCTGGATCTGCGTCGCAGCCCGTGCTCAAGTCCTGTATATGGGGCGAGCGCAGCTGAACATCTGTCGTAGATGGGCTGTTGTCCTCCCCATCGGAGAGTGGAGCAGGTAGTCCCCAGGCTGGAGCCAGGTCCGGGGCAGAGCTGAGCCGACCGGCAGGGACCAGAGTTTCCTTAAGAGGAGGAACTGCCGCAGCGCTTTTTCTGGCTGCATCGGTTAAAAGGCTCCACCAGCAGCATCTGATGACATCTCCATCGTGGCTGGATGATGGCGATGGAAGTCTTGCGCCAGGCTCCGAGACTTCAGGGGACGGGGCCGCTGGGACTTCACGCGCATTTCCTGTGCGTGGCTACCGGACTTCGGTGAAGACTGCGGAGATGAGTAGGAGACCCTGGGCCTCCAGGTCTTGCTGGCGCTAGTGATTCTCCGAGATGAGGGCAAGTCGACGCGGAGGCAGGCAAGGTGGACATGGATCTGGAGGAGGAGGGCTGGTTTCAGATGCTGCCGCAGGAGGTTTTATGGCTAAGCAGCTCCTTAGCCATTCCGTCCGTCTTCCTCGCCGGCCCTGAAAACAAGTTGCTGAAGAAGATTCTCCATTCAAGCGTCTTCTTCTTCCATCCCAACGATGAATGTTATCTTCTTTTCTTTAAAACGATGAATGAGAAAAATAGCCCAGAAGAGGTCTTTATATAGAACAAATTCTCCCGGTTTTTTCAAATCCACCAATGAAATTACAGGAAAAGTGCGCCAACAGAACCGGTCATAACTGGAAACAACATGCTCGTGGATCTCCACAGCTTACTGGGTTGACCTTTGACCCTGGCCTGAAAGCCATTACCAATAAAAAGCTATTAAAGACACGATGAACAAAGTTGAATAATTCCGGGTCTGTGTTACCATGAGACCCCTCTTTATTATTTTTGTTCTTTCAGGGGAGGGCTACTAGTCTTAAAGCCCTCATAACATTACATTAATGTCAGCAGAACACTTCAATATCGATCGTTCGGCTGATGGTCTACAGCAGGGGTCCCCAACCTGTAGCTCAGGAGCCACATGTGGCTCGCGGTCCCATGAATTGTGGCTCGCGGCTGTCTGCCTGCTTGGTGAATTAGCTCCAGTTCAAACAGGTATGAAGAGCAAATCTGAAAATGGTGAATTTTTTGAGCAGCCCTGCACAGAAGAGCAGATCTGGACGCACATATACTGGTCTTAAGGTACCGTTACACTAAACGACTTACCAACTTGTGATTGTAAATACATCATTGTAAATACACACCTGTACTTTGCATCTCCCCCACCTCATTGTAGATTGTAAGCTCTCACGAGCAGGGTCGTCTTATTTTGCTTTA
This sequence comes from Ranitomeya imitator, assembly GCF_032444005.1. Taxonomy (NCBI): domain Eukaryota; kingdom Metazoa; phylum Chordata; class Amphibia; order Anura; family Dendrobatidae; genus Ranitomeya; species Ranitomeya imitator. The sequence goes on from NC_091285.1 coordinate 524,154,453, forward strand.
ATTATTGTATTGTTAACGTTGTTACTTATGACTTTTGTGTTTGAAACTGTTAAACTGTAAAGCGCTGCGGAATATGTTGGCGCTATATAAATAAAGATTATTATTATATTATTATTACTACCAACGATCACGACCAGCGATACGACCTGGCCGTGATCATTGGTAAGTCGTTGTGTGGTCGCTGTGGAGCTGTCACACAGACAGCTCTCTCCAGCGACCAACGATCAGGAGAACGACTTCGGCATCGTTGAAACTGTCTTCAACGATGCCTAAGTACCCGGGTAACCAGGGTAAACATCGGGTTACTAAGTGCAGGGCCGCGCTTAGTAACCCGATATTTACCCTGGTTACCATTATAAAAGTAAAAAAAAAAAACACTACATACTCACATTCCGATGTCTGTCACGTCCCCCGCCGTCAGCTTCCCGCACTGACTGTGTCAGCGCCGGCCGTAAAGCAGAGCACAACGGTGACGTCCCCGCTGTGCTCTGCTTTACGGCCGGTGCTGACAGTCAGTGCAGGGAAGCTGATGGTGGGGGACGTGACAGACATCGGAATGTGAGTATGTACTGTTTTTTTTTTTACTTTTACATTGGTAACCAGGGTAAATATCGGGTTACTAAGCGCGGCCCTGCGCTTAGTAACCCGATATTTACCCTGGTTACAAGTGAACACATCACTGGATCGGCGTCACACACGCCAATCCAGCGATGACAGCGGGTGATCAGCGACCAAAAAAAGGTCCTGATCATTCCCCAGCGACCAACGATCTCCCAGTAGGGGCCTGATCGTTGGTCGCTGTCACACATAACGAGATCGTTAGCGGGATCGTTGCTACGTCACAAAAAGCGTGACGTTGCAACTATATCGTTAACGAAATCGTTACGTGTTAAGGTACCTTTAGGGGTTTTGAGATGATTTAAGTATGGTATGCTGGAGACAAGATTACACCATCTGTCAGAGGAGGTGTTTGAAGCTGGATGTGACAGTGTCTTGGGAGTGCTTTATAGGAGAATACTAAATGGGGATATTGTGGGAACCCCCGGATCTTAGTATACTGCTTTGGCGTGATTTTTATGGAAAAGCTTTGGTTAACCATCATGCCTTTAATTGGGGCTCTGATTGCTACTATTGTGAGGGGGCGGGAGCTGAATGTGGCTTGCAACCCTCTTTCAAGGCTGGATGTGGCTCCCGACCCTCACTCAGAGCTGAATGTGGCTCTCAAGGTCAGAAACGTTGGGGACCTCTGGTCTACAGTAATGTTTAGAGGTGCACCGGCTGACCGATGGTCTGGAGAAAGAAATCACACATGACCGATTTCAGACTCATGATGGCATTGCTCTCCAGGAGATATGAGAAAGCTGCTAGTTAACTCAGTTGGTCGCTTCCTCATAGAGAACACAGGAAAGCTCAGCCAAACAAAATCTCCCATATAGGGAAAATTCAGTTGAGATGACTGCTGGCGATTGGCCAAAGCATCTAATGTGTATGGCTGCTTTATACCTACAGATGTAGATATGTTTAAAAATGCATATAACACAATATAGGGATCTCACGGGAGAGAAATTTGCAATCTGACCTAGCCTGAGATCCGTCAATCGCTTTTACAATGTTAACTTACATTAATTCACTTAAATGAGATAACTTTCTGGGAAATATTACCAAGATGGCACATTATTTGTATAGTTAGATTTGGCTGCATCTGTATACCATTTGATCTTTTCCCATATCTCTACAGGGCCACTTTGCAAACATTATGTAAATCCCTGTGGTGAACAGAATAGTGTAGACGTAGAGTGTATAAGCCCCTTTATTTTCATTCTGTTTCTCCTCCTATGAAATCTTTATATTTAAAATAAATAAGTTGACTTGCTACCACTAAAATTAGCCTACATTCACAATGTATTTGACTTGCTACCACTAAAATTAGCCTACATTCACAATGTATTTGACTTGCTACCACTAAAATTAGCCTACATTCACAATGTATTTGACTTCTGTTTTTACAGTAAACACCAGGAAATCTCCTGTATAAATTAAATGTATTCATATGTTATCATACACTCGATAGAGGAGAAAAATGTCTTTGTCCCTGCTGAACCAGTAAAGAATGTCACTTGGAATCGGGATGACAAGATGTCCTCATAAGATCCATCATGCTCACACACAAGTTATGCAATATTAATCATTAATGCAGATGAGCACTCTATTGTTCATTAAAAGAAGGTTATCATTTCTACCAAACATCAAACAGTCCATCTATATATATAATCGTCTAAGGTCCATTTAAGTCTGTTTGCCGGGCGCAACCAATCAGCGAAGCGGTGTTTAAATCCAACGCCAATATCGCTGATTGGTCGCGGCCGCCTGGCGCAATCAGCGACACGGGATTTCCGTTACAGACAAATAGACAAATAAACAGACTGTAAAGCAAATCCTGCGTCGCTGATTGGTCGCGTCCGGCCAATCAGTGACAGGCTTTACTATTGATGCTGTCTATGCAGCATCAATAGTAAAAAGATATAATGTTAAAAATAATTAAAAAAAATAAAAAATCTTGCTATTCTAACCTTCCGGCGGCCCCCGAAGCCTTCCCAATCCTCGTGATGCTCTCGGCAGTTGCGTTCCCAGTAATGCTTTGCGAAATGACCCCAGATAATGTAGGATCACGCGAGACCGCTACATCATCACGGGTTATTGCCTTAAAGCATCACTGGGAACGGACCTGGCGAGAGCCTCGCTAACTCCTGGGCTGGATCCGGGGGCCACCGGAAGGTGGGTATATAACCATTTTTTAAAAAAAATTTTTTAGCAAAGATATGGTGCCCACACTGCTATATACTACGTGGCCTGTGTTATATACTCTGTGGCTGTGCTATATACTATGTGGCTGCTATATACTAAGTAGTTGTGCTATACACTACGAGGGCTGTGCCTGTGCTACATACTATGTGTCTGTGCTATATACTATGTGGCTGTGCTATACACTACGTGGACTGTGCCTGTGCTATATACTTTGTGGCTGTGCTATATACTACGTGGCTGTGCTATGTACCACATTGTCTGTGCTATATACTACGTGGATTGTGCTATATACTATGTGGACTGTGCTATATACTACATGGGCTGTGTTATATACTATGTGGGCTGTGTTTTATACTACGTGGCTGCTATATACTATATGGCTGTGCTATATACTACGTGGGCTATGCCTGTGTTGTATACTACATGGCTGTGCTATATACTATGTGGCTGTACTATATACTACGTGGACTGTACTATATACTACATGGATTGTGCTATATAGTACGTGCACTGTGCTATATACTACGTGGACTGTGTTATATACTACAGTACGTGGACTGTACTATATACTACGTGGGCTGTGTTATATACTACGTGGACTGTACTATGTGGATTGTGCTACATACTACGTGGACTGTGCTATATACTACGTGAGCTGTGTTATATACTACGTGGCTGCTATATATTACGTGGGCTGTGCTATACACTATGTGGGCGGTGCCTGTGCTATATACTACGTGGCTGTGTTATATACTACTTGGCTGTGCTATATGCTATGTGGGCTATGTTATATGCTAAGTGGCTGTGCTATATACTACGTGGCTGTATTTACTACGTAGCTGGGCTATATACTACGTGGGCTGTTATATGCTACGTGGCTGTGCTATATGCTATGTGGCTGTGTTATTTGCTACGTGGCTGTGCTATATACTGTGTGGGCTGTGTTATATGCTACGTGGCTGTGCTATATATGCTACGTGGGCTGTTATATGCTACATTTACGTTTACTGAACAAGTTCTTTCATACATATTCTAGAATACCCGATGCGCTAGAATCGGGCCACCATCTAGTATATGTAGAAAGATATATTAAAGGGTAATCATTAAGCGTTTTTTTATCTTGCTTTGTTCTCAGGTTCCATGAAAGCTGAAGATCAAGTGAATGGAGTTGTATAATATCTCCTAATTTTGATGTTTTAGTTAATACATTTTTGATTTTGGATGCAAATATATGTTTATATTTTTTAATTGATTCAAATAAAATTAAACTTAATATTTAAATTGTGGAATTTTGTGATCTCACAGTAAAGATAAAATCAATAACCAGATAAAAGAACATGTATATAGAGTTTGTCAGAGAATTATTTTTATTTTTACCGTGACTTCTAAGTGGCAACATCATCATGACAATCCACAGGAAGAGTAGTTGTTTAGCCATATCCAACAAAGGTGGAAAGAAAAGGCTTCCTTATGTAACGTAGAATTTCATATCGCTGCACTGTCGCTTATAATAAACCAGGGGACATCCTCAGTGTAATATGCACATTTGGAAATAGGATCTGTAACATGACATGAAAGATCTGTCACCTGAGCATCAAAGACAAGTCTCTTTCCTAACCTATGCAGTTTCTGGAGTTACAACCATTATTTACACTCAGTCCTCCGGTTACACTTTCCACTAACAAGGCATGTGAAACAGAAGATGGAAAGTGTGCTCTTCCCCAATATATATAGTAAAGCACAACCTGTACATATTACAAATTTACATTAGTAACAAGTGACAAAATGAGTTCACAAAGATCCCATACAAAGCTAAACTCACCAAGCATTGGAGGAACTCTAACCTCCACGATACCATTCATTTGAGCTTGGACCAAGAGCACAGATACTATGAGATGTGGTTGTCTGTTTGTATCATTCATAGACAGGGTACATGAAGCTAGGGGTGCTCTATTATTTTAAAATACTACCAGCCATTTGAGTTGCAATACCAGACGTGGCAAATAAATAAGAGTGGCACTATTTCTCGATAAAAAATACTTTTTTTTTCTAATCTCAGGTGACAAACTGTATATTACAGAATGTGCTCCATTTTTGTTGTTCTAGAGGACTCCTTTATAGATAAAGATTAGTGAACGTAAAAACAGAAATATCAAATATCAAAAACTATATTCACAAAGCAGGCAGTTTCCCAACAAAGTACAAGGTCTGCCAATTTTACAATTACATTATGTAACTATTTGTATATTGCTTTATATTTCCTGTTGCAAAAGATCTAATAGAACATATTAGAGTCTCACATTTAAATAATAATCCTACAGAAACGTCAAGTATATTATTTATGAGAGAGATGGAAAGATATAGAATAGACAAGTACATAAACACATCAGATAAGTTCTGTTATCCTTAATAATCTAATCAAAATGTATGCTTAGCTACTGTACATGGCCCAACAATTGCACAGGATAACAACTCAAATATTTTACACTGGTTTTTTTTAGACAGATTTTTACGATAAATATTTACAATCGTTTGTTGAAAATTTGAAAACTTAAAAAAAAAATTAAAGAAAGTAACATTTTATTTTGCATGGAAATATGATCTAGTCATTTCTTTAGTAACTCACCTTCTAAAGACTTGCTCCTAAACGAACCCAGCTGTGCCCTTATTTCTAGTAATAAAAATGAATTCTCAACATTTTCTTATAGTAGAAGCTCAATGTCAGACTTCTTTCTCCATCACGCACTTGGTTCCTTCTTATCAGGTTACCTATGTTCAGTACCACTTGATGGCATAAGCTCCTGCCAAAACTGACCATGTTATAGAAAGAGGAGCAGTCCAGGAATATGTTAGGACAGGGAGGGGCAGGCTCTAGACCTTGTCAGTCGTGCACTTGCCGGTCCTGAGAGTCATGTATCTTCTTTTTTCCCCTCACGGTGACTTTTCTGCATTATTTATACAAGAATAAGTCATTCCAAGCACAACTATTCACCCCAAATCCCTAGAGGAAATTCAGCTGCTTAAAATAACCACATGTAAACTATTAGGATCAGCAATTCTGCTGGTGATATACACTTTACATTGCTTGTCCACTACTAGGATAACCCCTTCTTAAACTAAATGTTTGGCCCCAATAAATTAATAAAACCTATACGTTTCAGCGGTGTCGGTGCTCACAGTCTCGGGGCCTAGTACTATATGGTGGGACATGTAAATAGTATTGAATGTGCCTTGATGGACCTTGCTTTGTGAACTGGTGCACAGTCATGCTAGAACAGAAAAGAGCCTTCCCCAAACTGTTCCCACAAAGTTGGAAGCATACAATAGTCCAAAAATGTATTGGTGTGTTGCTGCATTTTCTAAATGGTTTTCCCCACAAAGTGTATTTCAATCAATAGATCTTGGAATAAAATTAACTTCCGCAATTGGATGTGTTAAAAAATGTTCCTGTGCTGAGATAATCTTATAAATGTGTCCCTGCTGTGTACTGTGTAATGGCTGTGTCTTAAGCTGGAGTCACACATAACGATATCGTTAACGATATTGTTGCAACGTCACGCTTTTGGTGACGTAGCAACGATCCCGCTAACGATCTCGTTATGTGTGACAGCGACCAACGATCAGGCCCCTGCTGGGAGATCGTTGGTCGTTGGGGAATGATCAGGACCATTTTTTGGTCGCTGATCACCCGCTGTCATCGCTGGATCGGCGTGTGTGACGCCGATCCAGCGATGTGTTCACTTGTAACCAGGGTAAATATCGGGTTACTAAGCGCAGGGCCGCGCTTAGTAACCCGATATTTACCCTGGTTACCATTGTAAAAGTTAAAAAAAAAAAACAGTACATACTCACATTCTGATGTCTGTCACGTCCCCCGGCGTCCACAGGGTTAAAACTGCTTTCGGCAGGAGCGCTGTTAATGCACGCGCTCTGGCCGAGAGCTTCCCTGCACTGACTGTGTCAGCACTGGCCATAAAGCAGAGCACACACTGTTACTGCCGGCGCTGACACAGTCAGTGCAGGGAAGCTCTCGGCAGCAGCGCGTGCATTAGCAGCGCTCTTGCCGAAAGCAGTTTTAACCCTGTGGACGCCGGCGGGGGACGTGACAGACATCAGAATGTGAGTATGTAGTGTTTTTTTTTTTAACTTTTACAATGGTAACCAGGGTAAATATTGGGTTACTAAGCGCGGCCCTGCACCTAGTAACCCGATGTTTACCCTGGTTACCCAGGTGCTGCAGGGGGACTTCGGCATCGTTGAAGACAGTTTCAACGATGCCGAAGTCGTTCCCCTGACCGTTGGTCACTGGAGAGAGCTGTCTGTGTGACAGCTCCCCAGCGACCACACAACGACTTACCAACTATCACGGCCAGGTCGTATCGGTGGTCGTGATCGATGGTAAGTCGTTTAGTGTGACTAAAGCTTTACTGTGTTGGAACATGGCTCGGGGAAGAAGGAACAGACAATACAGACATTCCAGTACGGGATCACAGCTGATGCTCTCTGTGAGGTAAAACATTTCACTGTCTGTTTTAAAAAAAATTTACCTGAAAGAAAGAATCAGCTGTGATCCCATACTGGAATGTCTGTATACTCTTTTGCTTTCTCCTCTGTCCTGGAGATGAGGTATGTTCAGACCATGAACTGGAGCAGCTCTGTACGGTCAGACACAGCCATTACACAGTACACAGCAGGGCCACATTTATAAAGTTATCTCAGCACAGGATAATTTTTTTTAACACATCCAATTCTGGAAATTATTATTCCAACATCTATTGATTAAAAGGAACTTTGTTCATGGGACAACACCTTTAAAATGTTTCTTTACTGGAATAAGGTTCTTACATCAACTCCTGAAAACCAACACCATATCATTATCCCACCTCCATTCAACTTTACAGTTGGCGCAATGCAGTCAGGCAGGTAATGTTCTCCTGGCATTCACCATACCCAAACTTGTCCATCAGGTTGCCAGATAGGGAAGTACAGTTCGTCTATTCACAACGCACATTTCCACTGCTCCAGAGTAAAAATTCAGCATGCTTTACACCACTCCATCTGACATGTGGCATTTGTGTTTGGTGATGTAAGGAATGCATGTAGCTGCAGAGCCATAGAAACCTCTGCCAGGATGCTCCAAGCTTTGGAAGTGCTTGTAAAGGTAGACTGCATGGCTAAGAGATGGATGTTATACACCAGTGACAATGAGACTGGATGGAAAAACCTAAATTCAATTATTAAGACGTGTGGCCCAATACTTTTGATCCATTATATTAAAAGATAATCAGAAATCTTGCAGTAGTCACATTTCTGTTCTGTAAAGAGAACTTTTCACATATCCCATTATCATTACAGGCAGGGCCGAGACACCCCAATGAACCCTCTGCACCCAAGTAAAGAAATAGGTCAAAGACTAAGGTAAAAGGACCCCTAAAGTATTCCCCTTTTTCACCAACAAATACCAGAAAAAGTAAAAAAAAGTGATGTACTTTAGGGGTGAGGCTCAATAGGGCGTGTGTTTTTAAAGTTATATATAGAATAATTCATTGTTTATGCACCATTTACACAATACAAGGGATAAATAGCGATATTCATCCCTGACTTCCTATATTTTATATGTCAGACCCAATGATGGTCATAGAAACTAATATACTATAATGGGGGCCGTTTGGTTTCAATTAAAGTGTCCATCATTTGGCAGATGCCGTAATGGAAATTAAAGAGACCCCAATATAGATAAAGGGATACGAATACGTAGGATTGCTTTTACAGAAGCACTCCTCCCATCAAAAATTTTACTCTCTCAATACAGTGGGGCAAAAAAGTATTTAGTCAGTCAGCAAAAGTGCAAGTTCCACCACTTAAAAAGATGAGAGGCGTCTGTAATTTACATCATAGGTAGACCTCAACTATGGGACACAAACTGAGAAAAAAAAATCCAGAAAATCACATTGTCTGTTTTTTTAACATTTTATTTGCATATTATGGTGGAAAATAAGTATTTGGTCAGAAACAAAATTTCATCTCAATACTTTGTAATATATCCTTTGTTGGCAATGACAGAGGTCAAACGTTTTCTGTAAGTCTTCACAAGGTTGCCACACACTGTTGTTGGTATGTTGGCCCATTCCTCCATGCAGATCTCCTCTATAGCAGTGATGTTTTTGGCTTTTCACTTGGCAACACGGACTTTCAACTCCCTCCAAAGGTTTTCTATAGGGTTGAGATCTGGAGACTGGCTAGGCCACTCCAGGACCTTGAAATGCTTCTTACGAAGCCACTCCTTCGTTGCCCTGGCGGTGTGCTTTGGATCATTGTCATGTTGAAAGACCCAGCCACGTTTCATCTTCAATGCCCTTGCTGATGGAAGGAGGTTTGCACTCAAAATCTCACGATACATGGCCCCATTCATTCTTTCATGTACCCGGATCAGTCGTCCTGGCCCCTTTGCAGAGAAACAGCCCCAAAGCATGATGTTTCCACCACCATGCTTTACAGTATGTATGGTGTTTGATGGATGCAACTCAGTATTCTTTTTCCTCCAAACACGACAAGTTGTGTTTCTACCAAACAGTTCCAGTTTGGTTTCATCAGACCATAGGACATTCTCCCAAAACTCCTCTGGATCATCCAAATGCTCTCTAGCAAACTTCAGTCGGGCCCGGACATGTACTGGCTTAAGCAGTGGGACACGTCTGGCACTGCAGGATCTGAGTCCATGGTGGAGTAGTGTGTTACTTATGGTAGGCCTTGTTACATTGGTCCCAGCTCTCTGCAGTTCATTCACTAGGTCCCCCCGCGTGGTTCTGGGATTTTTGCTCACCGTTCTTGTGATCATTCTGACCCCACGGGGTGGGATTTTGCGTGGAGCCCCAGATCGAGGGAGATTATCAGTGGTCTTGTATGTCTTCCATTTTCTAATTATTGCTCCCACTGTTGATTTCTTCACTCCAAGCTGGTTGACTATTGCAGATTCAGTCTTCCCAGCCTGGTGCAGGGCTACAATTTTGTTTCTGGTGTCCTTTGACAGCTCTTTGGTCTTCACTATAGTGGAGTTTGGAGTCAGACTGTTTGAGGGTGTGCACAGGTGTCTTTTTATACTGATAACAAGTTTAAACAGGTGCCATTACTACAGGTAATGAGTGGAGGAAAGAGGAGACTCTTAAAGAAGAAGTTACAGGTCTGTGAGAGCCAGAAATCTTGATTGTTTGTTTCTGACCAAATACTTATTTTCCACCATAATATGCAAATAAAATGTTAAAAAAACAGACAATGTGATTTTCTGGATTTTTTTTTCTCAGTTTGTCTCCCATAGTTGAGGTCTACCTATGATGTAAATTACAGACGCCTCTCATCTTTTTAAGTGGTGGAACTTGCACTATTGCTGACTGACTAAATACTTTTTTGCCCCACTGTATATTGCAGTCATCATATTATATAGCACTTAAAATTTCAATTGATTATTTTGCCTTTCTACCCAGCCAATTCTTCCCTTTCCATTAGAGCTATGACATCACATGATTAACCCCTTCATGACCAGAGGTATTTTCGTTCTTGCGTTTTCGTTTTTTGCTCCCCTTCTTCCAAAAGCCATAACTTTCTTATTTTTAGGTCAAATTCGTCACATGAGGGCTTTTTTATGTGTGGGACAAGTTGTAAGTTTGAACGACACTATTGGTTTTAACATATCTTGTACTGAAAAATAGGAAAAAATTCCAACTGTGGCGAAATTGAAAAAAAAAGTGCAATTCCACAATTTTTTGCTTTGCGTTTTTACTATGTTCACTAAATGCTAAAACTGACCTGCCATTATGAGTCTCCAGGTACTTAAGAGTTCATAGACACCAAATATATAGGTTCTTTTTTATCTAAGTGGTGAAAAAAAATCCAAAATTTGTTAAAAAATTAAAAAAAATTGTGCCATTTTCCGATGCCAGTAGTATCTCCATTTTTCATGATCTCGGTTTGGGTTAGGCATTTCCACTGAAGTTGGATCAGCCTGTAACTTCATTTTCCACTTTGATTTTGAGCATCATTCCAACTCCAGACCTCCATGGGATATTAGTTGTAATTTAGGTTGATCATTTTCATATTTTATTGTTCTCAACACATTTCATTATGTAATGAATAAAGATTAACAACTGGAATATTTAATTCAGTGATATCTAGGATGTCAGATTTTAGTGTCCCCTTTATTTTTTTTTTTACACGTGACTGTATGATCTACCTACAACACCTGGGTTCCTGATGAGGCGGTGGATGGTCTCCTGAGGGATCTCCTCCCAGACCTGGACTAAAGCATCCGCCAACTCCTGGAAGTCTGTGGTGCAACATGACGTTGGTGGATGGTGTGAGACATGATGTCCCAGATGTGTTCAATAGGATTCAGGTCTGGGGAATGGGCGGGTCAGTCCATAGCTTCAATGCCTTCATCTTGCAGGAACTGCAAGCCACATGAGGTCTGGCATTATCCTGCATTAGGAGGAACCCAGGGCCAAACGCAACAGCATATGGTCTCACAAGGGGTCTGAAGATCTCATCTCAGTACCTAATGGCAGTCAGGCTACCTCTGGCGAGCACATGGAGGGCTGTGTGGCCCTCCAAAGAAAGGCCAAACTGGTCATGTTGAAGGATGTTGCAGGCAGCAGATCACTCTCCACGGCATCTCCAGACTCTGTCATGTCGGTCACATATGCTCAGTGTGAACCTGCTTTCATCTGTGAAGAGCACAGGGCGCCAGTGGCGAATTTGCCAATCCTAGTGTCCTGTGGCAAATGCCAAGCGTTCTGCACAGTGTTGGGCTGTGAGCACAACCCCCACCTGTGGACGTCCGACACTCAGACCATCCTCATGGAGTCAATTTCTAACTGTTTGTGCAGACACATGCACATTTGAGGCCTGATGGAGGTCATTTTGCAAGGCTCTGGTAGTGCTCCTCCTGTTCCTCCTTGCACAAAGGCTGAGGTAGCGGTCCTGCTGCTGGGTTGTTGCCCTCCTATGGCCCCCTCCACGCCTCCTGGTGTTCTGGCATGTCTCCTGTTAGCGCATCCAGCCTTTGGACACTATGCTGACAGACACAGCAAACCTTCTTGCCACAGCTTGCATTGATGTTCCCTCCAGGATGAGCTGCACTACCTGAGCCACTTGTGTGGGTTGTAGAGTCCGTCTCATGCTACCACGAGTGTGAAAGCACAACCAACATTCAAAAGTGACCAAAGCATGAGCTAGAAAGCATTGGTACTGAGATGTAGTCTGTGGTTCCCACCTGCAGAACCTCTCCTTTATTGAGTGTGTCTTGATAATTGCCAATAATTTCCATCTGTTGTCTATTCCATTTGCACAACAGCATGTAAAATTGATTGTCAATCAATGTTGCTTCCTAAGGGTACCGTCACACTAAGCGACGCTGCAGCGATACCAACAACGATGTTGATCGCTGCAGCGTCGCTGTTTGGTCGCTGGAGAGCTGTCACACAGACAGCTCTCCAGCGACCAACGATCCCGAGGTCCCCTGGTAACCAGGGTAAACATCGGGTTACTAAGTGCAGGGCCGCGCTTAGTAACCCGATGTTTACCCTGGTTACCAGCGTAAACGTAAAAAAACAAACACTACATACTTACCTTCAGCTGTCTGTCCTCCGGCGCTCTGCTTTCCTCTGCACTGTGTAAGCACAGCGGCCGGAAAGCAGAGCGGTGACATCACCGCTGTGCTTTCCGGCCGGCTGGCGCTCACAGCCAGTGCAGGGAAGCACAGCGCCGGGGACAGACACCGGAATGTAACTATGTAATGTTTGTTTTTTTACATTTACGTTGGTAACCAGGGTAAACATCGGGTTACTAAGCACGGCCCTGCGCTTAGTAACCCGATATTTACCCTGGTTACCAGTGAAGACATCGCTGGATCGGCGTCACACATGCCGATCCAGCGATGTAAGCGGGAAGTCCAGCGACGAAATAAAGTTCTGGACTTTCCTCAGCGACCAACGATCTCCCAGCAGGGGCCTGATCGTTGGTCGTTGTCACACATAACGATTACCTTAACGATATCGTTGCAACGTCACCAAAAGCAACGATATTGTTAACGATATCGTTAAGTGTGACGGTACCTTAAGTGGACAGTTTGATTTCACAGAAGTTTGATTTACTTGAAGTTATATTCTGTTGGTTAAGTGTTCCCTTTATTTTTTGAGCAGTGTATTTATTATGTATATTGCCTTTCCTTATTATACAGTGCCCTCTCTTGTTATGTACAATACCATGCCTTACATATTGGATTATATAGAGCCCTGTTTTTTATTACATACCATCCACTCTTGTTAGATGTATAATGAAATGATGACTGATGGCGCATGGGAAAGCGTCTTTTCTAGTGGAGGAGCTGATGGACTGGTCATATGGTCACCGACTCCTCCATCAGCAGTCATTTTATATCTAAAAAGAGAGGGGCCTATGTAATAAAAGAGGGTGCTGTGAATTATAAAATAACAAGAATGCACTATGTAAGAGACAGTGCTGTACATAACAGCAGAGGAAGCTATATACAGTTGTGGCCAAAAGTATTGACACCCCTGCGATTCTGTCAGATAATACTCAGTTTCTTCCTGAAAATGATTGCAAACACAAATTCTTTGTTATTATTATCTTCATTTAATTTGTCTTAATTGAAAAAACACAAAAAGAATTGTCCTAAAGCCAAATTGGATATAATTCCACACCAAACATAAAAAGGGGTGGACAAAAGTATTGTATTGGCACTGTTTGAAAAATCATGTGATGCTTCTCTAATTTGTGTAATTAACAGCACCTGTAACTTACCTGTGGCACCTAACAGGTGTTGGCAATAACTAAATCACACTTGCAGCCAGTTGACATGGATTAAAGTTGGCTCAATCTGTGTCCTTGTGTGTACCACATTGAGTATGGAGAAAAGAAAGAAGACCAAAGAACTGTCTGAGGACTTGGGAAACCAAATTGTGAGGAAGCAAGAGCAATCTCAAGGCTACAAGTCCATCTCCAAAGACCTGAATGTTCCTGTGTCTACCGTGTGCAGTGTCATCAAGAAGTTTAAAGCCCATGGCACTGTGGCTAACCTCCCTAGATGTGGACGGAGAAGAAAAATTGACAAGAGATTTCAACGCAAGATTGTGCGGATGTTGGATAAAGAACCTCGACTAACATCCAAACAAGTTCAAGCTGACCTGCAGTCCCAGGGTACAACAGTGTCAACCCGTACTATCCATCGGCATCTGAATGAAAAGGGTCTGTATGGTAGGAGACCCAGGAAGACCCCACTTCTTACCCCGAGACAT